>NC_136059.1:346840505-347440505 GCF_964261635.1 Lissotriton helveticus
TGAACTCCGGGGTCTTCGGGTGTTTTCCCTGACACCTCTGGACGGAACCAAAAAGTCCAGAACTCCAATTGGCGCCCCCGTGGGGCGACGTCATTCGGTACCGGTCCAAAAGCCTGAAGAGTTCGAGGAGCTTCGTGTGAAGATTTCAGAGGGAGGCGCCCCACTTCATCGATCCCGGCATATCGCAAAAGTGGCCCCGACGTTCTCTTCCGCGAGGGTTCCCGTTCAGACGGCTGCAGTGGTCCGTTGCCTTGACCGTCGCCCTGTCTTGGACCCGAGGTGCAGTCCTCAGTACGGCGAGACGTGACGGGTTTCTCCTTGGTGACGTCTTCAGTGCCTCAGTTAAGTATTTTGTGAGGGTTGCTCCTGTTTGAATAATCCTTTTAGTTCTCAGTTCAGTTCAGTTCTGTAAGATTATCACTGGTTATTCTGGTTACGATAATCATTCTGTTCAGTTCAGGTATCGATACATTTGTCAGTTCTGGTAGGCCTAAGTTCTCGGTTCGAGTGCGCATCTTTTCTGTTTGTGTTTTGTTTGTTTTGTGTTCCGGATTATAAAATGGTAAGTCGGAAAAATTGTATGTTGTCTTGTTTCAGTTGCAACAGTGATTCCCAGTTGGAGGACTCGTGTTTGGTTCCTCCGATTGGAACTCCCCTTTATGATCTATATTGCAAATTTGGTGTGGGCCCTATCTCTTATAACGAGGTATGGATCCGCTTCACAGAGAAAGATGGTGTCCTTAGTTGGCCACTACATGGTAGTTTTGAACCTGAAGTTCTCGATAATCTAGAAAGAAGGTTGTTTAAGAAGAAAGCCCGGCCGGCAATGTTTGATTCTTTCCGCTATTGGCGAAAAGAATCTAAACAGAGAGAAATTAAAAAGTTGAAGAAAGAACAGAAAGAGCAAGAGTTGACTTTAGAACAGTCTGCTAGGCAGCTGCAACTCAACGAATCTGAAAAAGCGATGGAGGTGGCCGATAGAGAGCGTAATTTAGCGATAGACAAGTGCTATCCTGCTTTGCCATCGAGTACGGCTAGGATAGTAGAGGACCCTGAAAAGGATCCCCTGTTGTCTTACTTGTTACGATCACCCCCACCGTATGCACAGGGTGCTACGGCTCCACCTATACCGAATGTTCAATTACCGGTTGCTGGACAACCTGGTGTCCCTGTTCCCGCTCCCCTGAATCAAGTTCCTGTACCTCCCGTGGTCAATATTAATGTTCCATCGACAACCCCTCTTCCAGGGTTGCCGGCTTCTTTACCTATACCTGTATCGCTCACACCTGCTAGTTCACAAGCTATTTTTCCTGCTACTCCTACTGTTCCTAATCTATCTGTTCCAACTGCTACTCTATTTACTGCCTCTGCTAATATTATGACTCCGCTTTCTGTTCGTCGGAGAATCACTGATTCTGTCTCTAATATTCTATCTCCCTTCTATAAAACTCTGATTAAGACTCCTACCTCTGACTCTGTGCAGAGGCGTAGCCAGCTTCCCAGTACTGAAGAAAGAGGAATATTAGATTCCACTGCTCTTAGATGGGTTTCAAAAGTTGGAAGATATAATGTACAAGATGTATTAGATACATTTATGCAATGGAATGAACCGACACAACGATATGTGTTCGATGAAATGTGTTTCCTTCTACGTGAGGAATTAGAAGAGGATGACCCTGAATCAAATCTAGAAGAATTAATTAATGTTCAGAAAGAGTTTGCTGCAGGTATGATAGTTGGACAAAATATAAAAGAAGCGATGGAACTGGTTCTAAGTTATAGAACCGACTCATCCCTTCGTTCACCAAGAGAGTTAGGGAAACGTAGTACGAAACAAAATCGTCAATATCCAATGAGAGAGGTTCCACCAATTTGGCGTGAAGCTGTGCAAGCTAATGCACCGCTTGGTATTGCGGCCGCTCCGGCACAATTCCAGAGAGTATGGATACATATTCCATGGAAGCGAGCTGAAGTATTAGCAGTGAAACAGGCCTTGCCAGATCCGCGTAAAAATCCTGCAGGGTACTACAAAGAGTTGGCTCAAACGGTTGACGCTTGTGTATTGAATCTTGCTGACATAGATCTGCTATTTGGTAATGTAGTACCACAACCAATTTGGGCTAAAATTCGTAAAGAGAATCATCCAGTGGCCCTAGGTGGTGACTGGGCAGCTATAATTGCAGCGGATGGTCAACAAATAGGTGGTTCCAAACCAGAACCCCTAATTGCTAATTTGCCTGGTAGAATAATCGATTTAATGAAAACCTTGATGCCAGCATTGCGCGTTAACTGGGACAAATTGTCCGCGTGCAAACAGAAGAAAGACGAAAGCGTCTCAGACTTTTTCACAAGATTCGAGGAGACTTTCGTGGATCATAGTGGTCAGGATATGAGCACAGAAGGAGGCCAGAGATTATTTGTTGATAAATTTGTGCACAATCTGTTGCCAGAACTTAGTGGTAAATTAAAGAATTCTGAAAGTGCGTGGGCTGTCTCTACGACTGCGCAAATACTTGCGACTGCCCAGTACTATGAAAATAGGGATAAAGAAGAGAAGGAAAAATCAGATAAAAAGACGAAAGATTTAAAAACTAAAGTACTTTTACAGCAAGCTTATCAGCCTCGCACGAATCAGACTAATATGCAGCAAGGGTCATATCAAAGAACGGATTATAATTTTCAAAGGCCACAATACCAATGGAATCAATGTGCTTATTGCAAAGTGGAAGGTCATTACAAAAATGAGTGTCCAGTTCGGGCACAAAATAATGCTGCGGCAGCTCAGAGAGGTCGTGGTAGTTCTATGCAAAACTCTAGAGGTCGAGGACGAGGTGCTATGCCTCCGCAGACGAGTGATCGCCCTTCTAATTATTTCGACCAGCGAAAGGACAATCTGCCCAACAGAATAGGTCTCCACAGTATCATGTTGAAGACTATTATGAAGCTAGTGAGGAAGGTCAGCAAAGTGAGTACTAGGACAGCCATGGACAAAGAGAGGGAGTAGTATCAGTTCCAGTAGATCAAAGTGGGCCTTATGTCGCAGTAGCAACATCAGGTATAGTCGAACCGTTTCTGTTGGATACTGGTGCAGCAAAAAGTTCTATCATACATGCGAAACTCCCTGGCGCACCTTTGTCTGGCTCAACAAACGTTTCAGTAGGTTTTTCGGGCGCCCCTGTTCACAACCCTGTTTCTGGTCCTTTGTCGATTTCTGTTGGACCCTGTCAATTGAAAGCACCCCTGATTTTGACGACAGGTTGTAACGAAAATCTGCTTGGTTTAGACTTGTTAAAACGCATGCACGCGACATTGTACTGTTCTCCAGAAGGAGTACAGCTTACGTTGGGTAAAAGAATAATCTCTCCGATGTACTTGTCGATGGATGCGCTCCCACCAGAGCTGCGTTCACTCCCTGATACTCTGTGGGCGACTGGTCCTAATGATGTAGGTCTATTGGAAATTCCACCCTATGTAGTAACTTTGAAAGCAAATGTCAAACTTCCACGAATTCCACAATACAGAATCTCTAGTGAAGGTGAGCGTGCGCTCCTACTGATAGTGCATGATCTGATTGAGAAAGACGTTATAGAAGAAACTAGAGGTAATGTCTGTAATAGTCATGTACTGCCTATTTTGAAACGAACTGACCCTACAAAACCTCCAATATATAGGTTTGTAATTGATCTCAGAGAGGTTAATAAAATTGTGATTCCACAGTTTCCTGTGGTTCCAGACATTACTGCATTGTTAACGTTGATTCCTGCTACAGCAGCATGGTTTTCGGTTGTCGACTTGAAAAATGCCTTTTTCAGCATTCCGATAGCCGAAGAAAGCAGAGATATCTTCGGTTTCTCTCTAGGAGGACGAAGCTTTAGGTTTAAACGCGCTCCACAAGGCTATTGTGAAAGCCCATCCATTTACAGTCAAGCATTAAAAAGCCAGTTAGATTCCTTCGTACTTCCTCTTGGTTCTGCTTTAGTACAATATGTCGATGATCTTCTGGTGGCTGCTGATGACAAGGAAACTTGCAAAACAGCTACGATTTCTTTATTGCATCACTTGTCAGATTTGAATCACAAGGTGTCACCTTCAAAAATGCAATACTGCTGCCAAGAAGTGACCTACCTAGGTCATCTCTTGTCAAAGGAGGGAAGGAAGTTGACCCCAGAGAGAATAAAAGCAATTACACAGATGAATGTTCCTAGCACGCAGAGAGAAGTACGTGCCTTTTTAGGTATTACCTCATATTGTAGGCAATGGATCCCAAATTTTTCTCTTTTAGCAAAACCATTGGTAGCCTTGACTGGGAAAGGTGTTCCGAGTCCGGTACCATGGTCTGCAGAATGTCAGCAGAGTTTTTCTGAATTGCGAAATGCACTGTGTTCAGCACCTGTATTGGGTACACCCGACTACAGTAAGCCATTCACGCTCTATGTCCACGAGAGAGAAGGTTGTGCATTGAGTGTTTTGACGCAGAAATTTGGTGATAAACAACGCCCTTGTGCGTATTTTTCATCAACGTTAGATCCGGTAGCCAGAGCATTGCCTAGTTGCTTGAGAGCTACAGCCGCAGCTGCAGCTTCCATTCGACAATCTGCTGGTTTAGTAATGAACAACATGCTAGTGGTTATGGTTCCTCATGCGGTGGATACACTCATGAACCGAACCAAGACGCAACACCTTACCAGTGCTAGATTATCAGGTTATGAACTGACACTGTTAGCTAGTCATATTCAGATCAAAAGATGCAATGTATTGAATCCAGCAACATTGTTGCCGACTAGCCAAGAGTCGAGTGATTCCGAACCACACGACTGTTGTTTCAAAACTGAGGAAGAAACCAAAGGACGAATTGATCTAAAAAACACTCCGTTATCAGATCCAGATGGCACGCTGTATGTTGATGGGTCTTGCTTCAAATTGGAGAATGGTGATGTGACTGCTGCTTATGCAGTAACGACTTTGAGTACGATTGTGGAGACTGCGAGAGTGAGTCAGAATTCTGCCCAGGCTGCAGAATTGATCGCGCTAACAAGAGCGTGCGTTTTAGCTAAGGGAAAAAGAGTGAATGTGTTCACAGATAGTCAGTACGCGTTCGGCGTGGCCCATAGTTTTGGCCGTTTGTGGAAAGAGAGAGGTTTCATTACGTCCCATGGGACTAAGATTCAACATGGTCAGCTAGTTAATGACTTGTTGGAATCTCTAACCTTGCCGACTGAAGTTGCGATTGTGAAATGCAGTGCTCATAAAGCAATCACGGATGATGTTGGTCGTGGGAATGCTTTTGCCGATGAGACTGCAAAACAGACAGCTAGAAACATGATGAGTAGAATGTATGTTTCAACGTCTGCAAGATGGATTTCTGAGTCTGGAATGTGTGAAGACACAGTGGAAAGCGTGAAGGAAATTCAGAAAGAGGCGACTGAGGAGGAAAAACTCGCATGGAGAGAGAGCACGGGTAAATTGGACTCGAGTGGGTGTTGGATTGACTTGTCGGAACAACAGCGTTGGATGTTGCCTGATGCGTATGTGCTTGCAGTAGTAACGATGGCACATGGAACAGCGCACATCAGTTCAAAAGGGATTTGTAAGATGTTGGCTCCGGTCTGGAAGAATGATGGGATTAGTAAGTGTGCAGAGAGAGTGGTGAGAAATTGTATGGTATGCTTGATGCATAATCCTGGCAAGGGAATCCCCACACCTGCAGGTCACTTCGCTCCTCCTTCCTGCCCCTTTGAAGTGATCCAGCTAGACTTCATTCACATGGATCGTTGTAATAACCTGAAATACGTCCTAGTGGTAGTTTGTGCTTTCTCCAGATGGATCGAAGCATACCCGCTAAAGGACAATACTGCCTTATCCACTGCCAAAATTCTTCTTAAAGAATACTTCCCCAGATACGGAATGCCACGGATTGTATGGTCAGATAACGGAAGTGAGTTCGTAGGGAAAGTTATGCAGAGTGTGTGTGCCGGCCTAGGGATTAGACAGAAGTTTCATAGTGCGAATCATCCCCAGTCCGCGGGTTTAGTCGAGGGTTACAATGGCACCCTTAAACTGAAACTTGCTAAGATACAAGCATCCACGGGTTTGTCCTGGCCAGACGCATTGCCTTTGGCTTTGCTATCAACAAGAGCAACCGTACATTCTAGAGTAGGGCTTAGTCCTTATGAAATAGTTTTTCGTCGTCCTGCAAATGTTTGGGGGGTACCTAGACCAAAAGAATTCAAGCAGCTGGAATACCCAATGTTAATTGATTACCTTTTCGACTTGACTGCTAAATTGAGTCTTATTCACCAACAGGTTTTCGATGCATTGCCAAAGCCACCGGAGAGTCCAGGCCATCAGCTGAAACCAGGTGACCAGGTGGTCATTAGAAATTTTGCAAGAACGAAAAATCTTCAGCCCAGATTCATTGGCCCTTTCCAAGTCCTACTAGCAACGAGAACTGCTATTCGTGTGGCCGGAAGGAAAAACTGGATCCATACGACACATGTCAAACGTGTGCCTCTGCCACTTCCTTACGACAACTGGGTAAAGAAAGGAATCGGTGCCTCTGAAACGGAACAAGTCCCCAGGTTCATACCTTTCAGCGATGCAGAACTGATCACGGATTCACCAAATTCTGACTCTCCTCCTGAAACTGCTCTTTTGAACGCTGAACATTTGCCATCTGCGAACGTGAACATTGCAACGTCAGTTGAAAATACATTGTTTCCAGATCAGACAGCTCCTGCAAAACTGAGATACAACTTGCGACCTCGCAATATGGACAAATAAAGCAGGAAACTGCCTATTTTCAGATTTGAATTTCTATACATTGCCTCCAGCCAGGAAGTTTGCTAATACTTTGTATTGTTTCTTTTTGTTTTAAAATTGCCTTGCCGTCTGGGTAGCCGTAGGGTCGTGGCTGTGTGCCTAGTTGAATCTGCGGGGGTCAGACACAAGGTCGATCTTTCTGTTAGTTCTGGGAACTCCCAGGGCTGATAGAGGCATTTTCATCTCGTACACATCATCAGTGGTCGCGAACGGTCGTAGAAGATGGAGCTTCCTGAGCTGCAACGAGAAAATGTAATTTATGTTCGCAGAAATAGACTGTACCGAATACTTCACAGCAAATGCTTTCTAATGCAATGTGCAGTTACGTTTTTAATCGTTTTGATAACGTTGGTGGGTGGAATCATCTTTGGTGTACATTTGATTTTTATGCCAGTAACTACAGTACCTCCCCTTGATCCTACTACTTCTACGGTTTCTTCTATGCATTCTTTTCACTCATTTCCTGAACACGAACAAGCTCGACGCTCAGAATTTATTAACAATACATTTGTACAGCTCTTGCATCAACACCAACTGGTAGTTAATACTACAGACTGCTGGGTGTGTGGCTTGATACCTCACACTATGGATAAAGGCATTCCCTATCTAGTCTTGCCTTTTAGCTACAATGGATCATTTCAGGCCTTTCAGACCATTTTTTCATATGCCCTTGAGACCTATCCTCCGCGCCCACCACGGTCCACTAAATACAACTCAGCCAACAAAGCTTTAGTCCAGGGAATTATTGACATGATTAAAGACGTCAATAATACTCCATCTTACCCTAGAGATGAATTACGGGTGCATTTGAGTTGGAACTCTACCGAGTATCGCCTTAGTTTGGGAGAAAGCAAGCGTAAAAGCTCCACTTCAGTTTGGGTTGTGCCTCACCGAGGTCAAGTCTGTTTGCAAGGAAATGGGAGAAATCCGAGAGCTCAGCTAGGGAGGAGTGAGTGCGTTGAGACTTACGTATTTCCGTCTAACTCCTCCCCTGCCTTTCTGACTGCTAGGGGTACCTACTTCATCTGTCAGGACAGAGCATATACATGGCTGCCTGCTGACTTTTCAGGTTCATGTTATATTGCTCGATTGTTACCTCCGACATACACTGCTTCTTCAGATTATCACAAGACCAGAGTAGCAAGAGGTGTCTTCAGCAAGGAAGATACCGCTGGTCAAGAAGCTGGAGACTTTTTCAAAGGTTTCCTTCCGTTTTGGGGGCCTATGGCCAATAGTAGAAATCTACGTCAACTAACACGGGTAGTTGAATCTACTATTACAGAAACTGCTGGTGCCCTTAGTAACTTAACAGCTGAGCTTCAGGCGGATCGTCTCATGACGTTGCAGAACCGAATGGTTCTAGACGTAATACTTGCAGATCGAGGTGGGGTATGCAGAATGATCCAATCGAGCTGCTGTGTCTTTATTCCAAATAATGCTCCAACAGTCTATGAAGCGATCTCTAAGCTACACAAGATTTCCGACTCTATACACGTAGATAAGGGAAACTGGTCCTTCATGGAGTGGTTTTGGACTCTGGTATCAGCGTGGGGATGGAAGGTTCTGATGGTCATTGGTGTCATCCTAGTATTTCTGTTTTCGTGCTGTCTTATTATCCAATGTGGTCCCGCTCTGTGTAGTCTCTGTGCTGCAACCTGTCTCAGAAAACCACCTGCATTAGGAGAAAAGGCACGAGACAGGATGATGATACAACAACATGTCACTGACCTAATGAGCATAGAATTAGACTCTGACTCTGACATAGACTGAGTAATTGCCTATGTAAGGGCAAAAGGAGGGTCTGAGGTTCCGTGACGATTTTACTCGTGTTTGTAAACATTGTCGTAAATACATAATTTTGGTATCAGTGAACCGCAAATGATCCATTTAGTATATCCTGGTGTTTTCGCTATGCTACGAGCAAGAGCACTCCAGTTACAAACACATTTCTGTTCTACCCATGGCATCCATCTTAGAACACGGAAGCCATTTTGTATTCCTTGCCCTCACATAGTCAATGGACACGCAATGATCTCTCTTCATTAAATGACACGTAGGCTTTAGCCGGCGATTCACCTTGCGAGTGACACGTGCACATTAGGCCAGCAACGCTGTGGCAGCATGACTCGGCAAGAGCTGCCTCCCCAGCCTGAGGCCAGTCCTGCTATACTGGTTCTTGTGTCCGTTGGCCTGATCATGATTAGGCGGCCGAAGCTGGTAACCGTGCCCATTTACGACCCGCAAAAATCTCTTATCCTGTCTTTCTTTCTTCTGCACCTGGCTCTGCTCCTTTCCTTCTGGGCCTTTATTAGGGGGAGGTAACGAAATTTACGATGAGGCGGTCCGGGTCTTGAATGAGGAATTGACATGGGATTATGATGGAAAAGTGGGAACCCCTCATTCATAATGTTTTGACATCAGATACTGTTGACGATTCCTGTACAACGCCAAATATTTATTGTTTAAGACACGAATGTTTAGAACTGTGGTAACATGTAAAGAATTTGCCCCGAGCAGAATATTTAGTATATAAGGAACAACCCTCTTTTTACAAATTGAACAGGCTCCTAGACACTGCCCGTGTGCAGTTTCTGTGACTTCTGTGTCCCTGCAGTAATAAACCTTTGATCTTTGACGCCACCATCGAGAAGCCCGTGTTTCTGTTTGTTTGTGCACCGAGACAGGTTGAACTCCGGGGTCTTCGGGTGTTTTCCCTGACACCTCTGGACGGAACCAAAAAGTCCAGAACTCCACCTCCCCGGGCACAGAAACATGCCAGTCCCACAGACCTCCCCAAGCACAAAAAACCTGTCAGCCCCACAGACCTCTCCAGGTAGAGAAACCTGCCAGCCCCACAGACCTCCCCAAGCACAGAATCTTGCCAGCCCCACAGACCTCCCCAGGCAGAGAAACCTGCTAAATCCACAGACCTCCACAGGCACAGAAACCTGTTAGTCCCACAGATGTCCCAGGGCACAGAAACCTGCCAGTCCCACAGTCCTTCCTGGGCACAGACACCGGCTAGCCCCTCAGTCCTCATGAAGCACAGAAACCTGCTAGACCCACAGACTTCCCCAGGCAGAGAAACTTGCAAGTCCCACAGACCACCCCAGACACAGAAGACAGCCAGTCCCACAGACCTCCCCAGGCACAGAAACCTGTTAGCCCCACAGACCTCCCCGGGCACAGAAACCTGCCAGTCCCACAAACCTCCCCAGGCACAGAAACCTGTTAGCCCCACAGACCTCCCAGGGTACAGAAACCTGCCAGTCCCACAGACCTCCCCGGGCACAGACACCTGCGTTCCCACAGTCCTCCCCAAGCACAAAAACCTGTCAGTCAAATAGACCTCCCCAGGCACAGAAACCTGCCAGTCCCACAGACCTCCCTGGGCACAGAAACCTGCAAGTCTCACAGACCTCCCCAAGCCCAGAAACCTGCCAGCCCCACACACCATCCAGACACAGAAACCAACCAGTCGCACAGTCCGCCCCAAGCACAGAAACCTGCCAGTCACATAGACCTTCCAAGGCACAGAAACATGCCAGTCCCACAGACCTCCCTGGGCACAGAAACCTACCAGTCCCACAGTCCTCCCCAAGCACAGAAACCTGCCAGTCCCATAGACCTCCCCAGACACAGAATCCTGCCAGTCCCACAGACCTCCCTGGGCACAGAAACCTGCCAGTCCCACAGACCTCCCCAAGCACAGAAACCTGCCAGCCCCACAGATTACCCAGGCACAGAAACCAGCCAGTCCCACAGTCCTCCCCAAGCACAGAAACCTGCCAGCCCCACAGACCACCCAGCCCACAGAAACCAGCCAGTCCCACAGACCACTCCAGGCACAGAAACCTGCCAGTCCCACAGACCTCCACGGGCACAGAAACCTGCCAGCCCCACAGACCTCCCCAAGCACAGAAACCTGCCAGCCCCACAGACCTCCCCAAGCACAGAAACCTGCCAGTCCCACGGACCTCCACAGGCACCGAATCTGCTATCTCCACAGACCTCTCCAGGCAGAGAAACCTGCCAGCTGCACAGACCTCCCCAAGCACAGAGTCTTGCCAGCCCCACAGACCTCCCCAGGCAGAGAAACCTGCCGGTCCCACAGACCTCCACAGGCAGAGATACCTGCCAGCCACACAGACCACCCCAGGCACTGAATCCTGCCAGTCCCACAGACCTCTCACAGGCACAGAAACCTGCCAGTCCCACAGACCTCCCTGGGCACTGAATTCTGCCAGCCCTACAGACTTTCCCAAGCACAGAAACCTGCCAGTTCCATTGACCTCCCTGGGCATAGAAACCTGCCAGCCCCATAGACCTCCCCAAGCACAGAATCCTGCCATCCCCACAGACCTCGCCAGGCAGAGAAACCTGCCAGTCCCATAGACCTCCCCAGGCAGAGAAACCTGCCAGCCCCACAGACGTCCCCAGGCACAGAAACCAGCCAGTCCCACAGACCTCCCCGGGCACAGAAACATGCCAGTCCCACAGGACTACACAGTCAAAGAATCTGCCATCCCCACAGACTTCTCCAAGAAGAGAAACCTGCCAACGCCACAGACCTCCCCAAGCACAGAATCCTGCCAGCCCCACAGACCTTCCCAGGCAGAGAAACCTGCCAGTCCCACAGACCTCCGCATGCAGAAAAACCTGCCAGTCCCACAGACCTCCGCAGGCAGAGAAATCCGTCTGCCCCACAGACCTCCCTGAGCACAGAAACCTGCCAGTACCACAGACCTCCCTGGGCACAAAAACCTGCCAGTCCCACAGACCTCCCTGGGCACAGACACCTACCAGTCCCACAGTCCTCCCCAAGCACAGAAACCTGCCAGTCCCATAGACCTCCCCCGGCACAGAAACCTGCCAGCTCCACAGACCTCCGCGGGAACAGAAATCTGCCAGCTCCACAGATCTCCCCAAGCAAGTGATCCTGCCATCCCCACAAACCTCCCCAGCCAGAGAAACCTGCCAGTCCCATTGACCTCTCCAGGCAGAGAAACCTGCCAGCCCCACAGACCTCCACAAGCACAGAATCCTGCCAGTCCCACAGACCTCTCCAGGCAGAGAAATCTGCCAGCACCACAGACCTCTCCAGGCAGGGAAACCTGCCAGTCCCACAGACCTCACCAGGCAGAGAAACCTGCCAGTCCCACTGGCCTCCCATGGCACAGAAACCTGACAGCCCCACATACCTCCCCAGGCACAGGAACCTGCCAGTCCCACAGACCTTCACAGGCACAGAATCTGTCATCCCCACAGACCTCTCCAGGCAGAGAAACCTGCCAGCCCCACAGACTTCCCCAAGCACAGAATCCTGCCAGCCCCACAGACCTCCCCAGGGAGAGAAACCTGCCAGTCCCAAAGACCTCCCAGCACAACCAAATTTTTCAGTAACCAATCCTCAAAGGCTCCCACCATGCGGCCCTCGCACACCTCTTTGTCCAATTCTTCTTGTACTATCGCAGGATGTGCTTTTGCCGATTGTAAATTGTCCGGCCACCTTCTCGTCCTAGGTCCCTCAAAACCCTCCTGAAACCCTACCTGCAAACTTTCTGCAGCCGCCTGGTTATCATAATCCTGTAAGGCTGCGATTAATCTGTCTGTTCTAACTGGCGTACGAGCCCTTTGGCCCAGGCCCCTTAGCCCCTCGCCCGCCCGCGAAAGTCCACCTGCCTTAAACCGGTTCTCTTGTTGCTGCCCCTGCCCGCCCGGGAAGCAATTATCAAAGGCATGTCTGCCTCCACATTTCGAGCAGTCATGCCAAGATCTACAAACTTCCCGGGTGCAGGGTCCCTTATTAAAATCCCAGCAAGCCCCCCCTGATCGAGTCTGTCCTCTATTTGTACCCCCCACCCCTCCCTGGGTGGGTCACCCCTGAAAGGCCTGATACACGAGAGGTAGCCCGCTGGCCGTGAAAACAGTCTTACCCGCCGTGGACAGCCCCATTGGGTGTAGCCACAGGTCGGTATCTAATCTCCACTCCGTCTGGAGTGGTTTAAAAGATAAAATATCCGCCTTAAACTGAGTAGGACGAAAAATCCTATTTATTAGTTTTTGGTTTTGTTCAACGTTGAAGGATACAGTGTTCCAAAATATTATGCACCTTATCTTTATTTTTCCTTGAAACTTGCTCTGCAAAACGTTCAACAAAATGTCGAATAGTGACGAAGAAAACAGTAGAGATGCAGTAAATGCAAACCAACCAGGTTTTGACATTACAGGTTTCTGACATGACGACCCAGATGCTATAAACTTCCCGGGAAATGTGCGGAAAACAATAGCTATAAAGCTTATAGAAAATGGCCAATCAGCAAGAGGTGGTAGGGTAATTTTTGTCATAGAGGCACATGAATATCGGCAGACAGAGGTATTCTTTTCATGGATTATCTTTCCACAAACACATGTGTTCCACTTCTATAAGATAGGGGAACTTCCAGCGGAATTCGTTCCTTTCGAGGAGATTGAAATTCCACTAACTTACCAAGAACATCAGCTTTGGTTTAAAGGTGCCCTACAACATCAAAATCACATTACCAGGCTCGGTCCACTAGGTAGACCAGGAGCGACATGGCCGGTACTAGCCAGCTATACACCACATCCTGCCATTGAACAAATAACAGGTCCAGAACTATTAGCTCAGCTAAAACAATTAATTAAAATCCATAGACAATTAGTACAATATGTCATGCGGACGTTAACAGTCCAACCTGCTAAAAGAATTCCACAGCACACCCGTCATCAGGGGAACACAAACAAACTTACACCTCAGACTATACAATCAGTCATTGGTAAATTACCCACAAAAAGGGAACAAAATCCATTATAGTTAGCTCAAAAAATTACTCCGATCGAGGCAGTATTTCCCAATAGTACACCTCATGAGAAACACAGGATTCTAACAATCTGTTTAGGATTGCACCTCACCTGGAGGACTGTGACACTTGGAGTACAGTCTTTGCTGCAATCTACACAAAAACACATGGTGTTCCGTCCATGGCGGTAATACCAGACGTCCTGAAACATATTCAAAATGAATACGGGGAAGAGCCTGCTTTAAGTCTCGGTATGAAGTTACTGAAGGATTTTAAACAGGTCTCGGCTATAATATTAGCTAATATTAAAGGTGAAACAGCATCCGTGGCAATCCGCCAAAAACTAAAAGAACTTGATGAACTTGCCAGAATTATAGAAAAATCCTATGAAGAACTAGGAAGAGATAGTTTGGGAGGGAAACCAGTAAAGCCCAAACTAACAGAAAATCCTAAAAAAGTTTTTATTAAGAATACTCTCACTACTCCTAAAAAGGAGTGGGAAAATACTAGACAGACACTTCCTAAAGAGAAGCGTTCTCAATCAAGAGGTAGATCTCCTCAAAAGGAGCCCTCTGAAAAGAGGTATAACCTAAGAAATGGGGATAATTTAAGAAAACCTGATAGATATCAAGATACTGATACACGTTCCTCTCGTACCTTTCAGACTTCCTCGCAGAAATCCAAAAGAAGAGGACGATCAGAACATAAGGAAGAACGTGTGAAGTCCAAAGACGATCAACACGTTAATAAGAAAACTCAATTCACCAAAAAGAAGGTAGACATGCCGAGGATCTTGAGGACACAACTCAAGAATGGGGAGTGGGCCCAGACAATGCTGGACAGCGCAGCAGAGGTTACCGTAGCTTGCAAGATCCTGAAGGATCATCTGGAGACAGTGGACCTGAATGAATGTATTCAGGTTGAAACTGCAGATACCAGGGTTAGTATACCACAAAAGTTATATGAAGTCACACTCCGAATAGAGGGGGACATAACTAGGAGAATAAAAGCACTCTTTTTGGGAAAAACTATCTAAGGGTTATGACATTCTTCTGGCTGAAAAAGACTGGCTACCTGAATTTGTCAGGGAGTGCCCACATGGCGAAGAGATCATTATGCCAGCCTTCTCAAATCATATTCCTATTCATAAAAAATACACCTATGCCAGAAAATGGGCTGTGGCCCAGGTACCAGCATTATATAAAAATCATGTGGGATGGGATGATGATTCTCCTCACCATAAAATCCAGATAAAAAATCAACCAACTGCTCAGAAGCAGTATCCAGTTAAACAAGTATCTGAAAAACAGGTCAGGGAGATCCTAGATCAACTTGAATAGCAAGGGGTGATTGAAACATGCACCTCGTCCATGAACAATCCTTTGTTTCCTGTCTCCAAACCAGACAATACATATCGTCTAGTTTTGGACTACAGACATTTAAACTCTTGTTGCAAAACGTTTGCAGTACAAAAGACTCACAGTGCGATGGCGGCCGCTACAGCAGCCGAGTGAGAAGCTACGCGGCGTCTACCTGAATTTCGACCAGGCTCACGGTCTGCCTTGCCATTCTTCTCCGGCGCGCTGTCCCTGCTCGTGTTCCCGGGATCGCCGGTCTGTGACCCGTTTTGTTCTGTGTAGTGCGTCGGGGGAAGGAGGTTTCCTCCGGCCGAAGCCAGCCCAGCTGAGACGTGTACAGCGGAGGATCAGCGGAGCCGGTAGGGCGGAGGTCGTGGGAGAGCAAGAGAGCGAGGCGTGCTGCACGCCGGATATGCCGGAGATGTGGAGCTGTTGAGCCACTGGCGCTCGGTCTGGAGCACGGCAAGCCGGCTGAGAAAGGAAAAGAGGATTAAGAGCTGAAACAATGTTGCAATGTTGCAAGTCTACATGCGTCTGGGTTAAATTTACAGCTGAGCAGGTTTGACTCTATTTTTCTTTCTTTTGGTACCGCCTGGGTCTGCTTGGAATTGCTTGCGGCAGTATTAACAGCAGCAAATTAACTTTGAAAATAGCTAGTACCTGGAATACTGCCATATGACTTTAGTATAAAAGGAGAGGCATATTCAGCTTGGCTTAAACCTATTTTATAGCTATATCCTGATAACCCTGTTGAATCTGCAATCCCCTAACAGTCTGCATGTAAAATCATGGCGCCTA
This sequence comes from Lissotriton helveticus, assembly GCF_964261635.1. Taxonomy (NCBI): domain Eukaryota; kingdom Metazoa; phylum Chordata; class Amphibia; order Caudata; family Salamandridae; genus Lissotriton; species Lissotriton helveticus. The sequence continues at coordinate 346,856,302 of NC_136059.1, forward strand.
AAGGAAGAGGGGGCAGAACAAAAGCAGCAGCTAGCTCAGCTAATCCAGACAACCCAGCCTGTATGACGCCTAATAATTCTGAAATTGCCACTACAAGATCAGCAACAGAACTTAACTCTCTAGACAGACCTGTTCCGGAGACCCGTGCCCGCCAACAAAATGAGGTCATTAAGGAGCCAGTAATACCCGATTTATTCAGAAAGAAAAATGCAATAATTCCAGCTAAGAATAGCACGCACACATCTTGAGACCTTATTAAAGGAAAGGTGCAAGGAGCACAAGGAGCTCCTGAACCGTTGGGTGCGTTATTATTATTATTATAGAGGCTTTTGTAGCGCGCTCTGTTACTAAATAGTATAGTATCCTGGCGCGGAAGAGAAGGGGACAGATCACAGTAAATGCAAAGGAGAAACAGCCATTAGGCAGTGATGTTAAAAAGGTGGGTTTTTAAGCCTTTCCTGAATGCCATGATGGAGGGGGCTGTTCTCAGCTGCAGAGGCAGGGTATTCCAAGCTCTCGCTGCTCTAACAGAAATGGATTGTCCACCAAGCCTGCTAAATTTGAACTTTGGAACCGTCATTTGGTGAAGACTGCTTGATCTGAGAGGGCGGTTGGGGACATAGAGGGAGAACCTCTTTCTCAGATAGGTTGGGCCTGTTAGGTGTAGTGCTCGGTATGCTAACACAAGGATCTTGAATAGGATCCTTTGAGCCACTGGGAGCCAATGAAGATCTCTGAGCGGTTGGCGGACGCTGGATCTTCTAGGTATGTTAAACAGCAGCCGAACCGCCGCGTTTTGAATGACTTGGAGGCGGTGAATCAGATAGGCTGGAAGTCCACAGTAGAGCGCATTCGCATAATCCAATCTGGATAATATCAGGGCGCGAATGACCATCTCCTTGGCTGGTCTCGGAAGCAAAGGAAGAAATCTGCGCAAGGTTTTAAGAGTAGAGAAGCAGATTCCAGTGAGTTTTTTCAGGTGGTCTTCAAATCTGAGATTGTTGCTAAACCAAATTCCTAGGTTTTTTACAGGTCCGCCTGTGGTTTTGGGGCTAGGAAAATCGGTGGGCCAGAGAGAGTCATAGAAGTTGACTGGAAAGGAGCCGTACAGCAGAACCTCAGATTTGCTCTCATTACACTTGAGTTGAGCCAGGTTATCAAAAAATCGTACTGCTAACCTCTCACCTACTCTTGCAAAATCTGGTGGTGGAGGACCTCCCCTCCCTGAAGAAGATATCGATAAGGATGTAGCCGCGCTTTGTCAAGCAGTGGAGGAGGTCAGAGTCTCACCACGAGTTAATAAAAGGGGCACCAGAGAGGAAAATGGAGCAGCTCCAGCTTCAAATGATGCTGAATCTATTGGATCGGGTGGTCAATTTTACTCGATGTCTGATCTTTCATTAGCATCTGATGGCGAGATTGGGGAGGATGCAATTAATGAAGGGCACTCATTCTTAAAAGACTGGGCTGATGATGGCAACCAAAATTCAGATGAAGAATTACCTGGTTCTGATTATTTGGGGGATGAAGGAACTCCAAATACAGTTCGCAACGCCACAGAGGTACAGAACTCCCCTTTGGTTGACAATTTTGCTGCAGTTGCTCAACCACAGTGGGAATGTGCTGGGGTGGCCCCTGAATCTCAACCTAAACTTCCTGAATTTTTGGAAGGAGATGAAGAAATCACACTTAAATCTATTTATAAATTGCAAACTTCTATGTACAGGTTAATTATGGCTCATAGAGAGGAGACTAAGGCAGAAGGGCTCCGAACTCAAGGAGCTGTACGAAAACTGCAGAATGTCGTACGTCGTTTAGCCAAATCCAGCAACGAAACTATCTCAAGAGTAAACGAGACCGAAGCTCGTATTTCTGTTGTCGAGGATGATCTCTCTACTCAGAGCAAGTCAATCAAGGGTTTGGAGAATACCAGGCAAGATATTGACTGGAAGCTGACCGACCTGGAGAATCGAGCACGGCGCAATAATTTGCGCATTTTGGGGATTCCAGAACGATCGGAGGGAAGAGATACTCGTCGCTTTGTTGTGGACTTGTTCTCGGATGCTTTTTCAGATCTCCAGGGATGGGTCTGGGACAAAGAAATTATAAGAGCTCATCGTTTTCCCTTTAATCAAAAACCTGATCAGGGTGGGGAAAATAAGAATCCAAGAGCTATTCTTATTTGCTTGCAAAATTATCTGCTCCGTGAGATTGTATATGACTTAGCTAGACCTTTAAAGACTGGAAAGGGATCGGGGCATGAGTTCTTTGTAAGGCCCGACTTTTGTTCAGCAACTGTGCAGCAACGTTGGAGGCTTAAACAGCTAATGGCCCCAATCCAATCTAAAGGGGGGCAAGTATTTTTATTAAATCCTGCAAAACTCAAGGTGGTACATAAGGGGAAAACCACTTTTTTTGTGTCCGAGGTTAAAGCACAGCAATTTCTAGATGGAATGTAGTAGAAGATAGGATAAATGCTATATATCCTCATTAGGTTTCTACTTTCTTGGGTCTTTCAGTTCTCTTTTCTTTTCTTTTAGAATGCTGGGGGCTAGATATAATTTGCGTCTGGTTGGGTTTGGGTAGAACCGCATAGCTTACTTTCACTTTCCATCAATGAGGGCTCCTGCCCTTAAGCTTCTGGTGGTGGGGTCTGGGGAGGAGGGTGGGGTGGGTGGGACGGTTTGTGGGGGGGGTTGGAAGGGAAAGGGTGGTGCGTTGGGTGCAGGGAAGTACAGCGGAAGGATGCTCAGTTTCGTTGTTTTTGAATTTTTCATGGTTAAGGTTAAATCCAGGAATGCTGTGTTATGGCAAATGCAAGATTAAATGCGGTACTATACTAATACAAGATGATGGCTAAATTCTCGATTTGCTCTGTTAATGTGTGTGGGCTAAATGATAGAAGAAAAAGGGGTATAACAGCCCAGGTGTTTAAAGCTATGCGGGCTGATTTAATATGTATACAGGAGACCCATATTTATTGGTCAAATAGGGGATGGTTTAAGGACCTAGGAATGGAGGTTGTGGGTTGTTCCCGTCAAAGCTCCATGATAAGGGGGTGGCTATTTTAAAGAGGTTTGGGTTGGGGGAAGTTAAGAGAGTTAAAGAAGACCCGCTGGGGCGATGGGTTATTGTCGAGCTTAAATTTGGGGGAGTGTTCATTACCATCTGTTCTCTCTATGCTTCTACTGCTGACGACCCCACAGCTCTTCATCAATTAAGTGTGGAGTTGGCTTTATGGCCACCTAGGTTAATACTATGTGGGGATTTTAACCTCCACTTGGATGAAACATTTGATATTTGTGGAAACACTACATATGTGGGTAGAAAAAAGAATATTTTTAAAGCAGTTAAGGGGATCACTCAAGAATATCGCCTGATAGATGTGGGTTTTGAGAAAAGGGGGGGAATTTATGGATGTACTTTCTTTTCTGCCCCGCATCAAAAGCACTTTAGGCTGGACTATTTTTTTGTTGCAAAGAATTTTTTTAATGAGTTGGTACAAATAGAATATAGAGTGTTACCTAAAATTGTTTCGGACCACAACCCCATTATTTTTAGCTTTGAATCAACCATACCACCTAGCTCTCGGTCTTGGTCTTTTGACCGTAAGCTCTTGTTTGATGCATCCTATGCTGAGCATATGAATATTTGGATTCCCGAGTACTTTACTAATTACAGGGGCTCGGCCTCGCCAGAGATAGTCTGGGATGCATTTAAGTGTGGGGTTCGAGGAGAAACATTGAGCTACTCAATAAAAAAACTGAGGGAGATTTGCGATAAAGAAGAAGCTGAGATGAATAAATTGAGACTATTAGAGATTCGCCTTATGCAGGCCTGTAAAAAGGGCTTAGTTACAGATAATATCAGTAAGGAGCTATTGGCTCATAAGGTTAAGATTCATCAGGGATTTGCCTCAGAGTTTGCTCAGCAACTTGCAGCTTTTCGAACAGAGGTTTACGAGGTGGGAGAAAACTCAGGAAAACACCTGGCTAAGAGGGCAAGGCAGAAAGTCGTATTTTCTAGTATTGATAAAATCAATGACATGGCAGGGGCGACTGTTAATAATCCTGCAGATATACTTAAAGTGTATTGCGATTTTTACTTAAACTTTATACTGAGGATTTGGTAGGGGATTGCACAGATCAAATAACTCACTTTACTGATCAGGCCCTGAATGGCATCTTATCTATACAGGAGAGGGAGAAGTTAGATTTGTCCATTACGTGGAAAGAGATTGAGGTGTCATTACTGTCATTAGCTTCTGGAAAAGCTACAGGACCCGACCTCATTCCTCTTGAGTTTCTTAAACATTTTCAAAGTAAGAGTAAGTAGGAGTAAAGTAAGAGTTGAACTGCTGGATTTATTTCAAAGAGCCCAACAAGGTAATGCCCCTCAGTCATGGCACGATTCGATAATAACAGTTTTTCTCAAAAAGGGCAAACCTCCCCTGCTACCGTCATCCTTTCGCCCCATTTCCCTCATAAATGCTGAGAGCTAAATTTTCTCCAAGATTCTTGCCTCATGTTTATCTAACATCATATGTCCATTGTCTCCAAATATCAACACGGTTTTATCCCTTCCCGATACACCGCGGATCATATCCGACGGGTGATTACGTTTTTGGATTGGTCCCAGGCAAGCAAGTCCAGTGTTGGACTCATATTCTTAGATGCTGAAAAAGCTTTTGACCGGGTTGTTTGGAGATATCTATGGGACATGCTAGCCAGGAAGGGATTAGGTCCAGGGTTTCTAATGGCATTAAAAACTATGTATATTGCCCCAAAAACATATATTCGAATTAATGGCCAGTTGTCACCTTTTTTTTCTATCACTAGGGGCACCCGTCAAGGATGCCCCTGCTCACCTTTACTTTTCGCACTTTATATCGACTCCCTAATTAACCGCTTTATTATGGAACAAAGGATTAGCCCTATCTGCTTAGCTAATATTAATTATCGCGCATTGGCTTACGCTGATGATATCGTCATAACAACCACCGATGTACAGACTGCTCTTCCGGCAATTACCGAACTTGCCAAACAATTTGGGTTATTCTCTGGGTATAAACTCAACTTGGAGAAGACCCAGATATTATGCTCTGGAGATAATCCACCTTTAAATATCCCTATTATTTCAAAGGTTATATATTTAGGAATTAAGATCTCATTGCCCATAGATAATAAGATAATTTTATTGCACAGTTAATAAAAACTCACAATTTAAGATGCACAGCTTTAAAAGAAGTATGTATCAAGAATAAAAAATTAATTGGTGGAAATTAAAATTATGTAAAGATCATGTTACAATTTGCATTTTTAATATTGTTCGTTGGAGCTGTGGACCCAGGGTTTTATACTCAGAGGCACTGTCTGTCTGTTACTCAGTTTCCTCCTTTTGTGTCTGCTTAATTCTCTCCGCCACGACGTCAAAGAATTTTGTAAATCAGCAGTTCAATTGGGTCTCCTGCGGGTTAAAACATAGTTTAACTGCTTGTCTACAAGTTCTAATGCCCTTTTGGTTCCATATTACGCGAAGTAAGGATCTCCTTTTGTCCATTAAGGTTGGGCAGATACAAATTATATGGATTAGATCTTCAGGTCCTGCACTGCAGAGTCGGCAGGTTTTATCATCCCGATTCCTTTTCCATGGGGCCAAATGAGGGTGAATTGGTACTATACCGAGACGCAGCTTTAGAAATTTTTCTTTAGTCTTCTGTTTGAATCCATGGTCCATGTATGCTTGGGTCTTTAATATTTTGTAATCGTTTAGGACTGTCCATCCATGTGCCCTTTTTGCTAGAGTTTCCTTGTCTTCTAATAGCGAAGTTATTTTTGTAACCTTTGTTACTAGCTTTTTAAAACTTTTGTGATCTACTGGAGTATTCCAGAGGTTAGTCAGTTCAAGTCTTTCTAATGATTCCATCAAATACTTCCTTGCATAAGATCGTTCTCGTCGCTGCAGCTCGATCCAGAGGTGGGCACTAAAGGTGCCCTGCTCTGCGTTTCTGATCTTGTGCCAACATTTTATGAAGCTGCCCCTTCTTTCCACTGTCTGTTTTTGAACCCCGAGCTCCAGACGGATTTGGGCAGGAGATACGTGGCTAGGTAGCCGAAAGATGGTTCTGTACGGTTTACTGATCACTTTGTCGAGGGTAAGTGCATCTTTTCCGAGAGTTGACTCACTCCCGTATGTTAGCGTCGGTTGAAGGCGAGCTCTCAGTACTTGGAGAAGCGGGTCGAGCGGATAGTCTGGTAATATTTTCTTTAAGGGGATCATTGCGAGATAGGTCATGGTGCCTTTTCGATGTAATGTCTCTAATTGCGTTTTAGACGAGCCTCTGCTGTCTACTAGGACTCCCAGGTATTTGTAGTACGCTACATGGTCCAGTTTGCGTCCGTCCAAGTACCAGCTATTTTTTCTGACCTTCTTATAGTTAACAGCCATAGTTTTTGTTTTTTTTAGGTTGATTTTTATTCCATTGCGCTGTGAGAATGAGCTGGTGGTGTTTAGAAGATGCTGAAGGCCAGTGGGAGTACGACTTATTAGGACCAGGTCATCGGCATAGAGGAGATTGGACAGCGTGATGTCTCCCAACCGTGGGGCATGCGATTTTGTGCTGTCCAGTTCCCCTGGGAGGTCTGCCAAAAAAAGATTAAACAAGGTAGGGGCTAGGACGCACCCTTGCTTCAATCCTTTGAAGGTGTTAATTCGCCTGGAGAGGTGCGTCCCGTCTCCCAGCTTAATCTTGACCCAGGTGTTGGTATGAAGTAAAATTAGCTGCTTCAGGAGGGGTTGCGGTATCCCCCATTTTTCAAGCTTTCGCCAAAGTTTGCCTCGGTCCACATGGTCGAAGGCTGAGCTGTAATCGATGAAACATAGAAACAGCGCGCTCTTTCCTGCTTTGGACGCGTCTGTCAGCAGAGTTAGCGCCATGAGATTGGTGGTAGTTCCTTGTCCTCTGCAAAACCCTGTTTGATTTGCCGGGATTGTGTGTTTTGATGCCGCCCAAGATGTCAGTTCATCCAATAAAATGCCAGCATAATACTTAGCTTCTATGTCCAGTAGAGCGATCAACCGATAGTTGGAAGGATCACTCCTGTCTCCCTGCTTGTAAATTGGGCTTATGGTTGATCCTTGCCAGGATTCCGGGCAGGTTTCTAATTCCTGTATGCCCACAAAGAGTGGTGCTAGTGTGCTACTCCAGAAATCGATATCGTATTTAAATATTATTGGCGGTATCCCATTTGGCCCTGGTGCACCTTCCGATTTCCCCTTCTTTATTTGCGTTTTTATCCGATCCAGTGTTATGTTGATTTTTTCCCCTATGAAACTTGTTGGTGTGGCGTTGTTATTTGCCCCGTCGTTCTTCTTATGGTCATTTTTTCCCATTGTACTTTCCGTGGGGTTTCCAGACCCTTGTTCTTTCTTTCCTTTTTCGTTGTCCTTCTTTTTATTCTCTGTTTCTTGTGTTAACAGGGCTATGGGGTTAGCTTCGTCGGTTAGGTTAAAGTGATTGTGCAAATACTCAGCCCAAGCTGCCTCTGATATGTATGAGTTTATTCCTTGATGGCCTGGCCGCTGCAAACTGTGAATTGTTTGCCAAAATTTAGCGCTGTTTTTTAGTTTCGAATCGTACTTTATTTTTGCCCAGAGTTCATCGTTCGCCTTTCTTTTGATTTCCCAAGTTGCCTTTCTTAGGCTTGCTTTTAAACCGCGTAGAGCGTCCTGCAAAGGCTCTTTTTTGGGCTGTATACGGAGTTGGTTCAAAGTTTGCTTTATGTTCCGTTTAAGTCTTTTTATCTCCAGTGTGTTTGTCTTTCTCGATGCAGACTTGGGAAGTTTGCATTTGGATAGCCTTGGTTTTGTTGCATATTTCATCCCGAGAGTCTGTGTATACCACTCCCAGGCCTCTATTGGGTTTACAGCCAAATTTCCCTGAACCAAGAGCTCCTTCGCGTTTGAAGACAGTTCTTCGATGTTACCTTGTTTGTATTTTATGAGTTTGAAGTCTGATGTATATTCGGACGAAGCGCATGCCCTGACTTCCGTGGGGTTCTCTCTGATTATCCTTAGTACGATTTCTTGTGGTAGATGGTCACTTTGATCACTAACACCCAGCTTAAATGATTTGATGATGTCAAATAGAGGGAGAGTTGCAAATGTATAGTCTAGGTAGGAGGAACTTGTTGCCGTGTGGTAGGTTGATGCTGGCGGGGTGTCTTCTTTGTTCTGGCCGTTCAGCGCCCCTAGATTTAATTGCTCTAATTCTTTTAGGAGTTGGTTCGAACACTTGGTTTGTTTAGTTGAAGGTGGTCGTGCCTGAGTTGGTATTCCCCAGGCTCTGTTAAGTTTGTGTACCAGTTCTTCATCCGTTGCGCTTCCAAAAAGAAAGAGATTAAAGTCTCCTGCCAAGATTAGATTTTCAACTTCTCCCTCGTCCAAGATTCTTGCTATCTCTTTGACCAGCTCTCTTGCACCTTTCCGTCTACACTTCGGGTGTATGTAAGAGTTGATTATTACAAGGCGGTGGCACTGCTTTCTGGTGTTGATTGTTATGACAGTCGCCTGTGTGACGTTGGGGGAAATGGATTTAATCTTTATTTCCTTCATTGATCCTACTGTGAGGATTGAGGCAAAGATCGTCAATCCGCCTGAGCTATGGCCAAAGGGAGAGGTCCTGGTAGCTGGGATGATTTGTGTCATGTAGCCTTCAAGGGCTATCTCAGCTTCTTCCCAGGTTTCTTGCAGTAGTATCAGGTCAAATGTCCTCAGGTATTTTAGTGTTTCATGATCGTCCAATTTATCGTCAGGCCATTGATATTCCAAATACATATTCTGAGGTTGTTCAATATTGTGTGTGTTGAGGGCTGGACGGGGGAACCTTGTCATTGCCCACGTCTGTTTGTTATTGTACGCTGTATTATATCCAGATTAGGAACTGTTGATTTCGTTATTACCGTTTTGATATATGATGACCTCCCTTTGTCGGCCTGGCGACTGACTGAGAGCTCCTTTTAGAATTGATGTAGCTTTAAGCGAGTGTTCTTTTTCACTCTCCTTTAAAAGTGGTGTTGGGTAGGCTGGCTTTCTACCTAGTTCCAGTCTTATTCCCCAGTGAGCGAATTTGTCAAGTTCTCCTAGAATCCGGTCGACCAGATCGTTAGACGCCCATGTTGTCTTTGTGTTTTCTGGTTTGGTGTGGTCGAGTGCAGGTTGGAATTCGATTAGAAGTAGGTCGGTTGAGATAATACCTTCCAGACCCTTGACCCTTGATCGATGTAATTAATTTTAATATGTTTCCTCTGTTCAAAATGTCCATGCGGCCCTTAGCTTTATACTCAGGAGTGAATATTAGTATGTTTGTCTTCTTTGATGGAATGGCTCTGGGTATTCGGGCAGCGGTTTGTTCGGGATAGATGACCCCGGTGAGGGATTGATCATTGTTGATGTCAATTGTGGCTGAGGTTACACTTATTTTGGGTTGTTCCAATTCCTGCTCAAAGGCCGGCTGACTCGCATTTTGTGGCGTGGCCCTTGGCCAGCTGTCGAAGTGGATCCTTATTGTGCTGCATAGGTCGGACTCTTGGTCGAATCTTTCCTGCTGGTGTGAGCCTAGTGCTTTTCTTCCATCCTCGTGCCCAGGGAGTTCTGTTGCCCATAAAGAGAATACCCAAAGCAAACATAAACCCTGTGATATCCCAAATTAATAGTTTATTACAGCGTCTAGACCATCTACACTTATCATTGCATGGTAGACTCAACATTTTAAAAATGCTGATCTTACCGAAAGTGCTATATATGTACCGCTCTATACCGTTGGAATTTCCTCCTTCCTGTTTTAAAAGCTTAGAAAGGACCACCTCTAGGGTTTTATGGGGTTATAAACGTCATCGGAAAGCTCTAAAAAAGATGATTTTGAGTAAGGAGTGTGGGGGATGGAGCGTTCCTTATTTTTTTTATTACCTAGCAGCAACGCTCCAATTTATCAGACCTCTTATAATTGGTGATAGAGCACCTATTCCTGCTTGTCAAACTCCACCTATTTTTTAATTGATCATGGGCGAGAAAGCGAAAGGTAGCTTTCTTAAGGTTGTCGAGCCAAGCTACCACAAAAAGACAAAGTTTAAGACGCTGAAGTCAGCCTTTGGAGTTTGGCAAAAAGTACGGAAACATTTGTCTATATCCAAATTAAATGTTTATACCCCTTTAGCGTCGCCTGGGCTCCTGCCAAATATTTTCTGTGATTTAACGGTTTATAGGTGGGAGCGGAAAGGATTATGATATTTGGGTGATTTATTTAGCAACGGCCAAATATAAATTTGATTCAAGAATTTGGGGATGAGATGGAACAATGTCAGTCGAAATGGGTTAGTAAATTAGGCCTCCCTGGTACAGATGTCTTGTTTTCTGTTAAATGTGCTTCAGAATGTCTAATTACAGGGATGATGAAATCTCAGCATTTTATGTGCATACATGATCTTTACTATACTCCTAGTAAGGTCGTTAAGTGGAGTACTACTACCGGAACGAACTGCAGCCGCTGCGGGTTCTATGCAGCTAACGATTTGCATATGTTCTTTCAATGCCCTAAACTTAGGGTTTTTTTTCAACAAATTGAATGCTTTCTTGCTGTGGTCCTTAAGTGTGACATTACAGTAAACACCGAGATGGTGTTACTAGGATTGGACTCTTCTATCTCTAGATCAAAGCCAGTAACTTATTTTTTGTTTATTTGTATGGCAGTGGCTAGAGCTTGTATTACTAGGGAGTGGATCAATTCAGATCCTCCTTCTTTTTTTACTTGGCGTGAAAAATTATTGTTTATGTATAATATTGAGTAAGCTAAAAGGCATCAAAAGAAGAGCCTTGGGGGAGAAAATCTGGGCTCCAATTGCTGACTGGATTTATTTAATTTGTGTGACTCTATAAATTCCTTTTTTTGTATGTATTCAAGATGAACTTTTTGCTTGCTTATTTGTACTGCTGTATTTCCCTGTAATAAAACAATAAAACTTAAAAAAAAAGACTCACAGTGCAGCACTGATCAATATTATTGTGCGCAAAAAATATAAAAACACATTAGATATTTCAAACGGTTTCTTCTGTCAAAACATTGCACCTGAAAGCAGGTATTTGACCGCTTTCTCGATAATGGGGACACAACGACACTTTTGTCGTCTCCCCTTGGGATTCAAGAAAAGTCCAGGGTTATTTTCAGCCAGAGTAACAGAGTTACTACAAACGTATGATGATGAGGAATTATCTTATGTCGATGACATCTATCTTACAGATGATGATTTAGACAGGCACTTGAACAGGGTGAATACCAGAATACTTGCTTTCACCTCTGAGGGATACAAATTACATTTTAAGAAATCAAGAATTGTCCACCTCAAGGTCCTATTCTTGGGTACGAACTTTCAAGTGAAGGCAAAAGCCTGGCAGCAAACTTTTAAGAAAAATGTGCGCTGCTCCAACCTCCAAAAACGCGGAAAAACTTACAGTTAGTTCTAGGATTCCTGAAATTCGGAGAAAGCGTTAAACCTCTCTACGAACTAATCAAACCTGATTTCAAACCTACTAATTGGACTCAAAAACACACAGAAATTTTGCGTTCAGTGCAAACAGACATGTTAGCAACAACACATTTATAGACACGCGTAAATGAACTCAACCTTGTAATCCGAATCATCCCAGGGAGATGCGGATTCACATACCTAACCTTTAATGAAGGTGAAAAGGTACCAATAGCTTACAAATCACACTTGTACACACAAGCTGAAATGAAATTCACTTCAACAGAAAAAATTCTGACAGCTTTTCAAACTGCAGTAGCAAAAGAGAGAGCCCTCGCACAGGGAAAACGCATAAAAGTTGTTACTCCGATACCTGTCTTAGAGGCAGTGACAAAGGCAAGCATTCCAAATGCAAAAGCTCTACATCCAAGATGGATACAATGGGTTCATGCTCTTGCTGCGACAGATGTTGAATATGTTTTTGACCCTTACTTGAAGACACAAGAATTTCTCCAATACGAACAAGAATGTCCTCTGCCCACTGAAATTTTGCCTCTAGTACATTATGGCTGTATAATATATACAGACGGATCAGCCCAGCCCGCAATTGGGGGTAAACAAGCTTATAGTGCTGCGTGCGCAATTGTTAAAAGTCGCTGGAGCAATGGTAAATTCAGACCTATGGTCAATCTCTCGGAGACTGTACAGCTCAGTGAGCTGAACTACAGGCTTTCAAGATGGCACTTGAGAATACCGATCGCGAATTCCCCACACTCATAGTGTGTGATTCGTATTACTGGGTCTAGTCTTATAATGAATATCTGCAGAACTGGGTTCAAAATGGTTTTAAAGACGCAAAAGGTGGCACAATCAAGCATAAAATGCTTTGGGAACAAGTAGTTCTTTTGCAGAAAGAACTACAAAAGACTCACGTGATCCACACACTCAGTCATCAGCCTGATGGCATTCACGTTGAAGGGAATTCATTGGTTGATGAAGCCGCAAAGGCAGCTGTGCAAACGGTTTCTGGGGCTGCAATAACTCGTTCAAAAACAAAAATAGACGGTGAAACCATGCTCGCTGTCAATGCCACAAGCATAGGCAGCGGAGCTGCGTTACCTCTAAACTATCCACTCGAGTATACATACATAATTGATGCAAACTCGGTTCCTTTTGCTCGAATCCCTGGAGTGGGGGATAGGGTAATCCCAAACAGGAATCGGAGAGGTGCTTTGATTCAAGAATCACATATGGGAGAGGGTCTGATACATCAAGGGATCTCTAAACCTCTACTAGAATTACAAGAGATGTACTAGTGGCCAGGGATGAATGCCCACATTTACGTATTTGGAATTGATTACGATGACTGTTACAGAGATCACAGCTTGGAGCACCACCAGATTCCTGACTACAGTGTAGAGAGCCCGGTGCAGACACCATTGTTAGATAGCATCAGACTATCCACGCTCAGACGTCCCTATGGACAAAAGCGGTCCCAAAAGTATTAGGAGAAGTTTCATTTGGACATCATTTGAATGTGGCCTCAGCACTCGGCTGACGCCCAAACTGTTATAAAGATTTGCGGTTCTTTATCGGCACATACGCAATTGGCACACTACATTCTGACCAGGGTCCTGCGTTTAGCTCTCGAGCTTACAAGGAGGCCATGGTCAGCTTGGGCGTTGCATTGCGGTACTCAAGTCCATTCCATCCTGAGGGAAATTTGGTTGTGGAAAGAAAAAAACGTGACATAAAGCAATCTATACCAGCTAGGGTATTAGGTTCGGGTGACGGGTGGATCAAACATCTAATAAGTGTCCAAAGTAGTCTTAATAATCTGCCAAGAAATTCTCTGGGTGGAGTCACTCCATATGAAATCCTTTTTGGTACTAGAATGATGGTTGAATACCTCAATCGTCATACTTCAGTGTTGGAACAAAAACTCTTTGATATCAAAGATCGTTTGGCTGTTTTACAGGACTTAAATGAAACAAGTCTAAGGAACACCATACAAAAGCCAATAACCACTGAAGAAAAACCACCTGTCCCAGCAAGACCTGTCTAGAGTCCAAAGATTGGGGATCTGGTCAGAGAAAGAATAGTGGATAAGAAGGAATTTGGACCTTCTGACAGAAAACCAGTACCTGTACTATCAGTCCACGGATCAAGAACAGTGTTACTGCTGCCCCTTGCTGGAAGAAAGGAGAACCGGTTCGTATCAATTGACCTGGTAAACCCACACCATGTGGCCGATAATAAGTAGTAGGCCCAGTGGACTCCAAAGATGTAGCAGACGACCAAATCTTGCTAACAACCTAGAGGTTCAAACTGAAAGACTCATCACCTTTGAAGAATCTGCAGTGACAAAAGAAGGACTATGCAAAAATGCCATGGAACTTGTGCCTCTTGAAACCCAAATAACAGTTCGTCAAGAAACTCCCGTCTACAATGAAGTAGCATCTGACTATACTAACATGTGAAGGGAACAAGCAGCTCCAGCGATTTCAAACAATCCGGATGGGATACCAACTATTGACAGAACTGCCTATGGCTATTTCATCAACTTTGATACCTTTTCTGAGGGTCCCAGTGAGCCTGAAACAGCGCCAACAAATAAAACTTTCAAGGAACAATTATCGGAACTTGGTCACCAGCTTGCAAATATATATCTGGCTTTACCACGGGGTGAATTTTGGATTGAGCTAGGTGTACTTTTTTCCTACTATGGCTCATTCTTGTTTTAAGTTTGGGAAGGCTGATAGATGGAAAATATAGTAAAATGGACACAGCAAGTAAGACCATCAACTTGCTCCTGAAACCACACAAATCACCTCATCGTGAACAAAGAGACCTGTCATCAATAAACATCACAGCCGTTCCTCTACCAGGTGGTATAGCATGGGATAGAACTGATTATGACATTTATGGCCCTGTCGAGCTGCTGAAGATTCTACACCAATTTAAGGTTTCCTTGAGTGATTTTGTTTCACCAAGTACACTTTCTGATGATTGGGACTTTGAGACTGTTAATAACATGATGGCAGACTTAGAAATGTATGCAACATTTTCAAAACATGAATACTTAGAAGGTTCATCAAATTATGAAGAAATGCATTGTTTTAATCATGTTGGTCATCATTATTTACACAGATCTGCAAACCCTAGATAATTTTTTACTTATAATCAATGGGAACATTGTCCAACAAAGGTAACTCTAAAACATTCTATAGAAAATGTCCATACTTTACACAAATAACTGTCAAGATAGATTCCTGAACAAGACACAAGGGTTAACAGTAACTCGGCCAGATCAAAGATATGTCCAGAGACAACATCCCGGGATAATAACAACTTACAGTGTAGGAAAACTGTGCCTTGAATGGCTACAAAAATCCACACTCCCAGATGTAAAACAACTCTTAACTTTACTTAAAGATGGCGTTGACCTACGAGAATTCTTACTTGGACCTCGCAAACCACGTCATAAACGTTTCATATACGCCGGTATTTACGATGCTTACAATGAAGCATGGAAAGTCACGCAAATGGAAACAGCTGAACGAACACGAGAAATTGATTGTATTAATTTAGAGAAAGCTATCTCTGTAGTTGACAATGGGTTAACAACTCTGTCATCCAGAATTTATTCTTTGGACAGCATCGTATCCTCTGCCATAGACATAATGGAACAGGACTTGCTAATGCTACAACATAGCCAGTCTCAATTATGTTCTATAATGCTGCTAGGCTGGACATTACAAAACCTTCATTCTGGCTATGTGCCTTGGCGTCTAATCAATACTATGTCATTGTTTACTGTATTTAACCTTACAGATAAACAAATCTCTTTGGCACAGAGGGGAGCAGACTATACGGTGCTGAGCATAGAAAAACTGGAAAGACTACCATTAACCGTTTCTGAGAAACCAGCCATTGAAAGGAGAATACATGGCACCATCACGATACCAGTGACGATTTTCCAGTTTCAGTATTGCTTAAAACACTTACCAGCAGGCCTGTGTGAAAGGTTGGGTAAAGAGTACATAAAGTCGACCTGGGATTTACCATACACACACAAATGTTGGAGTGGGGGTAAAGGAGGTATTTCTTAGTGGTAAAAACGGTAACACAACATTGAGCGGTACACTTCTTTGTCAAGGCATTCATTTACATGGAGCCTGTGATGGTTCTTCAAACAACTTATCATGCCACCTGCAGGGTTCCCCGGCAGCAGTGATAGATCCAATTTTTAGGCAGCTTTCCAATGGAAGCTTCATAATGCTGAATGATCACAGCTGTTGTGGAATGATGCCAGGGACAGCCTATATCGTTAGTGTGTCAGCCAGGGTCACTTGTATGCAAGTATTGTTTCCTAAAACTAAGACAGACGGGGAGTCGCCACTATGGCCTTCACTGAACATCTCTTCTATACGAATTGATACTTTAAGCAAAATGAAAGCCATTCTTTTACAAAAAACTGTGCCACTGACCTCGTCCAGAGAGACGTATGATCTGCAAGTTGCAAGGTCCTCTGCGGAGATACATGCATTATTATCAAAAAACTGCCCCATACATTTCGCAGAAATGTTAGGTCGTATCTTAAACATGTCTGATACCAGTGGTATTGTACAAGTATTTAAGGTGATTTTTTCGGGAATGTTATCACCCTTTGAAGCAGTTCTGGGCATTTTTCCTAACTTCATCCACTCTGTGTTCGGCAGCCTGCCTCTCATCTTGGGTCTCATAGCAGGGATACGATTTTTATTCCTCCCGCTCCGTTATGGCAAGTTCAGTCACCAGCGATACCCAAATTACCATGGAGAATGCTCTTCAGGCAATGCAGTATCGTGAACGCATAACACAGATCCTTGGTTGGCTCGTTTGAGAGATCTAAATACCACATGGTTCCTGTCATTCAGAACAATCTGGCAAGATTGCATCTTACCTGTTCTACGATGCCTGCTTTGTGGAGAGGAAAGCGTGTTAGATATCTGTCTAACACTTCCATCGGCAATGCCAACGGATGTTGACGCATTACTGGGTCCAGTAACGGCTCATGTATTGTGTTGCCCCCAAAGGCTACCAATCCTCATGACGGCATTCATTGAGATCTCACCGGCAATTCCAGCTGAAGGTGTGATACGTGGACCAACAGGCACACAGGTACCATTTACTGCGTACATTGCTAATGCGACTGACGCTGACGGCGATGCTTCTCATCTGTGTACATTTGATCTACTTAATGAAGTGGTTCAACTTTCATCTACTGTGGTAGACAATTTCTTTGCCAGCCTTGACAAATGAATGTTTTCTCCTGACACCGAGAATAACTTTTGAAGTTAGCACACAGGGTTTTTTCAACTATGAAATTCGACCTTCACTTTTTTCAAAATAAAAGCTTCTAACTTTGAAACTCTATTCTTCTACGATTTGACTTTTTTCAAAACACAATGAACTTTGGCACAAAGCAATCTGCTTAAAGTAGAACTATTCTTAGAGAACAAGAATTCTTTGAATACCTCCTAGAAACAATATTGACCTAATCTGCAAACCAGAACAAAAACTGTTTGTATATTCCGCTATGGTATGGTCTCGACTTTCTATAACTATGAGCCATTTCATAAATGTAATTTCGTGATTCATTCAGTTAGCATTGCCAAATATCATATCATATGCTTACAATGAAATCATTGCTTTTAAATGCTTTCAGTACAATGCTCATTTTTCGTGTGCAACCATTTTAATTGCATTTTGTATGTATTTTGGGGTGGGATTGTAAAAACATGCTCTAGGTTATATATTTTAGTGCTTGAACTTAAGTTGAACATGATAAGTGGAGTGAGTGTTGTATAACATTTTAGGACCCTATTGTAATTTTCCCGATTCATGCCCTTATATAGGTATAAATCACCATCCTTATATAGGCATAGAAATCATAATCATATTTAGACATAGTTCATGCAGTCCCAATACGGCAGGGCTACTTCCACTAGTTCCGAAAATCCACAACGATTTCTTGGAAAACTCGGCTTCAGCAGCTAGGGACTTCCCCTTGCTTGAATACTGACTTGTCCAAGAACTCATGGAGTTTTCAAAGAACTGAGACTCTTTGATGACGTTATTATGTCCACCTATAAGTCAAACTCGGTACCTTCAAGGTATAAATATGCCCACACTTGCCATAACAAACACACAGTGGTTTGGAGCAGTTCGACTATCTACTTGCCCAACGCACCCTGCTACAGCAAGTGCTGAAGGAAGCCGGCCCTCCAGCAGACGCACTGAGAGAGACGCTGTCTTCTCTTCTGCCGAGAAATCCAGCTCCAGTGTTTCCAAGCTACCCTTGCGGGTTGTTGGGAAATCGAGTCCGGAGATTGACCTTCTTCATTCTAACCCAAGGTACAGAGCTGATTAGACTCTAAGAGAAATCTTGGATAGATTCTTGGCAAAGAATACTAAATTTATGCTACACCTCACTTACTTCTTTCCTCGTACTAAGCTTAGGTTAGGTACATCGGGGTAGGCGTATTGTAGAAGCACCAGTTAAGTACTTTTTAGCCTCTGTTATTTATGTATGTATTTATCTATGGTCTAGGAACCATACAATGCTCTTACAGTATTATTTTATTCTACTCTTTTTACTGTATCCGCTATATTTTGCACCTAGTTTTACGATTGTAGCAGTTCATTTCTTATGCTTGAGAAAGAAGACGGTTCAATAAATCCTTTTATTGCAAACGCCCGTCTATCTATTTCTCTGCACCTCTGGTGAAACGAAGCATGCACAAATGACTGAGTAAAATATCTCTCTATTGTTTCCACAACTCTGAAGATCAGTTTTATCTTGGGAAACAAAGTTGTCATGTTTATGCGGTTGTCAGAAACTAAATCCCTTCTTGTGAACTGGAGAAAGTGTCTAGTGACCTCTGAGCTAGCTGGCACTCACAATTAAGTTTAATATATTTTGATAGAGACTTAGTCGACATAAGTCCTACATCACATCTGTAGGATATATTATTCCAATGCGCAGAGCCTTTTGGGAATATAGGATCTAAACTACAAGGCTTGGTCACTCCCATGTAAGGCAGCCGTTTGATTTTTAACTCCTTACTCTCTAACTTGTTCTTGGGCTCCACTGTTGTTATTACAACTTCTTTTTTTGGCCTCCATACCATCCCCTGTGCACCCTGAAGCCGTACCTGCGCCTTCTGTGCCCACTCTCAAAGTCTTAACCCTGTCACCCATGTTCCCGGACTCCTTACCTGTGTCGTCTGTGCCCACCCCCACATCTAAAACATACTTTCCCTTCCACCGCATACCCACCTCTGTCCCCTCCTTGAACCCCCCACCAACGCCTACTGATACCATGCTGGGCCGTAATCCACCACCCGGTTTACCTGACTCTAAGGAAAAAGCCTGTCTTCCTGCAGTCTGCCTGCCAATGGGGCCGGACGTTCGTCTCAACGCAATGTCTGACCCGTGGGCTCTGCCAGGCGTTGTGACACCTGCAAAACACTAGACAAAGCATTGAGTCGCCCTCCCCACTCCCTCATCCTCAATTTCCCACACCTCGCTCTCATCAAGGCTGTCATCCTCGTAATATTGTTCCTCATGCTCCCTGAAACCTCATGACTCTCAACCGGAGGTCCTGACTGCACCCTCATAGCCCCACTCAAATGCCGTTCATCTGAGCTCCTGCGTCCACAATGTCCTGAGGACCGTTGGTGCCCAGTCGGTGTTGGGGTTGGCGAGCCCGCCTGGGTCCTACTTATGCCGGCTGTGCCGTGATCCCGTGTAGGTACTGGGTATGCTGCGCGAGGCTCCACCCTCCCTTCTCCTTGGCGCCTTTGATCCGCTCCCAGCTCTGCGAAGTTTGGCACCCTGTGCTGCTCCACTGCCTGAAAGAAAAATGAATAGTCTGGTGTGCTAGGCCTACCCATCCTCTCTCCCCCATACCAGCTCCTTTTTCGACCTGCCCCCAGTGTTCTCGCTGCCCACGACTGCCCCACCATGCTAAGATCCACCGTTTCCTTCTCAGCTACATGTTCCTCTTCCTCATCACTCTATTCCCAACCTGCTGTGCCCCGGACCCCTCCCAACTGGGCCCAGCCTCAGCCCTCAACGATTCCCTACCCGATCCCTACCCAGCACACCCGCTGGCCACCACCCCTGATTGCCATTGCACCCTACCCCCAGGCCCTCCAACCTCCTTTTTTGCTGGGTAGCCCTTCTGCAGGCCTACCCCATTCCCCCGCACCTCCTCAGACCAGGAGGAGAAAATGTCCAGACCCTCCCAGTCCCTGATACTCCCGTCCATCTCCAATTCAATGGGAGAAACCTCTCCCTCATCTTCTATGACCCAGGCACTACTCCCACCCGCCCCTCCCCCAACCTCTCCCTCCCCCAGAACCACCTCAACCCCCCCCCAAACTACCACTCCCCCTCTTGTCCAGCAGGGTAGCCTGACCCAGTATCTCCGTGCTCCCCTTTGCTCCTGTCCTACCTAACATCACACTGCTTCCATCCCAAAACCATTGGGGCTGCCTGGGCCTGAGGGCCCCCCTCCTCCTGTGGGTCCCTGCCTTTTCTCCCTTTCCCACCTCTTTTGCTGCCCACTGGAATTTCAATCGCCCTTCTAGGGCTCCGGGACCCCACCCTTCCCCGTCTTTCTCTGCTCCCTCGCTACGCATTGCGGCAAACCACTCCCCCGTGGGCCCCGCTCCAGCTACTTCACGCTGGAACCTCAAACAGGAAGGAAGGCTCCGGCTCGACATCTACATATGGGGCCTCCTGCCATACGAGCGGGCCCACACCTTTGGAAATAGTGCTGGGGAACGTGGGACCCACCCTCCAGCCGGGCTCATCTCCTTACTGCCTCTGCCACCTTCCCCTTCCTGCCATTCCGGCCCTCATAGATCCCAGAAGGGGCCACGCCTTCCCCGTACGTGCGGCCCTGTACACTCACCTGCTCTTTCTTGGCCTTACGGGGGTGAGCGGCTGCCATCCCCTCCACCCCTACCAACGCATGCCTCACGCCTCACTGGGTGCACGCTCCCTGAGGCCTCTGGCATTAAATGGTCAAGCAGGCGGGCCTCACTGAAAAGTCAAACCTCCTCCAACACTCGATAGTCTTCACCTTCCATGACGATGTTTCTACACTACCCACAACAAGCACCACTACTTCAAACACTACCACAGAAAAACGCTAAAAATCACCTTCGCTCCCAGCCACCAGGTCACCAAACCTGAAATGGTGGCTGGGAGCGTGCAAAAGCCCCACTTAAACCCCCTGGGCTACTTTTTACTCTGGGCTATAATTGGGCTATTCCCAATGTAGTCAGACCACAAAATGGCTGCTAATCGGCTCGCCCCACTCCCTCCCAATCTGCCCAGGATCAGATCTCATTGGGTTTGGCTGCCCCCCAAACTCCTTTTATGGGCGAAGAGGTAAAAGAGGTACTCCGAGGCCTACTCACGGGGCGCGCCACGGGAGGAGGTGAGAAGGTAGGCCCCAGTCGTGGGGGGCTGTCTCCATCTGCAGCAGTGCGAAGGTGATTGAGAAGGTAGGCCCCAGTCATGGTGGGACTATCTCTGTCTGCAGCGGTGCGAAGGGGATTTCTCATGGCCCCCTCCTCTCCTGTCTGAGTTGCTGAAGCTGCTTAACGACCTCGGGAGGGAGGAGGTTCTCTCTTGTGCCTGAATTGAGATACCTTGGGCCACAGATACTTTTTCAAGGGGCCCAGGAATCTAGCACCTCATAAGGTCCCTCACAGCTGGGCTCCAGAGTGGGGGTGAAATTCACTGCCCTGAAGACAAAGGCCTAAGAGTAACACCACCAGTAAAGGACAGGGGGGCACAAGAGCCCACTATTAAGAGACAGTCACAACTGACGTCAGGCCACCAAGTACCTAAATCGATGCTCCAAATGAAACTTGACAAATTCACACACAGCTTAAGCCAGATGCCCCGGTGGACAGGGAAGGTTAGATGTGACGAAAAGCAGTGGTTGAGGAGGGGCCCCCACACTACAGGACATAATGGAGGCAACCCAGAGTGTCCATTCCTCACTGGAAAAAAAGATTGACACATGCAGACCTCTGTAAATTAGGTGAACGTGTGAAAACTTCAGAAGATTCCATTGTAAGCCTTCATTCCTCTATCAAGGCACATGAAAATCAAGTAAAAGAACTTCAGACTGCATCCCCAGCCCTGGAGGCTAAGTTAGAGGATTTCAAGGGGTTTACATGCAGAAATAACATACGAATCTTGGGACTTCCAGAACGAGCGGAAGGCCCAGCAGAGGACCTATTTGTAAGTATGAGCAAATTTTGTGTATTTGTGTCTCGCAAATTCGCGTGAAAGCGTACTCACGGTCTGCAAAATACGCGAACTTTCATGAGATTGCATATTTTTTTATTTTTGCAAGTTCGCTGGATTTTTTTTCACCGCGGCTACCGCGAAGTTACCCATGCGGTAATATATGGGCGTGGCCATCTTGTTTTCACTGTTCGCGTTGCGTATTTCCGTTCCCGGTCACTAGTTGAATGCTCGCGTTGTGCATTTCCTGTTCCGGGTCGCAATTGCGTGTTCGCATCCGTTTTTGCGTGCTCGCGAGGAAAATATCGTTCAAACTTACCCACGTGGTTGCAATGGGCGCGGTCATCTTGTTTTTCATTCATTGCTATGGTTCTGGGCATGCCTTTTCTATCCTGCTTCAATCTTTGTAATCCTTTGTTTGTTTGAACTTTTTTTTTCTTTTTTACTCATTATCTATCTCTATTTTTGCACATCTATATTTTGTTTTTTTTTCTACTTTTTGTTGCTTTAATAACTACTTTTTTCTTAGCTCTCTCTCTTCTTTTATTTACTTTTTTTCACTATTGTTTCCTATTTTTCCTTTCTTTAACCCAGGACCATGGCAAAGGGAGCCGGCAAGTCCAGGGGGAAGAGTCCCGCACCCCACAGCCGGCACCCTTGCGGGCGTTTAAGGGGAGCGTCTGTAAGTCCCAGGGAGATCTTCAGCGCGGTGGAGGTGGCCGCACTGGTCTTCTGTGTGCAGCGCCACCTCCTCAAGACCATCGCAGCAGGCGGCAGGCCCGGTACCGGATACGGCCTCCGGGAGCGTCGCCAGCTACGGTGTAATAACACTTTCACTTTCAGAGGCGACAGTATTACAGACATGCATCATTTCTAAAGTGCCTACTCTGAGTCTCTGTTTCCAGGATAATAATTAGCACACAGCAGGCCAGGGCCATGCAGACGGTCAAGGCAGGCACCACTGAGTGAACCAAACTCCATGTAGCATACCTCTTTGACACAGACAGACAAAGCAGATCTAATTTTATACAGTAAGCCACATAGCCACAATTTTACATGAACCGCTGTCTGGACTCTGGCATAACACTACACTGGCTCGACCACTCCATACCACGACTAGACAGACATGTAGTTCTGCTGTGGTTGTTGTTGACTTGTTTACCTGTTTGCCACTCACAAAATGGCCATAGTTCTTCCGTAAATCGACTATGATGATCCATCCATCCCAGTGAGTGACTGTAAAGATGTTATGTAACTTTGGTCATCATGACTCATCATCATCATGGTGTTGGCAAACTCAATGTTGTTAATGCAGTCACAGTCTACACACAGTGAGTCCAAGGACATTTTCCATATTAAAAAATGCAACGTAGTGGCCCCTGCAGTAGAAGTACAATTTGCATTAAACAAGGTAAACAGAGTAGACTTGAGTTACATTTAGTGTGTAAAAGATTAAATAATAACAGAACACATAGGATTCATTTCATGCACAACAAACATAGAGCAATTGCTTTCATCAGAGCCAGACAGACAGTGTTGTTCACTGCATGCCATCTCGTCATTCATTACTGCCTGGATGCCGAAGATGTCGGCTGCAACTCTTTGGGCCTTCTCTTGGGTATGGAAAGATACCCAAACTGGCATGCCCAATCTACAGACAGAAATGCAAAAAATTTGAAAAGGAATCCAGGGACATACAAGTAATCCACAGAAGAAAAAAAGAAAACAGGCCCGTCCTGGTGCACACATGGAGGAGAAGGCGTCTATTAAGAGAGATACGTGAATGGAAAGTGGAAAGCCACAGATGGGGAGGTGCCTTGTGTGCACAGAGCCCAGGCGGGTAAGAGAAGGTGATGGAGGAATCCCAGTAAAGGCACTAAGGAGGACACAAACCAAACCTGTTCCCTATAGTGTGCAGCAAAGACAAGATCCTGCTGGGGAATCCCCTCTACCTCTTACTGAGAACACATGGCACAGGCCACGAACAAGAGGTATAACAGGAGGCCATGCCAAGACCCATAAATAACACACCAGGCAAGGCAGAAGTTGGAAACTCCTATCCACAGTAGGTGTGTATGGGTAGGCGGATTTGAGCGGACAGTTAGAGGGCAAAAGGACATTGGCACCTACTGCACAAAATCACTGGAAATCATTTTAGAAAGTGAAGATGGAATCCCAAACTGGGGGGGGCAGGCAGTCAGATGAAACCCTGCTGAGTAAAAAGGACCTAAACGGACTGGTTCAGAAAACAATGGAAATAGGACTTAAAGAGTGAGTTACTGGAAATCCGCTAAGGACTAATGGAAGCAGTATACCCCTTGAGATTAGACATTGACCATTTGGGTAATACAATGGAGGAATGGGTTTGAAAGTGGCCTCATTAGAAGAATAGGAAACTACTCACTTACATGAAATTAAGATGGTAAAAGAACCAATAGGCATGCTATTTAACACATGTCAGGATCTGGAAAATTGTGCTGTAACAAAAGGATACGCAACATAAAAGAATAAGTGAAAGGAAACAATCTTGAATTCTAGGTCAAACTCCTATTTGCCCAGATTCTGAATAATGGCAGATTCTATAGCTCAACCACAAGATATGCTTGCTAAAATGTCCTATTTTCTCCACAAAGATTTACTGCAAAGAGTATTCCAATTCCAAGGACCTATAACATACAATAGTTGCAAAAATATTCCGCTTTAATACCTCTTGCAAAATACCCTCTGGAAGAGAAAGGCCTTCAGACCCCTGGTGAGCGCAATCACAGGTCAAAATATCAGATTCTTCTGGACCTTTCTGTGAGGCCTGCAATTTCAAAAGGACATAGCAACTCATGACATTACAAAAGTGGGGAAAGATTTCAAAATACTGGGCATAGTCATGGTGGATGAAGCCAATGTCAACTAGAGGAACAATATGCGTGAGGAACATGACAGACACATATCGGACCGGCAAAGACAATGGAAATGTTCGATGAGAAAACAGAATACAGCGTTGACCGAGAAAATGCATAGCGGAACACAGAATGATAAGAAACTTTGCCCCTGAAGACTAGACAAAACTGACTCATCGGATCATTTAAAAGCTTAAAAACAACCATCAGCTAAACATGAAATTTGTGAGTGAGGTGAAGAGGAGAATGGGCCCCATCTTCTGAGAAAAGACATACTTTGACCACAGGGTGCTATAGACTCGTGCTCAGGTTGAAACTCCATTTAGAAATGTTTTTTCCTGAAGTTCTGGAGGGGGTGAAGAGGTTGTTAAAAGTCAAGTGTTGGTGCAGAAGGAGAAACTAGAGATGGAGATACAGCACCAACCAGCAAATGAAACTCTACTAGGACAACAGCATTTGTCGTCCGACACAATCAAAGTACTATCACTTAATGTACCTAGCTGACACAATCAAAGTACTTTCATTTAATTTACATGGCTAAACACCCCACAAAATGCTCTGAGTCAATGCTGTGTTTGAATCGTAAAATACTAAAAAATGTGCAGTAGACACATTTGAAAAAGGGAAATTCAACATGTTTCTCCTTGGAATACTAGCCCACAAACGTACATGTCACAGAGCACACTATAACATGCAAGGATGATAATTCTGAAAAGAAACAAAGCTGGTCTAACAATTGTGGAAACCCTATCTGACCAACAGGCAAGGAGCATTATGGCTCCTAAAAAAGCCAAAACTCGACTACAGAGTATCTTTATTGGCCACAGTCTTCAACAGCATCAGGATCAACTGATGTTCATAGAACCCAGATAAAACAACCGTCCACACACATTCCAACATTCCAAAGAACTTGGAACCTAGAATGTAAAATTCAGAATGATGACTACATCACCACGTTTGCCAAAGGGAGGAGGAGAGGTGCCAAAACACTGGCTATAGCCACAATTTACATCCCAACCTCACGTTAAGATACTTTCATGCAAAATGTGCTGCACAAGGGGAAAGGATTTATGGAAGGCATAGTTTTATTCGTAGCCGACTTCAACCAAGAAACTGATCGGAAACTGGACAGATCATGAATGAGTGGGAGCGCGGACCTCGAAAATAGCTTTTGTAGAAGTGGGGGAGGGGAGATGTACCTGACCTGGGAGTGCAGGATATGTGGCGGACCCTACATCAGGATGGGTTTCATTACAGAACATTGTGGAAAACAATAATGACTTATCAAAATATCTCCAAAATAATATTGTTTTTAAAAATGTCACTATCTTTTACGTAACTAAAATATTCTAGTTTTAACAATATTGAAAATACAAATATCGAAACAAAACATATTGTGCACTGCAGAGATATATAGACAGTAGCATAAATTAAAAAACATATCAACTACAATAATATTGTTAAAAATAGGAAAAAACTACTTAAATTATAAACATTCTTATATTAAAAGTGATAAATATATAAAAATATGAATTTAGTACACAAAAAATAATATTGTATAAACATGTAAGAAGTAATATATTCAACATACATTAACTAAAAAAATGAAAACAACCTTCAAATACAAAATAATTAATTCAATAAAACAAATCAAACCATAACAAATATATAGTAATATTAGCACCATATAACAAATAGGCACATTTCAAAGTAAAACAGAAGCACTAATTAGTGTCTACCACAAACAGCAATAACTGAAAAACAAAATTCAATCTACCCACGAACTGACCAATAAGAATAATCATAAAGCAAACTAACTAATACACATATAAGCATAATTATTCAAACAGTATAAACAATCATAAAACCTCATGATTTTTAACAGAACATATATAATCAGTGCAAGAAAATAACACTGTCAGACTGCATGAAGAAAAGCCAGAAGGAAGATGTGAAAAAGATTACCAAGCTCCATCACAAGTTAAGTTAAAAGATTAAGGGGCTGATTATGACTTCGGCGGTCATGGGACCACAGAGGTGTTTATGGTGGTCCGAGCGCCACCTCCGCGGCGGTCTGACTGCCCAATTTACGAGTTGTGAGGTAGGACCACCACAATACCGCCACCACTGACATTTGAGCTACCGCAGTGGCAGAGGTATGGACAGCGACAGTCAATGGTGTTGGTGCCTGAGTTGGCACTGCAAGGGTATTACGACTAGCCTTTCTGCAGATGTCGGTGAAAAGGCAGGGAAAGGGCCATAGAGAAGGGCTTCAGGGCAAGCAGCCCCCACTATGTCATACATGTCTGTGCATACTGTTTGCCATGCACCATATGGTGCATGCAACAGTGCGCTTGATTTGCTGGCGGCGTAGAAGTGCGCTCAGCATTGGCTTTAGGTTCTCTTCTAGAGCCAAAGCATGCTGACACCCTGGCTGCACTGCCACAACACAACCAGCCCGCGGGAATGTTGTAATGCGGTTGTCCGGATACTGCCGCCTTGGTGGTGTTCTCCTAAATGCCAATGTGGTTGGCTGACGGTGTCCCCGCCAAACTCATAATCAGCCCCTAAAAGTTCTGCAATGTAACCTAGCATAATTTTAAAACCCTAATTGAAAAATAATTTTAAAACTCTCTCTTTTGTTATGTATATCACTTCATAAGTACTAAAAATCCACTTCTACAAAAATGAAGCATTGCACACCGAAAAATGCAACTTCACACTCATACACATGGACAAACGCTCATTCAAAGTAAGTAAAATAAACAAACTTATAAAAATAAAACAACTCTTATACATTAAAAATAAATATAAAACCCCATTAGCCCCTAAAGCAAGCAAACCTGCATGCTTAAAATGTAACTAAAAAGCACTTTTCCACAAAGAGGACAGAAAAGCCTACATGACCCACATCTCAACGACATCAATAGAAACTGAAATAAAAACATTGCAACTTAAATCAACAGCTCATGTGCAGCACAAGTAAAATTGTCAAACAGTTGAATGCATGTTTACACTATATTTGCAAACTAAATTACTGTTCTAACATAATAATTAATTTTATAATTAAACTATTATCAGACAGAATGGCATAAAGAGCAACTGCTTTCCCACATGGGGGACACACGCAGCCTGGAAAGATCAAGCACCAAGAATGTGAATTGGAAATGCAATAAAATATGATAAATAGTACATTAATTATGGGAGGGCTACAAACAAAAACAATATTATAATTAAAGTCACAGAACTTAACCATAACAGAGATAGAATGAAGCCACAAACGTCAAGATTTAAAAGAGGCAAGCACCAGTTACCAAGAGCACACTACTTACATTTTAAAAGATATACTCTCTAAAGTACCTGAGCACCTGAGTCATCTATCAGCAATTCCTACTTTAAAACGACTAATATCACATACTGAAAAGCCAGAAGTCAAACCCCTGCTGCCCATTAAATATATCAAGACTCACAGAATTCAGGACACCTAACCACTGCACCTCATGATGTACTCTTCCTTCTACATGACGATCACAATAATGAGAGGGAATAATTATATTTGCAACAAAAAATTCACACAGATATACTCCATACATACCTCTCATTTATTTACTGCCGCAAAACAAACAAAGCGCAAATTTTGTTTTCAGAGTTTTATATAGCGCAGACTTGCCCAAAGGTTTCAGAGCGTTCTACATGAGCACCAGTTGCGTTATACACGGATACATGCATTTTTGTTAAGCACAGGGCAATTAATTGATTTGCCCAGAATCACAGGATATTGAGCGTCATTGCCGAGACTCGAACCTAGTTCCCCAGAGTTGAGGTCGACCATCCTAACCGTTATGCCACATCCTCTCCCCTTTTTTACTTTTACTTTTTAAAATTTACTATGAACTCTAAAACAACATCAAAAGAAAAATGAATAATTACTCTTAGCACAACATTTTAATAGACTTTGAAAAGGCAATGATGCAAACAATACTTAAACTATACCCACACACAGCCGTACGAGGTTGCTGTAACTACTACAAGCAAAGCATTAGGAGACAGCTCCAGAAATCTTCACTCAGTGTAACGCATGCTACAAAGAGCCAACTTACCTCTGAGATTTAGATGGTAATAGCTCTGGCATAAGTACCTCTGACAGATGTAATTAACCGCTGCAATATGCTAATGGAATCCCTATTTTACCAAAAGAATGAACAAAAATGAAGTCCCCTAAAGGTCTATTTTGAAGACCCCTGAGTTGGTAGCCTGTACCTCTCTAGACACAAGCACCAATACACATTCAAAATACCATGGGGGAATGCCTACGACAGCACCATTGGCTAAAAAAGCCAAATTTAACCAAAAAGTTTTCAAAAAATGAACAAAAATTAAGTCCATTAATGGACTATTTTAAAGACCCTTATGGTGACAGACTGCACTGCTCTGGTCACAGACGCCAACACAAATAACAAATACCAAGGTGGAATGTCAATGACAGCAGCATGGCTCAACAAGCCAAAACCAACAATGCAATGGAAAGATGGCATAATGCCTTCCAATTCACACTAGGAGGGACCCAACCCTGCAGATTCATGGAAGCCGTCCAATAAGAATAAAGCTACCATCAACTAAAGATACAACAATCAGTAAACCAAATGAAACATAAAGTAAGTGAACAAACCAGGGAAATGTTTGAAATGCTGCAATTCAGAGTCTGACTTTTTTTTAATAACAAAGGAGCACACTACCTAGGAATGATAGCTAAATCACTGTTATAAACCACCTATCTATTTATATACTCACTAGTAATGGGCAACAAACACTACCACTATAACATAACCATTTTTAAATACATTTTGCAATAATATTTTTTATAAATCATTCCAAACATACTAATAAATTATAAAACAAGACTGATGAAAATACATTATTTTAATTCTTAATTAGCAGTATTCATACAAACATAAAACTGATACAATATTAAAAATAAACACAGCAGCTCACAGTTAAATCACACACATCAAAAATAAAACGTTTACATTCGAATAAAATTATAATATGTGTGCATATTAAAATATTATATTTACCACCCATTAATAAAAATATCATACTTACAGTTGCGTAGCTGCAGTTCTTGATCCGCATCAATCTTCCAAATATTTAATCTACAAATAAGTCAAAATTAAATACTAATTAAATTAAAAACCAAATGCAAAAAAAATGAAATGTCCAAGCTAAATCTACCTATGTAATCCACAGTCATTAGGAACCACAAAAAAAAACAAATTATTAACAAAAGTGCTCCTTGAAAAACAAAAATTCCAAGGAAATACACCTACAGAGTAAAAAATACTGGTAGCAGTAAAAAAAGGCCACAAATGAAAATTTAAAAAAACACTATTTTCTAAAGAAAACAACAGAAATTAAAAAAAGTTATTGAAACCAGTTAAAAAAAGTATGTAGAAATGTTTTTCAAATGTTTAAAACATGCAAAAAAATTAACAAACTTTAACTGTAGATGTAAAGTGTCAAATAAAAACAAATCATTGTATTATAAAGTACTAATTAATATTTTCCAAACAAATGTATCATATTAATATAAAAATGCAAACTAGTATGTTTATGAAATATACGTGTAAACAAGTATAATTTGTCTATTTTTGAAAATATTTAAAAATATCTATGTGGTAAAACTTTTTCAAACCATACATTATCTGTAACACTATACAAAAAAGTTAAAAATATATTGTACCACTGTAATGAGAAAAAACGTTTTTAGTACAGTATGAATGTGAAATAAAATGCAAACGTATGCATTAAATAAAAATTCTTTTAAAATAAAAATAAAACATGTACAGGCTTTGACATGTGTTGTTACTATAATATACAAACAAATGCAAAAGACATAGAACTAAAAATGGCAAAACATTTTGTGGATGTGGTTTACTGTTACAAAGTGAGATGACACTGGTAGGTACAAGAGGAATCTTTATTTCTGGCAAAGGGGTGTGTGGGTATGGGGGTGAGGTGGGGGAAGATCAGACCCATTTTCTACATTCTGTTTATGGGGAATCTCTAAACACTCTTATGCTTAAAATGGATCTATGCATTATGTTACCTGGCGTAGACAGTGAGGGTAACTCGGTACCGACCTTTACTGGTAGGAATTGTGCCACGGTTATCGACTACCTCATTGCCTCCTCCAGTATTACAGCTTTGTGTTCCTTACCTGTAATAGTAGACCCAGCCTTAAGCGATCATAACTGTCTAACAATGTATCTCTCCTTATGGGGGGATAAAGTAAAGGCGTCACATGGTGCAGTGACAGATGTAGTTCCACATAGACCTAATGGCCCTAGAATTAAATGGGGTAGGCAAAATGAGGAACGTTTACTATGTACTATTGTGTCTGCCTGTATAGATGAGGTGGAATGCTGTCTTGAACCCGAAAAGGATAATGCTGATATTCTAGCTAGCTTCGACATCATTAATAAAACATTGCACAAATTTTAACTGGAAGGAAACCAAAGGGCCCTAGGATTAACGGGGGATGGTTTAACAGGGAATGTACTAACTCCTTACAAAAACTCAAAGTTGCTCTTAAGGGTAAACCCAGGGATAAGGAAGCAGTTAAAACCCTTAGAAGGGAATACTCAATTCATCTGAGGGATAGAAAACAGGAACTAAGGGAAGAGGCCTGGAACAACTTGACTAAGGCAGTGGATCTTAAGGATGCCAAGCTTTTCTGGTCCACTGTCAATAGTCCCTTCCTCCATAATGAAGAAGCCCCGGTAATGTCTGCTCAGGTGTCTGAGGAACAATGGGTGGCTCATTTTACTAGCATTTTTAACCCTGAAGGACTAGTTGTAGAGGGTGATAGGGAGACCGTGGCTTTTATCCCCCTACCTCTTAATATCACAGTCTCTGAGGTGGATGCCGCCATCCGGGCCAGTAAGGGGGGAAAGGCGCCGGGCCCTGATGGGGTACCCGTTGACCTTTATAAAGCCGAGGTTTCTATCTGGAGTCCATTGTTAACAAAGGTTTTTAATGCAGCTGCAATGATTGCGGCCCCACAGATCTGGGGGGAATCAATCATTATCCCGGTGTATAAAAAAGGGGAGAGGGGGAGGCAAAAAACTACCGCCCGATTTCTCTCCTCACTGCTTCCCTAAAAATTATGAGTAGGGTATTACTGAGTCGTCTGGAGGAATGGGTAGAAGATAAAGGGATCCTTGCGGATTCTCAGTATGGATTCCGCAAGGGGTTAGGCACCATAGAACAATGCATTAATTTAGATCTTATTATATGCAAATATACAAGGGCTAAACAAGGCTCGTTGTTTCTTTGTTTTGCCGACCTGACCAGTGCCTTCGACCTGGTTGATCATGGTCTTCTGTGGTCAACCTTGTTGGACATGGGTGCTCCAAAGGATATTATCTATTTTTTGGCCCAACTTTATAGGAATCTGACGGCTAAGATACGCTACGGGCAATCGGGGGAGTGTACACCCAGTATCAAAGTAGGTTGTGGAATTAGGCAGGGATGTGTCCTTGCACCTCTTCTTTTCTCCCTTTTTATAAACGCAATTGAGGCGGAACTACGGACCATCAGTGCAGATGCACCGACTGCTGACGGCCTTTCCATCCCAATATTGCTTTACGCGGATGACGCGGTTTTGCTCTCACAAACACCTCTTGGGTTGCAAAAACTTATGAATAAATTTGCAGATTTTATTAATGGGAGAAAATTAAAAATTAATAATTCAAAAACTTTTATAATGCCCTGTGGGAAGAAAATTAAAAACTTAAGGCCCTTTACAGTTATGGACCAAACTATAAAAGTGGTGGACAAATTTTGTTATTTGGGTATCACCTTTAACAGAGGGGGGATGTGGACACCTGAAATGATTAATGTAAGAGCCAAAATGGCCAAGTGTTCTTTTGGCATATTTAAGTTCGCATCCAAGTTAGGCTCAAGACGGATACCAGACATGTTGTACTTATACCGCCATAAATGTGTTGCTCTGGCCCTATATGGCTCAGGAGTGTGGGGCCATTGTAATAACAACATGCTCCAGGTTGAGGAAAACAAATTTGTCAAAAAACTCCTGTGTTTACCATCTTCTGCCTCAACAAAGCTGATCCATCAGGAGGTTGGTCTAGAACATCTATCTGACTTGATCAGATTAAGACCCCTGTTAGTATGGAGATCTATATGGATTAAGGAACAGACTGGTTTCACAAGAAAAATTATTTTAGACTGTCTTCATATGGACAAATGTTCCCGCATCCCTTGGCTTAACTATATTATTCGAACATTTAGTGATGTTTTTAATCTTACTGTGCGTGATAACCCTTTTTGTGTTTTAGATATACCGAAGAGTGAGCTTAAACATGAATTTTTGAGGGTTAGCATGGGGAAGCGTAACGCAGCTATTGCCCAGTTCTCTACACATGTTTTTTATGACAGATACACTAAGGAAGAAATGGGGCTTTCAGGATATCTTAAATTGGTCACTATCCGATCCCACCAATATGTATTGACAAGATTACGGATGGGGATTGTTCATTTGCTTGTCGCTTATCCTGTAATGAAGACTTATACTACTGCCCCCTGTCCGTGTGATGGGACCACAAAACAAAGTACGGAGCACTTTTTATTGTTATGCCCTCTTTATCTTCACCTCCGAAAAATATATCTGAAACCGCTTTTTAAAAAATATAATGTATCCACTATTGTATCGGCCATGGGGCTTTTATTTGGACTTGATTCACAGGACATCTGTTTTTTTACTGCTGTATTTATTTTAAAATCGATTTGTTTGAGGAAAAGCACCCTTTTTGATATGTGATTAACTTAAAATTTGCTGTATCCTCATGTTTTATCACTTATGTATGTATGTACTTTTATGATCATTAATCAATGATCGAATAAAGTTTTTGAATTTGAATTTGAAATTTGAATCTTTATTTCATCTCTACAACACCACCGGTTCCTGTCAGCTGGAGTCAGCTGTGGAATGTTCACACAACAAATTCATGGTACATACCTACTGGGATAGGATGGGAGGGGAGACAGAATGTACCAATACATTAATTAAAACACACATCCTTTACATAGGGTGACCAATAAGCTGTAAGGAAAAACAAGGAGGAAAGGAAAAGAAAACTTGGAGGGGGAAGGAAGTGAAGAAGAAACTTCAAGTCTAGAGGAATACATCACTTTGGAGAGATAAGTCACACACAGGAGTTAACACTAAGAAATAAACTCACTTTGCACTGTAATCATTATACCACACTGTTGTGAATTGACCTTACCGGGAGGAACCGCTGACTTCCTTACTCGGGACCTGTCTGCTGCTCGTCAGGCCCGCTGCGCGGGTCCCGCTTCGCAGTTTCAAGGAACCTGCACAGCAATTGGGGGTGATCTCTGAGGGCATTAGAGGCGAGGGCAGGACTTTTGCAGGGCTGCGAGCAGTGCGGCAAGGACTCAATTTCCCAGGAGTCTCTGCACGATCTAACCAACTGCACCTGCTCTCCCTGCTTGCCCCGCCCCCCCCGCCCGCCACGGAGTGAAAAGCCCAGTCCCTGTTGTCATCGTGGGACACTGTTGTGAATTGACCTTACCGGGAGGAGCCGCTGACTTTCTTCCTACTTACTCGGGACCTGTCTGCTGCTCGCCGGACCCGCTGCGCGAGTCCCGCTTCGCAGTTTCAAGGAACCTGCACAGCAATTGGGGGTGATCTCTGAGGGCATTAGAGGCGAGGGCAGGACTTTTGCAGGGCTGCGAGCAGTGCCGCAGGGACTCCATTTCCCAGGAGTCCCTGCACGATCTAACCAACTGCACCTGCTCTCCCTGCTTGCCCCGCCCCCCACCCACTTCCGCATCCTTATATCCGACACAACTAGCCGCTACGCGGGAGCGTCCCGGGAGAAGCCTGGGACAAGGGCGGGCCCTTTGTAGCCCGTTAGAGACCGTTAAAGACCTGCCGGGCCCCCCCTCTAAAAACGACCATCACCCAGGACTAGCTTCCAAACTGTATGTACCTTTTCTTTTGTCCTAAAACAATACTAGGGATATTTATAATTATTACTCACTGTTTTTATCTTAACTCTAGTATTTCTTAAATTTGTATTATGTCTACACGAGGAAGTAGAAGCAAAACCGCTGCTAAGGAAGGGCAACTTATAGGTCCTATAGATAGCTTCATCACCAGAGCTAACTCGTTTATAGATCAGAGTATTTCGCTCATGGAACGTAGAGTGTCCCAAGATTTAGCTATCGCAGAAAGATCCTCCATGGGTCACCTGGCTGATGCAAGAATGCCGGATCACCGTAGGGACTCTAGACGGAGTGAAGGCTGTGGTCAAAGGCATAGCTTACCAAACACAGTTGATCTATCGGTCTCACAGCTTTCTGAAACACAATTAACTTTGGATCTAGAAAAGACCCCAGATTTAGTGATCCAAACTACCCCTGAAGAGATAAGGCAGTCAAGAGGGAGGAGAGAGGGAGCGATAAGGAAAAAAAAACCTGTAGGCCCAACTAATCAAAAAACTAAAAAACCCAATAAAGCTCCAATTAAGACAGCAGAGAAGCGCCCATGTACCCCTTTGATAGGAGATCAGGACGTCCACACGGTGATCATACATCATACACCACATGATACCCCGGCCCATATTAGTGTAGAAATCGCAACCGGTTCACCATCAAGAAAGGAGGCAGACAATAATTCCAACACCCAACTGCTAACAAAAATTGGAGACTTACTTAAGCAAATATTTACACCATTAGAAGTTAGGCTGTCCAAGATAGAAAAAGTACTAGCCGAACTCTCAACCTCTATAAAAGCCAAGCCAAATCAGGGGGTACAAAAGGCTGGGGGAGGCAAGCAACCCTCCTCTACTCCCACTGCCCAAAGTAAAAAATCTATTCTCCCAGGAGCAGTAGCCAAACCAATTCAAACCATAGCGGCCAAAAGTAAGATAATAGAGAAGCCATTAATTAATACTCCAAATACCATCACTAATACTAACTTGGAACATAATACTACTGGTCCAAAAACACCAGCAATACAACTGAACAGAGGGTGGGACAGAGGACCTTCTGATGGAAGATTTTCCGTCAATTTGCCGCCAGAAGCTAGTCCCTTCGTTGTCGTAATGACTGGCGTCCCAGAACTGGCAGATCAAAATTCTGAACCAATTTGGTCACTAAAGAACAAGGCTCAACATTGGCTCAGTACGAACCGGTCACTTCCGCCCTATTGCTCAACCAAGATTCTGATGGTAAGAAGAGCTCCTTGGGTAGGGCATGGTAGGAAAACAATACAGGGAGACTGCGTCCTTATTACCTTTGAAGATCCTAGATTGGTTGACCATATCTGTTCATGGGAACTACTGGCGATATAGGAACAAAGCGCCTCTCCTTCTTTTACCCCCCGAGACACCGTAATGGCTACCATTACGATGGATCTTAGCACACAGTGGGCCCTCGATATCGGGGTAGAGAGAGGGAAGAGTGGGGAGGACAACATCAGAGGGATTCCTATAGAGAGCCACCGTGTTGGGAGGGCTGGAATGGCATCCCAACGATGAATAGATATAGTGGTCTTGAGTCAGTCGATTGACCATCACTGGCAGAAGACCATCTTAGGCCAAAGTCAGTGGAGCTGGAGCTTACCCCTTGAACCACAAACAGGTGACGTTCCCAACAAGGACCTCCAAGCCTTAGGCGTTGTTTCTTGGAACATCGCCGGTCTTCGCTCCAAGATTGAAGATGGGAGTGCCATGAGCTTCCTAGGTAGACAACAAATCATCTGCCTTCAGGAGACATGGTCATTGATGGAACTTCACCTCTTGGGATTTAGGACGTATTTTTCTCCAGCACTGATAGGGAGCATGGGCAGGCCTAAGGGGGGATTAAACATTTATATAGCAAACACTATCCAGCAATTAAAAATAACTACTGTTGAGCTGGATGTTAATTTCCAGCTTCTCTCCCTTTCCTTACCCAAAAATGAGACAGTTCTGCTTATTAATTTCTATAACAACTTGGAGGAAGGAGAATTTTTGAGGGTGGTATCAAATCTTAATGAGAAACTCTCTAATTTTAGACAGGCCAAAGGAGGTAAAGGTGCTGTTTTTTTCCTGGGGGGGGAATTTTAATCTACATCCCTGCCCACATTTTGGAGAAAAATTGTGGTGGGATGGCGAATGAGCAGGATAACCCCCATACCCACTTCTGCCATACCAAACTGGGTACTGCTATGAATGATCTATTATCAGACTTGGATCTCCTAATAGTCATTAACTCGAACTGTAACACCAAGCAGTTAGAGTCAACATACGTGGGGAGGGGATATCACTCAACAGTCGATTATATCCTCCTATCGGATGGACTGTCAAACAGGGCCAAGCATTTCGAGGTTCTACCAAATACACTAAGGGGCCGATTCTGATCCTGGATTTTTATTTTCCATACAAATAGGATTTGTATTTTTTTCCATACAAATTGTAAAAGTCCCTTCCAACCCGTGTAGTACGATTTGTACGGGAAAAATACATACAGATCGGCCCGATCCTTACAAATCGGATCGGGAAAAGCTGTACGACACAGACTTGTAAAAAAGACCATACAATTTGTAAAAAGGCTGTCCAACCCGTCAAGTACGATTCGTACCGGGTTGTCAGCATACGATTTGTATGGAAAATGGCCTGTATATGGGGAATGACTCTTACCGGGCAACGAAGCGAACCCCTATATGCCTCGTACCCTGGTATGACTCGTTCTGGGGGTATGACTCATACCGGGGTACAGGTCGTATAGGGGTATGAGGCGTACAGGGGTCCCCCACATGCGAGGCGTGTATATGGTGCGTACCCCAACATCGCGCATGTACGTACCGTACGTATGCGATTTTGGGGTATGGTGTGTACATATGCGATTTTAGGGTACATACGCGATTTTGGGGGACGGTGCGTACGTACGCGATTTTGGGGTACATATGCGATTTTGGGGTACGGTGCGTACGTACGTGATTTTGGGGTACATTCGTGATTTTGGGGTACGGTGCGTACGTACGCGATTTTGGGGTACGGTGCGTACATACACGATTTTGGGGTACGGTGCATACATACGCGATTTTGGGGTACGGTGCTTGTACGGGTCGTACACGACCAGTACACCTTCATCGCGTATGTACGCACCGTACCCCACTTCCCATGTCATCCGTACGCACCGTACATATGCACCGTACCCCTGTATTCATGGGGTGTACGACGCGTACATGAGGGGTCTGTCTCGTACTGTTTTCGGGGCGTACAAGGTTTTTCCGGCACTTTTTGGCTCTTGTAAAAAAAGAGCCGTACCGAGTGCCGTTTGTACGAATCGTACTTGCCAGGTTGTAAACTGCTGACGGGAATACATGGGAACGTCGCGTACAGAGCAATCGGAATCGCTTGTATATATGAGTTGTATGGTCTTTTTTACAATTTGTATGGAGTGCGTCTATTTGTACGGATCGTACTTCCTAGGTTGTAGGGGCCTCCTTACAAGTACAAGTTGTAGGGGGAAAACGCTCTATACCACGATTTGTACAGCGTTTTTCCAGGATCGGAATCGGCCCCTTAGTGACCATTCGGCCCTTAGGTTAGAACTGAATCTAATCCATCAACAATCCCTTACCTTAACGATAGCAAAAGCTCTGAGCCAGAATAAACTACACATGGGTCAGCTAAATGGGTACACCTTAAAATGGGGGAAGATAAATCCTGGGCAAATTACTGAAGAGCTGATTAAATCAGCCTATCCCCACATCATAAAATGCCTAGATTTAACGGTGACAGCGAGGAAGTTCTAAGTAATTTCTCCATAATTCTAGCCACTATTAAGGGCCTTCTTACAGCAAAGCCAAAAGCAGAAACATCAAATAAGAAAGGTTGGTTTAACCATAGCTGTACTTTGGTACACTCTAAGCTAAAAGTGGCCTTGAACAATGATGCTAGAGATCCACAGCTAATTGCCACACTCAGAAAAGAATACCTGTTCGTGCGGAATCAGAGAAAGGCCGAACTAAAACAGGTTTTGTGGGACGAACTACATAAAAGTGCCCTAGATAAAAATAGCGAGCCTTTTTGGAGAGTAGTAAGGTCCCCATTCCTGGTTGACGATAATCTTCCTAAAATCGAAGTGGCTATAGAAGAAGGAGCTTGGGTATCCCATTGCTCAAAAATCTTCCCGAAAAAAAAACCAGATATAGAAAGTGATGATGTAACCCACTCAACCATTTCCATAGAATTTGACATCTCTGAGGTACTTCTGGCCCTAAAACTAAGCAAAAATGGAAAAGCTCCGGGGCCCGACGGAGTCCCGGTGGACATTTTTAAATACAATGTGGACCTCTGGGCCCCCATACTTACCAGGGTATGTACGGCAGCCGCAAAAAAGGGGCTGTTGGAGTCTTGGACCAAGTCCGTCATGGTCCCAATTTATTAAAAGGGAGACCGCCAGGAGCCTACTTGCTACCGCCCTATTTCACTGCTGGACTTGCTGGGCAAGGTAGCTGGCAGGGTCATCCTTGAGCGACTCCAGCAGTGGGTAGAAGAAAGGGGTGTTCTGTCCGATCTACAATTTGGTTCTGGGAAGGTTTCGGGACAGTAGAACAGGCCCTAAATCTATCCATGATCTTGGGAAAATATATTCACGCAAAACAGGACAAGCTCTACATGGTGTATGTGGACCTGTCCGCAGCTTTTGACTGCGTGTCCCATACAAAGCTCTGGTCAGTATTGTCACAAATGGGAGTGGACCCCCCACTTTTAGACTTTTTGAGGGAATTATATTCCAAGGCTTCCGCGAGAGTCCGCTTTGGTACGAAGGGCGAGTTGTCGGCACCTTTTGGACTAGAGTGTGGAGTCAGGCAAGGATGTGTCCTGGCCCCCTTTTTACTCTCCCTCGATACAAACAGCTTGGAGGCGGAGCTTCTAAGGGGGGCCCAGGACCTCCCACAAGGAAAACAACGCCTGATTCCCGCTCTGCTCAATGCAGACGACACCGTCATACTGGCACGTACCCCGCGTGAATTACAGAAGGCACTCTCCAGGTACTCGGATTTTATGGGCAGTCTTGACCTCCACATTAACATTAAGAAGACCTTCATAATGGTGGCAGGCAAAGGGAGAAAACGGCCCAAGGATATATTCCTTAATAATCAAAAACTTGAAGTGACGCCACAGTATCCCTATCTAGGTATTACAATAGACGAAAAATTAACCTGGAAAGCGGCAGTCGAGGCCAGGAAGCATTGTTTTAGGAGAGCAATAGCTGCCCTGATGTCCTTCTCACAAAAATTGGGCAAATGGTCGCCTGTGGAACTACTGAAAATCTACAATGCTAAATGCCAGACAACAGCACTGTACGGGGCTGGCGTCTGGGGGCATGTGGATGTTAGTGCTCTACAGGTTGCAGAAAACTCATTTCTAAGATTCCTCCTTGCAGCACCAAGACGAACTTCTACATACGCGTGCCACACTGAACTATGCATATAACATATAGAGGACCTGGCAAAAATCCAACCGTTGCTATTGTGGCGGCGTATTTGGACCTCTGATAAAAACACGTTAACCAAAGGGATTGTGGCAGACTCAATGGCACTAGATCATTCGGCAAAAATAAGATGGCTCGTCTATATTAGAAATTTCCTCACAGACCTAGGCCTAGATACATTTTACACCACACCAGCAAAGATCAGCGAGATACCTAAGAAAGATCTGAGAGCAATGGCCCTGATGGACTAAGGCTCGCCAGCGAAATAGGGAAAGCCTCTGTCGACCACGCAATTATGGTCCAGACTACCATCACTATCCAGCCTTATCTAACGCTTGAAATTGGTATTTTCGATGTATTTCTATTAAACAGATTTAGATTAAACCTTTTTCATCGGTTAGTAGCTCTTCCCATGACGAATACTTGGGAGCCAATTTTAGGTCTTTGTCCTTGTGACGATAAATCAGTGCAGACCACCATACATACTGTACTGTTTTGCAAGTTTTATCATGATCATCGCAAATTTTGGCTGCTATCATTGTTAAAATCATGGGGTTTCAGACAGTGCCGTCCTGCCATGTTGCGCCTTCAGTTTTTAGAGTCTGAATCTATTTGTTATCATGTTGTTAACTTTTTGAAATGTATTTTTAAGCACAGAAAAAATTTGTAAGGAATACGCCCAAAACATAGAACAATGAATTTAATGAAATGTGAAGTGATATACTTTTTAACTATTCCTCTTTAGTTTTACTGTATAACTGATTTTTTGCTTATTACTGTAACAATATGGATAACACTGCTTTTATGGATTTCTATTATGAAATACCGAATAAAGAATTTATTATTATTATTATACCACACAGGAGATAATTTAGTTCTCTGAGATCTCCTTGGAACGCAAGGCACAGCATCCCCCAACACTCTTTCCAGAATGGTTCGCGCCCTGGGGATGTCAGTGGGCCTGTGTGAAACACTTTTGTCGATACCCCAGGTTTGACCATTTTCAAGATGGACAACATTTCTGACTACCCTGGCTATCCTGATGGATTCACAAAATCTGGAAGAATCCCTCCTGTGTGGTTTGTGGCCCATTCCTCTTCTTAAAACACCCTGGGTTTCACATGCACAGTCTGATCATACCTGTTTTTGTATTTGTCCTGGTGTTCAGAAACCATCCTAGATATTTCACTATGGTCCACCACAGACATACCCTTTTTCATCAACCATGAAGCAGACAACCTGGTCCTAGGAGCTCAGCCCTTCAATGTCATGAAAGGAGAAACCCCAGTAACACACATAGGTGTGGAGCAATACGCCCATAAGGTGTCCTGCAAGGCAGGAGCAGCAGGAGTACCTAGTAATTCCACTCTTTGTAAATACTCTTTGATCATGCAGTTCATTCGTTCCACCAATTCATTTACACAAGAGCAATACAAAGTGGTCGTGTGAGGAGCAATGTGAAGATCAGACAAAACCAATTTCATGCATGCATTCTGACGTGAACTGTAGGCCATTGTCTGTCATGCAGATGTCAGGAATTCCTTCTTCAAAGAATGCTCCTTTCAAGAACTGGATGAGATGTACACATGTACACATTTTAAAACCACCTGGGTGTGATAATCCACCAACAGAATTAAATGCTCATGCTGCACTATGCGATTGAGGGGGCAATTATATTGAGCGCTATTGTGGACCAAGAGCTATCCTGGACCTCCACAGGTGACAACTGAGGCTTCCTGGTTTGGTGGGTTTTTTCATTCTTTCTGTAATCCATGCAATCTCTTACCTTGGTCTCAACGATGGTGTACATGCCTGGCCACCAGTAATCTAGGCGTATTTTGTTTTTGGTGAGACTACACCCTAAATGGCCCATATGAGCCAACTCCACAACTCCCTTAGCTTCTTAGGGTGAATAATTTTCTCCCCCCTGCACACTGTACCGTCTTGTATGCATAACTCCAACCTCATATCCCAGTATTTAGACATTAATGCTGGAACTTCGTTTTTAGTATTCTTTAAAAGAATCCATTTCCTTATCATGTTTTACACAATCATCCCACTCTTTCCTATTTATGATCCTTAATTCAAGTATGACATCTTTATGCTCCACAATGTTGGTATCTTCATCAACTTTTGTAGGAGAACGGGACAAAAAGTCTGCAACCACATTCTATGCTCCAGGTAAGTATTTGACCTTGAAATTGTACCCTTCTATTCCCAAAATCCATCTTGCAATCCTTGGAACCCTGCATGGTGAAGGCACACATTAAGGGCTTGTGATCTGTATGCCCCACATGAACAATTGGAAATCCATGACAGCCCAAAAGCAAGCAAGCTCCTCTTTCTCCACAACCAAATAGTTATTTTCTGCCCCTTTTAGAGCCCAAGAGGCAAATGCAACAATTTGCCCCTTACATCGACCCACTGTGTTAGACTAGCCCCCAAACCTTTGTTGCTTGCATCAGTGCTCCATACTGTGGGTCTAGTGGGTCAAATCTACCCAATGAAGGGGCTGCAATGATACCAGCCTTCACAGAGATAAAGGCACCATGACACTCTTTATTCCACACGAAAGGGACCTTGGATTTAAGTACCATCCGTAATTGTTCCCCAGTGCTGGCATAATTTCGTGCAAATTTTGAGTAATATTCCAACATGCCTAAAAAGGATTTAAGGTCTTTGACACTGGTTCGATCTGCTGTATTTTAATCAGCTTTTACCAAATTTAACTTCGGTTTTTTGCCATCTTGTGAAATGGTGTGCCCTAGGTACTCTACCCACCCTTATGCGACATTTCTCCTTCTTCAAGGTGAGCCCTGTCTTCCCTAGATTAATCAACACCCTTCTAAGCATGACAGTGTGCTCCTCCACATCCATGCCCAAGATGAGAATGTCACCTTGAAAACAATGTCCCAGGCATGTCTCATAATCCTCTGAAAAGTGGCTGCAGCAGAGGCCAACCTTAA
This sequence comes from Lissotriton helveticus, assembly GCF_964261635.1. Lineage (NCBI taxonomy): Eukaryota > Metazoa > Chordata > Amphibia > Caudata > Salamandridae > Lissotriton > Lissotriton helveticus. The sequence goes on from NC_136059.1 coordinate 346,899,532, forward strand.
AGGCATATGTAATAACTGGAACACCCCTAGAGGAGTCACAAAGGAAGTAAGGTGGCATGATTTGGGATGTAGCTCAACTGGGTGGTAAGCTGAGGAGAGATCTAGAACACTGAAACAACGTGTTCCCTTAATTAAAGTTATAACTTCATGGATGCGTGTCAAGGGATGTCTGTCCACCCACAAGTTCTCATTGAGATCCTTTAGATCAACACAAAGTCTAACGTCCTTATTGGATGCTTCAGTTTGCAAGGACAATCGGAGCAATCACTGTCAGCTCTCTATTGGTTCACTTACACCTGAAACTAACAATCTGTCCAATTCAACTTTCAAGAATGCATGCATTATGTGAGGGATAGGCCTTGCCCTATATACAACGGGTTTAGCATTAGATTTAAGTCTAATGCAATGTTGGTAAAAAACATTAGGAAAATCTCTTCAGACCTCCTTACCCCTTACAGAAGGATCAACTTAAAGAACTTGAGCAGGACTGTTAGGATCTGACTTCAATCAATGAATCAATCAATCAATCAAAATCATTTTATTCGGTTTTTGCATCAAACCATAAAAGTAGTCTAAAACAATATAGAAAAGCAACATGGATGGCAGCTCATATTTTAAGGGTCACATAATACATACTATACATACTTAAAACACAATAAGATAACATTTAACATAAAACCGGGTCATAAAAACACCTAACAGTCTCTTGGGGCCATGAACAATTAGTCACAACAGGCTCTAAGTCTCACTGCTGATTTTAAAATACTAAGGATAGATAGAATACTGTCACCAGATAACATTTGTAAAAATATAAAAGCTAGATGCACTTGCCTAAAATCCAGTAATTTCAGGGTTGGAATAATGACATTTTTCCGGGGGAAAAAATTACAAAACATTAAAAATTGAAGCACGTCCTGTGGAGACTTACCGTCGCAGCCACAGGACCATAAGCTCTGACCTCTACTACACTAATGTGGCTGAGCCAGCAGAAAGTGGAAGAGGTCAAATCGAAACCTAGTTAGTAATGAAATGATCATGGCTACTAAAAGGCCCTAATAGATATGGCTCAGTAAGTTTTTCAGAATAACAAACCTACAAACGCTCGGTTTCCTCAGCTTGCACCCTTCCCTTTCGGCAATCCTCCAAATAAAAGAGGTCTCCTTTACCCAGCCCAGGTCATTTTTGTGCACGGATTTTGGGTTGGAGAATAGTTCTTCTCTTCCCAACCACTCAAAGCATTTCTTGATGTAGGTAAGCCACAGGATATAGCGGGTACGATCAAGACTCATACACTCCTTTAGAATTAATTTGCGTAGGGTCGGGCTCTCGTGCAACCATAACTTCAGCCACAATAAAAGAGGCCGAAGGGCCAACAGATCTGACAGATAAGAGACCCCCAGCTCCTCATGAACCATATAGCTTGAGGTACCCTGCGGCACACGTAGAAGGTGTTTAAGAAAGTTATTTTCAACCACTTGTAATTCATCCATGGTGATGTAGCCCCAAATTTCACTTCAATAGGAAATGTTTGCAATGCACTTTGCCTAATATATCTGCAAAAGTGCTGCAATCGATTTCCTATCCAGTTTTGATGCAAAATTAAAAACAGAGGTGTTAGCACGTACTCAATCTCCCTCCTTACTCCATTTTAAAGGCCCCTATTTCATTTTATCATCTATCAGAACCCCAAAGTAAGAGAAAACCTCTGTGCGGGGAACCAGTGCGGCACCAACCCTAAACTGGTACCGCTTTTTTGTACGAGTTTCCACCTGCATCACATAACATTTGGAGTTGTTTATAGACAAATCCAAATCTTCCATGAAAGAAGAGAAAGAGTTAAGCAGGGATTGTAACCCTCTGGCTGCCCTGGCCATAAGGACTGCGTCGTCTGCGTACAGCAAAACCTGCCAGCCACGCTGTCCCACATGGGGGCAATCTATCTTAGTCTCCAACAATGTGCTCTAATTTATTAATATATAAATTAAAGAAAAAGGGAGCCTGGATACACCCTTTGCACACTTTTCTTTTAATTGGTTGGGAACTGGTGCAATACCTTAAGGTCTTGTGAGTAACAAACCTCGGCCTTGGTATCGTTGAGGAGATTATCAAGAAAATTAATAATATTGCCATCCACCCCATGGACAGCATGGTCTGCCAGAGGTTAGTTTTATTCAAGCGATCAACCGCGGAAGACATATCCATAACGGCCAAATAGATGGTACCAGGGCGGGCGACTGTATACTTGTTGAGGATCAGATGTTAATTAAGACCTTGGGCCATGGTTGAACGTCCAGCATGAAACCTGTACTGGATATCAGTTAAGATGTTATTTTCATCTGTCCAATTTGTAGTAGTAGATATTTATTAAGCGCATATTTCACCCTTAGGTCTCATAGCGCTTTGCCAAACACAGGAAGCTAGGGGGAGGAAACAGAGTTAAAATAGCCATGTTTTGAGATCCTTCCGAAAATTTTTATGGTTTGTTTCCTGGCGAAGTCATAGTGGCAGTGAGTTCGATAGCTCTGGTGCAGTTTTAGAAAAACACATATCCCCATTTTTTACAGTTCGAACCTTGGGGATCCTCAGCAAGGGCTCGTTGGATGAGCAGAGGGAGCGGCCTGACAAATATTTAACCAGTTTCTTAGCTAGATAGATCGGACCCTGGTTGTTCAAGGTTTTGTGAGTCAGGCAACATAGTTTAAAGGAGACCCTCTTCTTTATTGGTAGCCAGTAGAGGGTTTTAAGGCTCGGAGCAGATGAGGATCGGGAAGGCAGATTCAGGACCAATCTAGCCGCTGTGTTTTGCAACACTTGTAGTTTTGACAGGAGTCTTTCATTTATGGACGCAAACAGCGCATTGCCATAATCCAATCGGTTGTTTATTAAGCCCTGTACAAGGGGCAACCGAGAGCAGAGGGAAACCCATTTAAAGATTTTCCTTAAGGAGCGCATTATTCCGTAACTGGTATGGACCAAGGAGTTGATGTGGTCCGTCATGGAGAGTTTGTTGTCCATGAAAACTCCCAGATTACGAACTGTTATTTTGGGCAAAGGGCACGGTCCCAGTGAGGAAGGCCAACAGTCCGTGGTCCATATGTGTTGTGCGTCTCCAAAGAGCATCATTTCTGTTTTGCTTGTGTTAAGGAGCAAGTGATTAGCTGACATACATTCATTTACTGATGACATGCAGTGTTTAAATCTGCGTAGTGTGTCAGTAGGATCTGGGTCGAGAGTGATCAACAACTGCGTGTCGTCGGCGTAGGAGACTGTATCAAATCCATAGTCTCTAATAATTTTGGCCAGGGGTGACACGTAAAGGTTGAAAAGTGTGGGACTTAAAATAGATCCCTGGGGGACGCCTTAATCAATAAGTTGACTCTTGCAACAGAAACCCCCTATTTGAACTTGTATAGAGCGTTCCGAAAAGTAACTAGCCATTTCAGGCCCTCGACACCAAGCTCCCATAGACGTTCCAGAAGGATGCCATGCGTGATGGTGTCGAAGGCCGCCGACAGGTCGAGCAGGATGAGAATAGCTGACTGTCTGGCATCCAGGGAAAGCCTGATATTATCAATGATCTCTACCAGAGCTGGCTCGGTACTATGACAAGACCTGAAGCCTGATTGGGATGGGTCGAATAAATTGTTTTTTTCCAGATATGCAGATAATTGCTGGTTTACTGCTGCTTCCATTACCGTGCCAAACAGGGGTAGGAGAGAGATAGGTCTATAATTGGCATGTTGTTTGGGGTCAGCTGTTGTTTTTTTTAAGATTGTTCTGATAATAGCTTTCTTCCAGTGAGCACGTACAGTGGATTCAGAGAGTGAGAGATTCAAGATATGGGTTAAGTTGGGGATGAGTGCTGGACCAATTTTAGATAGGATCTGTGTGGATGCAGGGTCAGTTGGTGAACCAGATTTCATCCTACTGAGTAGAACCGAGGTGTCTTCTTCTGTAAGTTTCTTAAATTCTTTGGGAGAATAAGTGTTATGAAGTGTGGTTTTGTTCTAACTATATAGTGTGTTGGTGATCTGTGGAAAACCTTTGCGGATATTGTTTATATTATTTACAAAGAAAGTTGAGAGTGCGTCCGCCCACTCCTGTGAGATGGTATGTGTTGGTGTATCCGAGGGAGGGGGTGAATTCCTTCACAATTTTGTAAAGTTCCTTGTGGGAATTGGAGGCTTGATTGATACGTACTCCAAGATAGAATTTTTTGGCAGTGGCTATGTTATCCATGTATTGTTGGTGTAGTGTTTTGTATTTATGCCTATCTATTTAACTTTTTGTGTGTCTCCATTTGAGTTCTGCCTTTCTAATGGCTACCTTAGTGCTTTTTAAGTCATAAGTGAACCTGGGGGATAGTTTTTTGGGGCAGTTTGTTTCCTTCTTCGGGGCAATAGAGTCTAAGGATTTGACAATGGCTGCATCAAATTTTTTCGCAACCTCATTTACGTTAATCATTTCAGAAGGGGGGATGGGGACAAAGGTTGTCAAAAATGTTTCCAGGTTAAGCTTGTTCCATGGTCTACTCGGCTTCTGCTCTTTCTTTGGGGTAAGTTGAGACAACATTTGGCCCCAGTTGAAAGCTTATGAGGTGATGGTCTGAACATAGGATGGGGAGAATTTGATTGATGTTTATGTGATGTGAGTTGGTGAATAGCAGATCTGGAGTGTGACCAGCGATGTGGGTAGGGCCTGTTATCAATTGTTTTAGGCCCAGTGAGGCCAGATTGGTGATCAGGTCTCGTGTATAGGGGTCATTTTTGAGCTCGGCATGATGATTAAAATCTCCAAGGAGTATAAACTTATCTGTCGTGAGAACATGTGGTGCAATAGTTTCCGTTAGATTATTTGAGAAGTGGGTTTTATTTCCTGGGGGTCTGTACAAGAGCGCACCTTTCCATGTTTCACTTCTTGTGCCTTCTATTGCAAAGACACAGATTTCACCCCAGTCAGCCTGGACAGCCTCTACGGTGTGTAATTTGTTGTTTGCTTCGAATGCAATGGCTATACCTCCTCCTTTCTTCCCTATCCTATCATGCCTGATCATTCGGTAGTCGAGGGGGAGTGCTGTTGCTACATCAGGCTGTGAGGACTCGTTTAGCCATGTTTCAATAAAAAAGCAGAGGTCTGGCTTCTCCGATTCCAGTAGAGACCAGACTTCAAGTGAGTGTTTGGGGAGGGAGCGTGCGTTACAATATAGTGCCTTTAAAACTCTGAATCTGGCTTTGGACCGGTGGGCAGTGGGAGAGTGGTGTTGTGTACTACTGGTACGACTGCCTTAGTGATGTATAGGCACTCTGGAATATTGGTAGTAGAGGAAGGAATGGTGTTTTTTTTTTGGGGTACAAGTTTTGTTTAAGGACTGTAACTCCTGGCTGGTATATTTGATGATGGTCATCACTGGTATTGATGAGGGCTAAGATATGACCATAATGTTTAAGGGAAAAGACAAAAAGGTCAGAGGGGCTGGCGCCTGGCGACGGTCATGCGCGGACGGGCACAGACAGGCTTGCCTATGGCGCGCCGCCAGCGCACAGCTGTGCGCATCTGCTCTGCGCACTCCCTTTTGGCTGCAGGAAGTGGGCGGGACTGCCGCAGTGACTAGAGTGCTAACCTCACCTTGGAACTGTGAGGGAAGGAAAATGGTGGAGTTGGTCCCCTCTGCACAAACGGCACCAGCCGCGGTGGACCAGGGGAGACTACAATCGATGCGGGGTGAGCGGTGCAATTTAAAATCAAGTCTAAAAAGCAATATAGTTTTTAACAATTTTTAAAACAGGCAAACAAAGCACGGATGTCACCACAGCCAAGTCAGGGCTCTGGTCTATTGCCCTCATACTGCCTGCGTCTGCTGCGCATCCGCTCTGCGCACTCCCTTTTAGTTGCAGGAAGTAGGCGGGACTGCCACAGTGACTAGAGTGCTAACTCCACCATGGAACTGTGAGGGAAGGAAAATGGTGGAGTCGGTCTCCTCCGCGCAAACGGCACCAGCCGCGGCGGACCAGGGGAGACTACAATCAATGCGGGGTGAGCGGTGCAATTTTAAAATCAAGTCTAAAAAGCAATATAGTTTGTAACAATTTTTAAAACATGCAAACAAATCACGGACGTCACCGTAGCTGAGTCAGGGCTCTGGTCTATTGCCCTCGTACTGCCTGTGTCAGCTGCGTGTCCACTCTGTGCAAGCCCTTTTGGCTGCAGGAAGTGGGCGGGACTGCCACAGTGACTAGAGTGCTAACCTCACCTTGGAACAATGAGGGAAGGAAAATGGTGGAGTGGGTCCCCTCCTCGCAAACGGCATCAGCTGCGGCAGACCAGGGAAGACTACAATCAATGCGAGGTGAGCGGTGCAATTTCAAAATCAAGTCTAAAAAGCAATATAGTTTTTAACAATTTTTAAAACAGGCAAACAAAGCACGGATGTCACCGCAGCCAAGTCAGGGCTCTGGTCTATTGGCCTCATACTGCCTGTGTCTGCTGCGCATTCGCTCTGTGCACTCCCTTTTAGTTGCAGGAAGTGGGCGGGTCTGCCACAGTGACTAGAGTGGTAACCCCACCATGGAACTGTGAGGGAAGGAAAATGGTGGAGTCGGTCTCCTCTGTGCAAACGGCACCAGCCGCGGCAGACCAGGGGAGACTACAATCAATGCGGGGTGAGCAGTGCAATTTTAAAATCAAGTCTAAAAAGCAATATAGTTTTTAACAATTTTTAAAACAGGCAAACAAAGCACGGACGTCACCGTAGATGAGTCAGGGCTCTGGTCTATTGCCCTCGTACTGCCTGTGTCAGCTGCATGTCCACTCTGTGCACTCCCTTTTGGCTGCAGGAAGTGGGCGACACTGCCACAGTGACTAGAGTGCTATCCTCACCATGGAACTATGAGGGAAGGAAAATGGTGGAGTGGGTCCCCTCCTCGCAAACGGCACCAGTCGCGACGGACCAGTGAAGACTACAATCAATGCGGGGTGAGCGGTGCAATTTTAAAATCAAGTCTAAAAAGCATTATAGTTTTTAACAAAACAATCAAACAAAGCACGGACGTCACCGTAGCCGAATCATTGCTCTGGTCCATTGCCCTCTTACTGCCTGTGCCAGTTAACCTGTCTACAATAACACAGGCAACCACCTTTTTTTTACTTTATTTATATATTTTGCAACCAATCCACATCTTATAAGATATAGAAGGTACATCACAACAACACGGAGACCACAAGCAATGTTAGGTAAACAGATGTTCTGACAATAATAGACAGCAGTGCAGACACACACCATACATATGCAAATTGAGTAGTAAGGGGGCGTTAAACATTACATCAAGGCCTTATCCTGTTATGGGACTGTGGGAAACAAACTGGTGTGAGTACAGGAGATTAGCTCCCCCCTTTCTTGACATCTGCAGTATGTGTAACTTCAGTTTGCTCTTGTGTAGTGGTGAAGCAGAGGGGTGCAACGAAGGGCCCAATGGGCTAGTGGAGCTAGGCTAGGTCCCAATTCAGTTGGAGGTGGTGTAGTGTCATTGAGGCTTAAGAGGCCAGGCTCATGAGTTGTAGCTGACGAACGAAGCCCAGATATCTTTGGGTCTAGATGTCGTGGGCATTAATTCCCAATATACCGCCAACATCTCCTGGCAGTAAGAGATGTCCTGTATCTACCTGTTTACTTTGAGTGCACCTTTTCCCCACGGTATTGCAATGCGCCACTTGGCAAGGAGGAGCATCATGGCCATCAGGCGACCCGTGCCGGGAGGTGCCTCCGCCACATGACCCAGCAAAGCTGTGAGGGGAGTGCAGCTAAGTTGAAATCATGTCACTTTTTGTATAATATCAAATACTTTGTGTCAGAATTGCAAGATAGGCCGGCATGTTCATGCTAAATGGAGGATGGAGGTCTGCACTGGGGCGCATCTCCAACATGTGCCATCTGGTCCCAGTGCAATTTTGTGTAGTTGTATGGGCGTGTGGTACAGCCTATGTATGTACTTGAAATGGATGAGCCTGAGGTTATAGTAGGGTGGAAGGCGGAGGAGCTCGGCACAGCAATATGCCCATTGTTTCTCAATAGGGGGTGGGGTTAGATCTCTGCTCCAATGTTCCAATGACGAGGGTGTCGTGACCGGCGAGGTGCGCTGTGTCATGTTGTATATACGAGTAATACGTTTCGTGGGTGATGGCTGAGTTAGGATGTTTTCTAGAGTGTCTAGTGGGGCTGGCGTAGGTAGGAAGGTGGAGTGAAGCTCTTAGTTGATAATATGAAAACAGCTCCAGGATGGGGGTCTGAGCACTGTACGGATTATCTAGGAATTTATTGTCTGGATAGAGGTCATTAAACGTGTCTAGTCCTACTGACGTGCACATTGAATAGAGCTAGTGTTCTGCATAACAAGAATGCTATGGTGGTGTGTGAGCTATATCGTTGCAGCATATAGTAATGGCAGCTTTGCACGACATCGTAGACCCTCCCATGCCCAGCGCAGTGTCTCCACTGTGTTGATTTTTTCACTCGGTCTTTTGTATGCAGAGTAAAGTGCTGCTGGTAATGGGATGGGTGAGGCAATGTCTTTTTCAATCACAACATTACGCTGGAAGGGCGAGGGGTGCAACCAGAAGTGTAGGTACTGCGCCTGTGCGCTTAGCGAGTAGACCTCAATATCTGGTGCTCCGAGTCCCCCCAGTTTGAGCGGCAGTGTCAGCACCTCCCAGGAGATGTGAGGTTGTTTTCCGGCCCAAGGTGAGTGATAAGGAGAGAGCATAATTTTCGGGGAAACGCTTGTGTGAGAATGAGGGGCATATTAACCAACAAATACAGGCGTTTGGGCAAAATTAACATTTTTGCAATAGCAAGTCTGACGGCTAAGGACAGCGGCATCTTAGCCCAGATGGCAATTTTGGTCTCGAGCCAAGTTATCAACCAGCCATAGTTCAGGCGCCATATTTCTTGGAGGTCCATACTGAGCCATATTCCCAGATACTTTACTGCAGCATTTTCCCATGTCAGGGGGAAGGCCAGCGCAAGTGTTATAGGGGCAGGTGTTAGGGCAAGTAGAATTGATTTGGCCCAGTTTACCTGTATGCCCTTCATGTAGGTATACAGTCAAAATATTGAGTAAAAAATATAGAATGGGCAAAATATCAAGTTAAAAATATAGAATGGGCAAAATATTGAATGGACAGAATATAGACCACAAAAATATCTAATTGAATAGCAGTAATATCGAATTCAAAATATAGAATGGACAAAATATCGAATGGACAGAATATAGACAACATAAATATCGAATTTTAGGTAAGTAAGTTAATATCGATTTTCTAATAATATGTAATTTTTTAAGTGTTTTTTATGTGTATGTGTGAAAAGTGTATATTTATTTTATCATTTATTTTAAGTGATTAATTTTATGGTATTTAATTTTTGCGTAATATAATTCTGTAGCGGGCTGTGGGTTTATAGGGGAATAGGGTGGGAAGTAATTTAATTATAATTAATTAAATATTTTTATTTATTTATTGGTATTTATTTTGAATTAATTGTTAAATAATTTTTAATTGGTAATTAATTGGAATTAATTGATTAATTGATAATTATGTTAATTTTATTAATTTAATTTCTGTAGCAGGTTGTGGGTTTATAGGGGAATAGGGTGGGAAGTAATTTAATTATAATTAATTAAATATTTTAAAATATTTATTGGTGTTTATTTTGAATTAATTGTTTATTCATTTTTAATTGGTAATTAATTAAAATATAATTGGTAATTAATAGTTATTAATTGATTAATTGATAACTATGTTCATTTTATCAATTTATTTTCAGTAGCGGGTTGTGGGTTTATAGGGGAATTGGGTGGGAAGTAATTTAATTGTAATTAATTTAATTTTTAATTTATTTTTATTGCTATTTATTTTGAATTAATTGTTAATTATTTTTCAATTGTTAATTAATTAATTGGTAATTGGTAATTAATTTGTAATAATAGATAATTATTGTTTAGTAATTAATTTTTTTGTATTTTTAATTGATTAATTATTATATTATATTAAATTGGTAATTACTTTTAATTAATTTGTAATTGGTATAAAATATTAAATTTATTTTTATTCATATATGAAGTATTTACTTTCCCTACTTTTGCACTCACTGGAGTGGGAATAGTAATATTTACCCCTACGCTATCCAATGCTTTCCCTACTGTTGCACTCACTGGATTGGGAATAGTAATTTTTACCCCTACGCTATCCAACGCTTTCCCTACTGTTGCACTCTCTGGAGTGGGATAGTAATTTTTACCCCTACGCCGTCCAACGCTTTCCCTACTGTTGCATTCCCTGGAGTGGGAATATTAATTTTTACCTCTACGCTATCCAACGCTTTCCCTACTGTTGCACTCTCTGTAGTCGGAATAGTAATTTTTAACCTTCCGCTATCCAACGCTTTCCCTACTGTTGCACTCACTGGAGTGGGAATAGTAATTTTTACCTCTACGCTATCCAACGCTTTCTCTACTGTTGCCCTCCCTTGAGTGGGAATAATAATTTTTACCCTCCTGCTATCCAACGCCTTCCCTACTGTTACACTCACTGGAGTGGGATAGTAATTTTTACCCCTACGCTATCCAACGCTTTCTTTACTGTTGCACAAATAGTACCTTTTTACCCCTACTCTATCCAACTTTTTCCCTACTGTTGCATTCTCTGGAGTGGGAATAGTAATTTTTACCCCTACGCTATCCAACGCTTTCTTTACTGTTGCACTCTCTGGAGTGGGAATAGTACATTTTTAACCCTACGCTATCCAACGCTTTCCCTACTGTTGCACTTTCTGGAGTGGGAATAATAATTTTTACCCTCCCGCTATCCAACGGTTTCCCTACTGTTGCACTCACTGGAGTGGGAATAGTAATTTTTACCCCTACGCTATCCAACGCTTTCTCTACAGTTGCACTCACTGGAGTGGTAATAGTAAATTTTGCACTCCCACTAACCCACGCTAAAAATATTGTATATTTTTATTAATATTATGTTTATATATATATATATATATATATATGTTTTTAAAAATTAAATTGTATGTTTATTTATTTTAACTTACATTATTTATTTATTAATGTTATGGTTATTTAAGTATGTTTAAGTTAATTATATTTATTATTTCATTATTTTTCAATTACTTTTAAGACCTAAAAAAATCGATATTTTGCCTATCTATATTTTTTACAACGATATTTTTGATTCGATATTTTTGTACTTACCTGTTTGGAGATAGGAGTTCGATATTTTTGTATTCTATATTTTTTACTCGATATTTTGCTACTTCGATATTTATGTCATCAATATTATTTCAGTGATCCCTTCATGCCACCAAACAACAGGATGTCCCGTAGTATCGGGTTAAGGTTAGATTCCCTGTCTCGTATATAGAGTGTGATGTCGTTGGCATACATCGATATTATCAGGCCCCTGTCCGAAAACCCCTGTCCCCTAGCCTTGTGATGTTGTCTCAACCTGGCCGCAAGAAGCTCCATCACTATTGCGAATAGCAGGGGTGAAAGATGACATCCCTGCCTGGTACCGCGGGATACAGGAAACAGGTTCGATATGAGATTGTTTATCTTGAACCTGGCTGTAGGTCAAGGGTAAAGTAGTTGGATACATTTAAAAAAATTAACACTTAGGCCCATTCTAGGAAGTAGGGTAAAAAGAAATGGCAATTCCAAGGAACCTTGTTGGCATCCAGAAATGCCGCCAAGGCAGGTAGGTCAGGGTCTATTCGGTGCACGAATGAGAAAAAAGTGCGCAAATTATGTGAGGTAGAGCACCCTGGTATAAACCCCGATTGGTCTGGTCTGGCAACAGTCGGGAGAAGTGGTTGCTGTCTATCTGCGATCAGTTTACAAGTATCTTTGCGTCTCATTTATCAGAGACAAAGGGCGATAAATGTAATACATATTGGCTTGTTTGCCTGGTTTTAGAATAGTAATTATCACTGCCTCGTGCATTGTAGGGGGAGGGAGCCACTGTCTAGTGATTCCTGATAAACTGCTAATAAGTGAGGGGCCAGTTCTTCAGCGTACGTTTTATAAAAGGAGAGTGTCAGCCCGTCGAGACCAGGAGCTTTGTCACCAGGCAGACCTCTAATTACTCAAATAATGTCTTCTACTGAGAAGGTTCATCAAGGTATACAGGATAGTCAAGTGAGCCACAGGTACAGGTGTGTTAAAGAACAGTGCCTAAGAGCAATGTGTAGTGTTAACCGCAGGATCAGTTCGAGCAGCGTGGTGCGTTGCATTGCAGCCTGGAAGTAGTTTGCCATCAATCATTGTCACTAAGTCCTGCTTCTTTTTTGGCGGTGTGTGATGGGCAAGGTGAGTGCTGCCCGGAGCAAACATGTTTGGCATATTGAAGAGATTTGGCATCAGTGAAGAAGTGGGCCTGGCTGTCGTATGAGATCTTGAGCTTGGCCGGGTACCACATTGCGTACAGGATCTCTGCACACTGCAGGAGGCGTTTAGTAGGGAGGAATTCTTTGCGTGCCACCTGGACCAGGAGGGTGAAATCAGGAAAAAGGGAAATATTACTGCCCCGGTGATTAATGGGTCTGTGGTCTCTAGCTGCTTTTAAGACTGAGTCCCTGTCACGGTAGTTCAAGAGATGCGCCAATATGGGCCGGGGCGTGCTGCCAACTGGTGGTCTAGGACCCAGCGTTCTATGTGCACATTCTACCATGAACATGCCGATAGTGCAGTCAGGAACAGTTCACGCAGCAGGGATTCGACGTATGGCTCTAGTTTGGGTATGGCTGTGGCTTCCGGTATTCCAGCTATGCAAAGGTTGTTGCGCCTAGAGCGAGCTTCCAAGTCCTTGTTCTTCGCTTGGATTACGGACAAGACTTTTTCCAGATTGAGAACATGCTTCTTGGACTCAGCTTGGATTTCGAGAGCTTCTGTCGCACGGTTTTCTAATTGAGTTATAAGGGTGTGAGAAGCACTCAGCCTTTCGACAAATTAATCCACTGGTGCCGCGTCTAATGAGGGTAGTCACTCCTTGGTAAAGACATAAGGTTATTTCGGGTTTAAACACCCGAATAGACGCACACTGTTCACCTGGTGACTAGCACCTTCTAAATATAAGAACACGTTTTACAAATATACAAAAAGTCAATTGGTTCTTTTAGTACATCATTTTATCCTTTTGTTGCTTATATGCACTTTCATCAGTGTCAATTATTTCAACATATTAGTATTACATTTGCTTTGACATGTAATGATACAATAATAATAATAATAATGATAATACAGCATTTTATATAGCGCGAACAGCTACCTCACGAGGAGGTGTCCCGGCGCTGAAAAGAACACAGTTAACCAAGAGGACTGCAGTGAAGATGCCTAGTGCGGTTGGGTAAAGAGCCAGGTTTTTAGTAGCCGCTTGAAGCAGATTTCAGAGGGGGCTTGCTGAATTGCTGGGGGCAATGTGTTCCACAATGTTACAACATTTGCCGAAAAAGTTCGACCCCCCAGTCGAGCCCTTTTCACTCGAGGGGCAGCAAGCTGAACGCGGCAGTTGGAACGTAGCGTTCGAGCCTGGAAGTATCTCGGGATCCGAGCTTTCAAGTATTTAGTACAGGTGCCAAACAGAGATCTGAAGGCCAACGTAAGTGCCTTGAATTTGACTCTGCTGGCAACTGGTAGCCAGTGAAGTGATCGAAGATACGGAGAGACTGAATGCTTAAAAGGAATCCTCATTAACAGTCTCGCAGCCGCATTTTGGACCAACTGAAGTTTTTGAATTAAGTATTTTGGTAAGCCCAGATAGAGGCCATTGACGTAGTCCAGCCTAGATGTCACTGTGGCATGGATTACTGTTTTACGGCAGCTCTCTGGTAGCAGTCTCAGGATCTTGCGAAGATTCCTCAGTTTGCTCAAGCAGCATCCAACTACTTGATGGATGTGTGTTATAAAAGACAGACTGTCATCCCATCGCATACCCAGATTTTTTGCCGTTAGGCTGGGTGAGGGGGCTTGTCCCATTTCCGCTGGCCACCATAGCTCTGGGGGTGGAGGGAGGCCTTTCCCAAAGAAGATCACTTCGGTTTTATTGCCGTTGAGCTTTAATTTATTCGTATTCATCCAACAGGCCACATCTTGGAGACAGCCCTTGAAACTCGAGAAGGACTCCTCCGACACCTCTGAATACAGAAATACCAATTGGGTGTCGTCGGCGTATGAAATTGCCTTAACACCCCAATTGGCAATCAACGTAAAGAGTGGGGCGAGGTAGATGTTGAACAAGAGGGGGCTGAGTGCCGACCCTTGGGGGACGCCACAACTGAGGACTTTGGGAGTTGAAGATACAGATCCCAACGCCACCTTCTGTGTTCTCTGGGACAGATACGAATATATCCACCCCAGTGCCTGGTCACGGATGCCTATCTCAGCTAGTCGCATCAAGAGTCTAGCATGATCAACCGTGTCGAAGGCGGTCGACAGATCCAGGAGTACCAGCATCGCTGAGCTTCCTGAATCCATCGACCAGCTTACTGACTCTGCCACCTCAATTAGTGCGGTCTTTGTGCTGAAGCCTGGTCGAAAACCTGATTGCGTCTCATGCAGTATCTTGTTGTCTTCAATGAATTTACTCAGCTGGCGCTGTATTATTTTCTCAAACATTTTTCCCGGTGCTGCTAGCAGAGAGATCGGGCGTAGATTGCTGAGGTCTTTAGGATCCCCATTAGGTTTTTTTTAGCGGGAGGAGGGTTGCATGTTTCCAGATGTTCGGGAATACCCCAGAAGCGATGGACGTATTCCAGATCTGTTGTAATGTAGGGGCCACAGAATCAGCTATGGTGCACCAGAGTTTAGGGGGACATGGATCGTCCGGGGAGCCTGATTTGCAGCAATTTAGTTCTTGCCTAGCCGCCGTCAGGGATATCGCCTGGAATTGAACTAGGGTTTCACACGCCACCTCTTTGATGGCTAGATCCGTTTTCACTGTTTTTTCCTCTGGCCCAAAGGACTCATGAACGTGTTTAATTTTCTGGTAAAAAAACTCTGAGATGTTTTCGCACAGAGTGGTTGACGGGGGGACCTCCCTCTCAATACATATTGGTTTGTACTTTTCATCATAATATGATCATTTTTGACACAATTTCACTGTTCTGCCCAATGCATTTCGGTACTCTAAGGTACCTTCATCAGGGGCCGATCTGCAATCAGAAATAAAAAACAAATAAATGTAAGTGTGGTGTAGTGTTTAAACGCCCATGGGTTTTGTGTTTAATATATTATATTGGTTCATACCTGTGTATACTGTTACTACGCTTGAAATACGCTGTAAGTAATAAGAAAGGGGTATGACATATGATCAGTCAATGACTAACTTTCACCATTACTACAAAAAAATGTTAACGGCTTCCTCAAAAGGTGCTTACCAGATTCCTGGTTACTATTCTACTGTCGGTAAGCTGCCGAAGACAAATAAACAAGAATGAAAATTCCTCTTACTACTTGCCATTTAGTCTCGCACTGAATGTACCACTATTTACACAACGGATTTTTTACACAACGAATTCATACCTGTGTAGCAGTCGAAGTATGATTGTCCTACGAAAATAGATGTTAACATAATGAGTAAATCCATTATTCATAACCTAAAATTCAACAAATGAGGACCAAAGAAACACGTACCTCTACCCTTTAGAAGTACGATCTGCGAGATAAATCAAAGAAACATGGTAAGCGTCCGAATTTCACTACTATTTCAACAGTATAGAGCTTGTAAGAAAGCCACACGTTAGCCGTGTTTACCTGAATATTTTCGTTCACCTCTCACTCAGTACCGATTTGTTCAAGACAATTCCAAAACCGCCGACAAAAAGTGGATAGTTCTTATCGCGTTGTTGTGCATTCCTAATCATGAAAATCAAAGACGGACTACCGTTGTTATTCTCGTTCTAAACACCACTTAAACTTCCGCCATCTTAGAGTGGCTCGATGATCATTATATACTATGATCATGCTATGATTACTGTATATAATAATCACTGTTGTAATGAAGCTTCAACTATGAGGGCTCCAACTGTTCTTATTATTAAACTGGTTGATGTATTCAACATAGCGAGTACCACAGATTAATACTATCTCGTAGTAGATATTCTCACCTCGCATCTCAACATAAATAATATTAACCGGCGTTGCCTATGTTCAAACTACCGAAAGGGCTGTGGACTTGTGTTACGATATCTACGATGAAGATGATATTTCACGATGAGGATGTGTAATATGGTCTTGTGATGTGATGATGTGTTGTTCATCCATGCAAACAAATACAGTGACAACAAATTGCACATACATTGACATTAGAATATTTACTACAAATTCACTTATTCATTTGTTTCACGAAATCACAATCAATCTGATGTCTATAAAAAATGATGATACATGGTTATCTTGCCCCATATTGATTTGACTACAACATCAATTTCTGCCTACTATGATGTGTCCATTATGTTTAAAGGTAACATGATAAGTCGTACCTATCATTAAGACCAATTGGGGTCATGGTATTTAGGGATTTTATCCAATATAGTTCACGCTGTAGTAGTCTCTGATGATTGTCTATGTCTGAACGTATTGCTACTTGCTCTATTACTAAGACTCGAAGTTGGGCAATAATATGGTTTGCATCCCTCCAGTGTACTGCTAAAGGTGACGCTAAGTTTGAGTGACGAATCCTACTTTTGTGCTCTGTTAGTCTGATTTTTAACTTTCTTTCGGTTTTGCCTACGTACATCCTTCCACACAGGCATTTGATTCCGTAAACTACATTCTGTGTGTTACAGTCGCTTGTGTGTTTAAGTTTTATTAATGCTCCCATTGTAGGGTGTGTGAATGTGTTTCCAGTTAACACATTATTACAGTGTGTACAATTATGGCATTGTATTGTGCCTTTGTATATTGTTGTTGGTTGTACTCGTAGTTTAGGTTTTAGTAGTTCTCTGAGGTTAGGACCTCTGGTGTAAGCATGCGTCGGTTTTGCCTTGAATATGTCTTTGAAGTCTGGTTCTGTGGATAGTAGTTCCCATCTCTGATTGATAATTTTCTTGATGGCTTTCGACTGAGTAGTATATTTAGTTACAAATACCAGGTTTTCACTGACTGTCTTGCTTTTGGGTCTCAATAATTCTTGTCTATCCATCAGTAATACTTGTTCCATTTTTTCTTGCAATGCAGCTCTAGGATAACCTCTTTCTTCATATTTTTGTGCTTGTTCTAACAATTTAAGTCGACATGTGTTTGGATCAGAACAAATGCGTTTAATCCTTATGAACTGTGAAAATGGAAGGTTTGTTACTAGACTCCGCGGATGAAAACTAGTGTAACTCAAAGCGTTATTGCGGTCTGTTGGTTTGGTGTATAAATCAGTCTCAAAACCAGTTGATTTTTTTATGATTCTAACATCCAGAAAGTCAATAACTTGATTATCGATTTTGTTGGTGAATTGTATCCTGGGATTAACCTGATTGAGTTTCAAGATCAATTGTTCCAGTGCTTCTGTTGTGTTATCCCAGATTAAAAATATGTCATCGATAAACCTGCAATACAACCTAATGTGTTGCCAATCTTCTGTGTTCATCAAGTTTTCGGCTTCAAATTGGGCCATAAAAACGTTTGCATATGCAGGGGCCCCTGCAAAACCCATCGATGTTCCGGATAACTGGGCAAAAAGTTGTCCTTTCCACTGAAAATAGCTGTTATGCAGACTAAACTTTAAAAGTTGTAGTAGAAATACTTTGTTTGTTGGTAAGTCGCCCATCTGTAGTAATGCCCATTCAGTGGATTCTAGTCCCGATGAATGGGGAATTGAAGTGTATAACGCTACTACATCAATAGTCCATAGAATCCAGTGCTCTTGAAAATCATGTTCAATGGTAGACAGTTTGTTAAAAAAAATCTGTGGTATCTCTAACATAAGAATGCCAACCTTGCACAAATTGCTGTAAGAAGTGGTCTAGGTACCGCCCGAGGGGGTCAAAAATAGACCCACACCCCGAGACGATAGGTCTGAATGGAGGATTGGTCAAGTGTTTATGGACCTTTGGAAGCATGTATAACTGCGGACATCTAGGATGGTAAGTTGTTAGGTAAGCTTGAGTGTTCTCATCAATCCATTGTTGGTCAACAGCTTTTTGCAATAAATCTTTTAACATTTGTTGTAATCTTAGTGTAGGCTCAGAATCCAGCAGAAGGTATGTGTTAGTGTCTGTTACATGTTCGTACACTTTATGTTCATAAAAATGTGTGTCCATTAGTACCATCGCACCACCTTTGCCCGCCGGTTGGATTATGAGGTTTTGGTTCTTTGCTATGTTCTGGATGATATGTAATTCTGCCTTAGAAAGATTACGTGCTCTGTCCTTTTTAAAATCCAGTGTTTGTATATCTTTCTTAACCATGATTTCAAAGGTGTCCAACATTTTGTGTGACACTGGTGGATGATAGACACTTTTAGGTTTAAATCGATGCTCATGAGTATCTTGAACTCGTTCTGTTTGGTACACTATGTTTGTAAAAAAGTGCCGTAATCTTACATTTCTCATGAACCGATAAACAGCTCCCTCTGTTTCCATCTCATTAGCATGGTTTTCTAAGGCATCTAATCTGGTGTTGTGCGAATCCACTTGATGCTTCACTGAGTCCAACCTGGATGTGAGCCTGACAAGTTTAATTTCAATAGATTTTAGATTTGTGCGTACTTCTAGCATGACAGAATGTAAATCTTCCTCTTATGGGCCTCCGCTAGGTTGAGATTCAAGGTCAGGCTCAAAGCTAGAGTCCATAGTGCAAGTGTGCCGCTTATTCTCAAATGTGATCTTGGGTTGCTTTGAGTAGTTTTTCCCCATGTTGTATGCCAGCATTGTTACACACAGCAACGTCTCTTGTCCCAGCGCCGTGCGGTGCCACTCTTAAGCAGCATGAGCAAACAAGAGCCTCTCCAGCAGAGGTCCAGGTGGGGCAGACGCCAGTGCTAGGCTCTTAGGCAGCGTGTGATGCGGTGGCATACAGGCCCCAGTCTCAGCGGGGATACAGAGTGCTCAGGAACCCTTTGCACCGGCTACCCTGTGCTCTGACCCAACACCTGCCTCTGCCTCCACTAATGCCACAGAGCAACCATAGGTACACAGGGCCCTCAGACCAGTGGGCAGCGCACAGCGCCCTCAGCTATCAGGGAGGGGCAGCAGGCCACAGCCCCAATGTCACCAAAGGGTCGGCCCACATGCACACAGGCCCGTGGAAGCCCGTAGGCCTGAATAGGTACTCACTGTTGGCCTGGAAGGTCTCCTACCAAGCATCCTAGGTGATTTCTGATGGTGACACTACTCCTCCGTGATCCGCCTCGCCGCCGTGCAGGTACACTAGGAGGGACCAGTATCTGGCGAATGAGCTGTCGCACCTCACTCCTTCAGCAGGAACAGCTTCTGTCAGGAAGTGCCTCACCCGCCGGCAGGGCCTCACCAAGGCATGTCCCAGATGCATTCACACTCACATGCTAGGGCGTCCAGGTCCGCAGCTATAGCACGGGGCAATGCCCCCGGCCGCGATCTCCGCCACAGCCTCCCTGATCCTACCCATCACTCCTCAGGGCATTTGGGGCAGATTGCCGCTCAGATCTAACAGGGTCAGCCCCAGCCGTACAGCACGTTGATTACATGGCTGCAGCAGCAAATCCTCCGCGAGTTGGTCCGAGCCGCCTTTGTGGCGTCACGTGGCCCTCCTCGCTGCCGGACCTAGGCTTAGCACTCCCGGCCATGCCAAATCCTTACCAGAATAGTCGATGCACTCCGCAACTTGAAGATAGCAGATTAATTGCAGTGGCCCGAGGTTTCCGATGACATGGGCCGCCAATCCAGGGAGGCTCGGCTAGAAGGTAGGGCTGCAGGGCGTCCGCACCCGCAGCAGTGTCAGTGAGTCGCAGGTCATTTCTTGCGCATTCGGCAGCCCTGGGCTTCCAAAGCGGGCTCGTTCAATGCAGCGCAGTGTACAGAGTTCGGCTCCGATCGTTTAAGGGCACGATTTCTCAACTAATGGCAAGATTTTGTAGGATAGAAAGCCCGGCCGGCAAAGCACACTTAACAAGTGGCCATCTTGCTGCTCGACCAAGCCACGCCCCCCACATCCAACCACCTTAACCACTGAGTCCAACAAAGATACGGGTCTGTAACCTAGGGTACTATCCCTGTTACCCTTTTTTAACTCTGGAACTATATTGGAGGTGGCTCAGGAGTCAGGGGGACCAGATTTAAACGCTGCATTAATAACTCCATGAGAACAGGTGCCAAGAGGTTTACGTCGGATTTATGTAAATCCGGCAGCGTGCCATCAGGGCCCAGTGCTTTGTTGTTAGACAACCCAAGAATACCTTTCCTGAACTCTTCAACTGATACAACCATGAGTTATTTAACCTCCACTACTTCAGGTAAACTGTTCATGTCTGAGGGGCATTGAAACATAACCTCAAAATGGTGCACCCATTCCTCCTCTTTTATAAGGGCTTCCACCACATTACATGTGTTCATATTTTAAAAAGGGCTGTTAATATTACCCCATAACTTGACACTACTCTTCATGATACTTGCCTCAATTAGCTCACTCCATAATTCCTCCTTCATTGCTGCCTTGCGTCTGGCTGATTCTGCTTTACACTCCCTTCTTTGGGTTTTAACTAAGACCATATCCCTTAGACTCTCGCCCAAGGCTTCTTTCAGGTTCCTAGGAGCACTGAAACAATCTGAATCAAACCATCTGGGCATCAAGATAGCTGGTTGCCGTGAGGGAACACTGAGAAGATTTGATATTGCAGAAGAGATGACTTTAAAGGCTTCTTCAATTTCACCCAGATCTGTTAATGGGGCAGTACACAGGGCTAGCTCAGTATCCCAGTACAAGAATTGGCTTGGTAGTTTGGTTTGCCCTGTTCCCATCATGCACTGGGACAGGAACAGACTAATTTGCATATGGCCAAGTTCTGAGCTGGGATGGTGCAGTGAGCTAAAAAACGGTGATGGATCAAGCCCTGATCTTTTGGACTGGGTAAGAGTGGTCTGCTTAATTCAGGCACTCTGTTCATCACCACCCCCTTTTCTGAATCATTTTGTCCACCATAAGCGTGGAAGGATATACTCAGATGTGAGTCCCTTGCTCATTGCACCATCAGGATTCAAGCAAGCCGGGCCGACGACGCCTGAAATGGCAGAAACCGGTCCCCGGAAGCTTGTTTCCTTCCCAGTACAAGAATTGGCTTGGTAGTTTGGTTTGCCCTGTTCCCATCATGCACTGGGACAGGAACAGACTAATTTGCATATGGCCAAGTTCTGAGCTGGGATGGTGCAGTGAGCTAAAAAACGGTGATGGATCAAGCCCTGATCTTTGGACTGGGTAAGAGTGGTCTGCTTAATTCAGGCACTCTGTTCATCACCACCCCCTTTTCTGAATCAGTATCACAGTGGGCGTGTAAAGAGTCGTAAAATGACTCCGGAGTTATCTGAGCCCATTTTAACCTTCATCTTCAATCCGTTACTTTCATTACCCCACTCCTCCCTACCCCCTGGGTGGAGACCAGGGAACTCCAACTGATACGCACACATAGGGGATTATGGTCACTGTGGATACTTGCCTTGATGGAAAAACCTGAAATCATCTCAAGAAGGGGCAATGATACAAGAATACAATCAATGATAGAACCTCTGCCACTTCCTTCAAAAGTTGGGTTGAGAACCTTACTGCCTCAACTTTACCCTTCGCACATAAACAACCCAAATCAATAAGATTTGTTTTCCTTGGATCCCCACATGGATGAATATTAAAATCCCCAGCTATCATAATGTTTCCACAAACTGCCTTAAGTTTTTCTCTTAAAAAGGAACCCAACGAAGATATATAACAAACTTCTGGGTAACATGAAATTGAGTTATAAATATTCACAAGTCCCACTTTGCTAGACTCTTTACGAAATATCACTGATTGTAAGCAGTGATTATCTATAGGCAACGCTGACATGGTACAATCTAATGCTAAAGAAACATAAATTAAGAGGCCGCCCTTTGATCTTCCTGAACTCGAGGGGACAGCCTGAACAAAAAAACGGACTTGTAACCCTCCAAATGGAAATGAATTATAGTTACCCAAGTTTCCTGTAAGCAAATGATGTTTAACCTTTGTATAAAAAGAAGCCATGAAGGATCACACAACTTATTGGAAATCATGCAATATTCCATGATATGAGATTAGAACCCTTCACACCCCTGTTACTATAGCCTAGCAAGAAACTGTCCTGCTGGCAGTTAAAAGTCCTAAGTTCCCGAGGAACTGCCTCACTCAGTCAGTCACAATCGTCCAAGGTGCCCAAAGGTGCAAAAACTGTTCGGTAAAACCAGGGTTGACTGGGCAATCATCTGCCCCACGTAAGTCCTGATGAACACAATGTGAGTTATTACGGGGCCCTGTGACGTTAAAAAGCCTTGGTGAAATGGGGAACTGCAACTGTCCTCCGACTGAGGCCTCCCTGTTAGGGAGTGTAGTCCGCCAGCCTGGAGATTCAGGTTTATAAAAAAAGCCAAGATGGAGGGCCTTAATAATAGATGACTGCAGGCCAATGGAAGAATCAATACGAGAAAAGAAAGAGTCCAGAATCCTTTCTACCTGAAAACTTTTCTGTTTAATAAATACATTCTTTTTTCTCTCTGCGTCAATTGGTTTTCACTGCTTAGAACATATTGCAATCCCAGCGCTTGGACGCCTCCGGGCAACTATTTCGCGCTTTATAAAACGCATTTTCATTTCATTTCATTTCATTTCACAACATGCACTTTGTTAAAATTAATGACCAGACAGTCACCCTTGTAGAACTTTATGGACCCCCCTACCCAGTTCACCCTATGCAACATGTTTATATATTTTCCTGCCCTTAAACCCAATGTGGTTTTATGAGACAAACAGTGCATGACTTTGTTCTTCAGTTGGCAAAAATCTTCCCTAGCACCTGATGGAAGGGATGGCACGTTCCCCAAAACTACAACATATGGCGTTGATTTTGTCAGGAGTTGAAGGTTAACTAAAGTCTGGATGAAACTCCTCTCTCCTCCACTTGCTATTGCACCCTTATTTGTATTCCTGGGGTGCAAATGATCCTGCGAGTAATCCTGGGTGGGAACCCTGCACACCGATTCTGTACATGGCGCCATCTTAGTTTTGTGCAGGGGGCAACGACAATGGCCGAGGATTCAGAGGATTCAGAGGGCGGAGAGTATTTGCCCCCATTACAACTCTTGAAGGTACCAATTGCTGCTCCCAGTCGTGTATTTGTGGGTCCACTAGGGTAGATCCCTCTTTTGTAATGAGGCCCACCTATGACCTTGGTCCCGTTCAACTGCCTCCCCCCTAGATAAAAAACATTGTTTAAGTTCAGCGAGTTCATAGTCCCCTCTCTATGGAGGAACAAAATCGTAAAAGGGGAACACGTTTTGTGTCCAAGATAGCCCTTACAGATCTCTGTAATAGCTCCAAAGCTGCCATCATCTCTCCATTAGTGAGTACTTCTTCTGTGGGTGCCTTATGGTGGATCCCCTCATCCCGGGTTGACTGCTTAACAGGGCGGCTATTAGCTGACTCCTGGGCAGGGGGTAAGTTGGCTCCCCTTGCTTTAATGACCAAGATAGTGGGAGAGAGGGGTATAGATTGACTAACTACCCGGCTACCTATGCCCCCTGATTCCCGCATGGGAAATACATCAGGTAATACTGTGGGTTCAGGAGTCATCTGCTCCTTTGGCCGATTAACAAGGAGGTGGCTAATCGGGGAGTGGGAAAGGCGCTGTGTTACCATCTCTATCTCCTTGTCAAGGACTCCAGCCACCCTTAATACCAAGCATTAAAAATGCTATAGGTCTCACCTTTTATTAAGTTAAAGCCATTCGCTTTGCTATACAATACTATTAGCAAAGCAAATGGCTTTAATTTAATCAAAGGCAAGACCTATTGCATTTTCAATGTTTGTTATTACTTTCAACCATGCTGCACAGTACCAGCGCTGTTGTTGTTCCAGAACAGACACATTGACAAAGCTGAATAGCTCTGTTATTTGGCTTTGACAAATGGTTTTGTGCCATGTTCTGCAGCAGCCATTCTGCTGTACAACATGCCTTAATGTCTAACCCAATAGTTCTCGCATAGACTGGACCTACTCCCTTTGCCAATGCTTGTTTCAGTTTGTTCTAAAATTGCAGATTGCTCCCCTCAAGCACCTCACAGAATTATAGAGGGTGTTGATTCTATCTGCAGCTGAGCATTGCACGTCTCACGCACTGATGTGACTTTCTAGCAGCACCCAAACATTTTTTTTAAATATATGCGCTTTTTTAGTTGAGTCAGGGGAGCTGGCGATATCATTATTAAAATAGCTTACCCAGACTTTCCTTAATTGTGCATTATTTTGCAGAACAGCTTTTTGTGTCAACCTTGTTTAATGTGTAATAAGTGTATGCACCGAATAGAAAGCACTGGTTTAGTGCCTATGAGAATTAAAAATAAAGCATTAAGCTGTGATGTAAAATGGGAGAAAGAAAGAGATAACCATATGAGGCTAGATGTAGGTAATCAAAATGTATCAATTCTTAAATACAGAATTTTACCGATTAGGTATTCAAGAATCGGTAAATGTGATGTAGGTAATAAATCGGTAAAATTTACTGATTCGGTAATATACCTTATTACTGAATCGGTAATACCGATTCGGTAATAAGGAATCACCTTCCCATTCATTCCTATGGGCCTGGAGGCCCATAGGAATGAATGGGAAGCCATTCACTATTACCGATTTGGTAAATACCGAATCGATAATAGGGGGAGCATATTCAAGGGTGGCTTGACACCCTGTTGCACCCCTGAATCATGCATGTGTGCACATGTGGCGTACATACATGCCCTAAGGGCATGTGTGTCTGCCACAAGGCACTGAGAAAAAGCAAAAAAATGCTTTATGTAAGGTATTTGGTATTTACCACCAATCTGTAGTTGGTGGTAAATAACGAATCCTTACAGCTAACATGCACTCTCTTGAGTGCCTCCTACCTAGCTTTTAAGGATTTGGTAATTTACGGATTCCTTAAAATAAGGAATCGGTAAATTACCGAATCCTTAAAACCTGCCACCTACATTAGAAAAGGCTAAATACCGGTCGGTAACGGGATAATTACTGATTTTCTGCCATTACGGACCGGTATTTAGCTACCTACATCTAGCACATAGTGGCTGAACTTTACAATGTAAAACTTTGAAACCTTGCAGCAGTCCCGGTTGCCAGTTGACCACATTGTGTGATCCTAGGCAATTACTGTTATCATAGTGCCTTCTTTTCCTTCATCACAAAAGAGCATCTTGAAATACATCAGTGTTAGATTTGGGGGTCTCTAGTTGGCACAGGTAAGTACTTATGACAAGTAGGGGCCCTCTCCTCTAGTCAGGGTAAGGGGTACACTCCTAAAATAACCCCTGCTCACCCCCTTGGTAGCTTGGCACGAGCAGACAGGCTTATCTCAGAAGCAGTGTGTAAAGCATTTGTGAACACATACAGTAATCAAGTGACAACACTACAAATGGACACCACGCAGGTTGTATATTTATAAAAATAAGCATCTTCTATATAGAGTCACCACACGGCCATAAACAACAAAAATAATCCGCAATAATATTAGAAATCAAGAGTTCTTCTTATAAATGCTTAAATCAGAGTTCTGTGTGAGTTCGGAGCCCTGTTCGGCTACAGCGTTGATAAAAATAACACAGAGTCTAACAATTCCAGCGGACCACGTCGATACGGCCCCACTCAAGGGTAGACAGACTCGGTCACAGTACCTTTACTTAATGCGGCCGGCACGGGCATGCGAGCCAGGTTCGGCATTCGGCGCGTTGCAGGAAATAAAGTGCTGCAGGATGCGTTGTCCCTCGATGTGGTGCCAGCAGCGGCCCATTGACGGAGTCGGTGGGTCCAAGGCGTACGTTGCAGGGCGAGACGGTGCTTCGTTGTGGTGCTTGCAACTTGCGGTGCAGCGACAAAGCCCGGAGTTCGGGAGCTGGCGTCGATCAGTTCGGACAGCGGAACGAGTCGGGCGGTGCGTCGCGAAGCATGCGAGCGGTGCCCAACTCTTATGCATTCACAGGACTCGAAGTCAGCAACAGTGACCGCGTCGGTCAGACCAGTACGAGTTGGTGTTGCGAGGCGTTGCACGTCGCGGTGTCCACAGGTTCCGGTGCAGGCAAACGCTCGGTGACAGCTTTAGGACGGAGTCTGTGAGCTCAGAGCTTATGTTGAAAGATGCGGTGCCTACAGGACACCGGACCGGTCTTGAGAGTCGGTCACAGCTTCCTGCCTCTGTAGCCACTGAAACAGCGTATCCAGCAGCAATCCACAAAGGCTGTTGAAGTCTACTGGTCCTGAGACTTCGGTCAGGAGGTAAGCTCTTTTCCAAGCCCTTGGAGATCCTTTACAAGTCGATTAAAGTGAAGAGTCCTTTCTCATTTTTTGGCACTCAGGCAACCACTGCAGGCCAATCTCCCAAGAAGCACTTCAGATTAGGGATAGTCTCTCCTCAGTTTCTTCAGGTTCCTCTCCTCAGCAAAGGTTTCTTCTTGTAGTCCAAAAGTGATCTAATTTCTTGGGATCAGTGTCCCCATATTTATACCCCAAAATCCTTTGTCCTCTGAGGGTAGAGGAGCCTTTAGCTAGCCAATACCAGTTCTGGAGCGCTCTGTTTACATGACTCCTTCTTTACTTTCACAGTGCAGGGCAGAAACATCAGATGCCCCACAGGAGGTGGAGCCAGCATTGTGGAGGAAAGGCACAGCCCTGGAGCACTTTGTTGACATGATTTCTTCTCTCCTTTCACAGTGCAGGGCAGAGACATCAGACGCACCGCAGGAGGGGGAGCCAGCATTGTGGAGAGAAGGCACAGCCCTATTCAGATCCCAGGTGCAATTCCTCCCTCCCATCTAGATGCAGATCTCTCTATTCACCACTGGTCTGACTCATCCTGTCTCTTGGAATCCCCCAGCCCTGCCACTCAAACTCCAGACAAGGAATACACAACCTAGCAGAGGCAGGCCTGGATAGTTAGACAAGAAAATACCTACTTTCTAAAAGTGGCATTTTCAAACACAGAATGTTAAAACCAACTTCACTAAAATATGTATTTTATCATTCTGAGTTCAGGCATACTAAACTTGAATTTCTACTGTGTTCCCTGAGTCAGTTAGGATTATAAGATGTAATAATCTAACTGTCCATTCTGGCCTATGGAGAACAGGTAGCCTTGCAATAGTGACAAAACGAAAATGGCTGTAATTCACTATTCGGACATGCCACACACACCAGGGCTTGTCCTACCTTATACTTACAATGCACCCTGCCATTGGGCCTACCATAGGGGTGTCTGATATGACGAAAAGGTAAGGTTTAGGGACTGGCAGTGGGTGCACTTGCCCAGTCATCATGACAGTACCAGACTGCACACAGGCTCTGCAATGGCAGGCCTTAGACACATTTTACATGGCTGCTTCTGTGAGTGGC
Organism: Lissotriton helveticus; assembly: GCF_964261635.1. NCBI lineage: Eukaryota > Metazoa > Chordata > Amphibia > Caudata > Salamandridae > Lissotriton > Lissotriton helveticus. The sequence continues at coordinate 346,927,149 of NC_136059.1, forward strand.
ACAACCAGTGCTGCAAGCCCACCAGCAGCATTTGGATTTGCAAGCCCTGGGCACACTCAGTGCACTGTACTAGGGTCTGACAAGTAAACCAAATAGGCCAATCATGGAATCACTAATCTATACATCAATTAACAATAGGGAGAACATGTGCACTTTAGCACTGATCAGCAGGGGTAAAGTGACCAGAGTCATAAAACCAAGAAAAACAGGTCAGACAAAATACAGGAGGAAGGCAAAAAGTTCAGGGATGACCCTGCAAAAAGGGCCAAGTCCAACACAACCCCCTTACAGCCAAAAGACAGGGTAGACTAATCACCACATTGATGGGCTTCCCTGCTTTGGGAGCTAGAACATGGACCTGGCCCACAACAGCAGGGGCATATTCCAGTTCCACGCCAATCTGAACCCATTTAAATTCCTCTATCAATACTCTCAGAGCCCATCATGCTAACCCATGTGGAACCCTTCTCCTCCTCGGTTGACACCATCTGTGCAGCGCCAAACCTTAGATTGCTCACAGGTGTGTCCCAACAGACAGACAGCAAGCTACAGCGGCCACTGACAGTAGTCAGTGATGAGACCCATGCCCTATGCCTCTCAGGGCTCTCAAACCTTTGTGCAGTCAGAGAGTGGGGGGGGGGAACAAAGCGATACAAAAGAGAATGATGGACGGAGCGTTTGAACAAATCAAACACTCACACCCAGTCAACTGATCTGGGTTTAATCCATCACCATTCTTTAGTTCACTCAGCCACCCCAGTTTAGACATGGCTATATGCAAATCAGTCTGACCCTGTGCCTTCTGGGAACAGTCCAGCCCGAACTGCCAAGCCATGTCTTCCCTGGACCGGAAACAAGCATCCTGGGACCGGTTTCGGATTCATAATCCTCATCAGCCAGGCTATCTTGAATCCAGTGGCCAAGTGAACAAGGGACTCACGTCTGAGCATACCCTGCCACACTTAGGGCGAACAAAGCGATACAAAAGAGAATGATGGACGGAGCGTTTGAACAAATCAAACACTCACACCCAGTCAACTGATCTGGGTTTAATCCATCACCATTCTTTAGTTCACTCAGCCACCCCAGTTTAGACATGGCTATATGCAAATCAGTCTGACCCTGTGCCTTCTGGGAACAGTCCAGCCCGAACTGCCAAGCCATGTCTTCCCTGGACCGGAAACAAGCATCCTGGGACCGGTTTCGGATTCATAATCCTCATCAGCCAGGCTATCTTGAATCCAGTGGCCAAGTGAACAAGGGACTCACGTCTGAGCATACCCTGCCACACTTAGGGCGAACAAAGCGATACAAAAGAGAATGATGGACGGAGCGTTTGAACAAATCAAACACTCACACCCAGTCAACTGATCTGGGTTTAATCCATCACCATTCTTTAGTTCACTCAGCCACCCCAGTTTAGACATGGCTATATGCAAATCAGTCTGACCCTATGCCTTCTGGGAACAGTCCAGCCCGAACTGCCAAGCCATGTCTTCCCTGGACCGGAAACAAGCATCCTGGGACCGGTTTCGGATTCATAATCCTCATCAGCCAGGCTATCTTGAATCCAGTGGCCAAGTGAACAAGGGACTCACGTCTGAGCATACCCTGCCACACTTAGGGCGAACAAAGCGATACAAAAGAGAATGATGGACGGAGCGTTTGAACAAATCAAACACTCACACCCAGTCAACTGATCTGGGTTTAATCCATCACCATTCTTTAGTTCACTCAGCCACCCCAGTTTAGACATGGCTATATGCAAATCAGTCTGACCCTGTGCCTTCTGGGAACAGTCCAGCCCGAACTGCCAAGCCATGTCTTCCCTGGACCGGAAACAAGCATCCTGGGACCGGTTTCGGATTCATAATCCTCATCAGCCAGGCTATCTTGAATCCAGTGGCCAAGTGAACAAGGGACTCACGTCTGAGCATACCCTGCCACACTTAGGGCGAACAAAGCGATACAAAAGAGATACATTTGCATATAGCCAGGTTCTGAACTGGGATGGTGCAGTGAGCTAAAAAACGGTGATGGATCAAGCCCTGATCTGTTGACTGGGTACGAGTGTTCTGATTAACTCAGATACTCTGTCCATCACCACCCCCTTTTGGAATTAGTCAGAGAGTGGGGGGGCAGTAGCCCCAGTTGCTTGGCATCCTTTGTTCACTCTCCCTCCTGTCAGATCAGGTATAATATCCTGACACTGACCCACCAGCCCCACACCTGTACCCGGCGGCTGGACCAGAGACTGGGGTGGCCTCCCCCACACCCAGTCCTCCTCCTTGGGGCTCTGTACCCTCCCACCTGGAGCGTTACCCCCTTCCAGAATTGTCAGGGTACCTGTAGCAGGTGTCCTGCACAATCCGCCCACCAGTTCCGGGGTTCTATCCTGCAACTGGACTACCAGGTCAGGGGTACACCCTGAACCTGGCCCTACAACCTAGCGTCTAAACATTCTAGTTGAACTGGTGTCAGAGGCGAGGACTCCCTCCCTCTGCACCCCCTTCCAGAGTACTGTACCCTCCCACTTGGAGTGGTACCCCTAGAAGCTACATCGGTCAGGACACTGATTACAATTGCCCCTTCCTCCAGCTCAGACAACACCTGAACCTGGCTTCCCAACCCAGGGACCATCCCCTGCGGATGAACGCACCAGGACTTCCTTGGGAGCACATATGTCCCCCGAGGGTGACACATAACTCATGCGTCGTGTGACAGTCTGCCTGGCGCAGATCTCCCGACCCCTGTCCATCTGACAGCGCGTGAAGATCCCCCAGGACAGAAGTGGTGTCACCATGGTCATTCATTGGTGACGCAGCCCTTCTGGCTGGCTCCTGACCCACTGGTTCTTCCACTGGGGACTCTTTCACCCTCTCACCCTTCAATCTGGACTTCTGCACCCTCCATTTAGGAGCAGCACTGCCAGACACCAAAACTGATGGAGGCCTGCTTATAGACACTCCCAGTTTACCAGAAACTAGGGGATCCCCCTCAACGGGCGGCCCATCAGGATGGCCTAGGCTCCCCACCTGGTGTTCCCTTAAAGAACCATCCAGGAACTGAGACTGGGTTTCGGGCACCTTGCGACACGCGGCCCCACACTCACTCCTTCTCCACTGAGACAGGACGTGAGCCCCTACACCCCTCCCACTACAACGGGACTACTCTACACCACTTCTACCACTCTGGGTCGGAAGATACCTGAGCCACTCCCCACAGGGTCATTCCCCAATGCCTCTCCAGACCCTCTGGGATCCACCAAAAGGTCTGCCTCCAATGTGAGCTCCCTGGGGTCAGAGAACTCACTCTTCAACAGGTGTTTGCATAGCTCTGGAAAACAGAGACTTACAATATGCTCTCCCACAATTGGATCACACAGCCCCCCACAGGGGTTAACCAAACTATCCTTCACCTCACCATCCAGTGCCTCGCACACGTACTCCACACCACTCTCCTGAGATTGGTAAGACAGTATCTGACTGTCTCTGTTATTCAACCCACACTCTTCTGGGCAGTCCTCACACTCACATACCAGGATCTCAACCATGGGGGAACCCCTCTCCCAGCACCTCCCATCTAGAGTCAGTAGAGTGTCCTTCCCACCACTAGGACCATGAACCCCTGCATCAGTTTCCCCGTTCTCCTCAGGGACACTGCACACTACTGGAGCTACCTCATGTCCTTGAACCTCCTGGTGTATGTTAACCCCTTCCTTCAAGTCAGGCGCCACATCTCTGGGTGTATGTACTGCTTCCTAAGCACTAGATAACTAAATTGTGCTGCCACCATCTAAGCTGGACTCCACCTCCAACTCAGCCAATCCCACTTCCGGAGCTACACACTTTTTGTTTTCAGCTAAGGCTTGCTCAATTTCCTTGCACTCCCAGTCTAGCTGCCTCAGCCTCCGGTCAGGAGCACGAATCTAATTCCTCTCTTCACAAGCCAATATTTCACAAAATGTTTCCTCCTCAGGGCCACTGCCCTCTTGGTATTCTGGCTGGGGATCCTCCCCCTCAGACTCCTCCTCAGTATCATCTGTTAGTGTTCCTTCCCAGCGTAGTACCTCATAGCTGTACAGGGCTGCCTCAAGATCCTAACTTGTGGATCTCCTCTTCACAGGCAGCCCCCTCTCCTTGCAAAATACTTTTAGCTCCCCTGTTTTGTAGATATACAGGTTACAAAAGTTGACTTCCATTTTGAAGAGGTACAACAGGTGCAGCAACTAACCAGAGTTCCAAAACCCAAATTCCAAAGGGAAACAGGGAAAAATAGTATGTGATTGTGTTATGGTCTGCACTCACTAAGTAGTGTTCACCAATGACTGTATATGAGTCCAAATGCAAGTCCAGAATCCTCACCACCGACCACCAATGTTAGAATTGGGAGTCCCTAGTTGGCACAGGTAGGTACTTGTGAGAAGTAGGGGCCCTCTCCTCTAGTCAGGGTAAGGGGGTACACTCCTAAAATAACCCCTACTCACCCCCTTGGTAGCTTGGCACGAGCAGACAGGCTTATCTCAGAGGCAGTGTGTAAAGCATTTGTGAACACATACAGCGATCCAGTGACAACACTACAAATTGACACCACACAGGTTGTATATTTATAAAAATAAGTATCTTTTATATAGAGTTACCACAAGGCCATAAATGACAAAAATAATCCACAAACTATTAGAAATCAAGAGTTCTTGTTAAAATGCTTAAATCAGAGTTCTGTGCGAGTCGGTAGCCCTGTCCGGCTACAGCATTGATAAAAATAACACAGAGTCTAACAATTCCAGCGGACCGCATCGATACGGGCCCACTCAAGGGTAGACAGACTTGGTCACAGTACCTTTACTTGATGTGGCCGGCACGGGCATGCGAGCCGGGTTCGGCGTTCATCGTGTTGCAGAAAAGAAAGCGTTGCAGGACGCGTTATCCATCGATGCAGCGCCGACAGCGGCCCATAGACAGAGTCGGTGGGTCCAAGGTGTATGTTGCAGGGTGAGACGGTGCTTCGTTGCGGTTCTTGCAGCTTGCGGGGTGGCGACAGAGCCGGAGTTCGGGAGTTGGCGTCGATCAGTCCGGAGAGCGGTACGAGTCGGGCGGTGTGCCACGAAGCGTGCGAGTAGTGCCCAACTCCTATGCGTTCACAGGACTTGAAGTCAGCAACAGTGACCGCGTCGGTCAGACCAGTACGAGTTGGTGTAGCAAGGCGTTGCACGTCACGGTGTCCACAGGTTCCGGTGCAGGCAACGGCTCGGTGACGGCATCAGGACGGAGTCTGTGAGCTCAGAGCCTACGTTGTTCGATGCGGACGTTGTTCGATGTGGCGCCTACAGGACACCGGGCTGGTCTTGAGAGTCGGTCACAGCTCCCTGCCTCTGTAGCCACTGAAACAGCATTTCCAGTAGCAGTCCACAAAGGCTGGTGAAGTCTACTGGTCCTGACACTTCGGTCGGGGTCAAGCTCTTTTCCAAGCCCTTGGAGATCCTTCACAGGTCAAATAAAGTGCACCACAAGTCCTTTCTCCTTTCTTTGGCAGTCAGGCAACCACTGCAGGCCAAGCCCCGAAGCAGCACTTCAGTTTAGGGATAGTCTCTCCTCAGTTTCTTCAGGTTCCTCTCCTCAGCAAAGGTTTCTTCTTGTAGTCCAAAAGTGATCTAATTTCTTGGGATCAGGGTGCCAATATTTATACCCGAAAATACTTTGTCCTCAGAAGGCAGAGGGGCCTTTGCCTAGTCCAAACCAGTTCTGGAACGCTCTGTTTACATGACTCCTTCTTTCCTTTCACAGTGCAGGGCATAAACATCAGATGCCCCACAGGAGGTGGAGCCAGCATTGTGGAGGAAAGGCACAGCCCTGGAGCACTTTGTTGACATGATTTCTTCTCTCCCTTCACAGTGCAGGGCAGAGACATCAGACTCACCACAGGAGGTGGAGCCAGCATTGTGGAGGGAAGGCACAGCCCTATTCAGGTCCCAGGTGCAACTCCTCCCTCCCATCCAGATGCAGATCTCTCTATCCACCACTGGGCTGACTCATCCTGTCTCTTGGAAACCCCCAGCCCTGTCACTCAAACTCCAAACAAGGAATACACAACCTAGCAGATGTAGGCCTGCATAGTTAGACAAGCAAATACCTACTTTCTAAAAGTGGTATTTTCAAACACAGAATGTTAAAACCAACTTCACTAAAATATGTATTTTATCATCCTGAGTTCAGGCATACAAAACTCGAATTTCTACCGTGATCCCTGAGTCAGTTAGGATTATAACATGTAATATTCTAACTGCCCATTCTGGCCTATGGGGAACAGGTAGCCTTGCAATAGTGAAAAATGAAAATAGCTGTAATTCACTATTAGGACATGCCACGCACACCAGGGCTTGTCTTACCTTATACTTACAATGCACCCTGCCCTTGGGCCTACTATAGTGGTGTCTGATATGAAGAAAAGGGAAGGTTTAGGGACTGGCAAGTGGGTGCACTTGCCCAGTCATCATGACAGTACCAGACTGCACACAGGCTCTGCAATGGCAGGCCTTGGATACGGTCAGGAGCACGAATCTAATTCCTCTCTTCACAAGCCAATATTTCACAAAATGTTTCCTCCTCAGGGCCACTGCCCTCTTGGTATTCTGGCTGGGGATCCTCCCCCTCAGACTCCTCCTCAGAATCATCTGTTAGTGTTCCTTCCCAGCGTAGTACCTCATAGCTGTACAGGGCTGCCTCAAGATCCTAACTTGTGGATCTCCTCTTCACATGCAGCCCCCTCTCCTTGCAAAATACTTTTAGCTCCCCTGTTTTGTAGATATACAGGTTACAAAAGTTGACTTCCATTTTGAAGAGGTACAACAGGTGCAGCAACTAACCAGAGTTCCAAAACCCAAATTCCAAAGGGAAACAGGGAAAAATAGTATGTGATTGTGTTATGGTCTGCACTCACTAAGTAGTGTTCACCAATGACTGTATATGAGTCCAAATGCAAGTCCAGAATCCTCACCACCGACCACCAATGTTAGAATTGGGAGTCCCTAGTTGGCACAGGTAGGTACTTGTGAGAAGTAGGGGCCCTCTCCTCTAGTCAGGGTAAGGGGGTACACTCCTAAAATAACCCCTACTCACCCCCTTGGTAGCTTGGCACGAGCAGACAGGCTTATCTCAGAGGCAGTGTGTAAAGCATTTGTGAACACATACAGCGATCCAATGACAACACTACAAATTGACACCACACAGGTTGTATATTTATAAAAATAAGTATCTTTTATATAGAGTTACCACAAGGCCATAAACGACAAAAATAATCCACAAACTATTAGAAATCAAGAGTTCTTGTTAAAATGCTTAAATCAGAGTTCTGTGCGAGTCGGTAGCCCTGTCCGGCTACAGCATTGATAAAAATAACACAGAGTCTAACAATTCCAGCGGACCGCATCGATACGGGCCCACTCAAGGGTAGACAGACTTGGTCACAGTACCTTTACTTGATGTGGCCGGCACGGGCATGCGAGCCGGGTTCGGCGTTCATCGTGTTGCAGAAAAGAAAGCGTTGCAGGACGCGTTATCCATCGATGCAGCGCCGGCAGCGGCCCATTGACAGAGTCGGTGGGTCCAAGGTGTATGTTGCAGGGTGAGACGGTGCTTCGTTGCGGTTCTTGCAGCTTGCGGGGTGGCGACAGAGCCGGAGTTCGGGAGTTGGCGTCGATCAGTCCGGAGAGCGGTACGAGTCGGGCGGTGTGCCACGAAGCGTGCGAGTAGTGCCGAACTCCTATGCGTTCACAGGACTTGAAGTCAGCAACAGTGACCGCGTCGGTCAGACCAGTACGAGTTGGTGTAGCAAGGCGTTGCACGTCACGGTGTCCACAGGTTCCGGTGCAGGCAACGGCTCGGTGACGGCATCAGGACGGAGTCTGTGAGCTCAGAGCTTACGTTGTTCGATGCGGACGTTGTTCGATGTGGCGCCTACAGGACACCGGGCTGGTCTTGAGAGTTGGTCACAGCTCCATGCCTCTGTAGCCACTGAAACAGCATTTCCAGTAGCAGTCCACAAAGGCTGGTGAAGTCTACTGGTCCTGACACTTCGGTCGGGGTCAAGCTCTTTTCCAAGCCCTTGGAGATCCTTCACAGGTCAAATAAAGTGCACCACAAGTCCTTTCTCCTTTCTTTGGCAGTCAGGCAACCACTGCAGGCCAAGCCCCGAAGCAGCACTTCAGTTTAGGGATAGTCTCTCCTCAGTTTCTTCAGGTTCCTCTCCTCAGCAAAGGTTTCTTCTTGTAGTCCAAAAGTGATCTAATTTCTTGGGATCAGGGTGCCAATATTTATACCCGAAAATACTTTGTCCTCAGAATGCAGAGGGGCCTTTGCCTAGTCCAAACCAGTTCTGGAACGCTCTGTTTACATGACTCCTTCTTTCCTTTCACAGTGCAGGGCATAAACATCAGATGCCCCACAGGAGGTGGAGCCAGCATTGTGGAGGAAAGGCACAGCCCTGGAGCACTTTGTTGACATGATTTCTTCTCTCCCTTCACAGTGCAGGGCAGAGACATCAGACTCACCACAGGAGGTGGAGCCAGCATTGTGGAGGGAAGGCACAGCCCTATTCAGGTCCCAGGTGCAACTCCTCCCTCCCATCCAGATGCAGATCTCTCTATCCACCACTGGGCTGACTCATCCTGTCTCTTGGAAACCCCCAGCCCTGTCACTCAAACTCCAAACAAGGAATACACAACCTAGCAGATGTAGGCCTGCATAGTTAGACAAGCAAATACCTACTTTCTAAAAGTGGTATTTTCAAACACAGAATGTTAAAACCAACTTCACTAAAATATGTATTTTATCATCCTGAGTTCAGGCATACAAAACTCGAATTTCTACCGTGATCCCTGAGTCAGTTAGGATTATAACATGTAATATTCTAACTGCCCATTCTGGCCTATGGGGAACAGGTAGCCTTGCAATAGTGAAAAATGAAAATAGCTGTAATTCACTATTAGGACATGCCACGCACACCAGGGCTTGTCTTACCTTATACTTACAATGCACCCTGCCCTTGGGCCTACTATAGTGGTGTCTGATATGAAGAAAAGGGAAGGTTTAGGGACTGGCAAGTGGGTGCACTTGCCCAGTCATCATGACAGTACCAGACTGCACACAGGCTCTGCAATGGCAGGCCTTGGATACATTTTACAAGGCTGCTTCTGTGGGTTGCACAACCGGTGCTGCAAGCCCACTAGCAGCAGTTGGATTTACAAGCCCTGGGCACACTCAACGCACTGTACTAGTGTCTGACAAGTAAACCAAATAGGCCAATCATAGAATCACTAATCCATACATCAATTTACAATAGGGAGAGCATATGCACTTTAGCACTGATCAGCAGTGGTAAAGTGCCCAGAGTCATAAAACCAACAAAAACAGGTCAGACATAATACAGGAGGAAGGCAAAAAGTTCAGGGATGACCCTGCAAAAAGGTTTGGGCTAGACAGCCAATATGGCGGTCGTCTTTCACTAGAGCTCTGACACTGATCCCCTAACTATCCTGCAAATTACCCGTTGGAGGTGCTCTGGTGTTCCCTGAGTGTGGGGACTGGTGTGCGGACACAGAGGGGAGCCTGTGAGACCCGGAGGCCCTTACCTGGAGAACGCTGTGGCTTGACTATTGCGGGGCGGATCCCAGGGCCTTGGGCGCGAAACGCGACAGGGGCTCAACGGTCGCTGGCGAGCCCGGAGGAGACGTCTTGGCATATCTGCAGCCACCAGACATCAACCTAGTGCTGCCTTGACGGAGCCTGATGCCCCCGGCATAAACACATGGTTGGAGTGACGGGTGGGACCGGCTGTGCCTGTATCCCGGGGCTGCGGTCAAGGCGCGGTCCCGTGAGGCTGAAGGACGCGCGGGGAGTCGAGACTGCGGCCGGGGTGCCCTGGCCTGGAACTGCTGAGGCCTGTTGTGCGGGCCCGAGCGGAGTGTCGGGGCAGAGAGCTGTCGCGACGGCTGCCGCTGGTGAGAGGGCCGGCTGGGGAGGCCCCCCGCGTCTTTCCGCATTCCAGGAGAAAGGAGCAGTGCACTAGGCATCGCGCCGTGGGGACAGACCCCTGTGGCGGGCTGCGGGCCGGCCCGGCTGCCACTTGACATAGCGCCCCAAGTGAGGAGAGCGGCCCTGGGGGCAGATTGAGGACCTGGGAGGACTTGGTGTCGCCTTATCCTGAGGAGGACAGAGGCGCCTGGCAAGCTGTTTAAGAACTGTGGCGGCCATTTGGGAACCCCGGAGCCAAGAGGGGATGCCCATATGTGCCTGGAGGTGCTGACAGTAACGGCGATCTACAACCGGGCACCAGCAAACTAAGTGGAGGACTGGGCATGGCTCCTGATTTGGATCGTTGACCGACGGGGACCCGGCCTGCAGGCTCTGGAAGACTGTGGCAGTCATACTGCGGGGTGTGCTAAGTGTGGAGTGAAGGGCCCTTCCCCATTGGTGAGACAGTGACCACGGCGCAGCGTTGTGTTGGCTGCGGCAGCAGAGGGGCAATCTGCGAGTAAGGAAAACAGCGCTCCTGGTGGGTTGACGGCATCTGCAGGCGCTGTGCAGTTCCCGACTGGTGAGGCTCGGGCGGTGCTGGCCTGCCATTTTACGCCCTGTATGCCATTTCTGGGGGCAGAGACTTATCAGGTGCAAATAAAGAGGCGGCGGCGCACTCACGGCGAGGTATACACAGCGCGAGGAGAGGAGGCACAGAGTGGTCGGAGGTCACTGGGCCGTGTGGCGCACCAAGTGTTCTGTGACGTCCTGGGTGTGCTGAACCACTTCCTAGGGCGCAGAAGAGCACACCATCTGGGGGCTTCATTGGAGTCCTGACTGACACTTGCTAGTGAAGCGGCCATGGAGAGGTGGTACCCGGGGGCAGCGGCGACGACAGTTCCCGGCGAACTGGGGGGAAGCGAGTCCATCACACGTGTCCCTTTCGGACCCTGTCCCATTGACCAGGGGCGTAACCCCTGCCAATGGCGGCACTTGCCCTGGGGAGTGTGCAGCCCTGTCGATGCCGTTGAAGGACCGGTGTGCCCAAGACACCTTAGTGGAGGATTGGGAATGAGGAGTTGGTGATTGACTGTGCTTGACCGGCTTAGTGGATGCCTACCGTGCAGCAGCTGGTAATGAGCAGGCTCAGGGATAAGTCACAAAATAAACAGCAAGCAGCTGACGGTCTTGGCTCCTCACAAGGGCATCAGAGTGGTAGCATTGAGCCGGCGGCGGCCCTCGCAGCTAAGATGGACTCTGTGTTGGCGGCAGTGGAGCGCATTGGCACTACTCTGGAGCAAACTAAAGTGTCATTGGAGGCCCGGATCGATACAGTCACGTCCGACTTTTCTCTTGTCCAGGCTGACCATCGCAAGCTGTCGGAGTCAGTTACCGCGCAGAGTCAGTTGCTCCAATAACTGCAACCTGTGGTGCAAAACCACGCTTAAGCGCTCCAAGATATAATAGACAGGGTTCATGTGCTGGAAGATTGCATCAAGGATGCGGAAGGGCGCTCTCGGCGTAACAATGTCCGGGTGGTCGGACTTCCGGAGGGAGAAGAAGGAAAAGACCTGGAGCAGTACACTGAGAACTGGTTGCAGGAACTCTTACCCCTGGGGATGTTGTCCCCGCATTTTGTGGTAGAAAGAGCGCACAGAGTGCCAGCGCAGAAGCCTCGGCCAGGAGCTCGGCTTCGTCCGTTCCTCTTCAAACTCCTCAATTATCGAGATCGGGACGTGGTGCTCCACGAAACCAGGAAACTGGATGATCTCACAGTGGGGAACAGCCGTGTGATGTTCTTCCCTGGTTACATGGCATGTACATGGCTGTGAAGCGACAACTGAGGGAACTAGAGCTGCCCTACTCCTTGTTGTTCCCCTCTCGCCTTCGTGTGGTCTCGAAGGAGGGTGCCCACTTTTTTGATGCCCTATCGGACATCTGGGACTGGCTGGAGGAGACGGGGCAATGGAAAGGAGCAAGACCTGCAGGCTCGGAGGAGGGTGGGTGGCAGGAGCAGCGACTGAGGAGGCGCAGAAGGAGAGGGGCCCGTCAGGAGAAGATGCAACTGGAACGGCAGGAAGCACTTGAGGCGGTTGCGACCCTGGGAGCAGTGAACAGTGCTACCCTCCTGGACTCCCAGCCACACAGTGACCTGGAAATGAGTGGCTCCTCGTCCCCATCCACGGTGATTTCTGAAGACATGAACATGCCTGTGGTGACACCCCAAACGGCTGACCAGCTTATGTGACAGAACAGTGGACTATGGCAGCTACGCAGGGCCTCTGTCTATGAATATTCTACTTTTTGTATCCTTATAGAAATGTTGATGTGCGCGTTGCTGCAATGTGTTCTATGCCAAGTGCGTTTGCGCTGTCATGCAATATCATACAGTTAAACACATGCGGCTGTGCCTGCTGGTCCATGATTAGAATGCGCTGCGCAGTCAGTGCATTCGCAGGCTCTCCCGCTAGTGGCCCACACCGGCCCTGCACGTTTAAACTACCTGTACTTCCTCGTGCACCTCTTGAATGCCCAGGAGGTCTGTGAAAGGGGAGTAATGCAGCTGGGTTGCTGACAGCACACTCACCCTGACAGCTTCTGCGCTGGACTAACACTTTCTAGGAGGTGGATCTTCTTGAGGTTTGGACGTGTGTCCCATTGGGGACTCGCCCTTTTAGTTACGCTGTTTGTAATTGTTCTCATGTTTCAGTTGCGGCACACTGATACCCCCTTCCCTGATGGTGCCCGTAGGCCCCCCTTCGAGGTGCTCCCCCGGTCTTGTGTGGGTGCAGCGCGTCCAGACACATGACACACACTAACATAATATCCGTGTTATGCACACCCCGTCATGCCGTTATTCAGTCTTCTATCTGCAGCAGCATGCGGTGGGGATTGCCCTTCTCCAGGAGACCCACACGACCCAGATAGAGCTCGACAGACTCCGCAGGTGCTGGAGGGGGCAAATTTATGGCACGGCCTTTTCTGCAAATGTGCGTGGCACGCTGGTATGGGTGAGGGCGGGTGTCCCCTTCATTTGTAAAGAAGCAAAGGTCGATCAGGAGGGGAGGTACACCCTAGTGCGGTGGTGGCTGAATGGTCAGGAAGTCCTCCTAGGATCCGTTTATGCCCTGAACACAGACCAACCCTCCTTTCTGGCGAGCTTGAATCAGGTCCTTCATTAGTACGCTGGCCTCCCCTGGTTTCTTGGCGGGGGCTTCAATATGGTGCTGGACGTGCACCTAGATCGGTCTTTCCCTCCCCTCCGAGCTGCAGCGGTGATGTCCAATGCACAAGCGTTCCGGGACTCGTTCTCACACTGGGAGATACATGACCTATGGCGTGCGCAGCATCCAATGGACAGGGTATACTCCTATTACTCATCAGTTCACGACTTGCATGTCCGGTTAGATAGGATGGTCGGCACCCAGTATTTGCTCCCACTCCTTGCCAAAACAGAGTATCTGGGGAGAACACATTCTGATCATAACCCCCTATGGTTCCAGATTAGTTGGGAGGCGGACCGCCCACCTGTACCTACGTGGAGGCTACAGCCCGCCGCGCTGGAGGATGCAGAGTCCCGCTCCTTGTTGGGCACGGCCATCCTTGACTACTTTGAGGTCAACGAAAGGACTGCGAGTAATGCCTGGGTAGAGTGGGACGCACACAAAATAGCCATCCGGGGGCATTGTATGGGGGCCACGTGGAACATACGCAAAACACGCTCTGCTTCCCTGGCGCGCCTGGAGGCTGAGCTTCTGCGGTACGAGCGGGGGGTGAGGGGACAGGTGAGCACTCACGCACACTGAGCGACCTCCGCGCTAAGCATGCGGTTCTTCTGGAGAAACTGAGGTGCCATAATTATGCGGCGCACACGGCTAGAACGCACGCCAGGGCGGACAGAGCCGGCCGGCTTTTAGCCTGGTTGATACAGAGAGAAGGACGTGGTGTCCCGATAGGAGCTCTATGCACAGCAGAAGGGGGGATGGTGTACATGCAACGCAAAATACATCGTGCTTTGACCGGCCACTATAAGCAGCTCTACAAAGCTCGAGGTACTGGCCCCAGACACGAGCTGGAAGGGTTCCTAGATTCTGTTACCTTGCATGTGGCCTCTGAGGAACAAAGGGATGTGCTTAGTGCCCCCCTCACGCTGGAGGAAGTGGGAGAAGTGATTCAGGCAATGGCATCGGGAAAACCTCCAGGGCCGGATGGCCTGCCCGCCGAATACTGCAAGGCAAACGGAGATACCCTTACGCCCTTACTCCTTCAGCTATATAACACAGCAATAGACGAGGGCTCGTTACCTCCCTCCATGCGGGAATTTTTCCTGGTCTCCTTGCCCAAGCCAGACAGGGACACCACAGCCTTGGGTTCATATAGACCATTGGCAATGCTCAATGTGGACTATAAGGTCTTCGCGAAAATACTCACGGAATGGCTAGCGCCGGTGGTCCCCCACTTAATACACTCTGACCAAAACGGGTTTGTGCCAGCGAGATCCACGTCCTTGAACCTCAGGAGGTACTTCAGGGTGGCGGCCGAGGCAAAGCGGGAGTGGCCCAGGACGGGGTACCTGATATTAGAACTGGAGAAGACCTTTGATTGCCTGGAATGGGGTTACCTGTCCGCGGTACTAACGCGCTATGAGCTTGACATAGAATTCCTGCAGATGGTGAATCTCCTCTACAAAAACCCGGTAGTCTGAGTGTGGCTGGGCCCCTACATCTCAGAGGCGGTGGCGGTGGGCCAGGGCACCCGGAAGGGATGCCTCCTGTCCCCGTTATTGTTTGCGCTGGCTATTGAACCTCTGGCGGCAGCCATGCGGCAGACTCTAGGGATGGAATCCCTTTGAGCGATGCAACCCATCAGGTATCGCTTTATGCGCATGATCTGTTGGTGTTTGTGAGGGATGTGGGATGCATACCGGAACAACTAGCCCAGTTGCTGCATCAGTTCGCAGATGTCTCGGGGCTCCGGGTGAATGCGGGTAAATCCTGCCTTTATGCGTTTGGCAGAGGGGTAGAAGAACTGTGGTATTGCCTTTAAGGCACGAGAGTCCAATGGAAGGCTGACACCTTTAGGTGCCTGGGGATCCAGATCTACCGTCAGCCGGCTCACCTATTTGACGGAAATCTGGGATGGGCGGTTGCAGCGCTCAGGTCTCAGATATGCTTTTGGTCCACGCTCCCGCTGACGATCACGGCCAGAGTGGCCCTTGCCAAAATGGTCATGCTCCCCCGACTCCTGTACTATTTTGTTAATCTGCCTCTATTTGTCCCGGCCTCCTTCTTTTCCATGCTTAATGCGGTCCTGCAGGACTTTATTTGGGGTACGTCCCGGCACCGACTGGTGACATTTTTCCTGCCAACAGATAGGGGGTGACTGGCCGCCCCCTGTTTCGAACATTACTATCTGGCCGCGCAGCTCCAATGGGTCGCCCCCTGGTTGGCGGATAGGGGTACAGATGATACAGCCATAGACCTGCCGCCATATTCTCTAGAGCGAGTCACCAAACTCTTTCACCCACTGGCAGCACCTGAGCAACCCACTCCGCTACTGCTGGCAGTGGCATATAAATGCTTCCGTAGAGCCATGTTGCTCACACGTAGGGTACTTCCGTACGTGCCTGCTATACCTCTGGAGGGTTCTCCTGGCGGCGAGGGGGTCCTCACACGCCCCATGCTAGAGCAGTGGAGGGAGGCAGACGTTCAGACGCTTGGTGATCTGTACAGAGATGGAGCGCTAGCGGCATATGAGACGCTGGTCCCTGAGGACGGGCTCCCCCCGGGGTGTTCTTATTACATCGCTCCCCAGTAGCGAAGCTGACGGCCCGGTGGGGCGATGTGGCGACGGAGCCTGAACAGCATTTAACCATGCAGTACCTCCACGTCATGGGAAGGGGCAAACACCAGGTCCGCTGGTTTGCTGCGTCGTTACGGACGCACATGGCGCCCAGTTTGGCCCCTCTCAGAGGTAAATGAGTGCAATCAGTGAGCTGCTTAGGAAATGCACTGGTCGTACTATATCCTTTGATTGGCCTGAGTACATTTTACACCATTTCAGGAGAACCCCCAAGGATAAGGTGTCGTCCCGATTCTTAGACCTGGGGATGGTGGTGGCAAAGCGCCTCCTCACGAGGCGATGGAAGGCGCGTGACCCGCCTGGCAGGCGTGGACTTCCTCCCTTCAGGCATGGGGATGGGCGGAGTGGACTGCCATATGCAGAGAGGAAACGCTGGGGCTCCGAAAAGAACCCATAGCGGAGCGCTGGGAGCACATGCTGAATACCTTACAGTTGCCAGATGGGAAGGCGGTGCGAGCTGTGTAGAGGTTTAGGAGGGCGCCCTTCGGGGTTGAGTGTACAGTGGGCTGTTCTTCTGCCCTGATAGTTTGTTAGGTACAACTATTGCTCCACCGGGGCACACAGGTTTAAAGTGCAGGCGCAGCTGTGGCTGGGGATGCGTTTGCGCGCGGGGGGCCAAGGGGAAAGGGGGGAGGGGGGTTAGTATGTGACTGTGGTTTTGCCGCTGTTGTGTCAGTTTCTTTAATGTTGTTGTACAAATATTACTTTTGTATGCAAGTCCAGGTCGGGGGGGCACACCCAAACCCTTGCTACTTGTACAGGGCCCAGCGCGAGGACAGTCATGGACAATTCTGGAGTTTTGCCTGCTTAGGCACTCCACGATCTAGCCCGCTTCGGGCGATTATCCTCTGTCTCTGAGATACCACAACTGTGTAATCGTGACCCCAGCATGTAGTGTTACTCTCTATGTGAATGCTTAATTGACATGCCCGGATAGCTGTGCTGAAATGGTTGACGTTCATACTGTATTATGAAACCCTAAAATGCCAATAAACAGATTTGGCAAAAAAAAAGGTTCAAGTCCAACAATCAGCTCACTGTGTAAGCATGTATAAGGAGGGGGCTTACCTCTAGGTTCACAAACAGCATGGTTGTCACGGCAGAGAGGGCATACATGGTTTCATGCGTGTGTTTGGAACCTGTCACTTCTAAGAGCCACCTCGGTGCAATGATATAATCTAATACACTAAAATGAAATGCCTCGCGTTGTAAAGGATTGCACACCAATAACAAGAGTTCTATTTTTGTGTGTTTGTGTGTGTATGTACGTGCGTGCGTGTCTCTATGCTGTTTTATATAGTGCACACTTAAAACGAAGGTATCAGAGCACTCTACATGACCACCAGTTGCATTATAGATGAACACATTCATTTTCTAAATATTTTTTTAAGCACAGAGAGATTTCGTGATTTTCCCAGAATCACAAAATGCTTGAGCCTCCCATCAGTAGTAGCCAATGCTCAACTGAGATCGCTAGAACCATAGTCTATGTGGCCATGAACGTTTCAGAAGAAGCCATTCTTTCTAAGCTTCCAGAGACAAGTCAGTGCAGTTGGCCCTGCCAAAGTAAGACACCAGAGCTAGGACTGGATCCCAATATGGAGCTGGTGCTACAGGCACGGATCTTTTGGTAGAAAAAAAGTTAACCATAGAAACTATGAAGGATTAAAGAAGCATTTTGGCATAATTGTTTGGAAAAACATCCAATACGGGTTTACAAAAGGTTTTATCTTTCTTCGGTTTGAGTTTTTGGAATATTGGTATCCTTTCTGGAATCCTCTAGTCACAATACAGTGCAGAGTGGCCGGTGCTTTGCTTCAGAACTAAGTGCCTTTCAAAATGCAGCAGTGGACCTCACATTGTACTTCCTGTTCCTGTGTTCCACATGTTCCTGTGACGTAAATAGATCTGCCCCTTGAACATTCTGTTTTTTGGGGGGAATTACACATGAGGGAGATCTGAATTTGACTCCCAGCAAAGTTGGGATAGGATAGGCTTAAGTTCCCTTCCCCTATTTAATAGTGTGCACAATTGTAAAAAAAAAAACCACACGAAGTATGTAATCCCAGACACCAAAATGAAGAGGGGCTGATGCCCAGACAATGACATGAGCCTCTGTGGTTTATTTAGACTCAGATGTCTTAAGTGAGAACCGTTCAGACATTGCGTATAATAAAATGAGTAACAAACCCATGTCTACCACTCTGGATACATTTGGCAAAACAATCCAAATAAAAATGCTCTTTATATTTGTATCGCTGATGCACCGAAAAGTAGAACGGAGACGTATACAGCCGACAAAAGCAGTTCTGCGACTTACAACGACATTACCTACAGCTCAGCACACAGCCCTATGCATTGCACTCAACTCGTTTCTCTTACTGCCATTCACCACTGTTTTGTTTTAGCCATTTAATCCTATTTTTCCAGACAAGTCTTGCTCCTTTTCTTACCCAAGCCCCCATTTTCCCCAGTAATGACACTGCCTTTTTTGTTGCCTCATGCCTACGTGTTTTTTGGGCTTGGCATTCTCTTCGACTCACATACTAGTCTCTCCTAGCTATCTTCGCTCCACTATCTAGTTTCTTTCACCCCTCTATATTTCTAAGTTTCTCCTTGCCCACCTCCCCTAGTTACTCGCTATCTCGTGCCTGCCCTCTCCATGCCCTCCTTGGTTTCGTGCAGTGCCACCCCTGCATGCCAGCCCTTCTGCTCTTGGCTCCACCCAGGTTTGTCACAATCCTCCCTAACGTGGTGCTTCGATCTGCTTCTCATCCCTCTCCACCTTGGTACCCCGTACACTGCCCCTTCTAACACCCCTGGGCTCCTCTAGAGCGGGTTGTGCCCCCACGCCTGTGGGGCTGACGGTGTGTGGAGTTATGCTCACCCCGTCCGTTTCAGTCACAGTTCGTCTGTGTTTCCCGGCGGGCCATGCCCCCCGACCTGGTTGAAGGAGGGCTCCTTGGAGCTTGGAGGGGGGCTCTTCGGAGCTTAGCCCCTCTAGCCCTCCGGCCCGAACCAGTCACAGGAGGAAGTTAGACGCCCCCACACAAGAGTCGCAAACAGGAGAAAAGGCAAGAGTTGGGGAAACTTCCAGCCCCCCCGGGACAACGGGGCAGCTGACAGCTCCTCACAGCCCGTCACAGGGGGAGGCCCATTCCGCAGAGAGCATCCCAAGGAGGCACCGGAGCACGCCGCCTCACCGAGCACGCGACGGAGAGCCCACAGGAGTCTCCATGCGACCCCTTGCTGACAGGACGACACCGGCAGCTCAAGGGCAGAAACACCCCGCTCCCCACCAACAGCAAACAGGCCCTGGGAGAGGCACAAGCAGCCGGTGCCACGGGGGACAAACACACTGCCCCCCCCCCCGTAGCTCGACATGAGCAGCCGCCCCACAGGGGGACAGTACACAACCCCCCCCGGAGCTCGACACTAAGCCTGGGCGTAGTATGCACAGCAGCACTACACGTAGCTTCACGTAGTATACTTTGAACTTCACGTAGTACACATAGTCTGCGTAGCGTAGCTGATGACACAGTGTACTTGTCTGCACTGTGAAAAAATTGCTAAATAATTGCAAATGGCATCCCGCACAGTGCCAGTTATGATAAAATAAGTATCTCTATCTTTATAAGCTAATACTTTCACAAAAGTAAACGGAAAAATTACCAAGCAGTGAGAGAGGTGATGATTTTGGGATCCTCCCTAACCTAGGGGGAGTGCCAAACAGATGTCTTAAAAAACAAAAAAGCACAGCTTATTGAACGATTTGGTGGTAGTCCCATCCTCTTAGGGCCACCCCAAGCACAGTTATTGTCAAAAAAACATTCCCAACCAAAGGCCCTGCAAAGCATTATGGGATGAGATTAGCAGTGGGCAGTGAATATTATATAGTATCCAATATCAAAATAATTCTACAAAGAGCTATAGTTCAACTGGTGGTTACTAGATGTCCCCCACCTCGAAGCAAACAAACAAAGTTTCAAAGAGAGCAAGTGCAGACCTCGTGATTTCTTGTCTTTATTGGGCCATGTGTTTTGAACACATGGACCCATAAAGATAATAAAGCTTTCACGACGCGCGGAAGGCAGACGAGCCCGTCCAAGTGGGCCGTCTCAAAAAGAGAAAAGTATACGTCACAAAAAGCTCTTTTCCAATGGCTGGCCACCGTTTAGCAAAGCGGTGACGCCAGCCAATGGAAAAGAGGGGCGGGGCTTAAAGCCCTTTACAGAAGTTACTCTATATCATTAAATCCCACCAAGCGAGCTGCACATGTGCGCAGCCACAATAGCCGAGACCTAAAAAGGAGTCCATGGTAATTACGGTGCTGGTTGTCGCCTTCTCAGGTAACAACGCCGCCTTACGTTTCCCCACTAATGGTCTGAAAAATGAACACAGCCTGCTCTGCACTCTCCTACTGAGGCCTGCTGAAACAGTGACAGTAACAAAAACTCCTACCACTGCTGCAGAATCGTAGAGGGATATGTATACATAATTAGAAAGGGTCAATGTAAAAATTAAGTGCTACTGGAGTTACAAACATCTAATCATGAGGCAAAACCAATAAAAATGCTTCGGGGTAACATGAGGTAACACCGTCCTTCCCTACCCGAGTCGTCGTTCTTAGCTGGATACGAGTCCCTCACTTCGTCTCGCCTTGCTGCACCATATTACTTCAGTGGTTTCCAGCAACCCAGGTAATCCAGTCGGGTAGGTATACATGTACAATAGAGTATCCAAGGAGGGTGGCCCAGCCCAGCCTCCTCCAGGCTCTGACGGGGGCGGACTTGTGCGTCCCGTGCCGCAGGAGATCAGTTGCGCTTTTCATTGCGCATGGCGTGGGAGACTCCGCCTCCTCTCACCCTGCTGCTGCTGCCTTTTTTCCGGGTGCATCGAGTCCCCCTACTGAACATGGGTGAGTCTTGGCCACACTTCCACTTAACTTCCCGCGCCGAGGGAGATCAGTTGCTCTTTTCAGCGTGCACAGCGTGGGAGACTCTGCCTCCTTTCCTCCTGCTGCTGCTGCCTTGTTTCTTGGCACGGCGAGTTCCACTCCTGCACATGGTTGAGTCCTGGCCACACTTCCACTTCACTTCCTGCACCGCGGGAGATCAGCTGAGCTTTTCAGCGCGCATGGCGTGGCAGACTCCACCTCCTCTCCTCCTGCTGCTGCTGTCTTGCTTCCTGGGACAGCGAGTCCTCCTCCTGAAAATGGGTGAGTCCTGGCCACACTTTCACTTCACTCCTAGGGTCTGACTTGATTCCAAGTTCTTTTTGATGTCTCCAACCCAATAAGTTAGATCCCTTCTGCGTGAAATAGATTTTACCCACAGTACTTCTTCCCTTGAACCCAGTTTCAATGGTTGTCGTACCCAACAATGGTATGGAGTCTACATTGAAACCACCCAGTTTAATGTCTGGTGTTTGGAGGACCTTGTGCAAATCAGGAAATAATTCAGAATAGAGATTGATATCCACCAAGGTGTATGGTGAGCATGAGTCGTCCAACAACCTAACAGGTCTTTTATCTAATGTAATGCTACAGGATGGGAAACCCATTACTTCATCCCTGCTCTGTAGTTGGAAAACTAGTTTAGAATTGGAGAATTGTCTTGTTTAACAACCGACAAAGGTTTAGTATGTAGCTCCTTGCAAACCCTTGCCAAGTGACCTCTCTTAATGCATTTGTGGCATACAACTGTTTTAGCTTGACAAGCAATATTATTGGATAAGTAACAGTAGCTGAATGCGGAAGCTGAGCCCATCAGCATGAGAAATGCCAACAGGCTGAAAGAAACTCAACTGTTAGCGTAGGAAATCAAATGTGTGAGACGTAGTACCAACAAAGAAACAGCTGTGACCATCAGCGAGAAAATGCAAAAACAACAATTGATGGACAGAATGCAGAACAATGTCATACATTCACCCCAGTACAGAGATCTGGGCCTAAATCCATTGTTTTATTGCTCACCATGCCTTTCCAGTTTGAACCCAGCCATATGCAAATCAGCCTTGACCCTGTGCCCCATGGGAACAGTCCAGCCCGAACTGCCAAGCCAGGTCCTCCCTGAACTGGAAACAAGCATCCAAGGACCGGTTTCGGGCTTTCAGCCCTCATCAGCCTGGATAGCTTGATTCCAGTGGCATGGAGAGCACGGGACTCACATCTGAGCATACCCGTCCCAATCGGGGTGACAAAGGAAAAAACAACAATTGATGGACAGAATGCAGAACAATGTCATACATTCACCCCAGTACAGAGATCTGGGCCTAAATCCATCGTTTTTTTGCTCACCATGCCATTCCAGTTTGAACCCAGCCACTGGAGTCAAGCTATCCTGGCTGAAGACGGCTGATAGCCAGAAACCGGTCCTAGGATGCTTGATTCCAGTCCAGGAAAGATATGGCTTGGCAGTTCGGGCTAGACTGTTCCAATGAGGCACAGGGTCAAGGCTGATTTGCATATGGCCATGTCTGAACTGGGGTGGTGTGGAGTGCAAAAAAACGATGGATTTAGGCCCAGATCTCTGTACTGGGGTGAATGTATGACATTGTTCTGCATTCTGTCCATCAACTGTTATTTTTGCATTTGTCACCCCGAGTGGGATGGGTATGCTCAGACGTGAGTCCCATGCTCTCCACACCACTGGAGTCAAGCTATCCTGGCTGAGAACGGCTGATAGCCAGAAACCGGTCCTAGGATGCTTGATTCCGGTCCAGGAAAGACATGGCTTGGCAGTTCGGGCTGGACTGTTCCCATGAGGCACAGGGTCAAGGCTGATTTGCATATGGCCATGTCTGAACTGGGGTGGTGTGGAGTGCAAAAAAACGATGGATTTAGGCCCAGATCTCTGTACTGGGGTGAATGTATGACATTGTTCTGCATTCTGTCCATCAACTGTTATTTTTGCATTTGTCACCCCGAGTGGGATGGGTATGCTCAGACGTGAGTCCCATGCTCTCCACACCACTGGAGTCAAGCTATCCTGGCTGAAGACGGCTGATAGCCAGAAACCGGTCCTAGGATGCTTGATTCCGGTCCAGGAAAGACATGGCTTGGCAGTTCGGGCTGGACTGTTCCCATGAGGCACAGGGTCAAGGCTGATTTGCATATGGCCATTTCTGAACTGGGGTGGTGTGGAGTGCAAAAAAACGTTGGATTTAGGCCCAGATCTCTGTACTGGGGTGAATGTATGACATTGTTCTGCATTCTGTCCATCAACTGTTATTTTTGCATTTGTCACCCCGAGTGGGATGGGTATGCTCAGACGTGAGTCCCATGCTCTCCACACCACTGGAGTCAAGCTATCCTGGCTGAAGACGGCTGATAGCCAGAAACCGGCCCTAGGATGCTTGATTCCGGTCCAGGAAAGACATGGCTTGGCAGTTCGGGCTGGACTGTTCCCATGAGGCACAGGGTCAAGGCTGATTTGCATATGGCCATGTCTGAACTGGGGTGGTGTGGAGTGCAAAAAAAACGATGGATTTAGGCCCAGATCTCTGTACTGGGGTGAATGTATGACATTGTTCTGCATTCTGTCTATGAACTGTTATTTTTGCATTTGTCACCCCGAGTGGGATGGGTATGCTCAGACGTGAGTCCCATGCTCCGGGAAACCCACTGCGGGTAGCTGTGCGCTATACAAGTACAAAAAAAAAAAAAAAAAAACATGTATGACATTGTTCTGCATTCCGTCCATCAACTGTTATTTTTGCATTTGTCACCCCGAGTGGGATGGGTATGCTCAGACGTGAGTCCCATGCTCTCCACAACAGTGGAGTCAAGCTATCCTGGCTGAAGACGGCTGATAGCCAGAAACCAGTCCTAGGATGCTTGATTCCGGTCCAGGAAAGACATGGCTTGGCAGTTCGGGCTGGACTGTTCCCATGAGGCACAGGGTCAAGGATGATTTGCATATGGCCATGTCTGAACTGGGGTGGTGTGCAGTTCAAAAAACAATGGATTTAGGCCCAGATCTCTGTACTGGGGTGAATGTATGACATTGTTCTGCATTCTGTCCATCAACTGTTATTTTTGCATCAGCGAGAAAATGACAAGAAGGCAGCTGGAAAAGGAACACCAACACTGCCAGTAATTCCCTTAAGATGGTGACTGGAAGCGGGTAAACAGCAACGCCCCCACCCGCTTGCTGTCATGAAGAGCTGAGGAGAGGGTGGCCCAACAGCGTAGATGACCTCCCATGCTGCGGCCCTGCCCAGGGAGGATGGTCGAAGTTGCAGAGGCAGCTGACGGAATGGAGCAGAGGTATCTCTGACAAGCTGGCACTGGGCCAATGCACACCAGCCTCCCACTGGCAGAGCTGGCAGCAGGGATTGCTGTAGAAGCGTCTCTGAAGAGCGGGTGCCGGGCATACGCACACCGCGTTCCTGCTGGGAGTGCAGGACAGCGAAAGACACAGAAATGCCGGTGTCAGTCTACAGAACACAACGTTAACGATGGGAGAGCAGGACACAGCGGCGTCCACACACAGGGTGGCATAGCTGGCAGCAGCACTTCTCCCCACCCACTGTAACAAGGGGAGCCGGACCCCCAGGAAAGTGGGTAACAGCAGTTGAAAGAGGATACAGCAGGAGGGCAAGGGCAAGGCAACACAGACACACGCTACTGCCTTAGGTACTAGGAAGGCACACTGTCAGTAAGTAGGATTAAATTGAACCACTTCCTGAGCTTGTCCACCTGTGAATACATTGTTCAGTAGAGGGGAAGGCATAGAAGTCAAACACCACAGTGTCACTGCACAAGTAGGGTAAGGCTGCCACTGGAGAAGAAGTTGGGAGTGGTGGTGAACCGTCCCCACACTGTAAATCATCACCAGTGTTACAAAGTGAGATGGCATCGGTAGGTACAAGAAGAATATTTATTTTATCTCTGCACCACCACAGGTTCCAGTCAGCTGGAGTCAGCTGTGGAATGTTCACACAACCAAGGCATGGTACATACTAACTGGGATAGGACGGGATGGGAGATGGAATGTACCAATACATAAATTATAACATTTACTATTCCCACCTCAATCTAAATATTTTTGGGAGATGTTGAACACTAAATGGGTTAGACCCTTTTAAATAAGGTGTTGGACATTTAAAGGATTACATTTACTGTTCCTACTCTAATCAACAATTTTGTGGAGGGTGTTGGACACTAAAGGGATTGCAATTATCATTCCCACGCTACTTTAAAACATTGTGGGGAAGGTGCTGGACATTAAGGAATTTCACATATTAATTATCCCCACTCCAATCTAAAACATTTTTTGGCAGGTTCTCGACACTAAAGGAGTTACATTTACTATTCTCACACCAACCTAAACCATTTTGGGGAAGGTGCTGGACTTTTAAAGAGGTTATGTTTACATGTCCCACTCCAATATAAACCATTTTAGGGAAAGTGTTGGACATTGAAATAGTTACATTTAACAGTCACATTCCAATGTTAATCATCAGTTCTTCTGCCATGAAAAGGCTGGTGACAAATGATGGATTCAGATGAGGACTGAATGATTAACAGTGGCTGAGATTAATGTAAGCATTCCATCCATCAGTTTGTTTTGTTGTCCTTTCAGCTGGCCATGATTCTGATTCTGTCCCAGCCCATACTATTGCTCCCTACATCTCCCTTGAGCAGGACTTTCAAGGTTCAGGTGGAAAGTCCTAGTTGCCAGGGAACCCTACCCAGTCCATGGATGCAACTGCCTCCCTCTAACCCTGTTTCAACCCCCTTGCATAGCATTCTGGGACAATATAACATGGCATTGTCAAGTTTTCTCTGTGCAAGGCTCCTTTGAGGGCCTTCGCTCCACCCCTAAAAGACATCAATGCCAGCTACCTTCACACAAAAACTTCAATGGGGAGCTTCTCACATGTTTGGTTCCGAATGTCTGGCTTTCTCCTTTCGTCAGATAGTATGACTCACCCACACTAAAGGTCTAAAACCAGGTGACCAAAAAGCAAAAAAATCCTGGCGTACTAAATGACCAGAACACATATGCAACAAACCCAATGCCTAATTTGCATACCTTTGTAAAAAAAAATAATGTATCACAGTGAATAGCCCTGCCTTGTATTACACTGCATCGAGGAGGCGTGGGTGTTCCTCTGCATCCACTCTTGCATTTTTTAAAATGTGTTTATTTTGTGTCAAAGGTATAAAAAATGCAATACATTACCTGATCCATTTCCTACAATCCCCCAACTCGAATACATATTCCTAAAGTAAATCAATGTATTTAGAAAACCTGCTGCAGTACTGTAACCCTTCCATTTTTTGACAACAGCGACATTCTCCCCTTCACAGATTTTGGGAACTTCACTAAAGCTCCTACTCTTTGGTAATATAGCTCTTCCTTAAATTTCACCTGCTTCATCTTATAAATCCATGAATAGAAGGACGAGTTTCTACCAATCTCCATTTTTGATTTGGACTCTAGGGATGCAAAGAATATTAATTGCTCTGACGAACAGGTAGATTTAGTGTGACGTTAATGCCAAAAAGGGCTCCTGGTGGATCTGGAACTAGGGAGACCTGGAGATCGGTTCTAAGCCACTGAAAGGCTCTCTTTCATAAATCTGAGTGAGCTGGGCAGGTAAAACATACAGGCAACCAATCACCTATATCTTGTCTACACCTAAAACATATCTCACATACAGAAAGGAGCATTCTGTGTAGGTGAGACAGCGTATAATAAAGCAATCAATTAAAAAGAAGCCTTTTGTTTAAAATTGGCCCCTCTGATGGCTTTATGGGCCCATTTTTATACAATTTCTAGGCATTCATTTTGATCTTACACCCAGTGGAGGACTGTATTTTATTCAAAGATGTTGGTACAATGTTAGCGTGTAGCTCTTGCTGTAATATACAATACCAGTTACCCCCTCCCATTACTCCACCGACATATTATGACTGGCTAATCAAGGAGGCTACTACATCTCCTGAAGGTTAAATCTTTTGTAAAAAAAATTAAGAAATTGCAGGTAGAAAAAAAATAGATCTGAATTACCCCAGTACTTTTGGGGAACCTTAATCATTACATTGGAGAATAAAGAGAGAAAAAGTGGAAGAATCATCTTGACTAACGCTATTCGTCCAATGACTGAAAGCGGGCCATTGTCAAAGTAGATTCTGAGCTTTTATATGAGTTGGCAAATATTTTAGTTGATAAAGCTGCATAAAAGCATGGAATTCCCAAATATCTAATGGAACCTAACCTCCGAAATTGGGATCGCATATCGATGGGTAGTACTTGGTCAGAACAGTCGAACAAGGGGGCTTCAGACTTTGTATGGTTAATTCTATAACCCTCTAAATCCGAAAATGTTTTCATTTTGACGAATCTTCTCACAACATTTTGTTCTTCTGCATCCAGATAGAGAATCAGATCATTAGCAAACAATTCAGTTTCGGTGCCCCCTGCAAAGGTGCCCAAATTTGGAGATCTTGGCGCAGAAATCAATCAATCAATCAATCAATCAATCAATCAGAGCATTTGTAAAGCGCACTACTTACCCGTGAGGGTCTCAAGGTGCTGGGGGGGGGGAATGTTGCTACTGCTCAAAAAGTCAGGTCTTGAGGAGTCTTCTGAAGGTCAGCAGGTCTTGGGTCTGCCGTAGGTAGGTGAGGAGGGTGTTCCAGGTCTTGGCGGCGAGCTGAAAGAATGTTCTGCCGCCGAAGGTCGCTCTTCGGATGCGTGGGACCGTGGCAAAGGTGAGGTCGGCGGAGCGAAGCTGGCGGGTGTGGGTGTAGAAGCTGAGTCGTCTGTTGAGGTACGCTGGTCCGGTGTTGTGGAGTGCCTTGTGTGCGTGGGTGAGGAGCTTGAAGGTTATCCTCTTGTTGACGGGGAGCCAGTGCAGGTCTCTCAGGTGGGGTGTGATGTGGCTGCGGCGGGGGATGTCGAGGATCAGGTGTGCAGAGGCATTCTGGATGCATTGAAGTTGTTTCAGGAGTTTGGCCGAGGCTCCTGCGTAGAGGACGTTTCCGTAGTCCAAACGGCTGCTGACGAGGGCCTGGGAGACTGTTCTTCTCATTTCAGTGGGGATCCACTTGTAGATCTTGAGGAGCATGCGGAGGGTGTTGAAGCAGGAGGAAGAGATGGCGTTGACCTGCTTTGTCATGGAGGGGGTGGAGTATAGGATGACCCCTATGATTGCATGCGTGGTCGGTAGGTGTTGGAGCTGTTCCCAGTGCGGTCGGCCACCAGGAGTCATCCCAGGCCGAGGGGGTGGATCCGATGATGAGTACTTTCGTCTTGTCTGAGTTTAGCTTCAGTAGGCTGTTCTTCATCCACTCGGCTACAGCTTTCATTCCTTCGTGGAGGTTGGTTTTGGCGGCGTGAGGGTCCTTGGTGAGGGAGAGGATCAGCTGGATTCAATAAAGAGTACAAACCGCACCGGGGACATTGGACAGTACTGGCTGGTGCCACTACTAATTCTCAAAGCTCCAGCTGTATGCAAATTTATAATGATTTTTTCTTCTACCATGTAGCATTAATTTTACAGAAGCCATACCAGTTTAGAGAATAAATTAATAAACAACAAAAGGTACCAGAGGGTCTCAAAAAAAGCGCCCAGAAGTATAAAGAAGTTACCCAAGGCACCCGCACCTCTAAATTGTTACGGCACAGGAGGCTCTCAAAGGATGAGGAAATTACCCATCAGTCACCATACGGATCCGCCCTTCATCATTTGGGATTTTATCCGGACCACCCGTCTGAGAAAATCAGTGCCACAATCAGAGGTCAACCCGGTGGAAAGGGGTCCCTCAGAAAGTGTAGACACTAACAGTGTGGTCTACCACTCGATGTTAATGAGTGGACTAAGAAAATGGGACTGGGGTGTGCAGTGCAAGAAAAAGTGAGTGAGAAAGAAAACCAAGACAAAATGTGTATTAAAATTGGTTTAGAAAAAGCACAAGATAATATTGATTCTATGTGTGCCTTAAATACCAAGATTAAAAATATGTGCGACCTTAAGCAGTCTAATTATGTAGACTGCCTGAGGTAAGGGTGGTCGACATGTTTCTGCAATATAGGGACTATTACGTCCTTGCATTCATCAGGACCAAAACTAAACAATTAGAGCTACTGCACAACGTGAACTAATAATAAGTGAAGTGAAAAGAGTGACACAAGGAAATGTAAAACAAGTGCTCGCAGTCACCTGAATAATCCGAGTGCCCTTACAGTCTGTGTCGATCACTGTGGAAAGAAAAGAGGTAGGGGGTTTGGGTATAACTATCAATATCTCATGGACCATGAAGTAAGTCCATAATCTATGGATCAATCTTAAAATCACACTCAAGAAGTTGATCTAAACGCTCTTAATGTTAATAGAGCCAAATGTTATTCATTTGGAAAGAGACTTCAAATGCCAAATGTCGTAAGTCCTTACCTTGATCTGTAAGGTAGACTAGCCTCACCCCACCTGGCAGCGGCTCAGGGGAAGATGAAGCACTGCTCTAAAAAAACGTGTGAAACACATGTTAATCACAGTATGCACACAACAAAACAGAACACTTCTCACTATCGATAGCCGGTTGTAAATGGGGCTTGCATCTATAGTAAATGACGCCATTCCCCGGAGTAACGGAGAAAAGGCTCCGCCACATCCAAAGAACTCGTGCCTAGATGCAGCAGCATAGCGGGAAATGGAGGGGCTCGTCTTACCTATCCGTCGGTACTCCGAGGCCGGCGTCCTGGCCGACTGGGGAGGTACCGGACGGCAGGCGCGAGGCTGTTTATAAAACGCGCTGCCGTTGGTCACATAGTCACGTGGGTCGATTTAGCGCACATTGTCATTGGTTCTGGTGATATCAACAATGCTAGGTGCGCACTCATTGGCTACCTAACCAAAGACCAAGAATGGTCATTGGTCGATTATCGGGCTTGTAGTAAAAGAGAAACCACGTGGGGAACGAAGGTAAACATAAACAAGCACGTCACGAGCGAGGTCAAATGTGGGAAAAATGTTTGGGAAGATAAACAAATAAATCCCGTATCACTATTGCTGGCACTATTCAAAAATCATCGTCAGGACCACCGTAATTGATGTACACAAGCAAATTGCACTGGAAAGGTAAGAATAACTGCACAGTGCGTTGTCACATAGGTGTCAGCAAAGTAGGTGGACAGATGTAGAACCCTCAAGGAGGTGTAACTCAGACCAGCTTATGTATTGTCAAGTCCAGCTATAATGACTTTGAATTAGATGTTATACTGAGGAACATCGGTTTAAGGTATCATCTGAGAGTAACTCATACAGTATAATGGACAAAACATTTGAGGTATGGTATCAGGCCAGTGTGTTTATATGAAGGGGGACGGATATATGTATCCAACTGCTAGTAATGGTATATCAGTGGCAGTAGATAAAAACAGTAGCACGGTATTTAATGACCTGTTGATATCGAGAGAAAAATTAGAGAGAAAAATTACAGTGTGGACCACGGGATATCATCGTTAAGACCCTCTTTATGTGTCTTAAGTTTTAGTACCCATCTTTGTTCTTTTTTCATAAGGTACTTAGACACATCTGCTGTATGTGTAGGAATGAAAGGTTGTTCCAAAACAGTCCACTGAAATTCGGTGGCTAGATGTTTAGCCTCCAGAAAGTGAGCAGTTAGTTTTGTGGCCTGTCTGGCACAGCGAATGGTGCTCTTATGTTCTGATGTCCGTATGCGGACCTTCCGTGTGGTCATGCCCACATACTTATGGCCACAGGGGCAGGTAATTAGATAGATCACATGATCACTGTTGCAGTTAGTAAATTTAATCTGCTTCCAGGGTCTTGACGTGCCAATATCGATCTCCAATGATTTTGTAGTCTGAGCACACACCTGACAATTACCACAGGGGTGGTGTCCCTGAACAGGAGGGAGATTCCACAGTGAACCTATGGCTCTTGGTAGATCTTCACGTGGTCTGGTGTGCACCAGTTTATCTCTAAGATTCGGGCCCCTCTTAAACGAGACCAGGGGGCGAGGAAGGGTTAAACGTCCCGAATTCAGTATTGGCCAGTGCTTTTTGACCATACTCTGAATACTGTTGGAGAGATTGCCAAAGGTATGAACAAAGGTGAGGCGATCCAGAGTAGCCTTAGGAGGCCTCGGTTCCAGCAGAGCTTCACGATTATTGTTCATTGCCCTTTTCATGGACCTTTGCACAAGTCTTGGGGGGTATTTGCGGGCAACAAGCTGCGTGCTCAATACATTGGAATGTTTCTTACAAGCTGCCTTTGTTGAGCAGTTCCTGTGAACCCATAAAAACTGGCTGAAGGGGAGGCTCTCCTTCAGTGCTTTCGGGTGGTTGCTGTCGAAAAGTAGCAAGGAGTTCCTTGCCGTGGGCTTCCTGTAGAGCTCAGTTTGTAGGCCCTCTGGTCTAGCAGTGATCAAAAGATCAAGAAAAGCCAATTCATGTTGACCAATTTCGATGGTAAACTTGAGGTGGTTATTTATGCTGTTCAGCCAACCCAAAAATTCCAAACAACTATCGCTCGACCCTTCTCCACACAACAAAGACGTCATCGATATACCTTTTCCAGGTCTTAAGGTTATCGATGAAAGGATTCACGTCATTCAGTACATGATTTTGTTCAAATGAATGAACGTATAGGTTTGCTAGGCTGGGAGCATAAACGCTCCCCATGCTGGTACCCGATGTTTGAAGGTAAACCTGTTCTTCGAATTGAAAAAAATGTTGTTTCATGGCCAAAGTGGCGCAGGCCATAATAAATTGGACAGGAGTGATGCTGTTCATTTCCCTGGCATCAAGTAGTTGGTGCACAACGTCCAATGTCTCATCCTGAGGGATGGAGGTATAAAGTGCCTCTACGTCAAAAGAGACTAAGAGGTCAGTGTCCATATCAAATTCGATGTCTGGTATTAGTCTAAGCAAATCCGTATTGTCCTTGAGATAGGTGGGCATTTCCTGCACCATCGGTCTCAAAAAGTGATCCACAAAGGTGGAGAGGGGTTCCAGGGCTGATCCTATCCCAGAGATTATGGGACGCCCTGGAGGCGGTCGTAGCTCTTTATGAACCTTTGGTAAGGTGTAGAAGTATGGCATCTTCGGGTGTTCTGTGCATAGGTACATAGCTTCAGCTGGTGTGATCCATCCCTCCGAGGAGGCTTCTTCTACCAGTATTTTGATGTTCCGTTTCAGTTCATCAGTAGGATCATGGTTCAAAGGAGAGTAGGCATTTCTCATGTTCAATTGTCTGAGACACTCAGCTCGATAAACTTCAGTGTCCAGTATGACAATCGACCCACCCTTGTCGGCTGGTTTTATTGTTAGGTCCTTGTTCTCGGTCAAAGATTTGAGTGCTAGATGGTGTAGTTTGGGCAAGTTATAAAAAACTTTATGTTTAGCAGTAAAGAGGTCATCCATCTCTTTCTCAAGTGCCTGTTCATAGGCCAAGACCTGAGGAGGCATTAAATGAGTAGGAGGAGTAAAAGTTGACTTGCATTTCAGTCCTGTATTGACGTCGTCCTCACTCTGCAAGGAGGCTTCTTTTTCCGCGAAGAAGAAATGCAATCTGATCTTCCTCAGAAACCTTGCAAGTTCCAAACGGGTCTCAAACTCATCATTATGATGGGTGGGCACAAAGCCCAGTCCTTTGTTAAGGGCTTCTTCCTCAGTGGGAGTCAGAGTATATCTGCTCAAGTTCATAACTATACTGGGGCTGCACTGCTCTGTCCGGCCTCTTTGTTCTTGGATGTGTTGCTCCTCAGTGTCCTCCCTTCCGTCGAAGTTGATGGGGGACGGAAGTGAACTTGAGGTTGTGTGTTCCCTCTTCTTCTCCCCCGTGATCTGCCCCGGCCAAACCCTAAAAAAGGCTGCCCATTGGGGTTATTTGTTGGAAAATTCCCGGGGAAGTTAGTCATGTTCGGTCCCATCGGCTGTTGGAAAGGACCCGGTTGTTGCGGTGGGAAGAAAGGATGCATGCCTCCAAACTGCCAAGGGTTAGGTGGCCACCATTGTTGTGGCTGGTTGCCCCTCCAGTTGTTTCTAAAATTTCTTTTGCCCTGCCCTCGGCCTCGTGTGTTGGAATTATCGCTGCTGGTATCACTCCCTGAGGAGTTGTCACCGGAACTCGATGTACTATACGATGAACCCTTTCTGCGGCCCGTGGTACTAAAGTCTGGGGGGGTATAGGTATCACTTGAATATGGATACACTCTCTCAAATTTAAACTTATCAAGGTCTTTCCTAAATTTATCCATTTTAACCGTTAGTGTGTGCTCTCTGAAATCTCTGTTGTTTTTATTGGAGTCATCTAAGTTTTTATTGAAAACCTTAGAGGTTATAGTGGTCTTAATTTTAGATTCCAGGATTTGAATCTCTATGAGCAAGGTATCAGCTATGCGTTTGGAGGTTTGGATGATAAGAATCAGCCAGTCTCTGGTACACCTCCAGGCTATAAGAGCCCAGTTTTTCAAAAACTCCTTGTCATTTAGACAGCTGTTTCTGTCGTCACCATGAGCGAGGACGAGTGGGGTAAACTGCTGGGCTTGAAAAAATCCCAAACTAGGACAGCCTTACACGGCACAATCATGGCCCAATATCTGCGCAATGATTGTGCTCCAACAGGACTAATAGTGACCAATGCACCCAGGTTGTTTCTAAATGACAAGGAGTTTTTGAAAAACTGGGCTCTTATAGCCTGGAGGTGTACCAGAGACTGGCTCATTCTTAGATATCAGAACATAAGAGCACCATTCGCTGTGCCAGACAGGCCACAAAACTAACTGCTCACTTTCTGCTAAACATCTAGCCACCGAATTTCAGTGGACTGTTTTGGAACAACCTTTCATTCCTACACATACAGCAGAGGTGTCTAAGTACCTTATGAAAAAAGAACAAAGATGGGTACTAAAACTTAAGACACATAAAGAGGGTCTTAACGATGATATCCCGTGGTCCACACTGTAATTTTTCTCTCTAATTTTTCTCTCGATATCAACAGGTCATTAAATACCGTGCTACTGTTTGTATCTACTGCCACTGATATACCATTACTAGCAGTTGGATACATATATCCGTCCCCCTTCATATAAACACACTGGCCTGATACCATACCTCAAATGTTTTGTCCATTATACTGTATGAGTTACTCTCAGATGATACCTTAAACCGATGTTCCTCAGTATAACATCTAATTCAAAGTCATTATAGCTGGACTTGACAATACATAAGCTGGTCTGAGTTACACCTCCTTGAGGGTTCTACATCTGTCCACCTACTTTGCTGACACCTATGTGACAACGCACTGTGCAGTTATTCTTACCTTTCCAGTGCAATTTGCTTGTGTACATCAATTACGGTGGTCCTGACCATAATTTTTGAATAGTGCCAGCAATAGTGATACGGGATTTATTTGTTTATCTTCCCAAACATTTTTCCCACATTTGACCTCGCTCGTGACGTGCTTGTTTATGTTTACCTTCGTTCCCCACGTGGTTTCTCTTTTACTACAAGCCCGATAATCGACCAATGACCATTCTTGGTCTTTGGTTAGGTAGCCAATGAGTGCGCACCTAGCATTGTTGATATCACCAGAACCAATGACAATGTGCGCTAAATCGACCCACGTGACTATGTGACCAACGGCAGCGCGTTTTATAAACAGCCTCGCTGGGGTACCTCCCCAGTCGGCCAGGACGCCGGCCTCGGAGTACCGACGGATAGGTAAGACGAGCCCCTCCATTTCCCGCTATGCTGCTGCATCTAGGCACGAGTTCTTTGGATGTGGCGGAGCCTTTTCTCCGTTACTCCGGGGAATGGCGTCATTTACTATAGATGCAAGCCCCATTTACAACCGGCTATCGATAGTGAGAAGTGTTCTGTTTTGTTGTGTGCATACTGTGATTAACATGTGTTTCACACGTTTTTTTAGAGCGGTGCTTCATCTTCCCCTGAGCCGCTGCCAGGTGGGGTGAGGCTAGTCTACCTTACAGATCAAGGTAAGGACTTACGACATTTGGCATTTGAAGTCTCTTTCCAAATGAATAACATTTGGCTCTATTAACATTAAGAGCGTTTAGATCAACTTCTTGAGTGTGATTTTAAGATTGATCCATAGATTATGGACTTACTTCATGGTCCATGAGATATTGATAGTTATACCCAAACCCCCTACCTCTTTTCTTTCCACAGTGATCGACACAGACTGTAAGGGCACTCGGATTATTCAGGTGACTGCGAGCACTTGTTTTACATTTCCTTGTGTCACTCTTTTCACTTCACTTATTATTAGTTCACGTTGTGCAGTAGCTCTAATTGTTTAGTTTTGGTCCTGATGAATGCAAGGACGTAATAGTCCCTATATTGCAGAAACATGTCGACCACCCTTACCTCAGGCAGTCTACATAATTAGACTGCTTAAGGTCGCACATATTTTTAATCTTGGTATTTAAGGCACACATAGAATCAATATTATCTTGTGCTTTTTCTAAACCAATTTTAATACACATTTTGTCTTGGTTTTCTTTCTCACTCACTTTTTCTTGCACTGCACACCCCAGTCCCATTTTCTTAGTCCACTCATTAACATCGAGTGGTAGACCACACTGTTAGTGTCTACACTTTCTGAGGGACCCCTTTCCACCGGGTTGACCTCTGATTGTGGCACTGATTTTCTCAGACGGGTGGTCCGGATAAAATCCCAAATGATGAAGGGCGGATCCGTATGGTGACTGATGGGTAATTTCCTCATCCTTTGAGAGCCTCCTGTGCCGTAACAATTTAGAGGTGCGGGTGCCTTGGGTAACTTATTTATACTTCTGGGCGCTTTTTTTGAGACCCTCTGGTACCTTTTGTTGTTTATAGGTTCTTTGGGGATTGTATCCAGAGCTTGGTCTTTAAATCTCCCCTAGGTCCTCCCCCACCGTAGTGTTTTTGTAGAGAATAAATTAAACCTATGCAAAATGCAAATAAAATCTCCCATTGAACTAAATCGAAAGCTATCTTAGCATCTATCATGATGATCGCCGCGTTGCCACTGTTGTTTGCAAAGTAATTGATAGCTTGTAGCAGGAAGTTTGTGTCATTTGCAATTGATCTCCCTGGTAAAAAGCCACACTGGTCGCTATGGACAACTTCTTGCATTCAGGGTGGGTTTTCTTGAAACAATGCTCTTTGTAAGTAGGTCAAAGTCATTGTCAACTGGCTAATAGGGCGAAAGGAACCGAGCAAGTCGGCACTTTGTCCTTTTTCAAAAAGGTAACAATGATGGTCTCCTTGAAGGAACCAGGTATCTGACAGCCCTCAAGTATTTTGTTAAACAGCTTAACCAATATTTCCGCAATTTGGGCCATGGATGTTTTATACAACTTGGTGAGCAATCAATCGCTCCCAAAGGCTTTTCCATTGGGAGCGGTATTAATAGCTCCCTGGACTTCAGTAAGCATAATAGGAGCCACTGTCTGAGGTAGCATTTCTCTACAGAGAGTACGCAGGTTGATTGCTCCAAGGTAATTGCTGTTTTCTTTGAGGGGTCAGTGTGTGGGAATGCATATAGCTTAGTATAGGGTGTAAGGAAAACCCTAACTATATCCTCAGCATGGTCTACCGTCTGACCCCTGTCCTAGTCATTCAACGATTTGATGGCTATGTTATTGCTCCTTTTCTTTACTGACCAAGGCTGAAACCTGCCAGCATGTTTATTCTCTTCATAGTATTGCTAAAAGCATGTGTTCTGGTTAACTATTGCCTGGGATTCATAATGATATTTTAATCACAGTCTGGCTTCCCTCAGCCTGAACTCAGTTATCAAGGAATAAATAGCATGACAAATGCATTTGTGTTGCTTGGTCTAAATCTTGCTAAAGTGCCACAGATGTGTCCCTCCTTAGCTTGGATATGTTAGCAATGTAGGAAATAGCTTTGCCCCTAATGAAAGCTTTGCATGCCCTTCCGGATTAAAAATGTAGAAGCTGAGCCTGTATTCTACTAAAAAATATGCACGATTGGATTGCATGACTGCTACCCACCCGTTATCGGTTAGCAAGGCCTTGTCTAACGCTCATCGTGTTTACTCAGCCTGTTCAATATTCACCCTTAGCTCTATCACCAGGACAGAGTGATCTGAAAAGGGATGTCAGTATGTGAGACTTCCCCCTAGCCCACAGATTTGAAATAAAAAAACTAAATGTGGGATGAATCCAGCTCAATGTCCTGTAAGATATTAAACTCATCCACCCAGCACCAAAAAGCCTGGAAGTGGAAGAAGAGCAATATAGAACTCTTCTAGAGCAGTTATACCATCCTTAATAGGGCCATAAAAGATGTTTATATGGAGGGATTCGTTTTCTATTTACATACTCACTATAATCCACCTTCCTTAGGGGTCCCTAATAATCTGATACACTTCTTTTGCGTAGTTAGAACTGCTACCCCGCTGACTGCTGCCCCATCAGATGCCAAAAAGGCTTTGGGAATGAAACTCTGCACTTTAGGTGGTGCTGTTTGTGTCATTTCACAATAATTTAGCCATATGTACAAATATGTGAAATCTGCCTGAAAGTGCACTTTCGCTGCATTGATGCCTACTCAGTCCAGTGAGATGTTAAACTGATGTAAAACATGCATGCTGAGTTTGAATATGCAGGTCCCATTAACATGCATGTACAGCTTAGGGGCCATCTAGGATTGTCCTATTTCTCTGGTTCAGCTCAGAATCAGATTCCAGGCTATTTCCTCCTGCTGAACCAAGTTAATTACTCTACTACTAAAAAAGGTCTCCCCTAACAAAAGGAACAATAATCAGAAATATCAGTGCTTGACTCAGAAGGAAGGGCTAGGGAAGCAAATGTGCATCTGGTAATTAGTTGCCACCCTGCACCTCCATCAGGTCCACTGATGGAAGGAGGAAGCCAGGCATTCAGAATCAAATACAGGAGCCCCCATGGCATTTTGGTGTGAAGGTAGCTGGCAGTTATGTCTGCTAGGGGTGGAGCTGAGGCCCTCATAGGAGCCTTGTACAGAGAAAACTTGACAACACCATATCGGGTTGTTCCAGAATGCCATGCAAGGGGGTTGGAACAGGGTTGGAGGGAGGCAGTGGCATGCTAGGACTGGATAGGGCTCCCTGGCATCTACAACATTCTACCTAAACATTAAAAGCAACTGCACAATGTAGTGTAGTTCCTATATTCCAAATAGGCTCTGCGCATTGGAATAACATAAACGGCAGTTTAGACGTAGGACTGAGGTCATCAAGGTCTCTACTGAACATGTTAGACTTCGTTAGGTTTGCCAGCTAGCTCAGAGGTCACTAGAAACTTTCTCGAATGTTCAGGAAGGAGTTAATTTTCCTGATTAGACAAGAAGGGATTAGTTTCTGACAACCGCATAAACATGACAACTTTGCTCCCCCTAGAATAAGGAGTATTTCTCCAAAGTCGTGTGAAAACAATAGATAGCTATTTCACTCAGTCAATCGTGCATACTTAGTTTCACCAGAGTGCAGAGAAATAGAGAGACGGGTGTTTTCAAGAAAAGTTGTTATTTATTGAGCAGTCTTCTTTCTCATGCAAGAGAAGTGAGTTGCCACAATTGCAATACTTATCATGAAGTAAAGTGCGTACAGTAAAAGTAGTATTATGAAATATTACTGTAAAAGCATTAATATGGTTCCTGAGCCATATGATACTTTAAAACGGATAAGATATATACTGAGGTTCTGTAAATTACGAATTCGTTCATACTCAGCCTCCATTTTGTAGTCACCGCCATTTTATATTGCCCCCACTCAGGCAGCGCGGTGAACGCAATGCTTTTGTCGTTTCTGCATTCAAGTGTCAGGTGGCTCTTTTGCTTATGTTTACTAACGAGTGTCAGGGTCTGGCCGAGTACACTAATTCCTGTCTGAGCTGATTAATCCCCGTCCAGACTATTTGTAGGTTCGCACCATTCTTTCATTTAAGTTATCTTATCTGCTGTCCTTGGCTACACGTCTCATGCATTCTCCTGTTTCACGACTGTCCTTGTAAAACATACAGCTGTGTTTTCTCTACTCGTAAATCGAATTGTGTGGATTCGCTTGTAATTTGTTTAAGGGGTCGAGTGACAAATACAACCGGGAACTTGAGTTACTTTGAGCTTAAAGCATTGTTGGCAAACGTTTGTTCATGTCTCATGCTCTTGTATGATTGCATTTTGCATTGTATTGGTCCGTATATAAACTTGTGCGCCACGGAGTTAAGTGGCAGTCTCTTTTGAACCTCGTTTTGCTGACGATTTCTAAGACCACTGTACTAGCTGCAGCTAATGATTACCATCTTCTACGCCAGACGAAGAGTCCGTGTCTCTGTTTCTGACAAGGCAGGTGAATCCCGGGGATTTAGGCGTACCCTGCGCCACCGGGCCTTAAGGCTGCGGTTATCCAATACTTACATAAAATTATTGACTAAACGTACTCAACTGGTGCTTCTAAGATACGCCTACCCCGGTGTACCTGACCTGAGCCTAATACGTGGGAAGGAGTACGTAAGTTAAGATAGTTTTGCCAAGAATCTGCATCAAGAATTCTCTTAAGGTTTTAATCAGATCCGTACCTTGGTTTTAGAATGAAGGAGGTCTTGTATCTCTCTCTCAGGGCTCGACCTCCCAGCAACACGCAAGGGTGACTGGAAACACCGGAGCTGGATTTCTCGGCAGGAGAAAAGACAGCGTCTCTCTCAGTGCGTCAAATGGGAGGGTCGGCTTCCTTCGGCACTCGTATCAGCTGGGCTTCGGGCAAGTAGATAGCCACTCTGCTCCAAACCACCGTGTGTTTGCTTAAGGCAACGTTGGTATATTTATACCTGGAAGGTGCCGGGTTTGACGTAAGGTTGGACATAAGACGTCACTAAGAACTAACAGTTCTTTCTGGACTTCAGGAATTCTTGAGCAAATCAAAACAAAAGCAGGGGGAATTCCCGGGCTGCTGGAGGCTTGGTTTGTTTAAAGAACACGTTGTACTTTCTAGGAGTCTATGGGAGTAGCCTTGCCGTATTTGGACTGCATTGGCTATGACTAAATATGGACATGATTCTTATGCCTTTATAAGGATATGACTTGTTATAACCACATAAGGGCATGAATCGGGGATATTTAATTAGGGTCCTAGATACATTCACAACACCCACTCCGCGTATTAATGTCCATCATTACTATATACTAAGCAATACTAAACATATAACGATGCATGTGTGTTTTCCAACCCACCCCAAAATACATAAATTGCATTTGAAATGGTATATGGTATATATACGAAAATGAGTATTTATACTGTACGTTTTTCAAGCAGTGGTATAATTCAGATAATGCATATATAAATATCGGCTGAATGATTTGCCAAAATTACCTTTATGAAATGGCTCTTAATACAGAAAAGAAGGTCAAGACCATTTCATCACATATTTATACAATACTGTACATGTGCTAGAGGCTGAGGTAAAATATTGTTTCTAGTGTTTCTAAAAATAGAAGTTCTGTTCTCTAAGAATAGTTCTACTTTAAGCAGAGTACCATGTGCAAAAAAAAGGTAAATATTTTGGAAATGGAAAAAATAATTTCGCTTTCAGGGGAAAAAATAGTTCCAATGTTTTCAGTAGTGTTGTTTATCAAAAACTGAAGGCCGAATTCAGAGGTCAGGGAACGCTGTGTGCTCGCTTGTTTAAAAAGTAATTCTCGTTGTTAGAGGAGAACATTAAATCAGACAGGCTTGCGAAAAATTGGTCTACAACAGTAGGTGAAAGTTCGACCAAGTTTGAAAAAGCTGCAATAGTGCATATGAGAGAATCATTGCTATCATCGATGGCTGGATCAGCAATGCTCACAGAAGGTTGTACCTGTGTGGTGCTGCTTTCATCTCGTACTTCACCGCCACCTAATCGTAATGGTGAAGTCTCAACGAATGCCGTCATCAGAATAGGTAGCCGCTGGGGACAACACGTTGCATGAGCCGTTACCGAACCAAGCAAAGTATCGATATCCATAGGTACTGCTGATGGTAGTTTAAGACAGACGTCCAACACGCATTCGTCTCCGCATAGCAGACATCAAAGCACAGGTAAGATGCAATCTTGCCAGATTGGTCTGAATGAAAGAAACCAGGTTGTATTCAGATCTCTTAGCCGGGCTAATCCGAGGACTCTAGTGATTCGGTCTCGTTAGCGTATTGCTAGGATTGTTTCTTACATCGTAGCTGGAGTTTTGTCTGTGGCTTGGCTTGCCATATCGGAGCAGAAGGGTCAAAAATAGAATTCCTGCTACGAGTCCCTAAAGAAGAGGCAGGCCGCCGAATAACGAATGCACAAAATTCGGGAAAATGCCCAGAACTGTTTCAAAGGGTGCTAACAGTCCCGAAAAAATTGTCTTAAATACATGTGCGATACCACTGGTATCAGACATGTTTAAGATTTGACCTAACATTTCTACGAAATGGACGGGGCAATTTGTTGATAATAGGGTATGTATCTCTGCCGCTGTCCTTGCAACTTGCAGATCATACGTCTCTTTGGACGAGGTTAAAGGCACAGTTGTCTGTAAAAGAATAGACTTCATTCTGCTTAAAGTATCAATTCGAATAGAAGAGATATTCAAAGAAGGCCATATTGCCGCCTCCATGTCTGGATTGCTGTTTGGATACAATACTTGCATACAGCAAATGACCCTGGAAGTAACGGTTACAAGATAGGCTTTTCCTGGCGCCATGCCACAACAGCTGTGGTCACTTATTAGAACGTAGCTGCCGTTGGAAAGCTGTCTGAAAAAAGGCTCTATCTGTATTGCAGGAGTGCCATGCAGGTGACATGAAAGGTTATTTGATGACCCTCGCAGGCTTCATGCAAGTTAGTACCTTGACACAGAAGTGTACCACTTAGTGATTTTTTACAATTGTTACCACTAAGAAATACCTCTTTTTTTCCCTTCACTATAACATTTGTGTGTATAAGGTAAATTTTTAGGTTGATTTGATGTATCCTTTACC
Source organism: Lissotriton helveticus (assembly GCF_964261635.1). Taxonomy (NCBI): domain Eukaryota; kingdom Metazoa; phylum Chordata; class Amphibia; order Caudata; family Salamandridae; genus Lissotriton; species Lissotriton helveticus. The sequence goes on from NC_136059.1 coordinate 346,969,010, forward strand.
CAACCTTTCATACAGGCCTGCTGGTATATATTTTAGGCAATACTTAAACTGGAAAGTTGTTATCGGAATTGTAATTGTTCCGTGTATTATCCATTCAATGACAGGTCTCTCTGACATTGTCAATGGTAATCTCTCAAGTTTTTCAATGCTCAGAATCGTATAGTCTGCTGTAAGGTTAAAGATAGAAAATAATTACGTTATGTTGATTAGACGCCATGGCACGTAGCCTGAATTCATGTTTTGCAACGTCCAGCCAAGTTGTACAATAGAACGCAATTGGGACTGACCATGTTGTAACATTAGCAAGTCCTGCTCTATTATATCAATAGCAGATGATACAATGCTGTCCAGTGAATAAAGTCTGGAGGACAGAGTCGTTAACCCATTGTCCACTACAGAAAGTGATTTTTCCAAATTTATACTATCAATTTCTCGTATTTTTTCAGCAGTTTCAATTTGTGTCACTTTCCAAGAATCGTTGTAAGCAGCGTATATACCGGCATATATGAAAAGTTTTTGACACTGTTTGCGAGGTCCCAGTATGAAATCTCACAAGTTAGCACCGTCTTTAAGTAAAGTCAAGTGTTGCTTAATTTCAGCCAGTGTGTATTTTTGTAGCCACTCAAGGCATAGTTTCCCTACACTGTATGTTGTAACTATCCCTGGATGTTGCCTCAGGGAATATCTTGGGTCTGGCCTGTTCTGTTTGAACCCCTGTGTTTTGTTCAGGAATCTATCTTGACAGTTATTTGTGTCTGTGGGCCAGATCAACCATTTTTTCCAATCAGGATTTGTTCTGTTTTGGTGTAAAATATGGGATACGTCTATCTCCACATCTGTAGTGCTATTACTATCAGGTACGGGCTTTGGAATAGACGGTTTGTTTAAGTCTTTTATCTTGGCTAGGCCAAGACAGGTTGTTTGTTGAATGGTGTCATTCAGGAATATTATCTGTTCTGGGATCATGCAGGCTCTAAATAATGCTTCTAAAACTTGTACCTGCTAGTCTTTTGGACCCCAGATGGTTTTTGTCTCAATGTTGTTTTTCCAAAATTCAAAACCAAATGTAGACATTTTATCATAAACATTTTTAGAATAAATGAATTTAGTATTTGTCAACATTGTTTTCATTCCTGTCTTATTTAACATTTTAAAATAAAATGTTTCTGGATCACTGTTGTTAAACCCTGAGAAGTATTGGAATTTCTCATAAAATGCTTTTGAGCTGCCTTTTGGCGGTGTTGGACAATGATCCCATTGGTTATAATTAAAAACATTTCTAGGTTGAGCAGATTTATGCAAATAGTGATGACCAAAATGATTATAACAGTACATTTCTTCATAATTTGATGAACCCTGCAAATAATCATGTTCTGTGTATTTTGCTGACATTACTAAATCTGACATAATATTATTAATATTTTCAAAGTCCCAATCATCAGAGAAAGTATTTGGTGTCAAAAAGTCACTTAAGGAACCTTGAACTGATGTGGATATTTCAAGAGCTCAATCGGGCCATAGATTTCGTAATCCGTTTTGTCCCATGCTACCCCACCGGGTATTGGATTGGCTGTGATGTTCACTGATGACAGTTCTCTTTTCTCGAGGTGAGAGGATGTGTGAGGCTTTAGGACCAAGTTGATGTTCTGACTTGGTCTACCCAAACATAAAACCACGATGAGCCAAAGCAGGAGGAAAAGTACACCTAACACAATCCAAAATTCAATCCATGGTGAAAATCAGATATACAAAAAATGTTATACCTCGGCACTCTACTTAAGTAGTATCAAAGAAGTAAATACTTCTTTGGGAGTTGTCCCCTGTCTTGCCCCAGCTAATGAGTCAAGACCACCTTCAGCTTTAAAGATACAATACTAATAATTATGAAGAGAACATCATAAAACACATTGTAATTCAAAAATGTTTTAATAAACTATTTCAAGAAAAATGTCCATGTAATTTTTCATAATATTGAAACCATGTTATTTGTATGGGCAAAATCCAGAAATAGACCAAAATGTGATGTTCTCTTATGAGACATAGTGCAAACAGAAGACACGTGAACCGGAATAACCCAATAAAGAATATAGTGAAAAGGTGTTGTTAGAAAAACAGAAACAGAGCAAAGAAAAAAGTGACATTTCTTTCCGAAGCTTTAAACGAAATAGTGTGCTCAAAAAGAGGTCAGATCTTAGTGATATGTGGCATTCCATTTTAACAAAAAATTGCCAGAGTTAACCAGCCCAGAATTTTTTTCCTCAAAATATATAACAATACAGGTACCTTGAAGAATCTGTAATTGCATGTTTTCAAGACCAATCGTGGGTGTTTGTTTGATAAATAAACAAGTATCTCTGAAAGAAAACAAGAACTTATTTGTTGTGTCCAAATTATTTTTCATTAAAGACAAAGAAAAATTAACCAGTTTTGGAGCCGGACCTCAATGTGATTACCTTTAGTTAGGTGAATCTATTTATTCCCCATCTCGGCGGTAGATATGTTCTAATTGCAAATTTCATAAAAGTTCAACTCTGCAAATACATTTTGAGAGTTACGCGGTTATATTGAGTAATAATCCCAATGGCAGTCCTATTTGATTAATAAAGCAGTTAAAAAAATATCATCATGCAAGTGATTACATATAGAAACCGTGGTTTCTCTAAAGTGTCACAATTCAAACATGTCCGATACAATCGTATATTTAGCGATCGTATCCCCTACGTGAACAAATTCATGATTAAAAAAAGTAGCAGGCATATCTATATATATATGCACAAAAATTAAAGTGCATATTTCTATTGAATCCGAAACTAACAATTTCTTGGATTGTTGGAGAATATCGGCAACATGAATTATCGCTAGTTTCTATGCGGTCCAAAAATATTTGAGATCGTTTGTCGTAACCGTTATTCAATTAAAAGGTAATTGTTTAAAATCTTTTTATGTTCCCTTTGTCTAATAAGAGATCCTTTAATGTAATCGTTACCTGAAAACAGGGTGGTCTTTATAGACTAAATGATTCCTGTTCATTCACCAAACATAAGAGTAAGATCGCTTCTTTGACTTTCTCTAAGGTAAAGAACATGAAGGAAAGTTAGTATGTCTTTTTTTTTTTAAATGTATGGTAGCCTGATCCGAGTCCACATTATCAAGAACTGGTTTATGTTAACCCACCAAATCATTACTTGAGTTCCAATTTTTGCCGTGGTAGCATAGGTGACTACTTCTTTGAGCTTCTCTTTAGGTGACGATTTCCGTATTCTGTATAACCTTTATCTTGGTTACTAAGTAAAAACAGAAAGAAACAATTTGCCTTCGGGATAATATTACATTACAGGCAAGACTGGCTTAGATAACCAAGTATTCCTAATCAGGCGGAATTCGTGCCTCTCAACATGAGCAGGTCAACATGCATCAAGCATTGATCACTTTCACCTGTCTCATATTTAAGTTTATAAAATCGGCTTGTGTTGACAAAAAATTATTTAAAGCTTTCTCAGCTTGTGAGCGCTTTAGCAAAAAAAATTATAATATACGTTCAGCCACAGTATATACAAACAATTACGTGACTGTTTAGGTTAGCATGTATATTTAATGGCAAGTCTGCTTACCCAATCTTCATTTAGTGTTGTGGACATGAGAGCTATAGTAGGCTCCTGATGTCACCCATTCGAAAATCGAAGAGAAACAAAAAAAGGAAATATTTAGCGTTGGTCAATATCCCGACACTTTAACATGCTTAAAACTCTAGCAATCTAATGTATTGGACTTCTTTTGTCCAACATTTTACCTAAAAAACGGATTGTCAATCAAAACTTACTTTACAAGCCGTTTCGCGGCATTTCGTCTGGCGTCTTCCGGAAAGGAAAAGAGGACACCCGAGCCCGGCCGTCAATCCCTTTATATGTATGTTCATTTTCAGCAAAAGCGAAGAGGGGTTTCCAATGCAAAGGAACCATATCGATGGTAAACATCGATGATGCCGCTATAACCTAATCGGCAGACATCTTGTAAGGATGTGGTACCATGTAAATTCCTATATTTACCTTGTATCGATCTAAAGGAAATAATGTGTTTTCATAAAAAACTAAGGCTAAACATTCGAATTCCCATATGTATAAACTTCCATTTTTGAGTAGTTGACTATTTTATGAATATATATAGTCAATGTGCCTATTACCATTGTGTAAAAGGCACTAAGCTTAAAGCGTAATTGATCCGAGCTGGAACTCTAGGTGCCAAGAATGTATATTCAGTATCGGCAAAGACGTAAGTCACCATTGTGTCTATAGAATGCTATGGAGTATATAGAGCATAAGAAATGTTAGTAAGTGCAGATTATACGAGAGATTAGAGCAGATTATTAATGATTTGTTTGGTTAAGGGCATGATATTGTTAATTCATTGATAGATAGTCAGACTCTTGAGGCGGAAGCCGGGAGTCAGGCAGGAATTCTTTTTTAACTTTTAATCTGTTGTTACATGGATATTGATTACTAAATCTGTGTTACTTGTGTGAAATTTAAAACAATTACTTATACGGCACGATCTCTGTGCACTTTTAAAATCCCCCTCACTTCCCCCTACCTCCAGTCGTTCTACCCGAGGGTCCACACGTCCTCAGGTGGACGATTTTGGGTCACTAGGGACGCGGGTTCAGGATCTCGAGCGCTCTGATACAGGCGCCATCTTGAGGGGAATCACGGTCGGCGGACTAGTGGTGAGGGCGATTTGGGCCACCCACTACATAAGGACCGGCCGTGAACAAGCATTCATTGATAGATAGTCAGACTCTTGAGGCGGGAGCCGGGAGTCAGGCAGGAATTCGTTTTTAACTTTTAATCTGTTGTTACATGGATATTGATTACTAAATCTGTGTTACTTGTGTGAAATTTTAGAAAATTACTTATAGCACGGCACGATCTCTGTGCACTTTTAAAATCCCCCTCACTTCCCCCTACCTCCACTCGTTCTACCCGAGGGTCCACACGTCCTCAGGTGGCCGATTTTGGGTCACTAGGGACGCGGGTTCAGGATCTCGAGCGCTCTGATACAGGCGCCATCTTGAGGGGAATCACGGTCGGCGGACTAGTGGTGAGGGCGATTTGGGCCACCCACTATAACATGCCCTCCCTAAATCGTACACGCAGCGGACGAGCGCAGCGGGCGCGCAAGAGGTAAGCCCGTCTGCGCCCGTCCGCGCCAGACCGGCCCTAGGGCCTAGTACTATGACCCCCCCACCATCTACCCTACCAGAGTACTCCAGGGACTCCCTGTTACAACTGAGAGAGTCTATTTCTCCCTTATGTCTGCATTCACTTACACCTGATGGCCCTTATAAGCATTGCCTTCACTGCCCATATGTGTTCTCTACTCAGGTATTACATCGCCCACACCACACCACACCATCTTTAACATGGCACTGCTAAATTGCAGATCCCTGCCGAAACACGCACTGGAAATCAACATACTTCTTGAAGAACACAAACTGGAGATACTGTTTCTAACTGAGACATGGCTATCTCCAGATTCTGACCCTGACATTGTCCTAGCTCTGCCCTCAGGTTTTCTCATTCAACATCTTGATCGGAGGCAGGGAAAAGGGGGTGGGATAGCGATAATACATAAGGAGAATCTCTCCTGCCGAGTTCACAGCAGTCCTATACAAGACTGCGAAAACGCATTTTTCACCATTCAAGTTTCCCCTTGTAAATCGCTTTCTGGACTCCTAATTTATCGCCCCCCAGGGGCAGTTGGACAGTTCTGCAGCTCACTCACGGAAACATTGTCCTTGGCCAGCACTCTCCATAATTTTATGATTTTAGGGGACCTAAATATCCATTTCGATAATAAAGAAGATAGTCGAGCCACGGAACTGACACTGGACTTGGCAACATCACAGCTTTTACTTGGAAACCATCAACCCACGCACTCCATGGGGCACCTTTTGGACCCCATTTTCTCCAATATCACAGTTCTTAAAGTACACGCACCAATCCCACTCCCATGGTCAGACCACTCTCTTATCCTGTTTAATTGGCGGTTTCCGACCACCAACCATCACAGACTAGCTTCCTGTAAGCTCACACGCCCATGGTCAAAACTGAACATAGATAACTGGAAGCATACGCTGGAATCTTCCCCTCTTACATTCGGAGCAGACCCCACGGAAGCGGATACCATGTTTACTACATGGATTGAAAACTCTTTGGACGCAGTCCTCCCAAAAAAACTCACCCCCAACTCTCGCGAAAAAGCCACCTCGCCTTGGTTCACTAAGGAGGTCCGCCTCCTAAAAAAACTTTGCAAGAAGGCCGAAAGGGCATGGAGGAAGGATTATGACCCCAGCAGGAAACAGGACTATAAACTTTCGATACTAAACTATAAAGCATTGAAACAGGCGCAAACTGCCTTCTTCGCAGAAAAAATTAAATCCTCTACAAATTCATCAAAAGAGACCTTTCAAATAATGAAATTTTTTTTAAAAGTCCCCGACCCCCCCTGTCCGATAGCCCCCTCGGTCAATCGTTGCAATGAGCTTGCCGAGTTCTTCGATCAGAAGATCCAAAAAATCTTGAAGCATCTCCCCGCTGATAGCCCGACTGATTTATCGGAGCCTCCCTCATTAGTAACACAGCAAGTTGAGCATAGATTGGATAGGTTTGGTCCCATCACAACCAAAACCCTCTCTCCTATCTTTCAGTCAATCAAAAGCAGCTCCCCGCTTGACCCTGCCCCACTACATATTCTAAAATCAGTTGCACCTTATATTTTGGCCCCTATAGCAAACTTGATTAACATCTCTCTGTCACAGGGGATCGTACCCCTGAGTTGGAAGAAGGCAGTAGTCAAGGCCCTTCCAAAAAAAAACAATCTCGACCCTACGGAGATGAATAATTTTCGGCCTATCTCTCTTTTGCCAGGTATCAGCAAAATTTTATTTATTTATTTATTTATTTATTTCAGGTTTGTATGGCGCTGTGAATCGATTCCCGAAGGAATATCTCCGCGCCTTAGGCCACAACCAGAGAACAGAAAAACTCGTCAACATTTTAATGAAATCGGCAAGAGATCAGTCAATTAGAGATTTGAAGAGGAATGTTTTAAGTTTTTTCCTAAAAGGGAAATGTTCCCTACATACTCTAATTTCCTTCGGGAGTAGGTTCCACAACTTTGGACCCGCTACCGATAGGGCTCTTCCCCCCTTTCTTGCCTTCATGGCCCTGGGAACACATAGTAGTTCCTGATCTCCTGATCTCAGGAATCTGGACGGTACATAAGGGATAAATTTCTCAGTGAGGTAACCCGGACCAGTTCCAGTCAAGCATTTGTGGATGACGCAGCAGATCTTAAACATCACCCTCTGCTTAACCGGAAGCCAGTGCAGTTTGGCCAACAGTGGTTTTGAGGGAGTGCGGGGCGGGACATTCAGAACCAGTCGTGCAGCCGTGTTTTGCACAACCTGTAATCTAGCGAAGATGCCCTCGTTGGCAGCTAACATTAACCCGTTGCAGTAGTCCAGCCTGCTTAAAACTAGCGAAATGGCTGAGAAATGTATCAATCGCCAACTATCGGGCTACCTGGAAGAAAACGACCTACTTAAACCTTCACAAACGGGATTCCGACCTGACCAGAGTACGGAGACGGCGATGATGGCGGTGGTTGAAGAGGCTAGGAAGATCATTGACGCAGGGGGATCAGTGGCAGTGATCCTCCTGGACCTGAGCGCAGCCTTCGACACTGTCAATCACCTTACGCTGCTTCAGCGATTGAGAGATCTGGGCATCTCAGGACTTGCTTTATCTTGGCTTAAGTCCTTTCTGTATAATCGGTCATTTCAGGTAGCTGAGGGCAATTTTAGCTCCAACACAACCCCACTTCTTTGTGGTGTCCCCCAGGGCTCTTCCCTGAGCCCGACACTTTTTAATGTGTACATGTCCCCACTTGAAAAAATCGTCACCCCCTACGGTATTAAGCTCCTGACATATGCTGATGATACCCAGCTTGTGGTATCACTAAGCCAACAGGAACATCCCTCCACCGATCTGCACTCCTGTCTGAAGGATATAACCAGCTGGATGGGCAGGTCCAATCTTAAGCTTAACAGCAATAAGACGGAGATCCTGGTTATGGGCAATCAGTCACATTTCCGTCCTGAGACGCTGTGGCCGCCATGTATGGGCACACCCCCAACCCCAAAGTCCGACATCAAAAGCCTTGGGATTTGGCTGGATCAAGGCCTAACACTTAACACTCAAGCCAGGAAAACAGCCGGGGCCTGCTTCGGCCTCCTTCGCACCGCGCGAAAAATTCTTCCACTGCTGCCTTCACAGTCCAGAAAGCTCCTGATTCAGGGCCTTATACTGTCCAGACTGGACTACGGAAATGCACTTTATCTTGGCGCCCCAAAGAAAGTGACAGCCAAACTGCAGGTTGTACAAAATACTGCCGCGCGGATTCTTACGGGCACCAACAACCGCTGCTCAGCGAAGCCGGCTCTCAGGTCACTGCACTGGCTGCCAATACTCGAAAGGATGCACTTCAAGGCCTTGTGTATCACCCATAAAATCTTGCATGGCAGAGCCCCTCCTATCCTAAAAGACTTCATCACTCCACATAAAACTAAGAGAACCCTTCGTTCAACACATCTTCACCTGACGACAACACCCAGGATCAAGAAGTCCCGATCAGGAGGATGCTTGTTTTCGTACAACGCCTCCAGACTTTGGAACGCACTTCCACTGGACATTCAGTCCCAGCCCAATCTTCTCTCCTTTCGCAGGCTCCTGAAGACCTGGCTGTTCCCTTAAATCCACTCATCTGTCTCCACCTACTCTATCATTAGCGCTGGGACGCTCACGGGCAGCCATGCGCTCTAGAAATCCGCAAATAATAATAATAATTTACAGGAACATACAAAGTGCATTTTGGCAATATCATAATCTATATATTAGAATGTCCCAAACACTAAGAGGAGCAAAAAAGCAAGGTATTTTTGCCCGAGCAATTACATGTCTAATAAGCTTTTTGTATTTATACGCTTATCTGGCTTTCAGTATTTGTCTACGTTTTATGCATATTATTCACAAAACAGAGAATACATAAGCAATATAATTTTCAGTTGGTTGATTACGGTTCATACATTCACTTTTTTCATGTACATTTAACAAAAACTCAAAATGTGTATGGCAAATTATAAAAAACATTAAGATATTTTTATGAAACATAACAAGTATAATTTCGTTTTTCCTATTTGTACATGTATATGGCAATGACAACAGAATATTCAGAATTCTTAGTACAGTACATGTCAGGCTAGTATTGCATATCAGTCCCTCAAGAATACATGTAGTTCTTTGTCAAAATTGAGACCTAGCTCCACTGCCCGTAAGCGAATTATCCATTCAGCTTCTGGTTTTCTAAGGGTGGCTGTACGGTCTCCACCCCTAGGGTCGTTGTAGGCCTGTGCTAGAGCATGACATTTAATATTGGTTATACATGTACCCAGAGGGACCCTGTTAAAATGCACTGCCATAGGATAACTGTTGTTGTTGTTTCTGATTGCTCTTATGTGTTCCTGTATTCTTTCTTTTACTGGTCTTATCATGCTTCCCACATAAATTAATTTACAGGGACATATAATACAGTACACTATGAATTTTGAGTCACAGTTCATGAATTCCCTAATGTGATAGGTAATGGCTGTGTTGCACCTGAATTCCTTAATGCCATTAAGTGCAAGGGAACACACGTTACAACGGGCACACTTAATAAAAAAAATTGCGGTTTCCACGGTAACCAATCCTCTGTCTTTTTGCTCGGTGGTAAGTAACTGGAGCATAGGATATCTCTTAGTGTTTTGTTCCTCCTATGGATTATTTTCCGCTTGTTGGTGAGAAAGTTGCTGAGCGACTTATCCAAGGTCAGTAAATGCCAATGTTTGGCTATTATCTTATATATTGCATGACTTTCCACATGATAGTCAGTGATAATACCTATTTTGTTGTTATCTAGGGTTTTTTTGTCCTTCTGTTTAGCTGATTTTTTCAATAATGAGTTCCTAGATGTTTTCAAAATGCGGTTCTTAGCTGGTTCCAGCATTTCCAAAGGGTAACCCCTGTCCATGAAGCGTTCCTGTAAATTTTCAATTTCTTTGAGAAATACATCGTCTTCGCTGCAGTTGCGGCGAATACGAGTCATTTCCCCCATAGGTATAGCTTTTACTTGGTTTCTCGGATGTGCACTATCCGCATGCAATACTGCATTGCATGCTGTTGGCTTCCTATAAAGCTTGGACATGATTTTATTCCCTTTAGCATAAATGACAGTATCTAGATATTCGATCTCTGACTCACTGAAATTAGAAGTAAATTTTAAATTGAAATAATTGTCATTTAAATATTCAGTTAGTCTAGAGAATTCCAGTTTACTACCTGCCCAGATGATAAAAATGTCATCTATGTACCTGCCCCAGTATACAATATGTGTAGTCAAATCAGGTGGGCCATTTGTCCATAGATGTTTCTGTTCAAATCTTCCCATGTATAAATTTGCAATTGATGGGGGGAATTTAGAGCCCATTGCTACACCCATGGCTTGTTGGTACCAGGAGCCTTGGTGTATGAAAACATTGTTTTGCAAAACCAGCTTTGTGATATCTATGACCATTTGAGTGTGTGCATATAATGTTGCATCCCTTTGAAATAGAGTATCTGTTACAGCTTGTAATCCCTGCTCCCAGGGAATGCTGGTATAGAGTGCACATACGTCTAGGGTTGCAAAAGAAAGTTCAGAGGTCCATTCTATGTCATTCAGTTTTGTGAGGAGGTCACCAGTGTCTCTAAGATAGGACGGTAAGTTGTGCACAAAAGGCTGCAGAAAGATATCTACGTATTCTGACAGATGTTCCGTGGGTGTCCCTATCCCCGACACTATTGGTCGGCCGGGAGGGAATCTGTCGGTTTTGTGGACCTTGGGAAGTACGTAGATGCAAGGTGCCTTGGGTGAGGCAGCATGTAAATATCTTGCTTCTCTATCCGTTAAGAGGCCCTGTTTCTTCCAGATCGTAATCTGAGATCCTATTGTGGCAGAAATGTCTTTAAGAGGATTACCTCGTAGCTTAGTATAGGCCTGTGTGTCTTGTACCTGTCGATCTATCTCTGCCACGTAATCTTTTTCTCTCATTAGGTCTATGTTGCCGCCCTTATCAGCTTCCTTCACCACTGTATCTGGGTCAGTTGATATATTTTTAAGAGCTGTTTGTTCTTGTCTCGTTAGGTTATGTTTGTAATGTTTATGTTTCCTGATTAGATTATCTTCTAAGGAATGTAAGTCCTCAGTTACAGCTTTGTGAAAGGCATCAATCATATTATCCGATTGGAGAGAGGGGATGAATGTAGATTTATCCCTAAGGCCCCACCTTTTTAATCTGTTCATGGCGGACCTAACCACAAGGTTGGATGGGATTAATGCCCACCCGCCGCGGCTAGGAACATTAAGGCTGACACATCTCTCCTATGCTGACGACGTGGTGCTCCTAAGTCAGACAAAAATAGGTCTGCAACGCCTCCTGCATGAACTGGCAGAATACACAAAATGCAATCTTCTTGAAATAAATAGCCACAAAACAAAGATCATTATACTGACTCGTCGGCGTAATACGCTGCCAGTCTTTGTCATAGACAATAAGAAACTGGAAGTTGTGTACACTTATAAGTATTTGGGAATACAACTGGACAGACGCCTTAACTTTTCTTTGCACTTCGATGCCATCGGAAAAAAAGGGAATAGCCCTGTTACATGCATTCAACAGTATTTCCAAGCAGCTAAAAGGCTCTTTTTTTTAATCCCCTTCTGACAGTCATTAAGGCTAAGTTACTCCCTACAATAGGCTATGGCAGTGTGCTACATTATGGCAGAAGTGCACAGCTTCTTGACAAGATTCAAATTAGAGTCTATAAGCGGGTATTCAGTTTACCGTCCAATGCCTCACCTGCGCAGGTCCGACTGGAGTTTGGCCTACAATCTCAAGAACTGCAAAAAAAGTATGAGACCATAAAATTCTGGTATGACATATGGATGAACAGGGAAACAGAAATCAACCTTGCCACGTGGGAAGCAATGCTAAATAATCCCAACTCTCAGTATGCCAAGTATCTAAAACTGTCCCTCAAGACTACAGAACTTGCAGGTTTGTGGCAAACTAAGCTACCGGTACATCATTTAAGCTAGTTGTTAAAAAAGCTGCAAATAGGCACTCGCTGGTGAACGATAAGTCGATCTTCAGTCACCGAGCACATGCCTGGATGCTAATTCAATCATACAGCGTGCTCAAACCCGCAGCATATCTTGGGTTTTCCTTTTCTTCATATGTCAAATCGAAATGCCTCAGCTTAAGGAAGGGTAATCTGCCGACAAACGCAGATAAACATGACTGGAGGAAACCTGACACCAAGGAGTGGGATCTATGTGGCAATGCAAAACAAGACTTCATCCATCTACTTTGCATCTGTCCTGCACTGGATCAGGAAGGACGGCACTGGCTTAAGGCAAAGTTTATTAAACATGGAATAAGTACCTGTCGTTCCGCCGTTATGCAAGTCCTGTGTGCAGCAGATCCACAATTTATCTGCAGATCAGTTAAATTTGTCATGAAGTTTGAGAGCAAAAGGGGTGTCACTGCATAAAGCTGAAAATTGAGATCATGCCGCTAATCTGAGAGTACATAATTCCTATTTTTACTATCATGCAAGAAGTTGCACCCGCCATTCTTCCTTGCCAGTCAATGGATACAGTGGAGGAAGATGAGTCAAACTCACCGTTCCACAACTAGTTAATGGACATCATAAAATCAAATTGACTAGGCACTGGACGTTCTTTGATAAAATTTTGTTTATTAATGTTGCTAAGTCTAAACTATGAATGCAAATTGACTAGTTCTAAACCGATGCTATTAATATATGTTTTTATCTTTAAATTTTGTAATGGTTTTTACCAACTATACAATAAAGTTTTTACGTACGTATGTTAACCTAAGGCCACTATCTATGTTAAGATTGGAATCTATTTCTAATTGTTCTATAACATCTGACATGGAAATGGTATTGTCATTTAAAGATAGTAAGATGTGTGTGTTCAAGACTTCATTGATGGTCTTCCTACATGGCAGCACTTGTGATGTTTGAGACACAATCGGAGTCGGATTTTCTGTATAGAATTTTTTTAATTTAGCCTTTCTTGCACATTTAAACATATCCACATGTATTTTGACAAAATCAGGTAAGGCAGTGGGACAAAAACTTAAACCCTTAGAAAGTACTTTCACATCACATTTGTTAAGATTAACATCAGTTAAGTTTATAACACTTATTCAATTGGAAGCAGCAGCCGCTTCGCTTCCATTATTTAACTCCTTGTGTGAAGTTTGACTCAATTCTTTGCATTGCGGGCCACTGAACGGGTGTTGGTCGCCCCTTCCCGCCCGCTTGTTGCGCTTCCTGCCCCTTCGTGTCTTTTTGTGGTGTCCCGATTGAAATAGTTTTTGGAGCCCTGACGGAAGCGGTTCATCTCGTCTAAAAAAGATGATGTTATAGGATCTGTGGTGGTACCCTGAGCGATAGTTTGCTCTGGTTCCTTTGTGATACTACTAACGCTAGAAAGGTCTGACTCACTAGTGGATGCTACGACCACAGGTCGATTTGTGGCCGTGTTGTTCCCTCCCTGACGTGGTTTGGTTTCGTCGAATTTCTTCGCGAAAGTAAACACCCGTCCATTTTTGTAATCATTTTCATCTCTGCGGAATTTTCTCATCTTTTTGTCCTTGATATACAATTGATAACTGCTCAAAATCTCCTTTAATACTTTGTAATTGTTTTCGGTTGGATCAGGCAAATTCCTTAATTTCCAATTCAAGTTGTGTTATCTCCACTAGGAGTTTGGTATGTTTCCATTCAGCGTGACGAATCAAAAGATCCATCATTTTGTGTGAGGATCCCAGGATTAGTTCTTCCCATTCAGTCAACAGATTTAAATACAGATCGTCGAAGGAAGGGAATATAATGACCCGTAGTCCTCTTGGAATTTGTCTAATGTCCAGATATCTTTTAAGGGTGGTGTCCCACCATCTGGACAGTTCTTGCTTTTTGAGTTTTTCCAACTTAATGAATTTTTGTTTAAGACTTTCTTGATCACCAGTCTTCTGTTGTTTATTTGTGTTTGAAGTAGAGCCTGTAAGTAATTCTGAGAAGATTGTATCTCTCTCATCATCAAAGTCTGACAAAATCAAATATGGCTGGGAATTGTCTGGTTTAACTATCAAGTAAACACAGGCTTAGGATGTCCCTCAAGTAAAGTTATCAATCACAATGCAAAGAATTGGGTGCCAACTACCACAAAAAGTTTCACAAAGAACAGCACAAGTAGTGGTGGTATAGATCGTCGCTCTGTCCAATTCTCTACTCCCAAATGTTTACAGAAAATTAGTTTCAACAGATCTCATATTATTTTCATAAGAATGGTGCCCCTCAAGGTAAAAATGACACCCCACTACCATGGATATCAGCTTTCCTTTAGAACCAGAGGTCCATAGGAAAAATTTATACAAAAAATTTTATACCTCGGCACTCTACTTAAGTAGTATCAAAGAAGTAAATACTTCTTTGGGAGTTGTCCCCTGTCTTGGCCCAACTAATGAGTCAAGACCACCTTCAGCTTTAAAGATACAATACTAATAATTATGAAGAGAACATCATAAAACACGTTGTACTTCAAAAATGTTTTAATAAACTATTTCAAGAAAAATGTCCATGTAATTTTTCATAATATTGAAACCATGGAATATCGTGATCATAAAATCCTTCTATGCTGTAATTCCACGCAAAGGAAGATGAAACAGGCAGCTGACACGTGTTTCGTTACTGAAGTAACTTTCTCAAGGGTGCAACATAAAGTAACTTGCATGAAATCTTATAAATCAGTTATATGTTTCACAAATATCAGGTGTTATTCGTATGGGCAAAACCCAGAAATAGACCAAAATGTGATGTTCTCTTATGAGACATAGTGCAAACAGAGGACACGTGAACCGGAAAAACCCAATAAAGAATATAGTAAAAAGGTGTTGTTAGCAAAACAGAAACAGAGCAAAGAAAAAAGTGACATTTCATTCCGAAGCTTTCAACCAAATAGTGTGCTCAAAAGGACGTCAGATCTTAGTGATATGTGGCATTCCATTTTAACTAAAAAATACCAGAGTTCACCAGCCCAGAATTTTTTTGCCCAAAATATATAACAATACAGGTACCTTGAAGGATCTGTAATTGCATGTTTTCAAGACCAATCGTGGCTGTTTGTTTGATAAATAAACAAGTATCTCTGAAAGGAAACAAGAACTTATTTGTTGTGTCCAAATTATTTTTCATTAAAAAAAAGGAAAATTAACCCGTTTTGGAGCCGGACCTCAATGTGATTACCTTTAGTTAGGTGAATCTATGTATTCCCCATCTCGGCGGTAGATATGTTCTAATTGCAAATTTCATAAAAGTTAAACTCTGCAAATAAATTTTGAGAGTTACGCGGTTATATTGAGTAATAATCCCAATGGCAGTCCTAATTGATTAATAAAGCAGTTAAAAAAATATCATCATGCAAGTGATTACATATACAAACCGTGGTTTCTCTAAAGTGTCATGATTCAAACATGTCCGATACAATCGTATATTTAGCGATCGTCTCCCCTACGTGAACAAATTCATGATTAAAAAAAGTAGCAGGCATATCTATATATATATGCACAAAAATTAAAGTGCATATTTCTATTGATTCAGAAACTAACAATTTCTTGGATTATTGGAGAATATCGGCAACATGAATTATCGCTAGTTTCTATGCGGTCCAAAACTATTTGAGATCGTTTGTCGTAACCGTTATTCATTGAAAAGGTAATTGTGTAAAATCTTTTTATGTTCCCTTTGTCTAATAAGAGATCCTTTAATGTAATCGTTACCTGAAAACAGGGTGGTCTTTATAGACTAAATGATTCCTTTTAAGTTCATCCAACATCTATCGCTCCCAAGTTCAAGCCTCGCAGGGAGCTGGCAATTTTTTGGCTTTAGGGTATGTAAATATTATAAATGCCCCCCCCCTTTACGGTTTGGGTGCCCTCGGAATAAATAGAAATATGCACTTTAATTTTTGTGCATATATATATAGATACAAATTTAGACGGGACAAAGAGGACTACATAAAACGGAAGGATTTTTACCTTCTCAAGAAAATATGATGTGGTGAGGAAGAATGCAGGAAAGGTGCCTAATCAACCCACTTTTGCAGCACAACAGTCAGCGAACTCTGCACCCGAGACCCCTTCAGTCTCAGGGTCGAGTGTATACACGGAAAGTGGTTCAGAGGAAGGCGATGAAAGCAGCAACGCCATTAAACCGACGATAGGGGAAGAACTGGAATATATACGGCAAAGTAGGCGGGAGACCCTACGCTCTGCAACAATAGCGCAACCGGCACAAAACGGCGCACGAGGAGCAGGCGGGAGAGGAGGGCCGCCCAGAGGAAACGTGACAGTACGAGGAAGCTGGAACCGGTGTTCGTGGAAAAAGAAAAACAAAAATCAGAGTCAATGAGGGAAGGAAGAGACAATATGGTGGAAGTCGGAACGAATTCAAATACCATCATAAATTTGTCTGAAGTAGCCCTCACAGTGGCGGAGAAGCAACTACTGTCACTGGGTTTATCTTTCTGCCCAGAATCCAACTTCCAATACACAAGAACTAGAGCTGACATCTTCCTGTTTATTCGCAAATTAAAGCTCCAGAAATTCCACAAGTTGCAATCGAGGGGCAAATTGAAAAATATAACCACCGTTGACACAGGAAATAAGAATATCAATTTGGTGTCAAGTGACTTTAAAACCCTAGCTGGGGCTCAAAGTATCATTAATACATCCAGCATGGTACCCCACAATACAGCATCTCAGGACAGTGAGATTTCCTTAACACCATTTCCAGTTCTGACCACACAAGAAGTAAGAAGCCTGGGTAATACTAAACCGGAAACACCTTTCAAAACCAAGTCTAAGTTTGTGCCAATCATGATAAAGTATTCGATAGATGTCTTTAACGAAATTGTAGTGGCACAAGTGAAAAAACTGAACAGGAGAATCCAATCAACAAAAAGACATCGTTCTAATGAAGAAATTAAATACGTTCTCTTGGTTGACAAATTGAAAAAGGAAAATAAGGTCGTAATAAGGAATTCGGACAAAGGAGGGAACATTGTGCTGTGGCCCCTCTCTAAATATCTTATTGAAGCAAATAAACATCTAGGAGATTCTCAATGTTATGTCAACAGCACACCACTCAACTACAAGGGCATGCAAGATGACCTATGTACCGAATTACTGGCCTGGAAGAGCTTGGGGTTACTAAACAATGATGAGTTTAAGTTCTTAAAAAAAGAATTCCCCAAAACACCGGTAATATATTTTATACCGAAGATACATAAGGACCGTGCGAAACCTCCTGGCCGTCCTATAATTGCAGCATGTGATGGCCCACTAGAAAATCTTTCTAGGTACATCAACTATTTTTTACAGGAGCATGTGGTGGAGCTGGAATCTTTTATCAAAGATACAGGAGATTTCCTATCAAAAATTAACAAGATTAAATGGCAAGATGGATACTATCTAATCACCCTTGATGTTTCATCATGTACACTTGCATTAGGAACCAAGATGACCTAAGAGCAGTGAAACATTTCCTAGGCAAAAGGAATATGGAGTTTGCAGAACACAACAGAATGCTTATGGACCTATTGACTTTTTGTTTAGAACACAATTATTTTCTGTTTAACAAACAAATGTATCGCCAAGTTCAGGGGGTAGCTATGGGGGGCCAGTTTTTCCCCCAGCTACGCTTGCCTCTTTATGGGCTGGTGGGAAGAGATGGTCCTCAGGAGGCAATACACTGACATATATACAGACAAGATTGTTTCTTGGCTAAGATACATAGATGATCTGATAATTGTGTGGAAAGGTTCCCGGGAAGAAGCCATGGATTTCATTGAAGAGATCAATGTTAATGACATTAATTTACAATTCACGCACAATATAAGTAATTGTCAGGTATCCTTTTTGGATGTATCAGTAAATATAGTGGACAATGAGGTATGTACAATGTTGTTTAGAAAAGAAACAGCAGGGAACACGTTGTTACACGCAACAAGCGCACACCCCAGACACCTTATACACAGTATCCCGTATGGGGAAATGCTAAGGCTGCGCAGAATATGCAGCCAGGAGGATGAACTCAAAAAGCATCAGCAGGAAAGTAAGGCCAGGTTCTTAGAACGGGGCTATGGTGCAAAAGTGATTGATGCTGCAATT
Source organism: Lissotriton helveticus (assembly GCF_964261635.1). Taxonomy (NCBI): domain Eukaryota; kingdom Metazoa; phylum Chordata; class Amphibia; order Caudata; family Salamandridae; genus Lissotriton; species Lissotriton helveticus. The sequence continues at coordinate 346,987,404 of NC_136059.1, forward strand.
GCCAAATCCAATGTTAAAATAAGGGAGGAGCTTATAGCAAGTACGGGCAATCGTAAACAACCAGAGATTGATAATGCCCAAGCAACTCAGGACTCCCCTAGGCTGATTCTGACTTACAATAGACAGCATAAGGATTTACGTAAAATCATACAGCGCAATTGGCATGTTGTAAAGGATGACCCTATAATAGGTAGTCATCTTCCTGAGTTTCCTGCAATCACATACAGGAAAGCCACCTCCATGGCTGATATATTGGTAAAGAGCAGCCCTGAGTATAAGGACACTACAGGTTTGTCATTGGCACGTAAGGGATTTTATAAATGCCCTCAATGTAAGGCATGCACATATGGAGTGAATAGGACCTCTTACATTACTGCCTTCAGTACGAAACCACAAAGCATTAAACATCATCTTACCTGTAAGAGCGAGTATGTGGTTTATGTGTGAGTGCAGTTGCAACCTGAAATATGTAGGGAGTTCCAAGTTACCAGGCCACAGACGGATATTACAACATATAAGGGCAATTAACAACAATGACCAGAGTTACCCTGTGGCCCGACATTTTCATGATGTGCATGGTGGCAAACCCAAAGACCTCCGATATTTCCTGTTGGACACTGTACCGATACAGAGGAGAGGAGGGGACAGAGAGGGGATGCTGCGCAGGTTGGAGACTCACTATATTCTTTTATTAGATACCAAGCAACCTAATGGTTTGAATATGAGTGAGGATCTGTACACATATTTGGATTGATACACATAGAAATATGTGACTAGATTAGGTACTGTGACCGCTAATGTTCCAATCTCAACAAACTTTTTTGAAGAGTATGCCATCGGGTTCTTCAATATCACTGTCAAATTATGTATAAAACAAATGAAATATAGGATTTTTTAAGAATGTTCTTATTGTAAATAGAAAAATATATATATTTTTTGGTACTATGGCATATTATGGTAATTAGATTTTAAGATTTCTTAATTATTTATGGATGAATTAATGGATAACCTGAAGGTATACATGATTAATTGTGGGAATCATTCATGATTATAAATATGGAATCTTAACATCTAGAATAAGGAAAACCTGTTTTCTTATGACTTAAGTTAGTATAAGCTATGGTGGTCTCTGGAGCAAAGTGGCAGCACATCAATGCCTTGATGACTTTTTATGTAATTGGTTAGAAACAAAATCTTATTCAATTTAACTTATTTTAACACGGTTAGGGAGCACTGTTTGCTTGTTTGTTTAACAAAAAATCCAAAAAACATCTTAAGAAAGAACTTAGTTATGGGGTGGGTTCTAGGGATACACTTTATATGATTTCATAGGCATTGGATTAAATACATACAATGATGGTTGAAACATTTGATGCTAAATAAGGTGGGCTGTTTGATACCGGAAAAAGGGTAGGTGTCAATGTTGGATGTAACACAGTAAAATAAGCAACTCATAAATATGACATTTACAATAGAATATATGTCAATTGATACTTAGGAGTTACGGACCAATGCATTTAAGCACCGATGTCACTTTAATCATTGTTGAATAGAAACTTTTGGATTATGTATTTTTATACTTATATGTATTTTTACATTTATGTTTGGTGAAGAAATACTGATAGAAATTGGGATCATGTATTTTACAAAAATGATAAAAGGAAAAAATACTGATAGTATTTCTTTTATGCCTATTGCAGCACTGTCACTTTAAAATGAGGTGTATCTCACAACACTGTTGTCATGTGATCAAGGCAGGGATCTGCCGAAACGCGTCGTGACGATATGGCAAGCACAAAAATAAATATCTAAACTTGCACTGAACCTGGTTCTTCCTCGTCTTTTCGTCTCTTTGAAGACGAGCCTTGCAGCATATATATAGATATGCCTGCTACTTTTTTTAATCATGAATTTGTTCACGTAGGGGGGGACGATCGCTAAATATACGATTGTATCGGACATGTTTGAATCGTGACACTTTAGAGAAACCACGGTTTCTATATGTAATCACTTGCATGATGATATTTTTTGAACTGCTTTATTAATCAAATAGGACTGCCATTGGGATTATTACTCAATATAACCGGGTAACTCTCAAAATGTATTTGCAGAGTTTAACTTTTATGAAATTTTCAATTAGAACATGTCTACCACCGAGATGTGGAATAAATAGATTCACCTAACTAAAGGTAATCACATTGATGTCCGGCTCCAAAACTGGTTAATTTTTCTTTGTCTTTAATGAAAAATAATTTGGACACAACAAATAAGCTCTTGTTTCCTTTCAGAGATACTTGTTTATTTATCAAACAAACAGCCACGATTGGTCTTAAAAACATGCAATTACAGATCCTTTAAGGTACCTGTATTGTTATATATTTTGGGAAAAAATATTCTGGGCTGGTGACATCTGGCATTTTTTAGTTAAAATGGAATGCCACATATCACTAAGATCTGACGTCTTTTTGAGCACACTATTTGGTTTAAAGCTTCGGAAAGAAATGTCACTTTTTTCTTTGCTCTGTTTCTGTTTTGCTAACAACACCTTTTCACTTTATTCTTTATTGGATTTTTCCGGTCCACGTGTCTTCTGTTTGCACTATGTCTCAAAAGAGAACATCACATTTTGGTCTATTTCTGGGTTTTGCCCATACGAATAACACCTGATATTTGTGAAACATATAACTGAATAATAAGATTTCATGCAAGTTACTTTATGTTGCAGCCTTGAGAAAGTTACTTCAGTAACGAAACACGTGTCGGCTGCCTGTTTCATCTTTCTTTGCCTGGAATTACAGCATAGAAGGATTTTATGATCACGATATTCCATGGTTTCAATATTATGAAAAATTACATGGACATTTTTCTTGACATAGTTTATTAAAACATTTTTGAATTACAACGTGTTTTATGATGTTCTCTTCTGAATTATTAGTATTGCATCTTTAAAGCTGAAGGTGGTCTTGACTCATTAGCTGGGCCAAGACAGGGGACAACTCCCAAAGAAGTATTTACTTCTTTGATACTACTTAAGTAGAGTGCCGAGGTATAACATTTTTTGTATAACTTTTTCTTATGGACCTCTGGTTCTAAAGGAAAGCTGTCATCCATTGTAGTGGGGTGTCATTTTTACCTCGAGGGGCACCATTCTTGTGAAAATAATATGAGATCTGTTGAAACTAATTTTCTGTAAATATTTGGGAGTAGAGAATTGGACAGTGCGATGATCTATACCACCACTACCTGTGCTGTTCTTTGTGAAACTTTTTGTGGTAGTTGGCACCCAATTCTTTGCATTCTGATTGATAACTTTACTTGAGGGACATCCTAAGCCTGTGTTTAATTGATAGTTAAACCAGACAATTCCCAGCCATATTTGATCATGTCAGACTTTGATGATGAGAGAAATAAAATCTTCTCAGAATTACTTACAGGCTCCACTTCAAACACAAATAAACAACAGAAGACTGGTGATCAAGAAAGTCTTAAACAAAAATTCATTAAGTTGGAAAAGCTCAAAAAGCAAGAACTGTCCAGATGGTGGGACGCCACCACCCTTAAAAGATATCTGGACATTAGACAAATTCCAAGAGGACTACGGGTCATTATATTCCCTTCCTTTGACGATCTGGATTTAGATCTGTTGACTCAATGGGAAGAACTAATCCTGGGATCCTCATACAAAATGATGGATCTTTTGATTCGTCACGCTGAACGGAAAAGTACCAAACTCCTAGTGGAGATAACACAACTTGAATTGGAAATTAAGAACATGAATTTGCCTGATCCAACCGAAAACAATTACAAATTATTAAAGGAGATTTTGAGCAGTTATCAATTGTATATCAAGGGCAAAAAGATGAGAAAGTTCAGCAGAGAGGAAAATGATTACAAAAATGGACGGGTGTTTACTTCCGTGAAGAAATTCGACGAAACCAAACCACGTCAGGGAGGGAACAACATGGCCACAAATCCACCTGTGGTCGAAGCATCCACTAGTGAGTCAGATCTTTCTAGCGTTAGCAGTGTCACAACGGAACCAGAGCAAACTATCGCTCAGGGTACCACCACAGATCCTATAACATCATCTTTTTTAGACGAGATGAACCGCTTCCGTCAGAGCTCCAAAAACAATTTCAATCGGGACACCACAAAAAGACACGAAGGGGCAGGAAGCGCAACAAGTGGGCGGGAAGGGGCGACCAACACCCGATCAGTTGCCGGCAATGCAAAGAATTGAGTCAAACTTCACACAAGGAGTTAAATAATGGAAGCGAAACGGCTGCTGCTTCCAATTGTATAATTGTTATAAACTTATATGATGTTAATCTTAACAATTGTAATGTGAAAGTACTTTCTAAGGGTTTAAGTTTTTGTCCCACTGCCTTACCTGATTTTGTCAAAATACATGTGGATATATTTAAATTTGCAAGAAAGGCTAAATTAAAAAAATTCTATGCAGAAAATCTGACTCCGATTGTGTCTCAAACATCACAAGTGCTGCCATGTAGGAAAACCATCAATGAAGTCTTGAACACACACATCTTACTATCTTTAAATGACAATACCATTTCCATGTCAGATCTTATAAAACAATTAGAAATAGATTCCAATCTTAACATAGATAGTGGCCTTAGGGATAAATCTACATTAATCCCCTCTCTCCAATCGGATATTATGATCGATGCCTTTCACAAAGCTGTAACTGAGGCTTACATTCCTTAAAAGATAATCTAATCAGGAAACATAAACATTACAAACATAACCTAACGAGACAAGAACAAACAGCTCTTAAAAATATATCAACTGACCCAATACAGTGGTGAAGGAAGCTGATAAGGGCGGCAACATAGTCCTAATGAGAGAAAAGATTACGTGGCAGAGATAGATCAACAGGTGCAAGACACACGGGCCTATACTAAGCTACGAGGTAATCCTCTTAAAGACATTTCTGCCACAATAGGATCTCAGATTACGATCTGGAAGAAACAGGGCCTCTTAACAGATAGAGAAGCAAGATATTTACATGCTGCCTCACCCAAGGCACCTTGCATCTACGTACTTCCCAAGGTCCACAAAACCGACACATTCCCTCCCGGCCGACCAATAGTGTCGGGGATAGGCTCACCCACGGAACATCTGTCAGAATACATAGATATCTTTCTGCAGCCTTTTGTGCACAACTTACCGTCCTATCTTAGAGACACTGGTGACCTCCTCACAAAACTGGATGACATAGAATGCACCTCTGAACTCTCTTTTGCAACCCTAGACGTATGTGCACTCTATACCAGCATTCCCTGGGAGCAGGGATTACAAGCTGTAACAGATACTCTATTTCAAAGGGATGCAACATTACATGCACACACCCAAATGGTCATAGATATGACAAAGCTGGTTTTGCAAAACAATGTTTTCATACACCAAGGTTCCTGGTACCAACAAGCCATGGGTGTAGCGATGGGCTCTAAATTCTCCCCATCAATTGCTAATCTATACACGGGAAGATTTGAACAGAAACATCTATGGACAAATGACCCACCTGATTTGACTACACACATTGTATACTGGGGCAGGTACATAGATGACGTTTTTATCATCTGGGCAGGTAGCAAACTGGAAGAATCTATGACAAAATACCGACTACAAAAATATCTACCTACCAAAATATCGCAACAAAAATATCGATGACAACAATATCGGGATCCTATCTCTAACAAGGTAAGTACAAAAATATCGAAAAAAATATATCGATGTCAAAAATATCGTTTTTTTTAAAAATATCGTTTGTTTTTTTAAAAATGTTTTTTATTGCAGATACATACAGTGCATAATCATTCTTATCCACATTCCTGCTTTGACATTAACAAGGCATAGGTCGTTATATAAGACATTACACAGCCGTCAAACCCGTATCCCGGAGGATGGGGGGCGTTATTCGTAAAAGCGATATAAGTATAGTAAGAGAGAACAAATGCAACTATGTAGCAGGAAGTCCTTGCATCCGCTTTTCTATTTTTACCCCCCCCTACCCAATCCTCAACTCATAAACCGTTATAACCCCAGGAGGCCACAGCACAATATCAATACAGTTTTTCTAGAATGGTTGTATCCCTTTCCCCACAAGGCAGTATCCCACCCATGTGTGCCATCATCAGTTAGTGACCATATGTTCCAGACCCCTTATCCCGCCCTCTTCCGTCTAAGTGTACATCATCATTTTACAGTCGAAGTGTTCATCTATTACAGGTCTTTCTGCTCTACCCATCCACCATCTCGGGTCCCTCCACTTTCCTCATGGCCACTGGCCCGCTCACAATCGCTTAGGTCCTTTCAGAGACCCCCGTCTAGGCCATGATAGCGTCTCCATTTACCCCATACTTTGCGGAATTTCCTCGGACAGCCTCTCGCTTTATATGTAACTCTTTCTGCCGCCATGTAGGTATCTAAACCCTTCCTCCATTCCCCCACCCGAGGCATGTCAGCCTCTCCCCACTTCTTAGCTACGTCTCTTTTGGCCACCACCAAGGCCAGCACCAGAAATATTAGCTGTGGGCGGGGCAGATCTATGTCATTGGTCATTCCCAGTAGGATCAGCTTCGGTTCCAGTGGAATGTCTATCTCCAGTATTTTACTTAGTTCAGTAGTGATCTCGCTCCAATAGGCCTTTATATGCGTGCATGACCATAGTATGTGTAGGAAAGTCCCGTTCTCATGTCTGCATCGTACGCAGCTAGGGTCTGACACCCTCCCCATTTTACATAGTCTTATCCTGTCGTAATATACCCTGTGTAAGATCTTAAACTGGATTAATCGTAGACGCGATTTGATTGCTACTTCTCTAGGGTGCATCAGCACTCCCCCCCAGTCCACCTCATCCATTTCACCCACTTCCCGCTCCCACGTGTCTCTGAGGCTTACCAGTGTGTTCGGTCTATTATTCATGATTGTCTTGTAGGTTAAGGAAACCGCCCTCTCTGAGATCTTTTCTTGCAGTAAACGGCCCTCTAACGGTGCGTATTCGGGGAGTGTCTCCCTCAGTGTCTCTTCCGCCATGAAGGCGTGTCTGAGTTTTATGTATTTAAAAAGTTGAGAGTGTCGTAGCCCAAATTCGGCCTGCAGGGAGGGAAAGGGTTCAAGGTGCCGTTTTTAACGACGTCCCCTAGTGTGGAGATGCCGATATCGTCCCACCCCCGGAACCCCTTCCTTAAGCCATGAGCATTCCCACTATGGCGTCTGCTTCGTAGCCCTGTGCGTCCATCCGGTGGCCTTCGTGGCTTTATTCCACGCCTCTAGTGTAATCCTTGTGGCCGCCAACAGTGTAGCCTGTCTCTTTCCCTCATATATGTAGTGTAGGCTTGAGTGCGTGCCCATTTGGTACCGTTCTCAAGCATAAGTGGGGTGAGTGGCAGGCGCGTGGATCCAGTCATTAATGGGAGCTAGGTGTTCCGCCCAATAATAGGTCTCCAGGTCAGGAAGGGAGATCCCCCCTCATATTGGTGTCTCTGCAGCGTTCTCAGTGCGACTCTGGGGTGTTTCCCCAGCCACAGAAATGACCGGAGGTCCGCATGTATGTTTAGTAGCGATTTGGATGGTATCTGGTAATATTAATTTTGGAGGGCGTAGAGGAACTTTGGGAGCAATATCATTTTAAACATCGCTGCCCTACCAAGTAGTGTCAGGGGGAGAGATTGCCACCTATCTGCATCAGCTTTGGCGTTACGCACGATCCGTGCAATATTACGATCATTGGAGGTATCACTGTCAGCAGTGATAAATATCCCCAGGTACTGGAAGCCTATTTCGGTCGTCGGTAGGTTCTGTGGCAGCCTAGGCCATTCCTTCCGTCCTCGGGGGTCATAGAGTACCGATTTGTGCCAATTAATCTGATACCCTGACCTTGCGCCATATTTTGCCAGCTCATCGAACAGTGCCGGTATTGAGCTCTCAGGACGTGTGATGCAGAGGAGGACGTCATCTGCGTAGAGGGACAGTTTCTCACCTCCTGCGTCTGCTTGGCTGATATAGAACCCCGTGATCCTCTCGTTTTGTCTGACTGCAGAGGCCATCACCTCGATTGTTAGGGCAAACAGCAGGGGTGACAGGGGGCATCCCTGCCGGGTTCCCCTTTGTATGGAAAAAGACCTCGACATCACCCCATTTACCCTTACTCGAGCATCAGGGCCTGCATATAGTAGGCCGATTTTCCTCCTGAACTTGGGTCCAAACCCCAGCCGCTCTAATACTCCCTCCAGGAAGGGCCAGTGGACAGCATCAAATGCCTTTTCGGCGTCAAGGGATAAGAACCAATGTGGGTCGGCCCTATCTTTTACCACGTGTAGCCAGTTATGCGTCCTTCTCAAATTATACCTGGTGGCCCTTTCTGGGATAAACCCTGTCTGATCCATGTGTATCAGGTCTGGGATGATCCTTCTCATACGTGACGCCAGTATGGTTGCATATACCTTGGCCTCCATGTTTAGCAGTGAGATGGGGCGGTATGAGGCGCAGTCCTCCGGGGGCTTCCCAGGTTTATGGATCGGGACAATCGTAGCCTGCCTCAGGTCTAGAGGGAATTGCCCCTCGGCCTCTGCATCCTGGAACATGCCCAGCAAATGCCGCGGTAGGAGGTCAGCCATGCTCTTAAAGAGTTCCGCAGGAAAGCCGTTAGGGCCCCCTCCATCTAGGTACATGTATAACCAACATTACATTTCATGCTCTAGCACAGGCCTACAACGACCCCAGGGGTGGAGACCGTACAGCCGCCCTTAGAAAACTAGAAGCTGAATGGATAATTCGCTTACGGGCAGTGGAGCTAGGTCTCAATTTTGACAAAGAACTAAATGTATTCTTGAGGGACTGATATGCAAAACTAGCCTGACATGTACTGTACTAAGAATTCTGAATATTCTGTTGTCATTGCCATATACGTGTACAAATAGGAAAAACGAAATTATACTTGTTATGTGTCATAAAAATATCTTAATTTTTTTTATAATTTGCCATACACATTTTGAGTTTTTGTTAAATGTACATGAAAAAAGTGAATGTATGAACCGTAATCAACCAACTGAAAATTATATTGCTTATGTATTCTCTGTTTTGCGAATAATATGCATAAAACGTAGACAAATACTGACAGCCAGATAAGCATATAAATACAAAAAGCTTATTGGACATGTAATTGCTCGGGCAAAAATACCTTGCTTTTTTGCTCCTCTTAGTGATTGGGACATTGTAATATATAGATTATGATATTGCCAAAATGCACTTTGTATGTTCCTGTAAATGAATTAACAATATCATGCCCTTAACCAAACAAATCATTAATAATCTGCTCAAATCTCTCGTATAATCTGCATTTACTAACATTTCTTATGCTCTTTATACTCCATAGCATTCTATAGACACAATGGTGACTTACGTCTTTGCGGATACTCAATATACATTCTTGGCACCTAGAGTTCCAGCTCGGATCAATCACGCTTTAATCTTAGTGCCTTTTATACAATGGTAATTGGCACATTGACTATATATATTCATAAAATAGTCAACTACTCAAAAATGGAAGTTCATACATATGGGAATTCGAATGTTTAGCCTTAGTTTTTTATGAAAACACACTATTTCCTTTAGATCGATACAAGGTAAATATAGGAATTTACATGGTACCACATCCTTACAAGATGTCTGCCGATTAGGTTATAGCGGCATCATCGATGTTTACCATCGATATGGTTCCATTGCGTTGGAAACCCCTCTTCGCTTATGCTGAAAATGAACATACATATAAAGGGATTGACGGCCGGGCTCAGGTGTCCTCTTTTCCTTTCCGGAAGACGCCAGACGAAATGCTGCGAAACGGCGTGTAAATTAGTTTTGATTGACAATCCGGTTTTTCGGCAAAAAGTTGGACAAAAGAAGTCCAATACATTAGATTGCTAGAGTTTTAAGCATGTTAAAGTGTCGGGATATTGACCAACGCTTAATATTTCCTTTTTTTGTTTCTCTTCGATTTTCGAATGGGTGACATCAGGAGCCTACTATAGCTCTCATGTCCACAATACTAAATGAAGATTGGGTAAGCAGACTTGCCATTAAATATACATGCTAACCTAAACAGTCACGTAATTGTTTGTATATACTGTGGCTGGTAAACAACCTTTACAACGCAACTTTTACAACGCACTACCATTACAACGCATTTTTGACAACGCAAAAACTTTTACAACGCATACCATTACAACGCATGTTTTTACAACGCAAGTACTTTTACAACGCATGCCATTACAACGTAAGTATTGGTAAGTATATAATTATATTTAATATTTTATATGTTTTTTTTTTTTTTAACGTTTTCAGTATTTGGGTAAAGGGGTATTTTTAGGGTTTAGGGTCAGTTTTTAGTTTATGGGTAAAGGGGTATTTTTAGGGTTTAGGGTCAGTTTTCAGTTTTTGGGTAAAGGGGTATTTTTAGGGTTCAGGGTCAGTTTTCAGTTTTTGGGTAAAGGGGTATTTTTAGGGTTTAGGGTCAGTTTTCAGTTTTTGGGTAAAGGGGTATTTTTAGGGTTCAGGGTCAGTTTTTAGTTTATGGGTAAAGGGGTATTTTTAGGGTTTAGGGTCAGTTTTCAGTTTTTGGGTAAAGGGGTATTTTTAGGGTTCAGGGTCAGTTTTCAGTTTTTGGGTAAAGGGGTATTTTTAGGGTTCAGGGTCAGTTTTCAGTTTTTGGGTAAAGGGGTATTTTTAGGGTTCAGGGTCAGTTTTCAGTTTTTGGGTACAGGGGTATTTTTAGGGTTCAGGGACAGTTTTCAGTTTTTGGGTACAGGGGTATTTTTAGGGTTCAGGGTCAGTTTTCAGTTTTTTGGTACAGGGGTATTTTTAGGGTTCAGGGACAGTTTTGGGTTTATGGGGTACAGGGGTATTTTTAGGGTTCATGGACAGTTTTGGGTTTATGGGGTACAAGGGTATTTTTAGGGTTCAGGGACAGTTTTGGGTTTTTGGGGTACAGGGGTATTTTTAGGTTTCTGGGTTAATTTGGGTTTTTGGGGTACAGGGGTACAAGGTAAAAAAACTTAAATTAAATAAATTAAATTAAATTAAATTATATTAATTACATTTATTTTAATATAAAATATTATATACTTACCAATACTTACGTTGTAATGGCATGCGTTGTAAAAGTACTTGCGTTGTAAAAACATGCGTTGTAATGGTATGCGTTGTAAAAGTTTTTGCGTTGTAAAAAATGCGTTGTAACGGTATGCGTTGTAAAAGTATGCGTTGTAACGTCATACATCCACTGTGGCTGAACGTATATTATAATTTTTTTTGCTAAAGCGCTCACAAGCTGAGAAATCTTTAAATAATTTTTTGTCAACACAAGCCGATTTTATAAACTTAAATATGAGACAGGTGAAAGTGTTCAAAGCTTGATGCATGTTGACCTGCTCATGTTGAGATGCACGAATTCCACCCGATTAGGAATACTTGGTTACCTAAGCCAGTCTTGCCTATAATGTAATATTATCCCGAAGGCAAATTGTTTCTTTCTTTTTTACTTAGTAACCAAGATAAACGTTATACAGAATACGGAAATCGTCACCTAAAGAGAAGCTCAAAGAAGTAGTCAGCTATGCTACCACGGCAAAAATTGGAACTCAAGTAATGATTTGGTGGGTTAACATAAACCAGTTCTTGGTAATGTGGACTCGGATCAGGCTACCATTGTTTTTTAAAAAGACATACTAACTTTCCTTCATGTTCTTTACCTTAGAGAAAGTCAAAGAAGCGCTCTTACTCTTATGTTTGTTGAATGAACTTAACAGGAATCATTTAGCCTATAAAGACCACCCTATTTTCAGGTAACAATTATATTAAAGGATCTCTTATTAGACAAAGGGAACATAAAAAGATTTTAAACAATTACCTTTTTAATGAATAACGGTTACGACAAATGATTTTAAATTGTTTTGGACCGCATAGAAACTAGCGATAATTCATGTTGCCGATATTCTCCAATAATCCAAGAAATTGTTAGTTTCGGAATCAATAGAAATATGCACTTTAATTTTTGTGCATATATATATAGATATGCCTGCTACTTTTTTTAATCATGAATTTGTTCACGTACGATCGCTAAATATACGATTGTATCGGACATGTTTGAATCGTGACACTTTAGAGAAACCATGGTTTCTATATGTAATCACTTGCATGATGATATTTTTTTACCTGCTTTATTAATCAAATAGGACTGCCATTAGGATTATTACTCAATATAACCGAGTAACTCTCAAAATTTATTTGCAGAGTTTAACTTTTATGAAATGTGCAATTAGAACATATCTACCGCCGAGATGGGGAATAAATAGATTCACCTAACTAAAGGTAATCACATTGAGGTCCGGCTCCAAAAATGGTTAATTTTTCTTTGTCTTTAATGAAAAATAATTTGGACACAACAAATAAGTTCTTGTTTTCTTTCAGAGATACTTGTTTATTTATCAAGTCACGATTGGTCTTGAAAACATGCAATTACAGATCGTTCAAGGTACCTGTATTGTTATATATTTTGGGAAAAAAAATTCTGGGCTGGTGAACTCTGGCATTTTTTAGTTAAAATGGAATGCCACATATCACTAAGATCTGACTTCTTTTTGTGCACACTATTTGGTTTAAAGCTTCGGAAAGAAATGTCACTTTTTTCTTTGCTCTGTTTCTGTTTTGCTAACAACACCTTTTCACTATATCTTTATTGGGTTTTTCCAGTTCACGTGTCTTCTGTTTGCACTATGTCTCATAAGAGAACATCACATTTTGGTCTATTTCTGGGTTTTGCCCAAAGGAATAACACCTGATATTTGTGAAACATATAACTAAATAATAAGATTTCATGCAAGTTACTTTATGTTGCAGCCTTGAGAAAGTTACTTCAGTAACGAAACACGTGTCGGCTGCCTGTTTCATCTTCCTTTGCCTGGAATTACAGTATAGAAGGATTTTATGATCACGATATTCCATGGTTTCAATATTATGAAAAATGACATGGACATTTTTCTTGAAATAGTTTATTAAAACATTTTTGAATTAAAACGTGTTTTATGATATTCTCTTCATAATTATTAGTATTGTATCTTTAAAGCTGAAGGTGATCTTGACTCATTAGCTGGGCCAAGACAGGGGAGAACTCCCAAAGAAGTATTTACTTCTTTGATACTTCTTAAGTAGAGTGCCGAGGTATAACATTTTTTGTATAACTTTTTCCTATGGACCTCTAGTTCTAAAGGAAAGCTGACATCCATGGTAGTGGGGTGTCATTTTTACCTTGAGGGGCACCATTCTTGTGAAAATAATATGAGATCTGTTGAAACTAATTTTCTGTAATCATTTGGGAGTAGAGAATTGGACAGTGCGACGATCTATACCACCACTACCTGTGCTGTTCTTTGTGAAATCAGATATGTTTCTTTTAGTTGATGAAAAAGTCCAGTCATTTTTTCTTTGAAAGTTTTTGTTGCTGGCGTTTCTTCATGTTCACTTGGATCATCAGAAAAGTCATCGAAATTGATGAAGTAGCCAGATGCAGTTCTGTCAATTGTTGGAAGTGCTTCCGGATTTTTATTAGTCTTTGAATCTTTCTTTGTTTCATTAGCATAGTCTGATGCTACATCATTGTAGACTGGTGTTTCTTGATGAACTGTTGCAATTTGGGTTTCAAGAGGCACAAGTTCCATGGCTTTGTTGCATAGTCCTTTTTTATTCACTGCAGGTTTATCAAATGTGATTAGTCTCTCAGTTTGAACCTCTTGGATTGTAGCAAGATTTGGTCTTCTGCTATTTCTTGGGAGTCCACTGGGCCTACTACTTATTATTGGCCACATGATTTTGGTTTTACCAGGTCGATGGATACAACCCTGTTCTCCTTTTTACCAGCAAGGGGCGGTAGAACTACTGATGTTGTTCCGCTGACAGCTAAGACAGGTACTGCTTTTCTGTAAGAAGGCCCAATTTCCTTCTTCACCGCGATCATCTCTCTGACTAGATCCCCAATCTTTGGAATCCAGACAGGTCTTGCTGGGCAGGTGGTTTTTCTTCAGTGGCTGTTGGCTTTAACTTTATGTTACTTAGACTTCTTCTTGTTTCATTTAAGTCTTGTAAAACAGCCAAACAATCTTTGATATCAAAGGCTTTTTTTTTCACCACTGAAGTCTGACAATCGAAGTCCTGGATTTTCATTCTAGTGCCAAACAATAGTTCGTAAGGAGTGATACCTCTTAGAGAATTTCTTGGCAGATTGTTAAGACTACGTTGGACACTTGTTAGATGTTTGACCCACCCATCACCGGAACCTAATACCCTCGCCGTTATAGATTGCTTTATGTCACGGTTTTTTCTTTCCACTACCGCATTTCCCTCTGGATGTAAGGGAGAAGAGTACCGCAATGCAATGCCCATGCTGGCCATGGCCTCTTTGTAAGCCCGAGAGCTAAACGCAGGACCCTGGTCAGAATGTAGCATGCCAATTGCGTATGTGCCGATAAAGACTCGCAAATCTTTTATAACAGTTCTGGCGTCAGCCGAGCGCTGGGGCCACATCTTAAGAGAATCTAGTCTTAATAATTATGGGGACACATTTCTCCGGCTGGATTTCTGCGTATAGATAGCCTGATGCTTTCTAATAAAGGTGTCCTGGCAATAGTCTGGTCCGGTTCACAACTGCGATCTCTATTGCAGTCCTGACAATCCATTGCAAAGTTATAAATTTGCAAGCTCATCCCTGGCCACCAGTATTCTGATTGTAATTCTATTAGAGATTTCAAGATCTCTTGGTGCCTCAGACCCTGTCCCATGTGTGCTTCTTGAATCAAGTAAGCCCTCCGGTTCGTGTTTGGAATTACTCTATCCCCCGCTCCAGGGATTTGAGCAAACAGAACGGAGTTCACATCAATTATGTATGTATTACTGAGTGGATAGTTGAGAGGTAATGCTGCATAATCACCTTTTAATGAGGCTTTTACTGCCAGCATGGTTTCTCCATCTATGTGTTTTTTAGAACGCTTTTTTTGTGGCTACGGAAGCCGGTTGAACTGCTGCCGCTGTGGCTCTGTTAGCCAATGAATTCCCTGCAACGTGAACGCTATCACGTTGATGACTCAGTGTATGTATCACGTGAGTCTTTCGTAGTTCTTTCTGCAAAAGAACTACTTGTTCCCAAAGTTTTTTATGCTTTACTGTGGCACCCGTGTCATCTTTGTAACTGTTTTTGATCCATGTCTGCATGTCACTATTGTAAGACCTGACGCAGAAATGCGAATCACACACTATTAGTGTCTGGAATTCGCGATCGGCATTTTCAAGCGCCATCTTAAAAGCCAGAAGTTCAGCTCGCTGAGCTGTACAATCTTCTAGAGATTGAGTTTTAGTGACCAGTGGTCTAAATTTTCCTTTGTGCCAACGACCTTTAACAATCGCGCACACAGCACTATATGTTTGTTTACCCCCAACTGCGGGTTGTGCTGAACCGTCAGTATATATTATACAGCCGTAGTGTTCCAGAGGTAGGATTTCGGCCGGCAGAGGACATTCATATTCATATTGGAGAAATTCTTGTGTTTTTAAATTAGGATCAAATTCGTATACTACGTCTGATGCAGCGAGAGAATGAACCCATTGTATCCATCTCGGATGTAGTGCTTTAGCATTTGGAATGCTTGCTCTTGTTACTGCTTCTAGAGCAGGTACTGGTTTAACGAATATTATTCGTTTACCTTGCGCGAGGGCTCTTTCTTTTGCTACAGCAGTTTGAACCGCAGTTAGAATTTTTTCAGTTGAACTGAATTTCATATCAGCTTGTGTGTATAAGTGTGATTTGTAAGCTATTGGTACAGTTTCTCCCTCATTAGAGGTCAGGTACTTGAATCCGCATCTTCTTGGGATGACTCGGATTACAAGGTTGCGTACGTTTTCGCGTGTTTGCAGTTTTGTTTTAGCTAACATGTCTGTTTGTAATGATCTTAACATTTCTGTATGTTTCTGAGTCCAATTAATTGGTTTGAAATCAGGTCTTATTAATTCATATAGAGGTTTAACCCTCTCTGCATAATTTAGAATGTATGTGGTTCCGAAATTCAGGAAACCTAGTATTGATTGTAAATTCTTCAGCGTTTTTGGTGCTTGGAGTACTGCACACTTCTCTAAGAAGTTGTCTGCTAGGCTTTTGCCTTCACTTGATAATTCATATCCTAAAAGCAGGACAGTTAGATGAGCAATTCGTGACTTTTTGAAGTTGAATTTGTACCCTTCAGCTGCGAACCCAAGTATTATGGTGTTCACTCTTTTTAAGTGAGTCTCCAGGTCATCATCTGTGAGATAGATGTCATCGACATAAGATAATGCCTCATTATCATATATTTGTAGTGACTCTGTTACCCTTGCTGAGAATAATCCTGGGCTATTCTTGAATCCCTGTGGGAGTCGACAGAATTGTTTTTGCGACCCCATACAGGAGAAAGTGGTCAAATACCTGCTTTCAGGTGCAATGTTTTGACAAAAGAATCTATTAGAAATATCTAATGTTGTTTTATATTTTTTGCGCACGATGTTATTCATTAGTGCTGCACTGTGTGAGTTTTGTACTGCAAATGTTTTACAGCAGGAGTTTAGGTGTCTGTAGTCCAAAACTAGACGATATGAATCGTCCGGCTTGGAGACAGGAAACGAAGGATTGTTCATTTGTGAGGTGCATGTTTCAATCACCCCCTGATATTCAAGTTGATCTAAGATCTCCCTGACATGCTTTTTAGCTTCTTGCTTAACAGGATACTGCCTCTGTGCAGTAGGTTGATTTTTTAACTGGATTTTGTGGTGAGGAGAACTCTCATCCTATCCTACGTGATTTTTATATAATGCAGGGGCTTGGGCCACTGCCCATTTTCTTGCAAATGTGTATTTTTATAAATTGGAATATGATTTGAGAATGCAGGCATAACCATTTCTTCGCCATGAGGACACTCCCTGACAAACTCTGGTGGCCAGTCTTTCTCAGCTAACAGGATGTCATAGCCTTTCGAAAGGTTATCCCAAAAGAGACCCCTTACTTTCCTAGTTTTGTCCCCCTCTATACGCAATGTTATTTCGTATAATTTATGGGGTTTGCTAACTGGTGTCTGCAGTTTCCACTTGAATGTATTCATTCGCGTCCACTGTCTCCAGAAGATTCATCAGGATCTTGCGAGCTATGGTTTCTTCTGCTGCGCTGTCTAGCATTGTCTGGGCCCATTCTCCGTTTTTCAGTTGTGTCCTCTGTATCCTCGGCATGTTTTATTTTATTACTGGCTACCTTCTTTTTTGGAAATTGTAATTTTTTACTTTGATGAGCAGGTTCCTTGTCTTTGGACTTGACGTGCTCTTCTTTGTGTACTGACCGTCCTCTTCTTTCCGATTTCTGTGAGGAAGTCTGAAAAGATCGAGAGGGACGTGTATCAATATCTTGATATCTATCAGGTTTTCTCAATTTATCCCTATCTATAAGGTTGTATCTTTCCTCAGAGGGCTCACTTTGGGGAGACTTGCTTCCTCGTTCTGGAGATCTATCTCTTCGTTGAGGAGACCTTCCTCTGGACTGAAACCGTTTTTCTCTGGGAGTGGATTGTTTATTACCCTCCCAACTCTTTTTTGGAGTATTCAGATTATATTTAATACATTTTTTTTAGTATTTTCAGTTAGTTGGGGTTTTAGTGGTTTTCCACCCAAACTATCTCTACCTAGTTCTTCATAGGATTTTTCTATAATTCTGGCAAGTTCAAATGGTTGTTCTGCTATATCTGTTTCTTTCAATTTCTGCAGGTATGTTGTTTCATCAATTGTCAATTGAACTAATTCTCTATATGCCTTAGTTAATTCTTTTAGTTTAACTAAAAGTTCTTCGCTTGAAATTTTTCCTATGTCGGAATGTGGTGTGTAGCTGGCTAGAACCGGCCATGAGGCTCCTGGTCTACCTAGTGGACCGACCCTGGTGATGTGATTTTGATGTTTTAGGGCGCCATTAAACCAGAGCAGGTGCTCTTGGTATGTTAGTGGGATTTCAACGTCCTCGGAAGGAGCGTATTCATCCGGAGGTTCCTCTATTTTGTAATAGTGGAAATCTTGTGTCACAGCGTGTGCTGCTGGAAAATGTATCCATGAATAGAATACCTCTGTCTGCCGATATTCATGGGCCTCTACCACAAATATGACTGTACCACCTCTTGGTGATAGTCCATTTTCTATAAGTTTAAGAGTTATAGTTCTTCTTACATTTACCGGAATGATTATAGCATTCGGGTCTTCTTCTCTGAGACTTGTGTCATCCGCTAGGAGTTGAGCTGCTATTTTAGCTCTCTCCCTTTCATCTTCACTTTCCCCCATTTTAATGACCGAAAGTTTTTTGTTCCAGATCAAGTTTCAATGAAACAAAGATTAGGTGCACAATATTTTGGAACACTGTATCCTTCAACGTTGACTAAACCAAAAACTAATACATAGGAATCTCTTCCTACTAAGTTCCGGCGGATATTACCCTTTCGGCCACTCCAGACGTCTTTTGGAGTTTTTACGGGAAAAAGGGGTCTGTGTGAAAAAGCACGACTGAGTTACTCTAGTATCTTGCGTTAGATTATCGCCTTACCAAACGTTGGGCGCCATGTAGTGTAGTTCCTACATTCCCAATAGGCTCTGCGCATTGGAATAACATAAATGGCAGTTTAGACGTAGGACTGAGGTCATCTAGGTCTCTACTGAATATGTTAGACTTCATTAGGTTTGCCAGCTAGCTCAGAGGTCACTAGAAACTTTCTCGAATGTTCAGGAAGGAGTTAACTTTCCTGATTAGATAAGAAGGGATTCGTTTCTGACAACCGCATAAACATGACAACTTTGCTCCCCCCGAATAAGGAGTATTTCTACAGAGTCGTGTGAAAACAATAGATAGCTATTTCACTCAGTCAATCGTGCATACTTAGTTTCACCAGAGTGCAGAGAAATAGAGAGACAGGCGTTTTCAATAAAAGTTGTTATATATTGAGCAGTCTTCTTTCTCATGCAAGAGACGTGAGTTGCCACAATTGCAATACTTATCATGAAGTAAAGTGCGTACAGTAAAAGTAGTGTTATGAAATAATACTGTAAAAGCATTAATATGGTTTCTGAGCCATATGATACTTTAAAACAGATAAAATATATACATACATAAAATCATTGACTAAACGTACTCAACTGGTGCTTCTAAGATACGCCTACCCCGGTATACCTGACCTAAGCCTAATACGTGGGAAGGAATAAGTAAGTTAAGATAGTTTTGCCAAGAATCTGCATCAAGAATTCTCTTAAGGTTTTAATCAGCTCCGTACCTTGGTTTTAGAATGAAGGAGGTCTTGTATCTCTCTCTCAGGACTCGATCTCCCAGCAACACGCAAGGGTGACTGGAAACACCGGACCTGGATTTCTCGGCAGGAGAAAAGACAGCGTCTCTCTCAGTGCGTCAAATGGGAGGGTCGGCTTCCTTTGGCACTCGCATCAGCTGGGCTACGGGAAAGTAGGTAGCCGCTCTGCTCCAAACCACCGTGTGTTTGCTACGTTGGTATATTTATACCTGGAAGGTGCCGGGTTTGACGTAAAGTTGGACATAAGATGTCACTAAGAACTAACAGTTCTTTCTGGACTTCAGGAGTTCTTGTGCAAATCAAAACAAAAGCAGGGGGAATTCCCGGGCTGCTGGAGGCTTGGTTTGTTTAAAGAACGCGCTATACTTTCTAGGAGTCTATGGGATTAGCCTTGCCGTATTTGGACTGCATTGGCTATGACTAAATATGTATAAATCAATGTGGAAAGGATCACTGGTCCTGCATAACCAAGGTCTGCAGGTGGATCGGTAGGTGTCTCCCAAATAAAAGACCCTCATACACGTGTTTTTTCAGAGTCGTGTAGCGGTATATGATGTGTCCCCGCTTCTTGTAACACGTGTCCGTGCGTAATCCTTGGGTCAGTTTTTGTTTGCACCCTCCGCCAGGAGGTTTACCATTGGTTAAAACAGTAGTGATGGTTAAGTTATAACTTATTCACCATCACTACTGTTTTAACCAATGGTACAACCTCCTGGCGGAGGGTGCAAACAAAAACTGACCCAAGGATTACGCACGGACACGTGTTACAAGAAGCGGGGACACATCATACACCGCTACACGACTCTGAAAAAACACGTGTATAAGGGTCTTTTATTTGGGAGACACCTACCGATCCACCTGCAGACCTTGGTTATGCAGGACCAGTGATTTCTATTTCTATTTCTATTTAAAATTATTTATACAGCGCACGTACACCAGCGGTTTCATGGCGCTAAACTGACAAGGAGCTAAACATGAGGGGAAAGCTCAGATTATTAATTAAAAAGATTTAGCAAAGAGATGGGCCTTAAGCTGTTTCCGGAACAGTAGGTACGAAGTAGAAGCTCTGAGCTGCAAAGGCAGTGAGTTCCAAAAAATCGGAGCAAGAGTCGCAAATTTAGAGCCTCCCCATTTCTTTCTCCGGAACCGTGGGACCGTAAGGAGGGATTGGGTAGAAGACCGCAGTTCCCTGGCGGGGACATAGGGAACAATCTCAGATGAGATGAAAGCCGGAGCCGTGCCCAGTCGCGCTTGGAAGGTGATAGAGGCAAGCTTGAACTGGACACGGGCACAGACAGGAAGCCAGTGTAGGGACTTTAGGAGGGGAGTGACATGGTGGGATTTAGGGAGTTTAAACACCAGGCGCGCCGCCTGGTTTTGGATCTGCTGCAACCGCCGAAGACTATATGCAGGAATACCTGCATATAGGGCGTTGCCGTAATCCAGGCGGGACACGACCATGGCAAGAGTAATCAGTTTAAGTGCATCAAATGAGAAAAAACGGGACACCTTGCGTATGGTACGCAGTGCCAGAAAGGAAGAAGAGACCACGGAGCTGACCTGGGAGTGAAGGGTGAGTTGGGGATTAAGCTTGATGCCGAGAGTTTTAACTGAGGTTGCGGGGGCAGGAGGGGGGCCAAGGGAAGGGGGCCAGAAGATAGGGGACCAGGGGCTGGATGAACCACCCGTCAACACCAGCTCTGTTTTGTCTGGGTTGAGTTTAAGATGATTGTGGTTCATCCAGTCACGGATGTGAATCATGATGGTTTGAAAATTAAGAGCAGAGTCGGGGGAGGAAGAAAGGTTAAAGACAAGCTGGAGGTCGTCCGCATAATTAAACACGGCGACCTCCATTTGTTGCAGTGAAAAGATAAGAGGGGAGATGTATAGGTTAAATAAAAGGGGGGAAAGGGAGGAGCCTTGGGGGACCCCGCACTGAACACTACAGAAGTCCGCAGTGAAGTCACCCAGGCGGACAGCCTGGGTGCGGTCCCTCAGGAAGGAGGATAACCAGACCAGCGCCGTACCCTCGATCCCCGCCGCCTTGACACGGGAAAGCAAGATGGAATGATCCACCGTGTCAAAAGCGGCTGAGAGATCGAGGAGGACCAGGGCCTGAGGTTGATTGGTATCCATACCCTCCCTGAGGTTGTCAAGGACCGACAGCACTACGGACTCCGTAGAGTGTGCGGGGCGAAACCCGGCCTGGCGGGGGGCGAGGACCCCATTCTTCTCCACGAAAGAACTCAAGGCAGAAGTAACATGGCGCTCGAGAACTTTCGCCAGAAACGGCAGGAGGGAAATGGGGCGAAAGTTGGCTGGAACTGAGGGATCAGCGCCCGGTTTTTTCAATATGGGGACAATGACGGCGGATTTAAGTGAGTTAGGTACCACGCCCTGAGAGAGAGAACTGTTAAGAGCGTGGAGAGGAAGGTCAGGACAGCTGAGGAAGATGTGACGGAGAATATGGGCCGGGCAGGGATCTAGTGGAGAACCAGATTTGACGAGTGGGATTATAGCAGTCAAAGATTCTTGAGTTAGAGGTGGGAGGGCAGTGAGGTATTCCTTAGGGGAAGGGCACTGAGGGTCCACAAAAGAGGGGGAAGGAGGGGGGATGTTGGTTTTAATAATGGCAATTTTTTGAATAAAGAAATGATTGAGAGAGTGACAAAGATCCTGGGAGGGAGTGGGTTTGAGGGAGGTTCTGTCTGAAAACGCCAGATTATGGATAATCGAAAAGATTTCCTTCGATTTGTTTTCGGCTGCGAGTATTTTGGAGGAAAAATAGATGGTTTTTGCCTCCAAGATGTTTTTTTTGTAGAGAGTCAAGATGTTAATAAACTCTAGTCGCAAAAAGGGGCAATAGTTTTTCCTCCAAGCTCGCTCCGCCCGGCGAACCGCTAGTTTAGTGGCTTTTAGATCTTGATTGAACCACTGATTGGCATCCTTCTCTCGTTTGGTTGAGACTCGCTTCAAGGGGGCAACCGAGTCACAGCCTGCAGAGAGCCATAGATCAATGGCCTTGACCTGGGAATGAATAGGCATATTTTTCAGGGAGGGAAGGGAAGTGGTGAGTAGGGAAGCTAGACTGTCCTTTCCACATCCTTTCCACATTGATTTATAATTATTGAAAGGAGATTGAAAGGACCTCTACTCTCTCTCCCTCCACCGAATGATGATATATGACTAAATATGGACATGATTCCTATTATTATTATTATTATTATTATGCGTTCTTATATAGCGCTCGATTACCCGTAGGCATCTCGGCGCTTGCCTTGGGAACCCGTCCTGGCTTTTTTCCCTGTGAGATACCCGTACTGGGCCTCCCCAGGGTGAAAGCCAGGCATCCCGCCGCGGGGGGGCTGTAGTGGAGATTAAGCAAGCTAATGCCCAGAGCTGCAGAGTGTGAACCCGTGATTCGACTAGGCACCAAAACGAGAATTATCGAGTCCGTGGATATTTGGGCTCAAGACCCTGCCGCGTCGGGAATTGAACCCTGGTCCCGGGTCTGACCTCTGCTTCAGGGTCTGCCTCCTCTAACCAGTGAGCCACACTTCTCCACTTATGCCTTTATAAGGATATGATTTGTTATAACCACATAAGGGCATGAATCGGGGATGTTTAATTAGGGTCCTAGATACATTCACAACAACAAGAGAAAGCTAGGGAGCAAGACCCTGGACCAGGACAATGGCCAGCTGAAAGGACAACAAAAACAAAGTGATGGATGGAATGTTTAAATTAATCTCAGCCACTGGCAATCATTCGGGCTGCACCTCAATCCTTCCTTTTCACCCACTATGTCACCTTGGTTTGGACGCAGCCATGTGCAAATCTGTCTTGCCCCTGCTCCAATGGGAACAGTACTACTTGAACTGCCGTCCCAGGTCCTTCCTGAATTGGAACCAAGGCTAGTTTTGCCCTTATTAAGGCTCATTAGTCAGGAATGGCTTGGTTCCAGTGGCACAATGAACACAGGACCTACGTCTGGGCATACCCATCACATTTATGGCATCAAAACAAGGTGATGGATGGAATGCTTGAAATGAATCTCTTAGGAAGAGGTGTGGCGCCGCGGCCAGGGCGACTGACTCCGGAATCTGGGGATCGTGGTTCGATCCCTGGGGCTGGCGGCAGATTAGCCCAGCACCATGTGACTCTGGGCAATAGCTTGCTTAATCTTCCCGACGGCCCCCAGCGCCTAGAGACCCTTACGGGTGATTGTTCGCGCTTTACAAATGTGGATTATTATTATTATTATTATTATTATTATTATTACTATTATATTATTATTATTATTATTATTATTAGAAACTGTCAGTCCTCCAGGCCACATTCCAATCCATATTTTTTCACCCACCATGCAACCTGATTTTGGACCTAGCCATATGCAAATCAGTGTTGAACCTGCTGCATTGAGAACAGTTCATCTTGTACTCCCAGGCCAGATCCTCCTTGAACTGGAACAAAAGCAGCCCAGGACTGATTTCACCCTTAATAGAGCTAATCTGCCAGGGGATGTTACAACGACTTGCTTTGAAGGGCGCTGGATTTAGGAGTAGTATAATTTACTATTCCAACTCCAGTCTACGTACAGTAGAGAAGGTGGTGGATTGTAAATTATACTATTCCTTGTCCTAGAGTGCCATTTAACGCAAGTCGTTGTAACGACTTGCGTTGTGAAAACCGCGATGTAATAGCATCGCAATGTAATCCCTGCATTGTGAACGATGTTTCCCCTGCCAGGCATAGTTTGTTTCCAATTTGGGCTGAATTGTTTCCATTGGAGCAGGGTCAAGATTGCTCTGCATATGTCTGGGCCCAAGCTGAGGTGGTATGGTGTGCAGAATAACTATGGAGTAGGATACAGCCTTAGTAATTACCATTGGCTGACAATAATTAAGACATGCTATCCATCACTTTTTTGTATACTTTATTGTGTCATCCTAAGTGGGACGAGTATGCCCATATGTGGGTCCTTTGTACACTGTGCCACTGAAACCCAGCTATACCTGGTTGATGACCCCTAATAAGGGCAAAGCAGGTCCTGGGTTGCTTGTGTTCCTGTTCAGGGAGTAGCTGGCCAGACAGGTCAGGCTTGACTGTTTTGATTGGAGCAGGGCCATGACTGGTTTGCATTTGGCTGGGTACAACTTGAGCTGGCATGGTGGGCAGAATAGCAATGTACTGTGATGTGGTTCCTAGTAACTATTAGTGGCTGAGATGAATTCAAGCATTCCATCCATCACTTTTTTGTAATACTTTAGTGTGGTGCCCTTTACGGGATGGTATGCCTGGATTTGGGTCCTGTGCACACTGTGCCACTGTAATCAAGCCATACTTGGCTCATGAGCGCTAAAAAAGACTAAACCGGTCCTCGGTTGCTTTTGTTCTGGTTCAGGGAGTACCTGGCCTGACAGTTTGAGCTGGACTGTTCCCACAAGAGCGAGGTCAAGTGGAGAAAAAAGGTGGACTGGGAAGTGGCCTGAGTAATTACCAGTGGCTGAGATAAATTCAAGCATTCCATCCATCACTTTTTGATACACTTTAGTTTGTCGCACTCTGTGGGATGGGTATTCCTAGATGTGGGCCCCGTGCACACTGTGTCACTTGAACCAAGCTATTGAGGGGGAGGCCACACACAATTTTTTGAGCTGGGGAACCGCACAGACAACAGACAGTGCACTACACTGGACCATCAGTTGACACTAGCTCGATGCAGCATAATGGGGAAACCAAGGTTCTCACAGAACACGACGGGACCAGAAACCACACCGGAAAACCTACCAAATACCTGCGCCTCATCAAGTCACCAGCGACCCCCTTGGATACATAGTGGTCCTCTACCACGTTGTGCTACTACTATTGGTCATCGACCAGTCCTCAAGCATATCCCCTATCCGGCTCACCCATCAAGACATTGAACCTGCGAACTTGCCGCCGACCGTTGAGACCTAGCAGTTTGGCCGATGCCCGGTGGATCTACCTTGATAGCTATAGAGGAGATGGGCTGTTGGCTTCCCCCTCGGCCGTCCCTTACCCAGCCGGACTTTGGACAGACTTTCCTTCATCTCTCCGCTGTATCTCCCTCCTCCCCAATCTACTCCTCTCCACTTTGCTGCTACTGACCGCTGCTCTCTCCTGTCCTGGCCCTTAGTCCCCACCCTGCTTATCTTTGAATTTTCCTTAATCATTTCAGAGCTAGTTATTTTGTCCAATGCCCGATGGAGCTACCTGGTTTAGCTATAGGGGAGACAGGTCGGGGATTCCCTCCTTGGACGTCACCTACCCAGTCGGTCTTTCGCCAGACTTCCTTTCGTCTCTCCTGTCATCTCTTCCCACATCCTACCTCTATTTATGTCTCTCCTTCTCTCCTCTCTCAAAGTATTGAGACTGAACTATTTTGTCTGATGCCTGATGGAGCTACCTGGTTTAGCTATAGGGGAGATGGGCCGTGGACTCCCTCCTTGGTCGTCACCTACCCAGTCGGCCTTTAGACAGACTTCATTTCGTCTCTCCTTGTTGTCTCTTCCCCTATCCTCCCTTTCTCACCTTCCCTGCCCCCAACCCTCTACGCGCCATTTACTTTGCCCTCCATGTTCTTTAAATGTTTTCCCATTGAGACCTAGCTATTTGGCCAACGCCCGGTGGAGCTACCTGATGGCTATAGAGGAGATGGGTTTTGGGACTTCCCCCTTGACCGTCACCTACCCAGCCGGACTTTGGGCAGACTTTCCTCGGTCTTTCTGCCGTATCGCCCTCCTACCCCTTTACCCTTACCCCCTTCCCCTCTACACTTCACTTACCTCATCTTCTATGCTTTTGTAATTGTTTGTCTAGCAACTGATGTAAATTGGAACTGATGTAATCTTGTAATTTTGTGGAACCTCATGTAAAGCGCTCTGATACCTCCGGGTCTAGCCAGCGCTATATAAAACTCTTAAAATAAAATAAGGGCTAAACTGGTTCTACCGTGCTCGTGTTACAGTTCAGGGAGGAACTAACCTGGTAGTTTGGGCTGGGCATGGGCAACACTGATTTGCATATGGCTTGGTTCAAGCTGAGCATGCATGGTGTACAAAATAGCAATAGCCTGGGATGTAGCCCAAGTAATTACTGGTGGCTGAGATGTACTCAAGCATTTTATCCATCACTTTTTTGTACACTTCAGCTGGAAGGCAAGCAACCCAATGCCCCTGATGCACTAAGGACTCTGTGCAGCTGACTTCACAAGACCAGATGGGTCTCATCTGGGCCAGTGATTCAGGCCCCCTTACATATATACCACTGCTAGTCGATATTAGGAAGGGACGCCCTAAACATGCCCCTTTCTAATACCAAATCACAAACCCATTTTACAATTCGGTAATAGGTTATCGAATCTCAAAATAGGGTTTTGTACATATAGAAATGCTTTTTTTGTGATCGCAATCGGCCCGATTCTGGGAATCAGGCCATTTGCGAGTTCAAAAAAATCTATGTACATCTGGCCCTTAATGTTTTAATCTGTGCTCTGATTATCAATATCTGCTGTAACTTAATTTCCTGCTGATTAATTCAGTTCTATTTAACAACAAGGGGTGGTGATGGACAGAGTTTCTGAATTAAGCAGAATACTCTCACCCAGTCAAGAGATCAGGGCTAGATCCAACACCGTTTTTTAGCTCACTGCACCATCCCAGTTCAGAACCTGGCTATATGCAAATTAGTCTGTTCCTGTCCCAGTGCATGATGGGAACAGGGCAAACCAAACTACCAAGCCAATTCTTACACTGGGAAGGAAACAAGCTTCCGGGGACCAGTTTCTGCCATTTCAGGCGTCGTCGGCCCGGCTTGCTTGAATCCTGATGGTGCAATGAGCAAGGGACTCACATCTGAGTATACCCTTCCACGCTTAGGGTGGACAAAATATTTAACAACAACTGATTAATTCAGTTCAGCTGCTTTTTTCCACAAGACTACTCATTGTCTGCTGTTGATCTTCCTGAATTCTACTTTGTCTTTGTGCTACCTATTCTTGCACAAACCCCCGAATAGCTTTCTTCACTGCATACCACACTATGCTGCTAGTGGTAGACCCTTAATAGTTATACATGCCTTCATATCTATCCTGAGTTCCTGCAAGTAGGCCTTTTCCAGCAACAAAAGTTTAGAAAAGTACATTTATAATTATGTTGCACATTATTGGCAAGTTCTCATGCTAGTGATTAAAGGGCATAATCTGAACTGCAGGCTAGGTAAAAACAAACTGTTATATCTTTAACCTTTTACTAACCAGAAAGAAATCTTTTGAGTATTGACTATAGAAAAGACAGCATATACTCATGTATTCAGATTCCTCCGTCTTCATTAGTCAATTAGCTTTAAGATATCAATTAATGATGACAAGCCCGTCTCTTTTTAGGCATTTGGGTGAGACCTATGGTATTGGTAGTATCCTTGACTTGACTCTGCTTACAGTTAAAGTCATGTGTAAATACATAATACCCAGATAACGAAAGGAGGACTTCCAAAATCTCTGAGTACATTCTTGGATCCACACACACAAAAAAAAAGTAAGATTATCAAATTCACGCCCCTGTTCTTGGTGGCACGTGCTTTGTGTTGTAAAACTACTCTCACCCACAAAATGCAGCATGCTTCTTCATAGGGCTTGCTAAGCAGCACCGTCGCACAGATCAACGCCTGGGGTGGAGGAAAAGAGAAGGGGAAGACAATACAAACATAAAATTGTAGGGATCCAAAATAGAAATATTAGTGAGAACATAGAATCTAAAACTGGCTAAGAAATATCCACCTATATACTTTATTCATGGATTTCCTGGTCAGTATTAAAATAAATATAGGATGCACTGCATATTTGTTAACATGTTTCAGCCGATTGGACATAGCCCTTACATGGGTCTTTACGGCTTTAATCAGGATCTATGCTCCCCTATATTCCCCTACTTTCCAACCTACTGTAGTAGGTTTGAGGATAGACACACTCCGGTTCTTGGCTGCTTAAACACACTACAGTAGTACCTGTAAATGAAAATGTTGCAGTCATAATCACAGTTTCACGATGAGAGACCTGGCTACCTGAATTGTACAGTCAGATAGCATGCATAGGTTCTTTCTTAACACAATAATGAAACTCATTCATTCTTTCCAAGAGTAGTTACCTCTCGGGGTCTGGTTCACATAACACCCTAGATAACATGAATACAGGTTCTTTCTTTTATGAACCTGAATGTTACATTTCTGCTGCTGGCTTTTCTATCTCATACAAATAGTTCATTTATCGCTATAGAGTCCCACACCAATCACCACCCCCTGACCAGTGGGAATATAGCTAAGACAGACGTGGGACACCTGAAACAATCTTGACTAAATCTTACTGAATTTCTCAGTAGTTGAAGCTCAAAAAGGCACAGGAGTGATGTGGCTCCCTGTAGTCAAACACTAGTTACATTAGGAAATAATACACATAATTATAAGCATTGTCCAGCAATCCCCCCACCACCCGGGCACGTTTATTTATCTATGTATTCTCACGGTCAAGTATGGGGCACTAGTACACTGCATCCCTTATGTTTCGGTGGTCTCCAGTAGCCAGAAGGTCCAGCCCGTCTACATGTTTATTTTTATCGTCAGGATTTAAAGCATTGGTGCAATGAGGCTGGTGTAATTCTGTTCTCTCTAGTCTCCGGTAGATCGGCCCCTCCCCACGCTTTCCTTACTATGGCAAGGTGAAGCCGTCATCCCTGTTCTTTCCTCCGCATGCCATGTAGGTACTGGTCGTTTCACTCTGCTTTACTACATCATGTGGTCTTCCATTGCAGTCACATGATCGAGATGGCCATGGGGCTAGCGCAGGACGTCTTTTCTGTCCTGCCCTTCTTCATCCACCATCTTGAAAGTATAAGGCTTAAGTTCTTGCAGTAATATTCTCACCGGCATTCTAATCGTTTTTTTAAAAAATAGTACAAATTTGGAGCTCATTCCCAATGGATTTTGAATGAAAAGAAAGTACCATTGCCAGTAGATAATATCTGTATCAAGATTACAGTTTATAATGTACTCATCTCAGGGCAGTGTATCAATTATAGTCTTTTGTTTAATATATATCGAAGGTACACATGTTAATGTTCTAACCAAACTTGTGTGTTGGGTCAGACTCGGGTAGGATGAAACCGGGGAATGCCCTACCTAAGTAGCAAACTTGCCTCAAGTGTATGTATGGTATACACCCCCTATTTGATCATTGCGGGCACATTCCCCATCCTAGGCTTCTGTGTAAACGAACAGTGCAGTCTGAGTATTGTAGTATTTAATTTCACAGGGGCACTCATACCTGAAAAGTGTCAGGTAACATGTGTGAACAGGTCTGTTAGGATCCACAACCTATTGAGTAAATTCCACAGAATGCTGTTCTTTAAACCATTGTCATTGCTCCGGATCCTTTAAATCCATTTCTGTTCCCTGAGTAGCAAAATCCTTTTGGTGTCTCACACTGTATTCGGGATATTTGGTTTATCTAGCACTGTCCAATGGATGCTGTCCACTGTGTGTTTTTTCTCTAGGTAATGTGTAGTAAATTTCTTCATTGCTTTCTGACATCTGATGTTGCTCTTATATTCCGTAAACCGTATCTTGAATTTACGGGTTGTCATCCCTATGTATAACAATCTACAGCGACATTTAATTAGGTAAATTACATTTTCCGAGTTGCAATTAGTATATTTCTTCTGCACCCATGGATATTTCAAACCTACGAATATACTTTTAGTGTCTTTGGTGAGGTTGCAGACATCACAAGCGCCACATCTAGTATGGCCTGTTACTGGTGGGAGGTCAAAGAATCTCAGAGATTGTCGTTGTTTCACGCGATTGGGCCTAGAGTGTACTAGCAGATCCATCATGTTGGCACTTCTCTTAAATGAGAATAAAGGTTTATCAAGATTAAGACAATTAGAGTTCAAAACGCGCTAGTTATTAAAATATTATTTAATGCAGTGTTAAATGTGGTAACGCAGATTGTGTTTGTCACTCTCTTTTTTTCTGTGTTTTCCAAATTTGCTTCCCTATTACAAATGGATGCTCTTGTCTGAGCTTTCCTTATCACCCTATCTGGATAGGCTCTCTAGCGGAGTTTGTCAGAAAGTTTGATTGACTCCTTTCCAAAGTCTGTCATGTCTGAAAAGTTCCTCTAAAGACAGAGAAACTGGCCCACCGAGAGGTTCTCCTTTAAAGATTTGGGGTGAACGCTATTGAATAATAGAAGTTTGTGAAAAACTTGAGTGGTCATCTTTCCTTCCCTGGTTACAACCACCAAATCTAAAAACAGAAGTTTAATTTGTGTAATGGTAGATGTAATATGGAGTAAGGGCTTACGACTATTTAGCCAGTGTAGGAAATTGTTGATAGATAGTTCTTAGTTCTTCTCCTCTCCAATCAGCAGAACATCATCTATGAAATTGCACAGACCAAAAACTTCTTTGAATTTCAGGAAACCATCTACTTGCAAACCTATGGGACATTCATGGGGTGTGCTTTCGCCCCTAGTGTGGCCTGGCTATATGTGGCAGCCGTTGAGCAGCAACACATGTTTATCTATGACACGCCCTGGACGGATCATATTAAACTCTAGCGCCGGTTTTTAGATGATTTTCTGCTGATTTTGAGAGGAGACCATCCGATTACACAGAAGCCTAGGATCCGATACGGAGTGTATACCATTCATACACTTGAGGTAAGATTACTACTTAGGTAGGGCATTCCCCGGTTTCATCCTACCCGAGTCTGAACCGATACACAATTTTGGTTAGAACATTTACATGTGCTCCTTCAATATATTTTTTTAAAACACTAAAATTGATACACTGCCCTGAGATGGGTACTTTATAAACTGCGATCTTGGTACAGATCTTATCTACTGAAATAATGATGCTTTCTTTAAATTAAAAATCTATCCGGAAAGAGCACCAAAACTACTATTTTTAAAAAAACTATTAGAAAGCCGGCGAGTGTATTACT
Organism: Lissotriton helveticus; assembly: GCF_964261635.1. Taxonomy (NCBI): domain Eukaryota; kingdom Metazoa; phylum Chordata; class Amphibia; order Caudata; family Salamandridae; genus Lissotriton; species Lissotriton helveticus. The sequence continues at coordinate 347,018,843 of NC_136059.1, forward strand.
GCAAGAACTTAAGCCTTGTACTTTCAAGATGGTGGATGAAGAAGGACAGGACAGAAAAGATATCCTGCTCTAGCCCCGTAGCAGTCCCACTCACCGCAATTAAGGACCACGTCACCGGGAAAGTGGAGTTGGAACCACCGGTACCTACACAGCACATGCATGGAAGCTGAGAGACGTGCGCCTCATCTTGACGAAGTAAGGTGAGGGTGGGGAGGGGCCGACCTACCGAATACTAGAGAGAACACAATTACACAGGCCTCATGGCACCAACACTTTGAAATCCTGATGGTAAAAAAAAAACATGTAGACGGCGGGACCGTTTTGCAACTAGAGAGCACCTAAACATATGGGCCGTAATGTGCGAGTGCCCCCATACCTGACCTTGAGAACACATAGATAAATAAACGGGCCCAGGGGGCCGCCGGACCAAGCTTGTAATTATGTGTATTATATCCTAATGTAACCAGTGTTTTACTGCATGGAGCGGCCATCGCTTCCGCGCCTTTTCGAGCTTGAACTACTGTGAAATTCGGTAAGATTTAGTCAAGACTTATGTTCCAGGTGTCCCAACCCTTTCTTAACTATAGTCACACTGATCATGGGATGGTGATTGGTGTGGGTCTATCTTTATAGCGATAAATTAACTATTTGTATGAAATAGAAAGCCAACAGCAGAACTGTTACATACAGGTTAACAAAAGAGCTTGTATTCATGTTACCTAGGGCGTTATGTGAACCAGACCCTGAGAGGTAACGACGCTTAGAAAGAATAAATGAGTGGTATGAGTGTGATAAGATATACCCTATGCATGCTGTCTGACTGTACAATTCAGACAGCCAGCTCTCTCAGCATGAAACTATGATTATGACTGCTACATTTTGATCTACAGGTACTACTGCAGTGTGTTTAAGCAGCCCCAGGCCAGAGTGGGTCTATCCTCAACCTACTAAAGTAAGGTAGGAAAGTAGGGGAATATAGGGGATCTTAGGTCCTGACAAAAGCGGTAAAGACCTGTGTACGGGCTACATCCAATAGGCTGAAACATGTTGAGAAACATGCAGTTAGGAGGGGTGAGGGACTACTACAAATCCCTGACACCGCCATCCTATATTTATTTTAATCCCGACCAGGAAATCCAGGAATTAAGTATATAGGTGGATATTCCTGAGCCAGTCTTAGATTCTATGTTCTGCACTAATATTTCTATTTTGGATCCTTACAATTTTATGGTTGGGTTGTCTTCTCCTTCCCTTTTGCTCCACCCCAGGCGTTGGTCTGCATGGGGGTGTTGTTTATTTTATTTATTTATTTATTTTAGTGTTTTATTGAGCGCAAACTTGACCCGTCAGGGTATCAGAGCGCTTTACAGGATATATCACGGTGTACAAACAAAGTCAATATGTAGAAATGTACAGAAACTGTATAGAGGGATGGGGAGGGGCAGGGGTGTAGGGAACATAGGGGATATTGGGGATACAAAGGTAAAATTGCAATCATAATTAGATTTAGTAAATTCTCTGCGGGCAGGGTTGGTGATCTGGGACAATCGATAGTCTTAGAAACATCAGATTTGTGGTCAGGCATGGCAGGCATTAGGCAAGGAATTTACCCATGATGAACATTTTGGCCTCCTTCTTGAAGCGTGCTAGAGAAGGGATTCTTCGGATGGCGGGTGGGAAAGAGTTCCAGATTCTAGGTGCTGCCCCGGTGAATGTCCTATTATAGGTTCTTTATTTCTGAAAAAAGGCGGGTTGGAGGAAGAGGTTTCTGGCGGACCGGGAGTTCCTGCTTCCTCCAGATACCTCTAGTTTTTGAGCATGATAAGCAGGGTAGTTTGAGTAAAAGCCTTATGTGTGATGCATGCCAATTTCAGCTGAATTCTGGCCTCTAGGGGGAGCCAGTTCAGTGATTTCATATGTGGAGAGATGTGGTCAAATTTCCAAGTGCCGGTGTGGAGTCTGGCGGCCTCGTTGAGGCAAGCTTTTAAGGGTGCTAGGGAGATCTTGGGTAGACCAGTGAGGGTGGAGCAACCATATTCCAGTCTGGAGATGACTAGTGCTTGAACTGCCATTTTTAGGTCTGGAGCCTTAATGAAAGGCTTCAGCTTCCAAAGGTAGCTCAAGTGGAATCTAGCTACTTTAGCCATTGAGTTGATGTGGTCCCGCATGTTCAAGTTACAGTCTAGGATTATGCCCAGGGATTTGGCAGAGTCCACAAGGGTCGGCGGGCAGTTTAGGGCTGTGATGGCCTTGATCCACAACTGAATCTCGGGGTTGGCTTTAGAGGGGGAGATTAGGAGGAATTCATTCTTTTTTGCGTTGAGGTTTAGTTGGTTAATGGCTAGCCATTGGACAGTCAATTTCAGGGTCTCGTTCAGGGAGAGGATCTCCTCAGGCGAAGAGATCTTGCTGTAAATTTGGGTATCCCAGGGTTGATCCTTGGGGGACTCCAACCATGACCGAGGTGGGAGCTGATAGGTTGCCGTTGATGAGGAATCTCTGAGAACGATTATGGAGGAAGGACCGCACTATCCAGACCCATCCTGAGATTAAGGCGTTCGAGAAGTTTATCGTGGTTGACCGTGTCGAAGGCGGAGGAAAGATCTGGGAGGATTAAAAGGCAGGTCTTGCCTTGGTCTAGAGCTTGGAGGGCATCGTCCACAATGTGGCGCTTAGTGGTTTCAGTGCTGTGCCCCGGTCTGAAACCAGATTGGCAGTCATCAAGTAGGTGGAAATTATTAATGTGCTGACTTAGTTGCTGCTGTACACATTTCTCAAGTACTTTGGCTAGTAGTGGGATATTGGAGATGGGTCTGAAATTTTCGGGGGAGGATGGATCCAGGGATGGTTTTTTTTAGAATAGGGAGGACTTTGCCGGCTTTCAAGGGGTCCGGAAACGATCCCTGTTGTAGAGAGGCGTTTATTATTGCAGTCCAGCAAGGAACAATGGATTGAAAGACAGCAGTATGGCAGTTGGACGGAAGCGGGTCATTAAAGTGATTGTTAGGTTTTAGGGTGGAGAGGATTTTGGAGATGGAGTCTTCGTCATAATATTCGAAGTCAGACCAACGGGCTTGGTTTTTAGGAGAGACCAGAGAGTGTTGTGCGGGGAAAGGGGCGGGTCCAGAAGTGGTAGTGAATAGGAGGCGGTACTGAGTTCAATTCCTAAAGCCGTGGATTTATCAGCGAAGAAAGAGGAGAATTCCTCTGACGATATTAGAGATTTGGGGGATTCTTTCGGTGTTTTAGCCAGTTTGTTGGATTGGTGTTTGACCAGTTCAAAGAATTTACGGGGTCTATTCTTGGCGTTGCTAAGTTCAGATCTGAAATATTCTTTTTTGGAATTGAAAATGTGCTTAGTGGAACAGTTTCTCGCGTGGCGAAGAAGTTTAAGATGTGTCGCAGAGGGGTGTTGTCTCCATATTCTTTCCCATTGGCGTAAGGACCTCCTCTCCATGTTGAGGGAACCAGTGAATCAGGGGTTCCTGTCTTTGACTTGTGTTCTTTTTAGCTTCTGAGGGGCAAGGCCGTCCAGAATGATCAGCATGAATTCCAGTACTCCTACTTCTCTTTTGTGTGTATATTTGTAGGGAAGGTTGATGTAGGAGTTTACCCTTTTCCTCCTTAGTTGTGTGTGATCTACATGTTTTAATCATCCGCATTACTAGCATTCAGGCAGCAGATATACATAGTACTGTGCCCCATCTTTAGGCTAATTATTACCCACCACCCCAACATCTGATCTATATTAAATAATTTGATTATTGAAATTAAATATTAAAATCAACGCTCTTTTAATAGTAGCCCCTGAAGAGCTATCTATCACTACGATTGGATCTCTGCCATAGGACAACATGGTCAGTTCCACCTTCCCCCTTTGTTTGTTAGCCTGTATGTAATTCCAAAAATGTTAAGAAGCTGTTTGAAAGGGGAAAGGGTGTATGGGACTGAGAGGGAAGGAGACACTTGTTCTAGTAGGCTGGGTGATGGAAACGTGGACTTGACTCTCCGAGTTAAGGAATGGCACAGCTTCACAAGGCAAATTACAGAGCACAACCTATCTGTTGAAACAGAAAGGCAGTAAGTGCATGATGACCAACAATGATCTCACAAGACACACAGACTGTTATGAACACAGTGAATGCACACATGGTGAGGTGAGGAGCTGCACTGAAACTAGCCCCCAGGCACATATGGAACATTGCCTGAGAACTGAAGAAGGGCTGTACTCCACAGGAAGCACAATTGGTCTTGCAAACAGAGAAGGGTGTCCAAAGGAAAGTCAATTCACTGGTTGTCCAAGAGGGACACAGAAGAAAAATCAAGGGGACAGACAAGGGCAAAACAACAAAGATGAAGGATTGAATATGGTGGCGAAATAGTACGAAAAGCCAGAGACTCTAAACAAACAATGTTGCCAGATATCTATTTGTCACATAGCCCTTTATAGAGCTATGCCTTATCTGTCCTGGAAATCAAATACTGACCCTGTAGTGGCTGGTGACTGTAGCAGTGTGTTTTCAAATTAACACAGAAAGTTTATCTCCTCGATGATTGTAAACTCTATTGGCCCATTCTCTATGTGCAATGTTTCCTAACTCTTTTGTGAGGTATTTTCCCAGTGTCCTGACACTATTACTGAGACTGTAGTTTAAAATCTCCTACATAGAATTATGTCCTTCCCCACTCCTATTTCCAGGAGGCAAGCAATATCAGGCATACAAAGGTAAGATTGCAATCATAATTAGATTCAGTAAAAAAATAAAGGACCTTTCACACTAGAATGTAGACACTTAACATTAAAGGTAATTATATAGGTTTGAATCCTTTCTGGGTATACAGGTCATCCACACACCTTGGTTTTTGTTCATGACTGGATGCTTACCTGTAATCTTAAACCGGTTCTTGTGCTGTCTGAGATAAGAGCGACTGTTTCTAGAAGCCAGAATGTCACCATACACTGGAATATTTAGTAGGCAAGTGCTCTCGAGAAGATGCCACCTTCTCAGGAGGAAAAATTAAAATCATAAAAAAATACTTTGCGGATGAAGCCTTCCTATGGATGCAGAAAACCAGGAGTCCAGTATCCAGGTGAGGAAGTCCTAAGACTGAAAAGTCAAGATCAGCAAGTGAAGGGAGCAAGAAAACATGCGATGCATCGTCAAATCAGACTGAGGCATTTAAATAGGAAAAGAACAGGAAAAGGATATGACATCAAGCACTACATTACAGAAAAACATAATAGACTGGGAGAGTCAAGAAAACCCCAAGGAAGAAGCAGCCATGCTAAAAAGGGAAAATCTGAAGTTCACCAGCTGTGGGGTTACCTTAGAAGGCAACTGAAAAACCTCAGGCAAATGATTTCCATTTTTTGAGTTTAAGAGAGAAGAAGCAACAGCCAGAAGACTGAGAGGAAACAGGCCCAATAGAGAGACTCTGCAAGCCCGCACCTTTAGGCTTTATATGGCATATTCTGAGCCAATGTAACCAATTGGCCTGTAACATAAAAAGACGTCCCCCTGGCATATATGTGAGTCACCCCTATAACAGGTTTACTGAGCCCTAAGGCAGGTTGCAGCATATTACACAGGCAGAACATGTGTTTTACGTGTTCTGACTGTGGAAACACAAAACTGTTGTTTTTACTGTGGGAAAACTCGGTCTCCCCATTGGCAAGTACCCAGTTACATGCCAACCCCTCAGATATGCTAACTCAACAATGGTGCAACCAAAGTTGATACACCAAGGTATTGAACAAATATTTGCATTAAGCCTGACCCGATGCCAAAGTCAGAATTAATGTAACTTATTGCTGTGTGCAACTTTTGTAAAGTTGCCGCTTTGATGCCTGTAGTCTCCCTCGCCCTCAACGGTTGCACATGGGGGTTTGTCTCTGAGACAGCCTTTTGCCCTCCTGGGGAGGCATGCTAAGGACTCCCAGGAAAGGTTACAATAGAAGCCTGTACAAGAGAGAAATGTTACCTCCCTCGTCCAGGAAGCCACGTGGGAGAAGCCGCCTTTAAAGGGCGATTCGGAACAACTTCAGAAAAGTGCTGCTCTATTGTTTAGGTAGATAGGCTGATACTCGGGATAGGGAAGGGTAGCTCTGTTGCCAAACTGGTTTTACAGGGGCATGTAGCCCCCTTGGTAGCCACATCTCTGTGTTGGGTTAGAAAGCTCTGGACACTGAGAGAGGCATACTGCCATGTTGTAGGGGACCGAATGGTGGATCCTGGGATAGCCAGATGCCACACATCCCAGGAAGTGGTCATCACGAGGAATGGGAAATTAGCTGCCCATTGACTACTGACTAGTGGCACTTTCTGAGCAAAAAAAGGGCATCAATAGAAAACACAGAAATCAGATCTCGACTGGACTGAGAGAGGACCGAGGAGAACTGCTTTGCTGCACTGAGGACAAGAGGCTGCACCAGCATGGACTTCCCCAGCTGACTGATCCTGGCAGGTAGCAAAGGAGAAGAAACTGTGCCTGTTGTGTCCTGCTTATGGGGATGCCATCTCCAGAGCCCAGCTGAAGCAAGAGACTCCAAATGTCAGTTGTCTGACCTCCTGTTTGCAGCGCAGGGCCAAAACAGCTGAAGAAGCCTGCTGGGGCAAGTTGGTAGCCCAGAATATTGAGGCCGCCACCAGTGGCTTCAGCAAGCACCAGAGACCACAGCCCAGTGCTCAAAGTTGCACCTCAGTCCGCTGGATGAGGTAGAGTTGTTAGAGAGTAGCTTGGCCACCCAGAAGATGCGCTATTGCCCAGGGAAGGATTTGGCTGTGACTATGGATCAGGTAGCCCAGTTGTTACTGGACTTCTACCAGGACCAAGAGGACTTCGAGGGACACTGAGCCCGTGGTCAGGAAGGTGTCACTCCCTCCGTGGACCAAGGTTGGTTATCTGGCACCCATGCAGCAGAGAGATCTTAGTATGCAACCATTTCATCATCTCCTGCATATTGTTTTGCTCCCCCTTCTTCATTCCTTTGCTTTCCTGGCACCTCTTACCATGCAGTCTGATATCTCATGGGGCTGGTCTAGCCAGTAGAAGAGTTCTTCCCACTCTCTTCCTATTGGAGGTTTGGAACTATATCCAGAAAATATAGAATATATGTATCTTAAATACTGTATATGTTTTATCTACTTATTTTATTGTATTTTACGCTATGGCCTGCGATGATGTGGATAGTTTTATGGCATGAAAGCCGAAAAAAATCCAAAATATAGCTTCTCCTGTCCCACTAACCCCTTTGACATATCACATGATAACATTTACACATAAGTTCCTTTCTAAGGTATTATCAGGTCAAATCTGGAGCCTCATTTATTGAAATAAATATTATGGGGCTTTCCCCTGTAGCATAAATTGCTAGGACACATATGTGACATTCTAAAAGGATCCATGCAAATGAATTCTCATATTTGATCCTTGATTGTTAAAGTGATCAATAGTGCCCTAAATCCTGGGAACAAGACCCTAAATTCACGTTGTCTCTTTGCAGTCTCCTAAGTGAGATCCAGAAATACTGTGAGAGAAAATTCATGCTTGGTTACAAATCTTCTTTTTTTATCTTGCAATAGTGAGGACCAGTTCTTACATTTCTAGACCTGAAAGTAAGCAATGATGGTCCTGGGTTTGCTGCTTGTTTTAGACATAGCTGTAGGCATTCATTGGGCTCTTGCAGCTGCTAGATCGACCTAACTCTACTCCACCTAATTCATCACCTATAAGTTTCAACAAGAGCGCAACAATCCAGGTCATCATATCTATCACCCTTGCCTCTGCAGCCTCAGGAACTTCAATTATAATTATGTTGGCATGTCTGCATCTATCCTCACACATGTGACTTAGAGTATTGATCTTGAGACTGTGCTCTTTTTGCAACTTTTTACTGCCTTTGGTTTCTATCAGCATACTTTTAAAGGAGGACTTAGTGGGGTCAATCCTACTCTCAGCAGTTAGAATAGCCTTCCTTGACAGTGGTCTGGATTTAGTAGGCTGTACTTACCCATCTACGGGTTGCATTTTAGATTGGAGAACTGGATTCAGTAGGGTATATCTCTGCTTGTATTGAAAACAATATACTCCTGCAGCCTTCAGAATACATTGTCCATAACGAAACTGATCAGGGATATTCAACCCCTGTAAATTGTTTTTATAAGTAGGCTCTCTATTGGATGGTGGTTGTGGAGTAGGGTTTTGTCTTCGAAGGGACCTGAGAAGTGGTGTCCCTTAGGCACCAACCTTTCTAGAAGAACTTTTGAGTCATCCTCCCTCATTTGCTCTTGTACCTGTAATTGGCAGGCTGTTTTATTTGACAACCCTCCCTGATTTTCAGTAGTGATTGGAGCTTCTGGGACGTCTCAAGTGAGTTGCTTTGATGAAGAATTGATGGCAGAAGACTCTGAAAGAGGTCTACTAGATATTACCATCTTATCCTCTTCAGAAAGGGAATTGGTTTTCAGCGTTAATTGTTCATTTATTCTCGACAAGGTGATTTGTTTGGCTATATAATCAGTTTTCTAGCTGCCTGTGTACGATCTTTCTCTCCTTGCATAACATTTCTTCTTTCCAGTACAATTGTGTTAGCGTCTCTTAGGTCGGATGCTTGCTACCTGGGATCCATATTATTTGGGCTGATCGAGGAGATGCATTTTGTGAGCCCTCCTGTTGGACTACTAATGTTTTTGATTCGGCCCTCTCATGTTCTACTCCCACTCTGGCCCCTACCAGAGTTAAATGAGATCAACTGAGGCCTTTGGTTTGCTATTTACTGGTCACAGCGGCTGGCTAGGGCATCAACAATGTTCTAATTATGCTGATGAGGATTTGTTTAGTTGAGCAACTTATCTAAACCAGGTCGTGACTGGAGTTAATCACTTGGCATCCAAATTTCTAATAGTATATGTCTAAATAGGCTTACTTCATCAATTCTATTTAATGAAGCCTTTGATAACCAGTTAATGAATAAATCAGCTTGAGTTGTATCTACAGGTAAGTCACTTCAAATGCCTTTATAATTCATTTATGAAACTGTGAAATAGCATACTTTTCCTTTGAGTCTATTCTCCTTTACCATTGTAAAGATGTTAAGAAGTAAGATTTATGATTTATGAATACTTTGTTGTGACATGCCTCATTGGTCATGCCATAAATCCACCTAATGAAAATTGTTTATATGTCTTTATTCTGATTTAAAGGCTGAAGGTTATTTATAAAATTAACGTCTTTTTTTCTAAATGGTTACATTTCTTTTTAAATTAAAACAAAGTTAATCCATTATTTTAAAATGAAATAATTGTTTCTAATTTGTATATTATTTTTTTAACACTAAAATAATTTTAGGTATATTTTTCAGAAACAAAATGAGTTAATTTCTTTTAACATTATTTCCTAAAGCATTCTATTTGAAGTTCCTACCTCTGTTATTTCCTAAAAGAGGGTCTTGCGGCACCTGTGAGTGGCCAAGGGTTGTACTATGCTTACTCCAGATCTGAGCTTTTGGGTTTCTTTTTGCTCTTTAGTAACTTTAGCACCTTCCTATTCAGTTTGAGTATATGAACGTGCTTACTCTTTTTTTGGATGGGTTCTTTTCCCTCCTTAACCCCTTCCCTAGCCCTCTCTTAACCCCCCCCGCCCCTTGTCCACTTCAAGCCTCTCGCCTCTAGTAGTAAAAAAGATTCTAGACACTCCCCACTGTTCTCCCACATTTAGTTCTCAGACGTATAACTATGGGTGTGGAGGTCTCCACAGTCGGGTGGCAAAGGGGTAGGTTTAATATTTTAGTACTACTACATGTAGTAAAAATGCAGTTTGTGAATTGCCTCCTTAATTTTATGCTTGATCTCACACAGGACAATGTTTATAGTTGGGTGCCAACGGAAAGTTTCTTTACTACCCCAGCTGGAGATTTACTCCTACTGGAGGATTCTCCACCCACACAGAATAGTGCAAGTTTAAATCACTATTAACCACTGAAAACAAGAAGCTTTCTACTGTACATCAGAATGAGCCTACAAGCTAATGTTTCTTAATTCTGATATCTTGCATGTGATAATTTGAAATAAACATGGTACATATGGCATATTTTGATTATAGGGCACCCTAAGGTCCGGCTAATGGTTACCCATGGTGGAATGAACAGTTTGATGGAATCCATTTATCACGGCGTTCCTGTTTTGGGGATTCCCCTTTATGGAGATCAGTTTGACAATATGGCTCGAGTCGTGGCAAAAAAATTTGGCACTACAATTCCTGTTGAGCAGCTCACCGCGCAGAGATTTACAATGGCAATGAAGCAACTCATAGAAGATCCAAGGTATATCAAATGTGTTACAGATTGTTCTAACAATTGCATATATTTGATTTACAGATCAATACTCAGACCTACACTGCTATTTGATAATTCGATGTGTGTTCAACAGTTCTTCTCTACAAAATAAAGTCATGATGCAGTTATTAATACAATAATAATAATAATAATAATATTACAAGAAAATAAATAATACCATTTATAAGTATTAAGTTCATATATTTATTCAAGTCAGAGATTGGTTACTTAGAACAGATGCAGGAATCAATGCAAGCCTTTATATATGACAAATTGACACCGATTATAAGGAAAATTAACTAGCTTGGATAAATAAAGAGATAATCATACGTGCTGGTATAAGCTTGGCATTTCCTTTGTGGGCCTTGTCTGAATGTTACATTACAGGGTTTATCCCGACCAGTGGCGGCTGATACAGGGCAGTGGTAGTTGGGCGGGTGGCTGTGTTTAAAAAGCAAGAAAATTCCACTTACCTGTCCGACGCCTCTCCTCCTTTCTTCTGCTGTCGGTGACGCAGAAAAAGGAAGCACCCAGGCTTCCAGGCTCCCCTAGCCAATCCCCTAGCTAATAGCAGCGCTGTGATTGGTCTGAGTGCCATGGCACAGCGCTCAAACAGGAAGTGGGAGCCTGGGCATGTTCTCTACCCAGGCTGTGTATTACAGCCGGTGGAGAACATACTAAGTGTGCATGACTGTTTGGCTGGCCCAAGACAGCCGGCCAAACAGTCTTGCTCACTTAAGTACACATATCACTCCTCCCCCTGCTGGCTGACAGCCCAGCCCTGCCACGCACCTTAAAATACACACACAACTGGGCCAGTACTGTAAAAATAAAATGATAATAACATTGTGGTATTATCATTTAATTTTTCTTGTGGGCGTCACTCCTCTGCCTTAGCGGAGGAACCGCTGCTGATCCTGACCATCTAATACATTTCCGTTACCCCTAAGGAAGTATGGCATTCCAACGTATCCTTCAGAGTGTAAAAAAAAGACTTGTGTGCCCCATGAAAACTCCAATGATCTTACCCAGAGGTAATTCAAATTAGGAATGCAACATTACCTGTCAGAGACACAGATGTTTAAGTAACTTCACTTCACTCATTCTCCAAAGAGAGCACACACAAGAAAACTGAAGTAGTATTTTATTAATATCTGTTCTAGTGGATAGTGGATACAAATATATTGCACATATTTAAAGCATTGTATTTATCAGTGAACACAAAATATATAATTTAAAAACATACATCAAATGATGCTACCTGAATTCTCTTCTTACTAAGTTCTGGCCCATATTCCTTAGCACTGAAAGGTCTGTCATCGTGGGGGGTGCATCACATGTGTAGCGTAGCTGAAAGAGGAAACAAGGCAATCTGTCTCTCGTAAGGACAAATTACACTTATGCGTTTCCATTCTACAACCTCGATGTAGAAATAGCAAGCTACCTATAAGTGTCAAGTACTAGACTATGTGAACATCTCTCAATTTTCGGCCTTGTGTACCCAAAGAGAGGGTTCAACTTCCTGAGAGCCATAGCTCCATCATACATTTAATATAAACATGAATAGTGCCAAGTGTCTCCTTAACAGGATCCCATTTAAGAGCAAAAAAACATGAGGGTAAAACATTTTCCTAAGTAGTCTTGGTGATTCTTGGTTACGGAACATGGAAGTTACAGTGTCACCAAAACTACTCTGAACCTGAACGGACAAAAAGCCAGGCAAAATATCTTTCGAAATAGAGAAACCGAATAAGGTATGCAGCTGCAGGCAAGGTTAGAACAATTCTGGGACAGAAAGATTTCAAAGTAGGCGATGAATGTGACAAAAAGTAAAGCAACAAATGCATTGTGACACATGAATCTAAAGTCAACATCTGTGTGTGGGCCAGACAGGACATGACTTCACAGGAAAAAAGTTGGCACCATCTTCAATTGGGAACTGTAAGAAAATTGCTCTTTGTGTATGGTCCCTCCCAAATGTTGGACTGATGCTGCTGGATTTTTTTTACTCTGAGTGTGCACTGAGGCCTGCTAACCAGACCCCTGTGCCCGTACCCTGACCCTAAAACACATATAATGCATTGGCTTATACCCAATTGGCATTAGCTGACTTACGTATAAGTCTGTAGTATATGATGCCCAAGGTACCATTGGCAGGTAAGTTAGCGGGTACCCCCAGGGATTGCAGCACTAGTTGTACCACCTTTATTGTGACACAGGCAAAACGAGTCTGCTAGTCTGCCACTGCGGACTGGAAGAGCAGTTTGAAACTGCCAGCCCTGGTTATGCCATTTAAATTATTTCAGAGCCAGACGTCCCCCTGGCATATATGTAAGTCACCCCTATAACAGGTTTACTGAGCCCTAAGGCAGGTTGCAGCATATTACACAGGCATAACATGTGTTTTACGTGTTCTGACTGTGGAAACACAAAACTGTTGTTTTTATTGTGGAAAAACTTGGTCTCCCCATTGGCAAGTACCCAGTTACATGCCAACCCCTCAGATGTTCTAACTCAACAATGGTGCAACCAAAGTTGATACACCAAGGTATTGAACAAATATTTGCATTAAGCCTGACCCGATGCCAAAGTCAGAATTAATGTAACTTATTGCTGTGTGCAACTTTTGTAAATGTTGCCACTTTGATGCCTGTAGTCTCCCTCGCCCTCAACGGTTGCACATGGGGGTTTGTCTCTGAGACAGCCTTTTGCCCTCCTGGGGAGGCATGCTAAGGACTCCCAGGAAAGGTTACAATAGAAGCCTGTACAAGAGAGAGATGTTACCTCCCTCCTCCAGGAAGCCACGTGGGAGAAGCCGCCTTTAAAGGGCGATTCGGAACAACTCCAGAAAAGTGCTGCTCTATTGTTTAGGGAGATAGGCTGATACTTGGGATAGGGAAGTGTAGCCCTGTTGCCAAACTGGTTTTACAGGGGCATGTAGCCCCCTTGGTAGCCACGCCTCTGTGTTGGGTTAGAAGCTCTGGTCACTGAGAGAGGCGTTCTGCCATGTTGTAGGGGACCGAATGGTGGATCCTGGGATAGCCAGATGCCACACATCCCAGGAAGTGGTCACCACGAAGAAGGGGAAATTAGCAGCCCATTGACTACTGACTGCATCTGCCCTAGTGGCACTTTCTGAGCAAAAAAAGGGCATCAATAGAACAAAGAAATCAGATTTCGACTGGACTGAGAGAGGACTGAGGAGGACTGCTTTGCTGCACTGAGGACCCAGCATAAAGAGGCTGCACCAGCATGGACTGCCCCAGCTGACTGATCCAGGTAGGTAGCAAAGGAGAAGGAACTGTGCCTGTTGTGTCCTGCTTATGGGGATGCCATCTCCAGCGCTCAGCTGAAGCAAGAGACTGCAAAAGTCATTTGTTTGACCTCCTGTTTGCAGCGCAGGGCCACAACAGCTGAAGAAACCTGCTGGGGCAAGTTGGTAGCCCAGAATATTGAGGCCCCCACCAGTGGCTGCCAGCAAGCACCAGGGACCACAGCCCATCGCTCAAAGTTGCACCTCAGTCCGCTGGATGAGGTAGAGTTGTTAGAGGGTAGCTTGGCCACCCAGAAGATGCGCTATTGCCCAGGGAAGGATTTGGCTGTGACTATGGGTCAGGTAGCCCAGTTGTTACTGGACTTCTACCAGGACCAAGAGGACTTCGAGGGACACTGACCCCGTTGTCAGGAAGTGTCACTCCCTCCGTGGACCAAGGTGTAGCCACAGGAGGACCCCTATTGACCTCTTCGCATCACTAGCATCTTTGAGTATCTTCAGCATTATATATTACTTGCATCAGGACCACTTCCATGGGGGCCTACAGTAAAGTGATAAAAGTGTCTGGAACTGACCGAAGACAGCTTTTCCTACCAAGGTAACTGTTTCTGAGGACGTTACTGGTCTCCATGACTGGCTTCCTGCCAGAGCTGGTCACCCAGAGTAACTCTGACCGACCTCAATAAAAATAGCTAAAGTTTTTGTTCAAAAAGTATTTCCATCAAATTCATTGAATTTGGCAATTCTGGTTTGCGGTTGAGTAAAAAGTACCTATTTACTGTACTTTGTAAAATCTATATCTCTGGAATCCTCTAGTGAACATTTATTCATTGTGGGGACTAAAAATACAATGTACTTTTATTAAATTGATGCCAGATTTCTTCAGTGGCTCATTTATTTTTTCTACTGTTTTGTTGCAGTTTAAATGTTTTACACTTGCTCCTTTGTGTAATCCTTGCTCCTTAGAGCCACATCTACCTACGGTTGAGCTAGAGGGTTTAACAAATGAAACCTACTTGCCTTAAAGGTGTTGGTAAGTGTATTAAATTATGAGGTCATACAATTCCATATAATATACCCCATTTCCTCCCATTGGTGCCTGTTAGTGGGATCGAGAACATTTGTTTAGCAGTACCATACATTTGTTAGAGGTTTTGAGACCCTTGAGAATCCACCAAAGTGGACACCTAGAAAAACAATTCCTGTGCACGTCAAACAATTATGAAATGTTGAAGAAAGTTGTGGCAATATTTCCTGATTGGTTCAAAAGTTTTGACAAGGTTTAAGTAGCCACTTTTTCAGCCAGGAAGCATGGAGCTCACCATGGCTAACCTTTCCTCTATCAAAAAAATGAGCTGATGGTAATTTGCAGAGACAGAAAGATCAACATGAGGGCCAAGGCAAGAATAAATGAGCTGATCAGGTCCCATAAATCTTGGGAGGAAGCACGCAGAGCACGTCCAAGTCTGGAAGAGAAATTACCCCAAGGTAGTGGGGAAGAAGATTGTGTGGAGAAGCGTAACAACAGTATCCTGGGTGGAGCCAGTGTGGACGGTAAGAGCTTACACTCCTACACAAGGTCAAGGTGACTTCCAGAGCAGGCTCTATCACTAGTCAGAGGTTCCCTTCAGAGGACATTGCAGCTTTGGACTTGGAGTAGAGGGCTATAGCTCTGGCTGAGGAGATTGACCCTTGAAGAAATATGGGTCAGGCTGGGCCTTGGGTCCATGGTAGATGGTGGAAGAACTGTAGCCAAAACTCTTTGCTTTGACCCCTGAAAAGATAAGGCAGAATGTTAAGTCAACATGGAAGGGGGCAACACAGGCTTGGGATCTGTTTCTTGACGCTTCAGTTAAGGCACTAGATGGTTTATCAAAGGCAACAAAGTAGACACATTTCAAGGGCTCCAGCATCTGATGGACTCTAAGCTGTATCGCCACAGGGAACTGCACAGTCAGCTAATAAGTGGGTGTGTACCAGGGTCATCACAAAGTCCCTGGGAAGTGACAAAAAGAAAAGTGGTCAGGCCCCCTGTGAGGGAAGACGGGGTACCAGGAGAAGGGGGTACCTGTAGAAGAAATTTGACCCCTCAAAGGCCGGCGTGTGTTTTTACTGTAATTTACCAGGACACAAGAGGGGAGATGCAGTGTGCACCAAAAAGGCACCCATTAATGAGCAGGCAAAAGGGTTGGCTAGTGTAGCGATAGGGTGGGAAGTGTACTTGGAAATCTGAAAGGGTACACAGAGGCCCCCATAGTGTCCATGGGTGGGGAGAACATTTAAACTTTGGCCCACTGGCTTCCTCCTCACATGGAGAAGTATAGGGAGTGGCCAAAATTCCATGGGGTAGAGGTGAAGGCTCATAGGATATAGGTGCAAGTGTAACCATGGTGATGGCCAATCTGGTTTACCCAGCCCTGATCCTTCCAAAGCAGGTGCACAAGATTGTCAATCTTGACAATATCACATAGGCCCATCCAATAACTGTGGTGGACTTTGAGTGGAGATGAGTTACACACTCAAAGTAGGTAGCTGTGCCCCCTTTTATTCCAGTAGAACATCTGCTGGGTCTGGAAACTTCTGCTTGATCAGAAGTGGAAACAAGGACATATGCATCAATACTGGGTCTACCTGACTTGGTGAGTATTGCGACCAGAGGACAGAGGTCCTGAGGGAGAATCAAGGGATCCTGGAGCCTGAAACTATGGACTAGGTCCTTAAGCTAGGAGAATGAACAGGAAGGCTGACTAGATTCCACAAGTCCACAGGCACAGAAGTAGGCCATCCCTCTGGAGGAAGGCCCGGGGAAGAGCCTGCTCCTGAAAACCTGCTTGACGTGACAAAATTCTAAGAAGCTGTGGGTCCCTCTAGAGAGGACCTGAGCAATAGATAAGGACATGCCTACTCTGGAAGACCTTTGGCATGCAGCTGTCAGACAGGAGCAGGGGCATACCAGTGGTACCCATAAGGTATTCAGAGGAGAGGGACTTCTGTCAGTGTGCCAAGAGGCCCCACACCAGGAGCAACCAGAAGATAGGTGGTCCCCCAGCAGTACAGAGAGTTCTTCCTTAACCTGGTCAATTGTATCCCCTTAGCTGAACACCTGGCGAGACCAATACCTGGGGAAAACTGGCCAATCACTTTTTCTGGACCCAGATGTGTGAGAAGGTAAATGAGAATTGTCACTCCAATCTCACCTGCAAGGCTCCCTTCATACCATTCCAATTGTTGGAGAATCCCATTGAGAGGGTGGGGGTTGAAATGATTGGTCCCCTAGACCTTTCAACAGCCTCAGGGAACCGATTCCTCCCAGTGTAGTGGACCATGCCACTAAGTACCCTGAAGCTATTCCCCTTAGAACAGTCAATGTCTCTGCAGTGACTAGAGCCCTCCTGGAATCTTCAACAGGGTTTGGTTCCCTAAAGAGGTAATCTCAGATAGAGAAGCACATTTTATGTCTGCCTAGCTGAAAGTCATGTGGGATAAGTGTGATGTAACTTACAAGTTCAGCACACCCTACCATCCCCAAGAAAATAGTTTAGTTGAGAGGTTGTACAAAATCATAAAAAACATAAAAAGCATGGCCATAGGTTTAAAATCATAAAAAGCATGGCCATAGGTTTGCCTACAAATCTCAGGGGGGGGGGGGATTTCCTCCTCCCATAACTGCTATTTGCCTAAAGGGCAGTCTCCCAAGAAGGAGTTGGCTTTAGAGCTTCTCTTTTACACCATGTATGAGGCACACTCAGCTTCCTCGGAGAGTTTTGGTAGAGACTCCTCAAGGAACCCAAGCAGAACACAGTGGAGTATGTGCTTGGCCATCGCCATCGCTCTAGGATGGCTCAGTACATGAAGAAGGTGAATAGAAATGAGGGGGCCAGCCAGAAACTTGTGAAGCACTGGTATGACCAAAAGTCCTCCATGCAAGCCAGGATAGTTGGTGTGGGTCTTGGTGCATGTGCCACCCAGAACACTGCACGATAAGTGGGCAGGGCTGTCGTAGAGAAGAAGGGGAAAGTCACCGACTTGGTAGATTTGGGTATTCCCAGGAGCCTTCATAGGGTCAGCCATGTGAACAGGCTCAAGTTGCACCACAACAGGGTAGACATCATGATGCTGAAGGTGACAGATGGGGGAGAGGAAGCGGCGAGTGAACCTCTACCAGACCTCTTATTCTCCAATGCTGAAGATGGTAATATGGTGGGAGTGGTTCTCTACACAGGCCAGCAGCAACGGGACTGTTTTCTCTGACCCAAGGTCCGACAACATGGCATGCCCATGATGTGGAAACCGGTGACAGCTTCCCTGTCCAAAACAAAATATACAGGCTGTCCGACAAGGTCAAGCCAATATCAAGGCTGAGGTCACCAAGATCTTGAAGCTTGGGGTGAATGAGCACTCATGAAGTCCATGGGCCAGCCCAGTGGCACTGGTATCCAAGCTCAATCCAAGAAGGGAAACCTGAGATGAGGTTCTGTATGGACTACAGGGGCCTCAGTGCAGTCACTAAGACTGATACCCAGTTCATATGTTATGTTATGTTATGTTACAAAGTCTCTTTTATAGCACACGGCTGCCCCGAGGGGCGTCCCGGCGCTTTGGCAAAGAGACATACAGCTAAGAAACACAACGCAACATCCCCGGAGGTCCCGTCAGAAAAATTATACCGAAAAGAGCCAGGTCTTCAACTCCTTTCTGAAAGCAAGAAGGTTGTTTGATTTCCTCAAGGAGACAGGAAGCTCGTTTCAGCAACGCGGGACCAGGTATCGAAAGGCACGCCCTCCGATCCAGGCTAATTTAATCGGAGGGACGACAGCTTTGGCCAACAAAGCCGACCGAAGCGACCTCCTAGGGACATAAAAGGCCAGGCGCTTCTCCATATACTTAGGACCAATAGAATGGAGGGCCTTGAATGCCAAGGTCAGCACCTTAAAGGTAATTCTTTTGGCAATGGGCAGCCAATGCAATCTCCTGAGAAGTTCTAAGGCTTTCGCCCTGCGTGGGAGACCAAAAATGGCTCTTGCAGCCGAATTCTGCACAATCTGCAATCGGGCCAGCAGATATTTAGGCAGCCCGATATACAGGGCGTTCGCATAGTCTAATCGCGAGCCAATAAGAGACTGCACGATGATTTTTTTATGCTGCAAGGACAGCAAGGGGAGAAACTTCCGAAGCATTTTCAAAATGCCGAAGCATTTCCCCGATAGACCGATGATTTGAGGTCTAAAAGAGAGGTTGTCATCACATTGCACCCCGAGGTTTTTAACTTTCACAGCGGCCTCAGCAGGCGGAGACATGTCCTGGGGCCACCAGGTCTTCCAGTTAGGGTCCGGCGGACAGCCATAGAAGAGCAACTCCGACTTGTCGGAGTTGCATTTCAGCCCGTTCCGCCGAAACCAGTCGAAGACCGCACCCAGGCACTCCCCAATCAAACCACCATCAAAAGCCTCACCCTTTTTAGATGTAAAAAGGAGCTGGGTGTCATCAGCATAGGATATGATCCGGGCACCGAAGGACTCCGCTACCGCCGCCAGAGGGGCCATAAAGATATTGAAGAGGGTGGGGCTCAGGACAGACCCCTGAGGAACCCCCACCTCGAGCGGCGGCATTTCCGGGGAGAACGGAGGTGCCCAGACCACTTGTCGACGGCCGGCCAGAAAGGACTTAAGCCAGTTCCACACTGTCCCACGAAAGCCGAACTCCCAGAGTCTAGAAAGGAGAGCGGCATGGGGGACGGTGTCAAACGCCGCCGACAAGTCCAGCATAACCAGAATTGCCTTCCCCCCCAGATCAAGCGTCTCCCTGATGGCATCGGTGATCTCGAGCAAAGCTGTCTCCGTGCTATAATTAGCACGGAAGCCCGATTGGGAATCATGTAGAATGTTATTGCTCTCTATATAGTTGGAAATAGAGAGCTGGACATGTTTCTCGATCACCTTTGCCAGAGCAGGGAGAAGGGAGATAGGCCTGTAGTTAGCATGGACTAAAGGATCCAACGTGGGCTTTTTGAGTAGTGGCAAGATCAGGGCATGCTTCCAGGCCAACGGAACTTCGCCCGTAGTCAAGGACAGATTCAACAGCGGATTAAGCATACTGTTGATTGCAGGTGCTAATTTTCCTAGACATTTCGCTGGGCAAGGATCAAGTGGTGAGCCAGACTGGAGCCGAGAAAGAAGGTCGAGGGAGGAAGCTACAGATAAGGAAGGGAAGTTAGCAAAAACTGTACTTCTATCCGCAATGGACGAAGAAACGGTGGCCCGATGACTGGAAGATGGACCGAGATCGGCATCAGAGAGAGAGTCCTGAATGGACTTGATTTTGTTAATAAAAAAGTCCCCCAGCTGACTGATCCAGACCTCAGAATGCGAATGCGAGGGGGAGTTCGAAGAAGGGGCAATGAACTCCTTTACAATCCTAAAGAGCTCTTTGCTCCTATTTTTTGCCTCGTCAATTCTGCGCTCCAGGAAAACCTTTTTTCCCTCGAGAATATGCTTCCGATAGCTCCTCCCGGTATTTAGATTTATCATCCGGGGCGTATTTACGCCGCCACATTCTCTCAGCTTTCTTGCATTCCTGGCGCATTTTTCCCATAGAAGGAGTAAACCATGGGGCCGAGGAAAGTCTGGCCCCAGATTTAGCTGGTCTCCTCGGGGCCAGCTCCTCAAATCTAGCAGCCAGCCAATTTTGGACGGAATCTAAGTCTTCCTCCAAACTGCCCAAAAGCCGACAAGGATGAAAACGTAAAGCATCGGCCAGCATTTCCACCGAGACCTAAGGCAAGGCACCGATAATGCCGCCTGTAGATCGTCCAGAAAAGAGCCAAAAGGCCCAGGAGCTCTATAGACAAGAATCCCCATGCACGTTTGACTGGGAGAAAGCCTAAGGGTAAAACCTGCTGATGAGCTCATTGATAGGTTGGCGGCAGCTAAATATCTGAGTATATTGGACCTGACTTCAGGTTACTTGCAGATAGATATGAGCACAGATTGCAACACTGATTGTGCAACCCACTTAAATAGCCCATCTTAACATGTGACCATCCTCTGTCTTTCTCTTGCTGCATAAAATCAAGAAAATCGCCAACATTTTTACCTTGGAGGCCCTCATCCAAGTGGATTCAGTCTTGTTATCTCAAGGATCGACTGTGCCAAATCCCTGTATGCTGAACTACCTAAATGCCTTGTTAAAAGGCTCTAAATGGGGCGTGGTCTCGCTGGGAATGCAGTGAGACGCACGTCGCGGGAGCTCCGGCCAGCCGCTGCTATTTGAAGCAATTATAGTGGAGTTGGGGGCTCACTGACGCTGCTCCTGTGGGTGCAAACTCAGCGAAAGGTGAGGGGCACCTGTTGCGGAGAGGAGGACTGAGTGGGGGCAGCAGCAGCAGTGAAAAACAAAACTACAGCGCTGTGGCCTCCGGACCGAGTGCCCGCCATTTTAAGGCGCCCAGACCTGGATCCTCCTGACGGCCGACGAGAGCTGCTCCCAGACACTCAGGGGCCCCCCTGGACCTGCACAGCCTCTGGGCAGATGGTGGAGCGGCTGGGGCGCTCACCCCGTAGCGGATGGTGATTAGGGTTGGCCCGGAGCGGCCGAATGGACCTCTGACCCAGACCTGAGATGCCATTTTAATTACTGGGCCTGAGACATCCCCCGGCGCGATCCGCCATTGACTGCCTTCCCCAGCCCCGCAAACACATCGTGGGAGCTGTGGAGTGATGGTGGTGCCCGTATTTTGGTAGGAGACGATGACAGCAGCCTCTGAAGTGTGCGTGGGCCCCTTACTTTCGGGGGCTTATCGCGGTGGGGGCCACCATCTTACATGAGTCAGCCCTGAAGCGCCCGATCCTGTGAGTGGCTGCTGCGAGGCACGGTGCACGGGCCTTGGGAAATGTTGTGAGCCTTGTGGGGCGCTCCCTGAATGGACGCTTCAGCTGCCCTCCGACACACCCCGACCTCCTGAGCGGCTGGGAACACCATCTTGGGCCTCATCCGCTCCTCTGCCATCGGCGGGAGGCGGGAGGAGGTGAGCATGAATGCCTGGAAGATCTGGTGGTGGACTGGACGCTGGACCCCGCCAACACACACATGCTGCGCAGGTGAGGAGTAAGGGGTGGGGACGCAACTTGCTGACTCGCCTCTCCATGTCCCCCCCTTGTTCCCCGCGCCCTGCTGCCCTATGTGGCCCCATCGCCCTGCACCTGCCTCTTGCCTGGCTTGGCCAACTCAGAGCGCGACTGTCCCAACGGCAGGGGCCCCTGATGACCGGCCTTCCTGACACTGGTGACTTCCCTGAGGGAGTGGGTGGGGCTGGATCCACGCGGCCTGGCCTGAGTTATCTGCATGTCCTGTGGCCTCTAACCATCCTCTTGTGAACCTGGGAGGGCAGGCGCATTCAGGGGGGCACACCACAAGCTCGGAGCATCCTTAGGACGTGGACACAGAACCTGCAAATATTGGGGCCTCCTCTGAACTGATCCCAGAGGACTGCCTCTTCTGCCTGGACACTGCAGCCCCTTTGCAACCTGTTCTGGTAGCGCCTTTACAGTGTAACACGTGCCCCTTAGCACGGGCAGATACAGCAGACTGGCGGAGGCGATTGTTGGCTGTTGCCCCTTGGTGGGGCTGGACAGATCTGCGTGGCCCCCGGCCTCTGGGTTGTCACCTCCCGGCTGGGTGAGGGAGCGGCTGAGCGCGACCTTGCATCTGTCCCTGACCTGGTAGCCCTACCACCTGTCAGCCCTCTGGATAGCGCACCTCTTGAGCAGACGGAGAGCTGAGGAAAGAATGACCAGGTGAACAGTGGGCCTACCCCCCAGATCTGTTACACGTCGCTCTATTCACTGCTGAGCTTGATGAGATGCATTATCTCCATCAGCCGGCGCTAGGCAAGCGCACCTGACGCCCAACCTTGATCTCGTACGACCCCTCGACCACCCACTGGTCCCAACGCTTGGTGCTGCTGTGAGCCACACATACACAGGAGATGACATGCACAAAAGTGGGGAAGGACTCAGCGGCGCCCCCCAAAGACAATCCTGGTGGCAATCCTTTACAGAGCTGGCATAAGGCAGGGGGAATCCAGGGTCTTCCGTAGCATGGATGACCGCTTCATCAGGGCTGGGGTTCGGATTGGAGAACACCTTTTCATGCTTTGTAATGTGTATGCGCCCAACCAGATGCAGGACTCCTCTCTCCGAACCACCTTGAGGGAACACGTACCACAGGACGATCCCTCGCTAATATTAGGGGGGTACTTCAATTTGGCGTGGGACCCTCAAATAGACCGCAGTGAAGCCTCCTTGCATGAGACGGGGGCCATGTATTCGGCCCTCAGTAGACAAATAGCGGATCTTGGTTTGCTGGACTCCTGGCGCTACCATTCTCCTGAGACACGCGATTTTTCGTATTACTCACACGTCCATCGCTCGTACTCGCGCATAGATTATATTTATATCTCTCACGCCCTGATCAGCGATACACTTTCAGCATCCATGTCCGCAATCTTGCTCTCTGATCACGCTCATGTTGAACTTCTCCTGCAGGACCCAGCCGCTTGTATATCCCATGCCCCACGATGGCATCTGCTGCCGCACATTCTACAGGACCCAGTGGATGTGGAGAGCATATGGACTGCCATTGACTCTTATTTTGCGACCAATGATATCCCCAAAACACCCTTCCCTGTAGTATGGGATGCCTTGATGGCTACATCCGCAGTCATATCACATCCCTGGCAATTGGGCGGGCTCGTGAGGCCCGTCTCCTGGAGGATAATCTCTCCAAGGACATTAAAGATCTAGTGAGGCAGGACCAGGGACACCCCACACTTGCACGTAAACGACGCCTTGCAAACCTTAGGGGGCAACTCCGTTCTCTCCGCACCAACAAGGCTGAGAGGGCCCTATTAGCGTTAAAGCAGCGACATTTTGAGGGGGGACAAGGTGGGGGTAGGTTGCTGGCGAAATGCCTTAGAGCGCGCACTGCGAGGGCACACATAGCTAACATCCAGCTCCCTGATGGTGAGAGGGCCACCGCAGAAAGGGCCAAACACGAGGCATTCCAGGCATATTATTGAGCCCTGTACGAGGTGGACGAGCAGTCCCCCGATCAGATCAAAGTTATCCCAGACCAATGTCCCTGGAACCCACTTAGTCCCCGCCACGCCAATCAGTTGGAGTAACCCCTGACAAAAGAAAAGTTGGCGACGGCACTAAAGGACCTCCCTCTTGGTAAATCGCCCGGATGGCCTTCCATAGGTCTTCTATAGCCTGTTCCTAACACAACTCCAACCCTATCTTCTGCGGCTGTTTAATTCTTTCTCTGACACGGAGGGACCAACGCCCTTCATGGGAATGGCATAAATAGCCCTTATTCCCAAGCCAGGGAAGCACCTCACATTGTGCTCATCCTTCCGTCCTATAGCCCTCCTGAACAAAGACGTTAAAATCTATACCTAAATGCTGGCCAAGCGCCTCGATTCCCACATGCCTGGCCTTGTAGAGCTGGATCAGGTCGGCTTCATCCAGAATCGACAGGGAGCAGATAATGTACGCAGAATTGAACATCTTGTGGGGAAGGCATTAAACTGGAACATACCAGCATGCCTTCTATCACTAGATGCGTAGAAGGCGTTTGATCGGGTTGATTTGGCCTTCCTACAAGCGGTACTGAAGAAAATCGGACTAGGCCAGAGCATGAAATCTAGGATCATGGCCCCTTATCTCTCCCCGCATACTCGGGTGCGAGTCAATGGTCTGCTAACGGACCCCATCTCCATACACAGGGGCACGCGGCGTGGCTGCCCTCTGTCCCCTCTGCTGTTTGCTCTCGTGAGAGAGCCTCTAGCTGTGATGATTAGGCAAGCTGCGGACATACATGGCCTCTTCCTTGGGGGTCGGCAGAACAAAGTGGCGCTCTTTGCCCATGACCTCATCTTTACGCTATCTCGTCTGCATACATCCCTCCCTGCATTACACTCCTTGCTGCAGTCCTTTGAGCGGGCCTCTGGTCTTAAAATTAATAATGGGAAGTCTTGGGCCCTGAATCTTACGACCCCTGAGGAGGAGATACCGATCCTGCAAGCACTCCTCCCACACCAGTGGGCCACTAACTCCATTCGATATCGAGGGCTCCAGCTGACCCCTTCTCTTGCCACATGGAACCAAATTGGCGGGAATGTAGGAAAGCTGTCTTGAAAGACCTGAGGGGTTGGAAATCCCTGACCCTCTCCTGACTAGGCTGTCTAAACGCTATAAAAATGTTGATACTCACAAAAATACTGTATTTGTTCCAATGCCTACCCACCCCTATCCCACAACACCAGATCCAGAGCCTTCAGCAAGATCTCACCAGTTTCATATGGGGCGGGTGTAGGCCACACTTTTCCCACAAAGTCCTCATTCTCCCGCGGGATAGAGGGGGGCTAGCGTGTCCCAATCTACTGGGATACTATTGGGCATTCTTCTTCGTATCGTTTTGGAATGGACAACGACTGAAGATCTGGTTTCATTTGGATAGGGCGGTAACCGGACGAACCATCTGGGAACTCTCTTGGCTCCATCGGACTGCGTGCTCTCGCAGCACTTATTTTGCTGTGCCCACTAAGAAATGCTAGATATATGGGAGAAAGTGGCAGTATCTAAGGGGCTAACGACCTTCCCCTCCCCTCATGCTCCCATTGCAGGTAACCCGCTATTCCCTCTGGCCCTTAACCCACAGGGATTTTCACAATGGCTGAAAGGTGGTTGCAGAACCATCAGTGACCTGTACGCTGCGGGCACACTCAAAACATTTGCTCAATACAAAGAGGAGTTCCAACTACTGGTGGGAGCTAGGCTCCAATATGCACCGCTGCGACATTGGTTATCCTCGCCCGAGATGCAGCAGGCTGCCAACCATCCATTAACCTTCTTTGAGCGATTGGTACACTCCGTTGATGAGTCAAAGGGTCTTATCTCTCAGACGTACCAGATCCTGCAACACCCACCGCTAGTAACCATTCACCCATACCAGCGCCAGTGGCAATCAATGTCCCCCACGGAAATTACGCCAGCTCAGTGGAGCTGCCTGTGGCGAGACATACCGAAGGTCTATCGCAGTATATCGCAGCGAGAAACTGCGTATAAGATCATGACGCAGTAGTACTATGCACCCTCTCGTTTGCACAGGATGTTTCCCACTTCCTCACCATTGTGCTGGAGATGTTCGAATGCTTCTGGAGACTTCGTTCACATCTAGTGGGCTTGTCCTCTCCTAACCCTGTTCTGGAAGGAAGTTCTTAGTCATATTAAGGAGGCACTGGGCTTTCCTCTGCCTGAATACACAGCCACGGTCCTTTTAGGCCTTAAGCCTGACAACCTAAAAGCGCTTACTCGTAGTGACAGACACATAGCTCTCCATATGCTAGGAGCCGCTAAGCAACTAATAGCGCTATACTGGAAAAAAGCTGAGACCCCCCAATTTCTGCCTGGTTTGTGCGCCTATGGCACGTAGTGACTATGGAACTCTTCACAGCGCGACTGCAGTCCCACGACACCCGCTTCACCAAAATCTGGAATCCATTAGTTACATATCTCTGTAAAATAGAACATGTGCGTCTCTTGCCCCCGAAACTCCGGGCCCTGCGCCTATTTGAAGATGCTGTAACTCCACCTGATACCTGATAGATTGCCTGAACAACCATAATGGCCCTGCTCATAGCCCCGCATGACCAGTATACCGGCCCATGACCTGGCTAGTATACAACATTGGCTCCCCTTGCTCCCCCTCCCGCTCACCTGCCCTTTCACCAACATCGTCTCCCCAACATAGCTCCCTCGCTATAGGGGCTTTTCTCTCTCTTGATCTTTTTACTCCTTTGCCGCTACCTACCTGTCTGCTCCTTACCACTTTCTTTCCGTAGGTCTCTTGCCTACAACCTCTGTCCTTTTTTTGGTTAGGTTATTGTCCAGGTTAACTATGGGTCTTCAAACTCACCCACGAATATAAATCTAATGCTACGCTACATGCATCATGCAGCCGGCCCAACAAGGGTTGTAGGCGACATGCTGTGTACAAGCTGTTCTGATAAGCCTCCCCGAAATCCCTCGAGACACTTCTGAATTGCGCAGCCGGCCTCTACATAGGGTTGTGGGCCCAGTGCCATGTGTACCTAGACCTCCATTTGTTTTCTATATGAAAATAAAAACAGATTTAAAACAAAAGGCTCTAAATCATTCAGAACCAGGCAGCACATCTGTCAGAAAGTGGCTCTGTTTATACTGGACCAAAGTAAGGTACAGTGACAGTGTGCACAGAGTCTACAGTCCCCAGAGGTATGGCAGAGGCTAAAGTTAGATATAACCTTATTCTCTAAAGTGGTAGCTTGGTCGAGCAGTAAGGCTGTATCAGAGGACAGTGCAAAGCATTTGTTGTGCACACTCAGTCAGCAAATGGCCTTACACACTCAAGAACTGAAATCTAGGCCAATTGTTTTGTATATACAAATATATAGTTGTTTATTTTAGAACCACAAGTAGGTATCATAAATACTTTCTCAGAATGAGATTTTGCAATTGAATATTTTCAAATAGCAATATACTTTTAAATGCAATAGTTACAGTTGTTGCAATATGCAACACAAGTTAAACACAAAATAATATTGAGCTCAAAGGGAAGTTTTAAGTAAATGCAATAAAATCACTTTACTAATGTTTTTCTTACTCAGGGCTGGATCCTGGATTCAGCCCTGGTGCATTTCCTGTAAACAGTTGAAAGAAATCATTTTTTTGTTACACATGCAATTTTTAAGGATTTTTTGCAAGTTTTGAAAATCGACACTTATAAGAAATTTTGGCAAAACCCAGGCAATGTATTCCTATGGAGGAAAATTAGGTTAACAGTAAATCACGGTTATAATTACTTTACAGGTACAGTGCTGGGCTCAAAGATACAGCACTGGGATCTCTCCTGATAGCACACGGCTGTGGGAGCTGGGCTCCTGGTCACTTACACAGGGCAAGTGGGGAAGTAAGATAGGATAGTTGCTGCACTTCCAGTGGCACTCGGGTGGTTGGGTGCAGGGTGCTATTGGGCCTTCGGGTGCCCAATGTAATTCAGTAGGAATTGTCCACTCAGGCACGGCCTGGGCTCAGCGGGTGCAAAGTGTGCTGGATTCGTGGTTCCTGGCTGCCACCAGGGTTTGTTGTTGTTTGAGCAGAACCACTGCTCGTGGGAGTCCCAGTCTTTAGATGAGCAAGATATTCAGGTCCTTTGGGGTTTTCGAGGTTGCTGACCACAGGAGACGCCGAGATTTAGCAGGAGCAGGTAAAAGGATCAACAGGCCGGTAGGGCTGGGGCCAGTCAGTTGGTGTCGTCCTCTTGTTAGCAGCTGCACGGCAGGTCTTCTTTCTTCTTGTTCTTCTTGTTTCAAAATCGGGATCTGAGGAAGGAAGTTTCAGGGTGCCGCTAAATACTAAATTTAGGGGCGTTACAGGTAGGGCAAGGGCAGGGACCAATGGGTCCCTGTCCTGGGGTGAGTACACTCCCTATCCTGCCACTCTCCAGTGGGAGGGGTGCAGGAGCCTAGCTCTGATTGGGTAGGGCTCCCCATTCTCAAAATGGCGAGAGCCCGGAGTTGTGTTTCATCCTTGCCTCCCCTACCTGGGGGGGGGTTGGCAGAGGCTGGCACACCCCATTTCCTTCCTTTGTTTTTCCCGCCTGTCTTCCCACCAGAGTGGGGGTCAGAACCGGTGGGGGCCAGTTGCTGAGTACAGCAAGTGGCCTGGTGAAGCTCACAAAGGTGGCATGCCTTTGAAGCTTCCCCTGCCCATCCTGGGGGATGAGACCTAGCACCTCGTCCCAGGATATGCATTGTTGCAGGCCCCAGAGAGAGGAGGGCTCTCTACCCAGGGGTCCAGCAACATGTCTGCTGGGTGGCAGCCTAGGCAGGCTCTCAGTCCAGACACGGGATGTGGGTTGGTTTCAGGCGGCAACTCTAACTTGCCCTCTGCTGTGCATTGTACATTAAATCCCACACTGGCATAAGTGCTGGTTTGATGTGCTGAGAAGTTTGATACCACACTTCTCAGTCTTCAGTGTAGCCAATATGGTGCTGTGGAGTTCCTAATGACAACGTCCCAGCACCATATACTCTTAATGGCATCACTGCACTTACAGTGCCCAGGAATGGCCCTGGGTACTGTAGGGGCACTGGGCTCATGCACCTGTGCCCACACCACTGGCATAGTGCACCCAGCTAGAGGGGTGACTGAGGTATGCCAGGGCAGTGTGTTTGTGGGCATGACACACAGGGATGTGTGCCATGTCGACTCTCTGTTTAGTTCTGCACCAAGACACTCAGGCAGTGTGTGTGTCAGGGTACAGGGCCTCTAAGGGTGGCACAATATGTGCTGCAGCCCTTAGGGGCCTTCTCTGGTCACAGTACCTAGGGTACCATTTACCAGGGGCTGACCTGTAGCCAGAGATGCCAATTGGGTTTAGGCTTAAATGCAGTTTTAGGGAAGGAACACAGGTCCTGGGTACCTGATTAGCAGGAACCCAGGGCACACTCAAAGTACATCAGCAATTCAGCAAAAAATGGGGGCATGCCATGCAAGAGAGATGGCACTTTCTCACAACGATTATCCATAAACCACCTAAACATTATCATATCACTCCACGCATGAAAAATCTCCATTGGCTGCCTGTGGAACAAAGAACGATTGAAAGTAGGATAAATCACTTTCAAAGCTTCTATAATAAAAGACCTTCTTTTATCACCTCCCGACTACATAAATACACCTCTACATACTCATTACTCTCTGTCCACTGGAACTATATGTCTATTCCCAAGTTCAGGTTTAAGAGACAGGATAGAACCAGTTATTCAGTCATTGCTCATAACCTTTGGAACACCTTCTCCACTGAAATAAGATCAGCATCTTGCTACTTAAAACTCAGGAAAGCATTGAAAACCTGTTTATTCAGGCAAGCCCACACTTAAACTGATGTCCTTGTATCTCTCCTGGATAATAGTATGATATATTTTTCATTCAAACTCCCCGGCAAACCCATGAAGCCCAAACTTATCTCACCCATTACCAACAGAGCTTGGAGACTCATCAATGACTCCAACTTTCAAAACCATTCCCTTGACACAAACATCACCCCTAGTGACGACGCCTCCATCTGTACCAACGCCACTCTTCTAGAAACTGGAATTCGCCAAACACTAGACAAACTAGCGCCCCTGCGGGTGTTAAGGGAAAAAACAGCTAACAGGGAAAAATGGTACACCCCTCTCCTTAAAAGCCTCAAAAGGGAATGTCAAAAAACCGAACATCGATGGAGACAAACAAAAGATTCGGAAACCAGAGTAAACTATGTCACCAAACGGAAACAATACATCTCAGCCATCCGAGACGCAAAAAAAGTATACTTCAGTCAACGAATCCATGATAACCAAAACTCCACAAAAGAACTGTTCAAAATTGTAAAGGAGCTTAGCAATCCCTCCAGTACCTCACAAATCCTCTCCCCTTCAACTGAGGCTTGCGAACGCATTAGCACCTTCTTCATGGATAAAATTAATAACATTTACTCCACCTTCACCCCCTCACATACCTCAAATTCACACGATAACCCTGACGAGAACTCACCAGCATCAGACAACGGCAATTCCCAACAAGACACAGGCAATTTTCCATGTCTAACGAGTTTTCAACCATTCTCCGAAACCGAGGTACTATCGGTACTACAAACAATTAAATCTGGCTCTCCTGCGGACCCATGCCCCCACTTTGTGTTCTCCAAAATCGCACCAACGCTCTGCCCCTCCATTACCAAACTTTTTAACCAATCACTCACTACTGCGTCTTTTCCTGAAGTTTGGAAACACGCATCCGTGACTCCCCTTCTGAAAAAAGCCGGATCCGACATCACCAATCCAGAGAACTATAGGCCTATTTCCCAGCTCCCCTACCTCTCCATGGCTTTGGAAAAACTGGTGAATACACAACTGTCCCGATATCTGGAAGACAACTCACTCCTGGACCCCACCCAGACCGGCTTTAGAGCCAACAATAGCACCGAGGCAACGCTGCTGGCAGTGTCGGACGGTGTGAGATGCATCACAGATCAAGGGGGATCTGTGGCTCTGATGCTGCTCGACCTGTCAGCGGCGTTTGACACGGTGTCACACGACTGCCTTTTAAACATCCTCCTAAGCAAAGGAGTGCAAGCTACAGCTTTAGGCTGGATTAAATCATTTCTCAGCAATCGCAGCCAAGCAGTTCACATGGGCCAATTCCATTCAAAACCCTACCCCATCAGCTGTGGAGTCCCACAAGGGGCCTCACTGAGCCCCACTCTCTTCAATATCTACGTTTCATCTCTGGCAGACATTGGAAGAAAGTGGGGCATCGGCATATGTTCCTATGCCGACGACACACAGCTGATGGTGAAAATGGATGAGGGATCAGAGACAGCTAAAGAAAAGCTACACGGCTGTCTCTCCGAAATGGCAGACTGGATGCGCAACCATTGCCTAAAGCTAAATGCCGGCAAATCAGAGATACTTCTGTTTGGAGGAGCTAAACTCACATGGAACGCCACATGGTGGCCACCCTCACTGGGATCAGCTCCCATCCCGAAACAGCATGCCAGAAATCTCGGCATTATCATGGACGATGCCTTGTCCATGAAGGACCACATCCGTTCACTTTGGGGTAAAGGATTCGCAATACTTAAACTCCTGGCAAAAATCTTTTCCTGGATACCCATGGACTGTCGACGTACTGTCACTCAAGCCCTCCTAGTCAGCCGCCTGGATTATGGCAATGCCCTGTTCGAAGGGATGAACGAACAACTGTTCTCCCGCCTACAGGTCCTCCAGAACCAGGCAGCCAAATTGGTATGTAACAAAGGCAGGCGAGACTCGGCATCCGCATGCCTCAAAAGACTTCATTGGCTACCAATGCGCCAGAGGGCCACCTTCAAACTACTCTGTCATGCACACAGAGCCCTTCATAAAACGGGCCCCACCATTCTCCAAGGGAAAATTGAGTTCTACATCCCCAACAGGAACCTAAGATCGAATCACCTGGCGCTGGCTAAATCTAAGCGTGTTTACAAGGCAAGGACCGGCGGACGCGCCTTCTCATACCTGGCTGCCAAAAGATGGAATGAGTTACCTGTAGACCTCAGACACACTATAAATTACCTTCAATTCCGCCAAAAACTAAAAACTCACCTTTTCCCTAAAAACTAACTCCCCAATTCGGTCCTCTGTAGTTTCCTTTTTTGATTTACAGCGCCGTGATGTCCCAAGGGATGAGTGTCGCGCTTTACAAAAACCATAAATAAATAAATAAATAAAATAAATAGTAGCGCACCCTTGTATTACCTCTGTTCCCCCTCAGTGCCAGGAGACCATTCTGGTGACCATGCGCTTTACAGTTGCATTAACATAATATAACAATATTATATTGATATTGTGTCAGGAACACCTGTGTCATATTGTAATCTGCAATTTGGTGCTGACAGACACAAGATTAAAACACGTTGAAAAAATAGGGCATGTAATCTAATTCTGTCATGGTTTTAAGTCATACATTGCTTCGTCTCGCCAAGAAGTTTTCTCTATATTTTCCCAAAATGTAATGCTCTTTCTCCTTAAACCTAAAATAGAATCCACTACTTAACCAGTGGAGTCATGTGAACTCTAATCATTGATCAGAAACATAAGGAACCTTATTCCTTGTGTTTCCCTCTGGGTTCGGAGTGCTTTCAGAGACCTCACTGATATTACCTCTTGGTACCTTATGCTTTATTGTTGTCTAAAAAGATAGGCCCCTTTCCCCAAAATTCATTTTAGTCCGAGGGAGAAACAGTATTTATCTTCATTATCTGGAAGAGAACACTCCACACACTGTGGCACCAGGGATGTGCTTACCTTTCCTCTTGCCTTACCACAAGCCTGGAAATCTTGACAGTTACAGCATTATTGTTTATATTTATCCACATCCACTGCCCTTAAAATGCCTCAACAATCTTCCTTATAAGCATCCGTGTAATCAAAAGCAACTCTTGTATGCCAATTATACCATATAAATTGCACCCTGTCACTGATAACCATTTTTTTTTACTTTGGATGGAGTCCATATATATTCAATGAGTCTTAGCCAAACCAGTGACCAGAGTTCTTACTCTGGCTGCTCCTCATCCCGTTGATGAAGATCTTCTTGGGAAGTCATTGCCTCTATGCCATAAAAAGATCAAAACTACCTGCAGGATCTAGTAGATGCATTAGACCCAGGACATACAGAGACAGCAAAATGTGAGGTCACTTTTAAGGGCACCGTTAGACCTGGCAACCTTGGGTGGTTGTTCCCCAATCCTTTTGCCTTCACCCCTTCTGTTTCACTGAACTCATTTTTGTTGGCTCTAGGACTCTGCTCAATTTACCACTGCTAACCAGTGCTGAAAAACTTGTGCTCTCTCTCCTTAAACATGATTGGCTTACACCTATTAGTTTACTTGTAAGCCCCTTGTACAGTAGTACTAAAAAATCTCAGGGCCTCAAAATTAAATGCTACTAGTGTGCCTGCAGCATTTATTGTGCCACCCACTTAAATAGCCCTTGAAAACATGTCTCAGGCCTGCCTTTGGAGCCTGTGTGTGCAGTTTTAAACTGTAATTTCAACCTGACAAGATAATAATTTGCCATACCTAAACTTAATTTTGTAATAAATATACGTCGCCCCTAGTGTGGGCCCTTCACAGCCCATTGGGCACGGTGCATTGTATTTTAAAAAGTGGGACATGTACATTTAAGTTTTACATGGTCTGGTAGTGAAAATCACTCAAAATAATTTTTTACTATTGCAAGACGTAACTCTTTAATTTGATAACATTGAATTACCTTATTACATTTAAGAAGAGAGAACCTTTGTTTGGGAGCATATAGAATTATCATGTTTGGCGTCTGAGGGGGGTAATTTAAAATGCTGTTTAAAGGTAAAGTCGGATTTTAAGTCCCAATACTACAAATGTCACTTTTAGAAAGTTGCAAAAAGGTGAATGTTTGCATTGTTCAGCATTTTGTCCATCATTTGGTCCTTTTGCATTTGTCGCCCTAAGTGAGAAGGGTATGCCCAGACGTGGGTTCCGTGCATAATGAGCAACTGGATTCAAGCTAGCCTGGCTATCAAGGGTGATGCCACAAAACCGGTCCCAGGATGCTTGTTTCAGGTACGGGGAGGACCTGGCTTGGCAGTTCGGGCTGGACTGCTCCCACTAGAACCAGGGTCAAGACTGATTTGCATATGGCTGGGTCCAAACTAACATGACTTGGTGAGCAAAAGAACGATGGATTAAACTAGATCTTTCCGACTGAAAGTGAATGTTTGCATTGTTCAGCATTTTGTCCATCATTTGTTCCTTTTGCATTTGTCGCCCTAAGTGGGAAGGGTAAGCCCACACATGGGTTCTGCGCTCACTGCGCCACTGGATTAAAGCTAGCCTAGTTGATGAGGGGTGATGCCCTGAAAACGGTCCTAGAATGTTTGTTTCCAGTCCAGGGATGGCCTGGCTTGGCTGTTCAAGCTGGACTGTTCCCATGAGGAACAGGGTCAAGACTGATTTGCATATGGCTAGGTCCAAACTGGGGTGGAGTGGTGAGCAAAAGAACGATGGATTAAACCCAGATCTTTGTGACTGGGGGTGAATGTTTGCATTGTTCAGCATTCCGTCCATCATTTGTTCCTTTTGCCCTTTTAGAATGTTGTCATTTTCTAGCCCCAACAATTTGGTGCCTGCAGCCTGTTCCTGGTTCATATGACTAGGTATAGTTGGCAGTTGACCTATGTGTATTCCTAAAAAAAAAAAAAAAAAGAAATGTCAACAATTTGAGAGAGAGGGAAGGAGAAGGGAGACTCTCAATCCCCCGGGTCAGTATATGTCAAACAACAGAAGAGTGTCGTGAGAGATAAATATTTCAAGCACAGTAGCAGAGGAGGAGGAAATGCCCCTATTAGTTCTTATTGGAAGTCATTAGGGATTTCTTTTGGAAGCCCTCACTCACCACCCTGTGTGGTGACATGCTTCATCATCGGGCCCACCAGGAGAAGCTGAATGCCTCCTTGGTGTGCTACAACGCCAGATTACTGCGGAGCTGGTTCTTTGTGACAATTGTGTGAAAAGAATGTGGATTAAAAATGTCTGAAAGCTGTACCTACCAAAAATACTTTATTCCGGGGTCAGCCAGACATGATTAAATTATATGTGTCGGGAAATCTGCCAAGGGCCAGGAGCTGAAAATACCAAAGTGATGGTTATTCTTGGCATGTGTAAAAGACCGGCAGGGCTGGGTGCAGTCATGTGCAGGGCCTACAGGAAAACACCTGGCCGTCAGAAAGGCATGTGATGGGCCCTATTGTACCCGTGTCATTCTTCGGCCATCAGCCGATCTGAGCAACCCTTCCCCCCCCCGCCTCTTGCCATGGGTCGTCCTGATGACCAGTCACCTCGAGCGACGCTCTGCACTTCCAGAGATGTCACTTGTGTGAGGAAGGGTTACACGTGCAGGGCCCCAGCAGCAGCGTAGCAAGGAGGTAATGGGCCCTGGCGCAAGCAAGAGAATGCCCCCCCTCCTTTGAATACGGCTATTATCAGGGCTCTTGGTCCAGGTGCCAATGAACATGCTTCACCATTGGTAGCTATGCCGCTGGGCGTAGGGGAAGCCGTTTACTTTTCCACCTTGCTACGCAATTTGGCTTAGATACAGGACCGAGTCTGTTACATGTATGCATCATACGGGGCAGGACACCTTTTTACCCGAAGGAGGGGTGATAGACCTGGCAGCTTAATGGGGGGTCCCCTGACTTTTTGTCTCTGCCTGGCAACTTGATGTGGTTTCCCCTGACTTTTTATCTCTGCCTCACGTTATTTTTGCCTGTGTGCTGGACATTGTTTTTGCTGGTTTAGGTGCTCTGGGCAAAGTTCACGTGCTCCCTGAGTAAATTGTGATTTTGAGTAGTTATCCATGATTACCATATATGATTTACTGGTAGTTCCCTAGTAATGTGCAAGGTATGTACTCAGGGCCTGTAAATCAGAGCTGTGTGAATAATAACTGCGTCAGCCCGTGCCTGAGGTGCATCATCAGAGCTGTGTGAATAATAACTGCAACAGCCCCGTGCCTTAGGTGCATCATCAGAGCTGTGTAAATAATAACTGCGTCAGCCCGTGCCTGAGGTGCATCATCAGAGCTGTGTGAATAATAACTGCGTCAGCCCCGTGTCTGAGGTGCATCATCAGAGCTGTGTGAATAATTACTGTGTCAGCCCGTGCCTGAGGTGCATCATCAGAGCTGTGTAAATAATAACTGCGTCAGCCCCGTGCATGAGGTGCATCATCCACATTGCTCAGGTCACCCAAATTCCTGCACTCTCTACCACACTGCTTTCAAGAACAGCATACTCTTGCACACACTCTCACTGCTCACCAATTCAAAGTTTGCCAAAAATTTTAGGCAACGCATTGGCATACACAATGCCAATAACTCAAACTTTAATGCTGCGAGACCTATTGCATTGTAAATGCTTGTTAACATCACTAGGCTAAGCAGGCAAAAGGCCTGTTCAGATTAAAGTATGAGGACAGTTCGAAAACTATGCAGTTGTTTTGACACAATTTGCCATGTTTGCCATGATATAGAAAGCTTTGCCTGTGCACTGCTTTCCTTAGAATAGGCATATAATAACTAAAGCATATAACATACTTCTACCTTTCCAGCCCTTATTTTTTGCATCCAAACGGGTGTCAGGTATCTCTTTATGTTGTCTGTGTACAGCAGGTAGTAGCATGACATAGAGCATTGTATGCCCCGGTTATCTAGCATCAGTGATAGAAGTAGGCGAGATCGGAAGGGCACGGCGTGCCCCTACTTTTAAAAATTATTTTAGTCTGTTCCCCTACTTCTTTGTTTTAAAACAGTGTCCCGGGACTGCAGGAATAGCCATACTTTAACATGACATCTTTATTTTTCAGCCAGTGTGATGCACCGTGCACATTGAGGAAGGCCTCTGCAGTGCCCCCGGCCTCATCCCCTTCCCCTCTGGGTCTGGGAGCCTCAAAGTGACACTGAAAGGGCCATCAGTCTTAGCATGGCGCGTAAACTGCCACCTCTGATGGCCCTGCTGCTGCCGCGATTCACCCCTCATTTAGTGAGGACGCCACTTGCAAGTAGCAAAGCAAAGCTGCAGTGATTTACAGCTCATTACTGCCGAGGCTACCTGCCTGCTCCCACTGTGACCAATGCAATGGTAAATAATGTTTTTAATTAGGAGTTTTTGTTTGCAGTGGAGTGCTTATCGTGCCGTTTGTTGTGTCGGTTTCCTACTTGATAAAACGTATCAGAATGAGTGGAGTATCATTTCATTTATTAACTGTATTATAACAGTGCTAGCCTGTGTGCTGTGAAAGATGCAAAGGACTTTTTGTTTGCGATTTAACCTGCATTTTTATGAGCGATGTGGAAGGGAGGGCGAACACAGTTATGAGCATTGTTTATTAAAATAATGCTTTTTTTGTTCTTGATGTTAATATGACGTCAGGGCATCTCTTCACTCCTTGTGAAAACAAAATAAGTGTTGACTAGAACGGGAAGCAATTGAGTGTAGGTTTTTAGAAACTAATTGTTAGCAAAACCTCACCTGTGAATCCTAATGATAAGTAAACTTCACTAATTATTAATATTTGGAATATAATGAGCAGAAACAGGTCCAAAAAGGTTTATGTAGCTAACAATGTAACACCAAGCAGGTGAGTCATACAAATAATAATACTGCAAGACTATTACATATTTCGTGGAAGATTGATTAAAAAGCATACTATTGAGCTAGGCAGCACAAACACTAGTTATTACAGCGGTTAAAAACGTAAGCAATAAGGAATAACATGGGCACTGAGTAGCGGAATATAGTATTGTTATAAGAGTACAATACGTGCAGGACGATAAGCAGCTGAGACACAGATAGTAGCGTGAGATGGGTGAAGGACCCCAACCCTGCAGGGACACAGATACAGTGTGATCTTCTTGTGATTGGTATAACTTTACGCGAGGGTATCCATGATTTTATAAATTAAAATTAGTAACATAGTTTTGTACTTAAAACTAAAACAATTACCATTTTAACAGTCTATTGCAATTAAAAATCAGACGTAAATCTCACACGTCTTAAAAGGCACAGATATGTTTTTTTCAATATCATCATCAATTTCTTTATTTCGGCAGTATTCGCCATAAAAGATATCACAACATTGAACAGATAAAACCAATACAATAGCGATGAGAAATCCAAATCACAAAAGTGGAGGCAGAATAGAATAGCAATTACCCATATAAAACATAGCTTAATTCCAAATTGCTTTAGTCATAAATACAATCTGTCATAACTAGTAAAAGACAACCCATCAACCACCACATCAGTTGCTAGGAGTAAAATGTATACCAGTAAGTTTAAGTCTAATCAGTATTGGTTAAAAACCTTCGCTTGTGCCACATAGCTTCCAGAAATTTCTCTACAGCAAAGACAGTCGCGGTTGATAGATCTGTTTTAAAAATCCTGTATGCCTGCATACAGTGTATAAAACTCATATTTTTGCAAATGGGTACAATCCACTAGCCTTGGCATAAGCTGGGCAAAAGAATAATATATGTAAATCATTTTCCAGCTCATAGTTGCAACCAGGACAATTTTTTAAGGAGGTTGGGAACCATTTGCTTGTGAAGTTTCTGATCAGCAAGGTGCCGTACCTCCATTGCAAATATAGTTTCCTGGTGATTTTAGGATAAATCTCATCTAAAACATGCCCAAATTGATAGCAGTCTTTAGTCTTTAAAAATAGTTCTGAAAGGGTGCCAGTTTGTGTGCCATGTATAGAGGCCATAATTTTACTTTCATAATACAATTTTGCCAGATGCTTACGTGTGACCCTGATACATGCGGTTTCCGGGTCGGACCACAGTGAGTGGAGTCCCAGCGAACGAAAACTGACTTTAACATAATTAAGCCATGGGGTTTTCCCCATGTTCAGGAGGCTTTGAATTTCCTGTAGCTCAAGCCTGTAATTCAATAACTCTGGCGCTGACAAAAGCATCCGCCAAAAGGCCAGAGGCTTCAGTCCCAGGTCCTCATCTATTGGTCTGAGACCCATATCAAGTCTCAGAGGTAATAGTGGAGTACTCGGGGGCATAGCCAAGAGCTGCCTGAGAAATTTATTCTCAGTAACAACCATCTCTTGTCTACACATATGACCCCAGAGTTCGCCACCATACAAAACAGCTCCCCTAGCCTGAAGTCTGTATATCTCTATGGGGGGGGGGGCAATCGGTCTAATGGTTGATTTGTTCATATTTACAAGCCTAGTAATGCCTCCCGCCAGCTGGGCCAGCTTAAGTTGGGCTTTAATTTGGTGGTGTCCCCACGTGATACTTTCATTTATGGTCACCCCAAGATATTCGGCAAGCTAAGGGGCATCACTGTGTGATACCACGTTCAGATGGGCGATTACCCCGTTGACATAGAGGCAAAACAGGGTCGGTGCCAAAACACAACCCTGTCTCACCCCACTGTCAACGGGGAATCTATTTGATAAATCACCATTCCTGCCACATCTGACCTGTGCATAATTCTCTGTGTGGGGGCGTAAAATTATGTTTAAAAGTTGGGGTGGGATTCCCAGGTCTGAAAGCACAGACCAAAGTTTCCCCCGTGTGACTAAGTCAAAGGCCGCAGGGAGGTCTACGAAAACAGTGTAAAGGCTACTGCCCTCAGATTTCACAGTTTTCCTGAATAAAAGGGTCAGACGAAAGATTTGATCCGTATTGGATAAATTTTTTCTGAACCCTGCCTGGTATGTGCTCAAGACTGAGTTGTCATATATCCAGTCCTGGAGGCGGTCTAGAATCAGCCTTGCAAAGATCTTTTGTGGCACATCAATAAGGCTGATAGGCCTGTAGTTGGCCGGGAGCAGAGGAGAGCCCTTTTTAAAAATGGGGATAATCTCCTTTCCCAGCCAAGTACCCGGCACCTCCATCCCCCCAAGACTGCATTGTAAATGATTGTTAAGTAGGGAGCCCAGATCTTAGGTTCGTGTTTAAATAAGTCTCCAGGGAGCTTATCCAGACCTGGGGCTTTTTCGGCCGCAAGTTTTGATATTGCGGCACAAACCTCCACCTCAGTGAATCCATCCCAATCTTTTTGGGGAGTAGGATTTAGTAAAACACCTACTATATCCCCCACTGGGTCAGAGTTAGGTTTCTCATACAAGACACGAAAATGGTCCTCCCACACCTTCGCAGCAATAATTGCCTCAACTGCAGGCGTCGGCTCACCAGACCCAGTCTTCACAATTTGCCAGAATTTACGGGCATCCCTGATTTTAAGAGCAACCAACATAGTTTCCCAGTTTTCATGATCCCAATCAACCTTGGCGCATTGGATTATGCGTTTATATTCTAATCTCCTGGCTTTTATTACCACCTTGCTGCTGTTTTGCTTTATGGACGTTAAAAGATCTAATTTAGCCTTTCTACAGGCGGCATTATACCAGGATGCTCTATTGCCCTTGGATACCTGTTTTGTCGCCGGGGGGATTAAGCACCTGTGCTACTGTACTAATCAATTCCCGGTGTAAGGCCCCAATTTTGTTGTAGTTCTCAGCAGGTTTGGATTGGAAAGCTAAATCACCAATACCCTCAAGTACTGGCACGACCCGGGCATAAAGCTCCGCAATCTCATTGGGACTTTCTGCTAGCTTCGCCCATCTGGCAACATTGACCAACACATTGGGCCCGATTCACAGAATGAACTTAAGACTAAATCCTAAACTTACTCCTATTTGGTATTCACAGAATGCACTTACTACTTTCGGGATTCACAGAGTGAACTTACTACTTTCGGGATTCACAGAATGAATTTACTACTTTCGGTATTCACAGAATAGATTTAAGACTACTAACTTTACGTCCGCACTCAGGCCCGAAATTCCGGCCGGAGGCGGAGCTTCTGGCTTAGGGGCGGAGCTTGCAGCCCGGAGGCGGAGATTTCAGCTTGGAGGCGGAGCTTCCGGCTCGGAGGTGGAGATTTAGCCATAGCTGAAATCTCCACCTCTGGGCCGTAAGCTCCGCCTCTGGGCCGCAAGCTCCGCCCTCAAGCCGGAAGCTCCGCCTCTGGGCCGGAAACTACGCCTCCGGGCCGGAATTTCCGGCCCGAGTGTGGACGTAAAGTTAGTAGTCTTAAATCTATTCTGTGATTACCGAAAGTAGTAAGTTCATTCTGTGGATCCCGAAAGTTGTAAGTGCATTCTGTGAATACCAAATAGGAGTAAGTTTAGGATTTAGTCTTAAGTTCATTCTGTGAATTGGGCCCATTGTTATCTACAACGCCAGGCAGGGAAAATTCCAGGATCAGCGCGTTATGGTCGCTATCGTATCTTCTAATGACCATAAAATCACTGACCTTGTCCCATGCACGTGATTCTACAAAAATATAATCCAGATGTGACTCCTGGCCAAATTTATTATATGTAGGTTTGGGGGGGATGTCTGAGTGTATACGTCCGTTGCAGGCCCTGATTGAGTGGTTAAGCGTCAGGGCCATGATTTGAACAGCTAACTGTGTCCAAGACCTAACCGGTGAGCCCGCTATTACAGGTATTGCCCACTGATCATCCTCTTCCATAGAAGCGCCGTCCATCAAACTTGGTAATGGCTCAAAGTGGGAGTTAAAGACACCCCCTACCACAAAAAATGAGCCTTGCGGAATGGTTTTCAAAAATAGGGAGAGCTCATCAATGGTTTGAGATTCCTTTGTTATATTGACCGGTCTGGAGTACACATTGACCAATGCAAGTTTAAATGCATTCGGCCATTCCAAAAGCACACATTCGACATCATCGGACTGTGTGTTCAGTGTCCTGGCCTTGCATCCTAAATGGGACCCCACCCAGATACTAAGTCCCCCCAGACGGGCGTCCCCCCCCCATTTAGCCAGAATTGAAAATGTGACAAATCCACTATGTGAATTGTCCTCTCTGGCCCAGGTTTCCTGGAACAGACACACGTCTCGCTTGTCAATGAACGACCCCCACTCCGCACATGTCATTTTGTTACTCAACGCTGCAAAATTCCAAGACAGAATTGACAGACAACCGCGAACAGCAATGGACGTATTACTTTTAGTCAGGGGCCTCGGGGCTAGTATCATTGCGGTCGCCAAGGGAATATCTATGGTGTTTAGACCTTCTACTGAACTGCTACACTCAGTAGAGCCAGGGAATGGGTATTCCAATGGCCTTGGGTGATTGATCTCCTCCTGATGGAGTCCTTGAGGCCTATCTATACTGGAACAAATTGTAGCCACCCCAGATTGTAAAGAATCTTTAATTAAATGTCCTGGTGACTTGGGTAAACCTGGTGCCCCCTGCTTATGTTGTAGTCAGTCGACCGAGTCCAAACAGCTAAACCTGCTATAATGCAAAAATTGGCTGGGTAGGTAGGCGTTATAGGGTTTTTTCCAATTCTCCCTGCTTTGTCCTCTTAGTTCTACTCTGGTCCAGCCCTCTTCTGACCCCCCCGGTCCACACCGATTCAGGTGGATAAAAGGTGGCCAATGGAAGGGCCTGGATTGATGTGTCAGAATCACCTGGCGGCCAGTTACATATGTGGGAAACAGTCCTTGGGTCCCTGAAGTTTACCAGGACACACTCACCACTGATGTTTTTATTAGTAATGCCCACCCAGGGTACCCTACGAACCATCAGAATTTCACTAGAAATCCTAGGGGGGGAGTGGTCTGTATTTATTTAGCCAGCTGAACACTTTATTTTTCAATGATGCAAATGGTTCTTTAATGGAAGCATCAAGCTCAGGTACTCCAGTTAGGACAACCACCAAAGGATCTGCATCAGGAGGTAGGTTGATTACCATTTTCTTAATCAAGGTATTACCTGTCCATACTTGGTGTCCCCCTTGCGAATTTGGTTTGTTAACCACCATGGGAGCATTAGCAGACGGGGTAGGGTGGTCGTTCCTGCGTGGCGCACTCTGAGCTGGGGGGCAGGAGGTTGCTAAGATCTGAGTGTTAACTACGGGCGCAACCCCCTTTCTACCCTCAGGCTTCCCCTGTATGCTTTTAAGTGAGTTTAAATAATCCGCAGTTACCCCCGTGGCTAGTTCTATTTTCGCTAATCTAGCTTCAATTTGCCTAAATCTTGATTCTAAAGGA
This sequence comes from Lissotriton helveticus, assembly GCF_964261635.1. Lineage (NCBI taxonomy): Eukaryota > Metazoa > Chordata > Amphibia > Caudata > Salamandridae > Lissotriton > Lissotriton helveticus. Next base: position 347,061,720 of record NC_136059.1, read on the forward strand.
CTAAGCAAAGACTTAAGGACTAAACCCAAATTATCATTTGCTGTGTATTCATCATCCACCTGCGGGGCTCGGGTTTTTAGATTTTTTAGAGGTGGAGCTAATTGGTTTAAAGCCTGGGAAGAGTTAACATTGGTAGTTATAAGGGCAGGCTCCTTATCTTTTGCCATGGCCATGTTAGCTACAGTCCAGAGTGTTTAGCAACCTTCGCCTTATTACCCCCTGATGTTAGGGCCCCTCGTTTCCTTTTGGGCACTGCCCCTACTCGATTCCCTCTGAATTGGCGGTTATTAATCTTAGCCTGGATGTCAACTGGGGGATTAGCGCTGGTGTTAGATGTTACTGTGGACTCGGGACTAGCGATTGGGGAATCTATATGTGATGTGGCACGGCTCTCCAGATTTGGCGGAGTAGTTATAGCCAAGTTAACAGCAGGGTGAGCCGCCTCTCTAATTGGAGTACCGCATTTGCTATATGACCCAGAGACGATCTTTTAACATTGTCAATCCCCCGCTCTAGGGTGGTAATCTCATGCGATAGGAGAGAACTAGCTCTAATTAGAAAATTGTCCATTGTACCTACAGTGTGAGTAGCTGAGGACAATGCTTTGCTCCTAGTCTCTCGCCCCGTCATGCTGCAACCCAACGTTTACCAAAAGACCCACAATTTAAAACAAAATCCAGTTCTTAACACAGTTACAAATAAATGTGGTCCAATAGTACATGTAAGTTTAGGTTTCAGTTAGGCCAAGAGGGGTGGCCCGGTCCGGTCTCTACCGGTCTATAACGGGCTAGAATGGGCCCGCCTTGGCCCGGGCTTCGCCCGTGCACGTTCCGCGTTGCGTAGGAGGTGCTTGTTCATATAAAACAGGCAGGCGGGCTAATTACAGGAAGAGGCACCAGCTGTCAGCAAAGTAGGAATGCTGGTCCTCGCAGTCCCGTAATCCCAACCACAAAGTACAAACTTGCCCAGTTGTTCCACAGCTCAGTCCCAGCAAGAGCGCCAAGTAGGAGAGTCCCATGAAGATCCAAAGTGCAAAATGCGGCAGGCAGCGAGTGGCTCCCGCAAAGCGGGGGCCGCGAGGCGTTTAAGGCTGCAGGCAGGTGGGCTAATTACGGGAAGAGGCACCAGCTGTCAGCAAATTAGGAATGCTGGTCCTCGCAGTCCCGTAATCCCGCAACAAAGTACAAACTTGCCCAGTTGTTCCACAGCTCAGTCCCAGCAAGAGCACCAAGTAGCAGAGTCCCACGAAGATCCAAAGTGCAAAATGCGGCAGGCAGCGAGAGGCACCCGCGAAGCGGGGGCCGCAAGGCGTTTAAGGCTGCAGGCAGGCGGGTTAATTACGGGAAGAGGCACCAGCTGTCGGCAAACTAAGAATGCTGGTCCTCGCAGTCCCGTAATCCCGCAACAAAGTACAAACTTGCCCAGTTGTTCCACAGCTCAGTACCAGCAAGAGCGCCAAGTAGCAGAGTCCCACGAAGATCCAAAGTGCAAAATGCGGCAGGCGGCGAGTGGCAATATAACTTCATCACATTTATGTGGAATTTACTAACAACTTAAGAGTTACAGCTGCTCTATCATCAGCACAGGCCTGATTCACCCTAAACCCTAGGAAAGATTCCACTTGAGCAAATAAAACTCTCTTAATTTTGTCATCATTTTGCAAGCCAGAAACCATAGTTGAACGTACAGATAATTGCCAAAAAGCTGGTATCACCGGGTCATAAATAGTCTAATTGTTCACTTTTCCACAAAAGGGTATAAAATGCTAGTGCTCTTAATCCAACATAATTTATTTAAGGCATTTGTAGAGCGCATCTGTCACCATTGCAGGCATCCTGGCGCTAAATAGATCAGACGAAACGGAAGTAGTCACGGAGAGTGTGAGCTTTCAGGCGGTAGCCATGGGAAATAACCAGGTTTTAATCCTTCTTCTGAATGGGAGGAGTTCAGAGATGTGCCTAATCTCAGCAGGGAGAGTGTTCCAGAGTTTGGCAGCTGCCACTTCAAAGGATCTACCTCCGGATCTAACTTTCTTAAATCTGGGTACGACAACCAGCTTGGCCTCAGAGGATCGAAGCTGTCTGGTAGGAGTATACCAGGCAAATTTCGATTGTAAAGGGCTGGGCCAGTTCCATGGAGAGCCCTAAAAACTATGCAGAGGGCCTTGAATTGTATCCTCTGTCTCACCGGCAGCCAGTGCAATTTACCCACGGCGAACGGCCCATGAGGGAGTAGCAAAAGCAAAGGTCCTTGATCAAGGGGGTCTGGATCATATAGTGTAACCACAAATGTTGATAAGTATCCAAACTGCCCCTCAATAATGCAAAGCTCACTCAATGTATGCGAAAATACTGAGCGTAGCTATAATGGAAATGTGTACTAACTAAGGTCCAAGGCTGCTTTTGAACGGTGTTAGTGGACAAAGATGATACCAAAGGGGATGATGGGCGGAGCGCTTGAGCAAATCAAACACTCACCCGCAGTCAGCTGATCTGGGTTTAATCCATCATCATTCTTTAGCTCACTCCGCCACCCCAGTTTATACCTGGTCATATGCAAATCAGTCTGACCGTGTGCCTCATGGGAACACTCCAGCCTGAACAGCCAAGCCATATATTTCCTGGACCGGAAGCAAGCATCCTGGGACCGGTTTCTGGCTAATCAGCCGTCATCAGCTGGGCTAGCTTGAATCCAGTGGCAAAGTGAGTAAGGAACCCACGTATGAGCATACCCCGCCAACTTAGGGCGAACAAAGCGATACCAAAGTGAATCAAGCTATCCTGGCTGAAGAGGGGTTAAACCCCAAAACCAGTCCTAAGATGCTTGTTTCCAGTCCAGGGAGGACCTGGTTTGGCAGTTCGGTATGGACTGTTCCCATTGAGTGCAGGGTGCAGACTGATTTGCATATGACTGGGTTCAAATTGGAATGGCATGGTGAGCAAAAAAACGATGGATTTAGGCTCAGATCTCTGTACTGGGGTGAATGTATGACATTGTTCTGCATTCTGTAAATCAATTGTTCGTTTTTCGCTTTAATGGACAAAGATATTGGATGCCATGCCTCACCTGTAGCCAGTCACGCAAGTGTGCTTTTTTAAACACATAAAATAATCTCCACTCCTTACGAAATGCAGCATTATACCCACGATGCACAGTTTTGTATGCATATTTTTATCCCAATCTACTACGGACGATGTGTAACAGAATATTAAACGATGATAAAGAGCATATGACTCTATGAAGAGCACACAGTTGCGTGGTTCAACTGCAGATTTTTTTTGTTTAAAGCGTCATAGTCAAACTTTCTATAGTTAAGTGTGATAAGTTGGCCTGGCATATGATGTCCACTATTCTAGTGGGCACCTTGCACCAGTCCAAAGGACCCTTATTGATGGTAGGTTTAAGGTCAACCTTATAGAAAGCTATCCTAATGGTAGCTGTGGAGAGCAGCCTTCAGGCTAAGACTTGGAGGAAAGTAAAGCAGGTTGTTTTACCAGTCTATAATCTCTTGAATAATCAAATGAAAGAGCACCAAACAAAGTATATATGAAAACATATGTATTTATTCTAAACACAACCCCTCTAGTCTCTTTATGAGGCTAGAGGTCAAAGTACAATACAATGACTTAATTTAGCACACAGTAAATTGCACAGTATACGTTTTGACCTAGGGGCCCAACAAACCATATACTAAGAAAGTGGTATAAGAACCACATAGAGCATAGAGACAAGGCCTAGGGCCTGTAGAACCGCTGGGGCAACCAGGAACCACCCAAGGTAGGGACGCAGGATACCCAAGGGGGACGCATGCAGTGTCTAAACACAGCCGCAAATCACCAATGACTTCTATGGAGGAAATCAGAGTTACAAATTTAAAGAATAAGGACACTTAGGGGTAAACTACGATGGAATCCTTTTAGACTTAGACCCTTTGAGAGTCAAGTCCCATGGGAGCACCGGAGTACTCATGTTACCTCACCCAGGGAAGACGGGTGCATAGGTGTCTTTTCGTGTCGGGTTTTGTCGTCGATTCCAACAGAGAGCTGCGAAGAAGTGCTGCAGGCGACCAGAGGAAAAGTGTACGGGTAGATCTAAGGGTGGATCGGAGATCTGAAGAACCTGAAAGCAGATGGGACAGAGTCTGGGTCACTAGCCAGTGACCAGGATGGAGACGAGAAGATGCCGGCCGATGTCAGGTGCTTTCAAGTGAAGGAGGTGAAGCTTGACTCTTCAGCCACGAGGTCCAGGAGGTGTCAACGACAACCAGGAGCTGGATTCAAGCTTTCCCACAAAGGATGTCGAGTGCTGCAGTGGTGGTATCCGGATTGGACCCAACAAGCCTTGGCAACAGCAACCCATGCAAGATGACAAGATTGGCTTCGGTGCAGACCAGCAAGGTCTGAGGGACTCACCCCTCAGTCCCTCAGACCGAGGGGTGAGTCCCTCGGTCTGAGCTGGCGGGGGGGGGGTAGTATTCCAAAGTGTTTGACACCAAACACATGTTTTGATAAAGCCAAACCAAAGTTAGCATTAACCGCGAGGATTATAATGCACTTAAGAGTATACGGTATGGCAATATCATAGAACAGCTATAAGGAGATGGTTCTGAAAGCTGCAGAGGGTCTCAGCTCATGCTAGGGCACCCTCTCACACAAAACCAAGCACTCTGCCTTCAGGATTGATAACGCCTGTCATAGGAGTGACTTATAGGTTAATATGTGTCTATATATATAGATAGATATAGGGATACTATATCTAAGTAAGGGGTGCTTACACCACCTTACCCAGGCTGCAAGTGCAGACCTGTGGTGCCATTTTGGAAGGCTTCCTAGGGGTGGCATAACACATGCTTCAGCCCCTGGTAGGCCTCTGGTGGTACCTATGCCCTTGGTACCTAAGGTACCATATAATAGGGGCTCACAAGGGTCACCCAGTAACCAATCTGGTATGTACCTAAATTACATACAATCAATTTAGAGAGAGAACAGCTAGGCTGTGGTCCTGATTAGCATGGCCACAGCCAGACTAAAGTCAAAAAACCAGTGAACCACAGCAAAAAGTGGGGGTAACCATAGGAAGCAGATCCTACTCTCCTACATTAAGTATTTGCAGACAATGAACCATCTTTTGCTTTTTCGCTAACGATAAACAGATTACATTTCATAAACTCTATAAAGTACTATATCCCAATCTACACAAGCATCTCAGGGGCGGATTCTGTGTAACCCTCTACTATCATAAAATAAGATCTGCTTGTTACATCAATAATTAAACCGGAAGACTTGTGTTACAACGTTTCTCCTCTATTTGTTCATTTTTGGGTGGTTGAAAATGTAAATATTAGCATTTGTACAGACAGCCCAGAGGCTGTCACTGACTCCATCCTACATTACCCATATCCTCCCACTCAAATGTATTAGGCAGTGCTGCACTGGCATCAATACCTAAGTGTTGGACCTGGCCCTCTTTGGTAGGTTCACCCCGAAACTTTTTGCTTTTTCCTAGCCTGTTTCTGGAACCTGGTGTTGGTGATTTTAGGCCTCTGCGCACTTTTTCACTGTGTTACAGTGTAAAGTGCATGAGCTCTCTGTGTATGTGTGATGAGTGACCTGCCCTCCCATAGGAATGAATGGGGAATATGTATGCCCATGGTAGTTCCTGATGTGTGGGAAGTGCAGGGTCGAGTTTGGTATGTTTGAACTCGTGAGATTAAATGCTGCGTAATGATGTATGTGGCATGAGTGTGTCTAGTGTGGAAGAGCCACTTCTAGACATGGGTGTGCGTGTGTAGTGAGTCTGCTGGCACGTGATTGGCTGGAGCCTGGCCCCAGGAGTGAGCCTGGGCCTGCTTGTGGATTGACTGTCTGGTTTGAGGATGACAGGGGCTGGGGAGCCCCCAGGAGGTTGTCTGAGTCAGCCCGTGGATGAAAGGCTGCATCTGCTGCCAGGGAAGTGGGAGGAGATAGCACCTGGGAGTGAATGAGGCTGTGCCTGCCTGCCACAATGCTGGCTCCACCTCCCGCTGGGCGGCTGTCGCCTCTGCCCCTCACACTGAAAGGAGTTCCCTATAACCAGTTCTAGCTGGTTCTCACACTGCCTGCACCCTTTAGACGAAGGATTTTATAGTATAAAAAGGGGCTGTGTCCCCTTCCAAAATGTTCTTGTTTTCTGACTTGAATCCTACCAGGGGCGTGCTGCTGCTTGGGCCAAGGGGAATCCCTGGGCCCTGCCCAGCCCCTGGATACCTGATGGACTTGTCCTGGACCCCTAATGGACTTGTCTTAGACCCCTGAAGGACTTTTTGCTGGACTTTGCTGCCCAGGACTTTTGGGGACCCCTTTGCCTGGCTCTCCTGCCCCCTTCACTCATGGGGGCTGCTTTATTGCTTATAGCGCTGGGAGAGCGCTTTATTTGGTCCCATAGCGAGCGTGTCGCCGTCACGCAATTTTCCGTGAGGATTGGCAGGTGCCTACCTTGCGACTTTGCCGGTTTATTTAATTATTTTGCGAGTGCCCACCTTGCTTCTCTATTTTATTTTAATTTCGAGGGTGCCCACCCCTCCTTATTGCCCCCGTTTGGTCACCGCCGGGCCGCAGAGAGGAAGTCAGGCACTCGTGGTCGGGACGGGGGCAGAGCCTGCCCTCGAGCCGGAAGTCCCTCCCGCCGGCCAGAGAGGGAAGCCTTGGTTCGTCGTTGCCGGTCTCCCATGCAATGGAGGGACACCGGATATGTGCCCGAGGTATTGCCGCCTGAAGCCGGGCTCCCCGGTGCTGAGGGAGCCCCGGACAAGTGGAAAGGAGCCGGCAGCCTGAGCGGGAGAGGAGACACGCCGTGACCCATGGAAGAGCCGGTGAGTGCCTGCGAGATGCGGGGGGGGGGGCTGTCGGTGCACATTGCCGGTGCCCGCCCCCCCCCCCCCCCCAGGTGGAGCAAGCTTCCTTGTGGAGGGGCGCTGAGAGGCCCCGGCGAGGCCTCCGTGTTTGGAGCTCCGGGGGCATATTTGTTTTGAGAGCCCCATGGGGCTCAGGGCGCCACAATCGTTGAGAGCCCATGGGGCTCGGGGCAGAGTTGGTGCAAGCAGGGCGGCCCCGGTTGGCAGTGGGTCGCCCCAACGTTGAGTAGAGCCCACGAGAAGGCTCTGGGGGCATTCTTTAGTGTAGAGCCCCGAGGCTCCCTGCCCATGGTGTTGTAGTTCGAGCCCAGAGAGGCTCGTGGCCGCATGTCTATGGTTAGAGCCCTGAGAGGTTCAGAGGGGGCATTTTATGGTTTTAAGAGCTCCAGCATTTGGCCACAGTACTTGTCGTAGAGCCCTGAGAAGGGCTCCAGAGGTACATTCAGAGCCTCGAGGGCTCCATGGGGCATATTTGTTTAAGAGCCTGTATGGCTCCAAAGTTTGAGGCATGTGTGATGTCCAGAGCCTGTGTGGCTCCAACGTGCGCAGTTCAGAGCCTGTGGGGCTCCAACAGAGGGCACAGATTTATTCTAGGGGCTAGTGACAGCCCCTGTCGCAGTTTGTCTCACAGCTGCCCAGCAATTAGTGGGCAGCTGCACCGTTTAGGTCTTGTGATTGTTCCCAGGTGCCCAGCAAGTAGTGGGCACCTGCAACGTTTAGGTTTTGTGCCGGTGGCGCACCCCTGACTGGCGCTGCATGGCAGCGCGCCCTGACATTCTGGACACAGGGCTCTTTAGTAAGCATGGGCGTAAAATCCATTTTGCTCGCGGAATTTGCGGATTTTTGGTAAATTCGCAATCCGCGAACTCTAGCGAATTTGCCGAAAATCCGTCAATTCGCACGCGGCGGATTTTTTTGCTTGGTGATACAATATTGCGGCGCGCGGCGTGGCGCACGGCGTTCACTTTCCGTCATTCAGCGTTTGCCGAGTTGTTTTTCTCGATATTTTGCGAGTGCTGCGCCATTTTGGATCTTGCTTCGGGATCCCACGGGAGTTGGCGCCCGCGAATACGTAATCACGGCTTGCAACCTTACCTTGCACAGCACGCATCGCGAGAGTTCGCAATTGCAAACACGTAGGTGCGGCGGGCAGGAACAATCTCGCACTCGCGAAATAGAGATTTTGCAATTCTGCACAAGAAATCCACCAGCAAACAGCATAAACCTTCAGAAAATGATGATTTTTATCAGAATCACTCCTCAGGTTGACATTTGCCTGCACTTTTTTTTGCAAGGAGTCCATTTTTGGGGGGGGGGGAGGAAGGAAGTGCCCCACAGTCTCCAACTTCCTGTTCCTGTCCAGCAGGGTCCTCCCAGTGCTTTCTTCATGTGCTGGTCACTTTCATTTGGACCTTGACCTGGAAGGATTACTTTTTGTGGGTGCTGCTGGATATTTGGATTTGAGGCCTTTTTGACTTTCTTTGGATCACCTTTGGATTAGAAATCAACTTTCACAAGTAAGTTTGTTTGGGGCATTACAGTTGCTGCAACTACAATTTTGGAACTTTTTCAGAACATTAAATAAAATATATTGTGGGTAGCCACAGTATCCAGTAGGACCAGGGTTGGTTATGGGTGCATGATACAACTGTTTAGTTGAATTTAAACATAATTGAGGCCATGGATGGGCTGGGATTGTGCTTAATTTTGTGTTTTTTGTCGATTTTTTGGGGCCTTTTGCCCAGGGGTAGTGAGTGGTGCATGGACTGAGTCTGCCTGTGGGGTCTTTTTAATGTAAACATCCTGGATGGCATTGGATTGTGGTGATTTTTGTGTGTTTTTCGGGGTGTACTGTTGATTTGGACTGGCCATGTGGGTGGTGGTGGTGGCCATCTTGAGTGCTGGTACAGGCAACATGTGCTTGGGGTGCAAGGGGCCATTTCGAAGAGAGGCAGTGTCTGAGGCCTGCACTTATTTTGCCTAGCTTTCATCCATTATGCCCAGGGGTAGTGAGTGGTGCATGGGCCTAGTCTTTCTGTGGGGTGTCTTCTTGAATTTAAACACCATTGAGGCCATGGATGGGCTGGGCTTGTGCTGAATTTTGTGTTTTTTGTCGTTTTTTTGGGGCTGCTGGTGGGGCATTTTGCCCAGGGGTAGTGTGAGTGGTGCATGGGCCTAGTCTTTCTTTGGGGTGTCTTCTTGAATTTAAACACCATTGAGGCCATGGATGGGCTGGGATTGTGCTGAATTTTGTGTGTTTTTTGTCATTTTTTGGGGGCTGCTGGTGGGGCCTTTTGCCCAGGGGTAGTGGTGCATGGACTGAGTCTGCCTGTGGGGTCTTTTTAATGTAAACATCCTGGATGGCATTGGATTCTGGTGATATTTGTGTGTTTTTTGTTTCTTTTTGGGGTGTACTGTTGATGTGGACTGGCCATGTGGGTGGTGGTGGTGGCCATCTTGAGTGCTGGTACAGGCAACATGTGCTTGGGGTGCAAGGGGCCATTTTGAAGAGAGGCAGTGTCTGAGGCCTGCACTTATTTTGCCTAGCTTTCATCCATTATGCCCAGGGGTAGTGTGAGTGGTGCATGGGCCTAGTCTTTCTGTGGGGTGTCATCTTGAATTTAAACACCATTGAGGCCATGGATGGGCTGGGATTGTGCTGAATTTTGTGTGTTTTTTGTCGTTTTTTTGGGGCTGCTGGTGGGGCCTTTTGCCCAGGGATAGTGTGAGTGGTGCATGGGCCTACTCTTTCTGTGGGGTGTCTTCTTGAATTTAAACACCATTGAGGCCATGGATGGGCTGGGATTGTGCTGAATTTTGTGTGTTTTTTCGACTTTTGGGGTGTATAACTGATGTTCCTCTGTCTTCCATTGCTTGTAGGTGCACAAGAGAACCACCAGTGCCAGGAAGAAGTCCTGCTGCGGTGTGTGCAGCACAACGTCACGTGTGCGTGTGGCCACAGACAACTCTGCAACTTGTGCAACTGCGGCCTGCTGTTCAGAGTGACATCTGAAGAAGATGGCCCCAAAAAAAGTTGCCCGTAGCTCCTCTAGCAAGAAAGTTGCCAGTAAGGAGCAGAAGAAGCAAGTGGCGCCACTTACCAAGGAGACTGGTGTGATGACGACCGCCAAATTTTTTGGGATAAAAAAAAGTACGCCTGCAGCAGCAGCGGGGTCTGCTGGGGACCAAGCTGGGAGCAGCACCTCCGCTCCATTGGGCTCAGTGCCACCACCACCACGCCAACTTAGGTCCAAGTCCTTGAGTGCTGCAGAGGCAGCCAGTATAGTTGTTCAATCACCATCGACCAGTGATGTTGGCTCATCGCAAGAAAGTAGCAGCAATGTCCCTCAATCAACACAGGTTGTTGTAACTCATCTGACGAGTGTTGAACAACCACAGCCGCAACAACAATCACATGTGCAAGTACAAGCCCAAGTACATGTGGAAGGAGAGGCGGCGCAAGGAGAGGAGCAAGCAGAGGTGCATGGAGGGGCACAACAAGTGGCCACAATAGTTGTTCCTCCAGAAGTAGGGGCACATCTGGAAATCGACAATCAAGCCGAGGTATCATTCGAGGAAGCCACTCCTCCTGATGATCATTCATTGTCTTCCACATCCCGAGCAAGGAAAAGATCAAGGGTGTTGGTGTCTACATCTTCTTCAAGCCCACCTCCTTCTGATGATATGGATCTTACTTGGGAACCAGCACCACTGCCGTCTGAGAGTGAGGTTGAGAAGGCACGCCATGATCTGACAAAGGTAGCTAAGCGTAAAAGGAAGGTCGTCGAAACTCTCATAGTTATGGAGTGTGATGGCGCTCAACAAGAAGTGGCATATACTCCTGCTGTTGAAGACTCTCACGACGACGACGCAGTCATCATCACTAACGTCACTGAAGCCCCAGCGGGCATGCAGCAAACAGACATTTTGACCCTAGCCTGACAAGCTGCTGAGCGTGATGATGAAGTCGACGAGGAGGCAATGGGAACACCAGAATCATTGATGTTAACTAGTACACCACAACCTACCGCTTCCATATTTCTTACTCGCCAGAAGGGACCTCCATCCACCTCGACCTCAATTAGTGGTGGTAAAAGTGCACAACATAGTAAAGTTCAGCAATACACATCCTCCACTTCATCTGGCATTAGCAGCATGGCCACCACCAGTATCGCCTCCTCCAGCCCCCACAGACATTTCAAGTCTGCAGTTTGGGACTTCTTTAGTGTTTCCACAAAAAGGGAAAACATAGCCATTTGTAGCATTTGTAAGCTTGCACTTAGTCGTGGTAAGCTTGGTACCAACTATGGGACTGGAGGCCAGAGAGGTCATCTTGAGAGACAGCACGCTGTCCAATGGTTTGCGCACCTAAAGGAGATCAAGGAAGCCCGAATTGCAAGTCGAGAAAACGTTGATGTTCCATCTGATGATGACGAGGAGGAAGAAGTGTCACACACTTCACTTACACCCAGTACCCCTGGGAGCCACACTAAGAGTGTGGGACAGAGTGAGACACCAATGCGAAAAAGTTCATCAGCGAGCGTAACTGGGTCGAAGAAGTCATCATCATCATCCCGTAAAATGGTCCAGGGCAACATTAAAACAATGTTTTCTTCAGACGCGCCATATGACCGCAACCACCCAATGGTGCGTCTGTATAACACTAAGCTGGCTAAAATGCTAGCGCTGGATCTTCTCCCTTTTTCTTTTGTAGAAGGGGTTGGTTTTCTCAAAGTAGTGGCAGCGCTCTGCCCTAAATGGAAGGTTCCTAGCCGGTACTATTTTGCCCGAGTTGCGGTTCCAGCACTACATGAAGATGTGCTGGAGGTGATTGGGGCAGCTTTGCAGAAGAGTGCTGTTCACACTATACATCTGACAACAGACATGTGGACCAGTGGCGCAGGCACTGATTACATGTGCATCACTGCACACTGGGTCTCTTTTTCAGGGGTTAAAGCAAAGCTAAACGCAGGTGCTGACCTGGACCAAGTTTTTAAAGCTGCTCGGAAACATGCAACACTAGCCATGTTTGGCTTGGAGCTACGTCATACAGCAGAAAACATTTTGAATGAGTTCAACACAAAGGTGTTTCACTGGCTGTCTCCAAAAAAACACGGCATTGGTTATGTTTCCACGGATAATGGCGCCAATGTAGTTAAGGCCATGGAACTGGGTGACTATTTCAGAGTGCCGTGTTTGGCGCACTGTATAAACCTGGTTGTGAAAAAATTCTTGGAGAAAGACAGTCCAGCATGCCAGTTAGTGGTCACCTGCCGAAAAATGTGCAACCATTTCAGCCATTCTTTTAAGTCCCAGAAGCATCTGAGGAGCCTGCTACATGAACGTCGAATGCCAGTGAAAGCACTCATCCAGGAGGTGCCAACACGTTGGAACTCAACCTTCTACATGCTTGAGCGTCTGTATGAGCAGTTTACGGTACTCGATCAGTATTTCTTAACAATGGGTACAGCTGTGAAGGAGGACCTGAGGTTAAATGCGGCGCAATGGGTGCTAGTTAAAAGCCTGACAGACATGCTTCGTCCTTTTGAGGTCTTCACGCGTGCAGTCAGCAGGGAGGACTGTAATTTGGGAAAAGCTATCCCATTGTTGCGCATGCTGGAGCACAAACTGAAGGTGGTGTCTTCAAAGTTTCAAAAAGATGAAGAAAAGCAAGAAGCTTTTGTTTTGGCGGAGAAATTATTAGAGCGTCTACTTGGCGATGAACGTCTTCAAAAGATCCACTCAGAACAGCATTACATTTGTGCTACTATTCTGCATCCACGCTACAAAAAGGCGCTGGCAGGCTGTGCATTATTTCCTTTTGGTGATGAAGATGTTAAAAAGTACAAACGTTGGATAGCCTGGTCAGCCATCAGGTTTGAAAGAGAACGGAAGCAAATTGAAGGAAAAGGCAGTACATCAGCAGGCCATCCCCAGTCAAAAGACTCCACTTCTGCACCTGTGGCTGTGGCAGAAGTGACCTCTCAGCCGTTAAACACACCGGCAACCGCATCATCTGCACCAGACACAACAGAAATATCGGGTGATGAAGAGGATTGGCTAGCTGAGATTGGTTATGGTTCTCAAAAGGTCAGAGCAAAAATTCACCAAAGTGGAGGAACCGTGGAAAACTTTGATTCGATGGTGCAGGACTATCTGAATGACTCAACAGAGGTCTATGTTAATGCTGACCCATTGGCGTATTGGCATGGGAAAAAAGAATTGTGGCCAGAGATCACCCGCCTAGCTATACATTACTTGTCTTGCCCACTCGCAAGCGTGTCTTCTGAACGTGTTTTCAGTGCTGCTGGTGGCATTGTAACTTGCAAACGGACCCGCCTCTCGCCCAAAAATGTGGAGATATTGACAATGATCAAGATGAATGAGCACCTCATACCACCAGATTTCAAAGTACCAAATCGCACGACTGAAGAAGACGAGGAGGACAGCAACTTAGATGAGGGAATTTCTTCTGTGTTAGGTGACACTGACCTACTCCTGCCTGAATTCGCAGAGTATGAGGACGAACTCTTCTTCCCTGACACCGAGGCCTGAAAATGAGCCAATGAATTCAGAAATTTTCTTTTTCGTACTTATTCTCTTTTATTCCTGTGTTTCTGTCTTTCTTTGTTTTGCACAAGTTAATATAATTAAAACTTTTACCACATTTTTGTAATTTTTCTTTTTGGCTGTTTGGGGGTCTTCTACTTGTTTTCGCCTGGGTTGACGGCTCTGGGGCCATTGCTGGGAAGGTCTAATACCGGATAAAACTGGTTTAAACAACATCCATGAGGAAAAAGGTTTTGGCTTTTCTGACTTTTCGCTCAATGTAGCGTTTTCGGGGGCCTGTTTGGGGGGCTTCCTGGTGTTTGTGGGTGGGTTTTGGGGTCTGGGAGCACTGCTGGGTATGGATAGTTTAGATAGCAAGAGGTTTGAAGGAAATCCATGAAGGCAGAGGGGAGTTAGGGCCTAGCTGCAGAGCGCGCGCTGAGTGATTTTGGAACTTTCAGAATTGTGACTAAGTCCACATTTTTGTACTTTTGCTTTTTGGCTGTTTGGGGGTCTTCTACTTGTTTTCGCCTGGGTTGACGGCTCTGGGGCCATTGCTGGGAAGGTCTAATACCGGATAAAACTGGTTTAAACAACATCCATGAGGAAAAAGGTTTGGGCACTTTTTGTAACTTAGGGTTCGTTAGGGTTAGCCCTAGCAGCAGGATTGCATGTGTTTCGGGGTGTTCTTGATTTATGCAACTGAGTTCTGGGGTTTTAGAGCACTCGTGGGAATGTGTAATTTTTGTTGCAAGTGATTTGAAGAAAATCCATGGTGGGAAAGGGGGGATCACTTACTCTGTGAGAGGCACTTAGTGTTGAAAACATTTCGCCATTTAGACTTAAAGGAAGAAAATTACACAGACTTAAGTTTCAGGAAAACAAACTTACTGTTAAAGCACCACTCACCAGACTCAAAAGCAGTAGTATGGTGGGAAAGGGGGGATTTGGCATAGTTAAAGAAAGCCTTTGCCACTATTCTTAACTTAGGGCTCGTTAGGGTTAGCAGTATTTCTATTGCATGTGTTTGGGTGGGGGGGTTTCGAGTCTTGGAGCGATGCTGGCTATGGATACTTTTGCTTGCTTGCAAGTGGTTTGAATACAATCCACGGTGGGTAAGGGGGTATTTGGGCCTACTTTTACTTTCAAAGTACGTTTTGTCACCAGTTTTCTGCTAGGCCTCGTTTTTTGAGATCTGATTGGGGGTCTTCTACATTTTTGCCACTGGCTTTAGTAAGGGTCTGGGTGGGAGCACTGCTGGGAAGGTCTAATTTTGTTCTAAAACACAGTTTACAGTACACCTAGCTTGAGGGGAAAGATCCGCTAAATTAATTTGCCCATACTTATTTATCCTTCAAAAGGTGACTCAGACAGAGTACGCACTTTCAAAAATATTGTACTGTCTATTAGGAAAATCAAAGTGTGACTTTTTGCACTACACAGCGTACATACCTTATATTTATTTATCAGCGGTGTTGTAATAGCACTTCCTGTTTTTCGTTCAATAATTACAGGCCGGGTTTCAGTCTGTGCAAGGGGAAAAAAAGGATGGAGTCAGGCTTCACATTAGCGAGCCGCAATTCAGCATTCACCAGGCAGGCAGGGACAGGGTGTCTTCTGGTCACCAACATTGATGGACGAAGCGTCAGCTGGAATGGAGGAGTGCCGCTAATAAGAGGAATTGTTTGCTGCATGCAACTTACTTACCAAATTCAACAGGACAACTACAACAACATACAGATACAGTATCCATTGTTTTCTTCTATGAGTGTGACTGCATTTCTTGGATCTCTCTCTGCTTCTAAATTGATCCCTACAGCCATTCTATAGGTTTTACTTCGGCTAATTTTTAAACCTAATTTAATGTAAGAAGTGTTTCTCTGAGTGCAGAGATAGGCAAGTGAAAACGCTGCAGCCCTGTACTGTCGCATTCTAGTACTACTTACTTTTCAGTGACAATGCATGCAGTAGGGCATGCACTTCCTTTATGTCACTTAAAAGATTTATGGTTAGCTTTGTACCCAAAGATTTCTTTATCTTCAATTATTGTTTGTCCATGCTGTGCTTTTTTTTTCTCTCAACAAAACCTTCCCAAAAAGAAACCCCCATTCCCATCCATTTTCCAAACCCTAACCCTCTTCCCCCGGGCTGTGTGGTTTTGCTTGATGTGTGACTAAATGACATCAATAATTCCACACACTTGCTGGGGAGGATAAGGTCATAGCAACAGGCTGGTGAAGGAATCCGAGGATATATTCTAGACTTACTCAGCTTCAGTACTATTTCTTGTAGTAGTAGCCAATGTCAAAGAAATTCAACGCAAGTACTAGTTATACTTTCAATACTTTACCATTTGTTAGGCTCTGTGTGGCACTGTTCTAGTGTACTGTCACCTGCTATATTCTCTATCATACCGTTGTAATGCTACAGTAAGGACAAACCAGGTTTCATTTTCTTTTTTTCCATAGGCATGCAACTGCCACTGTGTCACACCACTAGTACCACCGCAATGAGGACATTTCATAAGCCCAGGATTGCCAACCTTAATCGCCATTTCCCGTGGAGCCAGCCCTGGGCCTAGCCCTACTTTCAAACACAAATTACAGGTAAGATAAGCGTTTGGTGGGAGGTAGTATAATGGAGTATTAGGACTAGACGAGAGATTGACGGTAGTACTACTAAAGTCCTACTACTAAAGTCCTAGGACTCTTCAGGAAAACAAACTTACTGTTAAACCCCCACCCACCAGACTCAAAAGCAGTAAAAAACAGGTATGGTCAGATAAAGTTTCAAAAAGTATATTTTTGTAGCCCTAACAAAATAATCTCCCTCAAGACCCTCCCTAACCCCAACGATTGTCTTTCAAAAGTCCCAAAAAGAACCCAACTCCCAAATCCCACCCCCCAAAAGTCTCTAAAAAAGGGGCAAGGGACACTACGGCAGGATGCTGTTCACTGTAGCGGCCAGGGCATCATACTCCTTGCGGAGGGTGGCATGGTCGAAGTTCTTATAGGTTAAGACCTCCTGCTCCAGGTAGGACACTCTGAGGGATAAGCGGCGCTGGCATGCCTTGCAACTCCTGTGGGGGGCAGCTGATGTCTTTGCTGCTCGGCGGTGGCGGTTGGCTTTGGTAGCCCACCTCCGTACCGCTGGAGCACTGCGCTGGCTGGCAGCCCGTGGGGGCACGGAGGAGGATGCAGCTGTCCCAGTGGATGTTGTTGTTGTACCGGTAGACTGCGTGTCCTCCTCCTCCAGGGCCACCAGCCGCCGATATTCGGCGACAGTGGCATCCAGCCTCCGTTGCCGGGCCATTCCAGCCAGCTCCCTCCTTGATGGTCTGTTTGATTTGGAAGGAGCAACTATATGAAGAAAGAAAGACATAGTCTGTAACCAATGCTCCTTAAGATTAACACAAAATGATTGAGCAGAAAGTTGTGTCACAGTACAAGTAGCAAATTGAAAGCACAGTACATAACTATTGAGGACAGTATCTATCTAACCTCCAACTTCTTCATCCTTGCTCTAACATTAGTGGTAGTTTAAGGAACAAATTCTACGAGCACTATGGACTTCCATTACAGTCGACTATGACATTACACCAGTCTTATTCTTCTTCTTCTCTCTTGTTTAGGAAAATTGGTACGTTATCTTATGCAAGCCGGCATAATGCCAGCGCAGTGAACTTGCACCAGAGAAAAACAGACGCACCCCATGATGAGTGAGACAGACTTGCGTTACTGTACCGGTCCAGTACATGCAGGTGGTGAAGCTCTTACTTTTCTATTACGGGTGGCACTGAGAATACTCTGTTAAAAGGGCTACTGCTTAATTAATTTAGCTTTCACCCTACAGTGCAAATGAGTACTAGAAAAGGAAAATGAAGAAGCTAAATAATCCGATTATCTATCACTTCACATGGGATGTATTTGATGACATATGGGATGACTTTAGGTGCTTTGCTTATTATTGAGTGAACAGTGATACACCCACACATGAATGACGTACTACTACTAAACTAAAGTTATTAAGAGAGGTAGGGAGTGTCCACAGTAATAACCGGATATATGCTGTGCTTGCAGTTGCAATACAAACTACTGCTACTATTCTTGGTAGTATTTGGACAAAATTACAACTTCTTTTCCTTGCCTTTCCTACACTGGAATGGACGTGCGGGTGCGGTGTTACATGCTCTTCAAAGTAACACTTAGTTCATCCAGTGACCGTCTACTCTCTCTAGATACACATATGCTATCTAAGAGTCAGATAATACCATGATCCAGGCATCCATCCATTCAAAGTATATGCACACTTACAGTTTCTGTTTCACCCACCCATGCTGTTCTCCTTCCACCCATCCTTGCTTCATCATTCACCCAGCCATGCACCATACCATATTCTTTCCTTCCCACCCACCTCGGGGACCAAGCAAACACATATCTTTCTTCTTTGCCAGTCATCATTAATTTTCTCGTCCTTCCGCACTTACTTACACCCTTCTTTCGCTTTCCGCTTATCCCATCCATCAAGTTCATCTCAGATCCTATTGGGATTCTTCTCGCCAAAAACTTCACACCTAAGTCGAAGTACATTTAGAGGAGGCTACTACCTGGTTGATTTATAATACACCCGTGCAGAAAGCACACTATGCAGTCTTCAATCTCAATAAGTAAGGAATATATAGCTTACCTCTGCCCGCCACCACCGTGTGAACCCTCACAGGCACGTCCGGCACTTGCACCGCCTCCTTCCCAGAGTTGGTCCCCTCGTCCAATACCACCACCTCCGCGCTGGCCCCGCCACCAGATGTTCCACCTACAAAGTACATTTAAGAATGTTAGAATACACCACTCACTACTATATAATATTTGGTCTAGGAGGAATAAAGAAATGTGAAAAAAACAGAATACAATGTAATAATTTGTGACTGTCTACTCTAAAGTAAAAATGTCCCTTTTTCCAGGGAAGGCTGTTGTCTTGCTGCACTTTTTGGCACAACTGATGAATGCTTGCTTTTTATTTTTAACACGCACCACTTTTTCTCCTAACAGACAGAAGCTTGACTTCTAAGAACACGAGCAGGATCAAGTTCAAACCAGCTGAGAGCTCGGCTCGACCACAAGAAATGTGTCCAATTTATCGTCAGCACTAAGCACTTTTCCATTTTCAGTTAAACGTTTAGTTTTATGACAAAGTTGGTTTTAATAAATGTGTTTACTTTTAATAAAGCTTTTAAACTTAAATAGACTCTGTGGTTTTTGGTTCTCCAGACTAGAATGGATGAGCTAAAGGTTTTGGAATTTTTGCAAGCATGAGTCCGTGCCTCTGACACTTCTTGACTCTGACTCCGTACTCTTGTCCTGCGTTGGATAATCTAATCATCATTGGGGATCAATCATCGGTGACTTTGGGAGCTAAATGACTCTGCCACACTATCTAGTCAGTAAGGAGATTGGGGGTTCAACTACAAAGTCTGTTATCACTGAGGTATGTGGAAAGTCTAACAGCACCTATTATTTTTTTTTTTTTGTTAAATAATTTTTATTGCAGTCATGCCTGTACAGGCCCATACATGCGCAAGCAGTTTCATAAAAATGAGCAGATATACAATATTAATTGGTGGTCAGTACACAGCCGTTATGCCCACAACCCGGGGGTCGGGCGGCGATGATATCTCTGCGCTCACATGCCCGACGTCCAGATCAAAGGAGTAATCGGTGTCCGGATCGTGTGCATGACTACTTTTACAGTCCTACTTAACTTAGGCGCTAACCCCCAACTCCCACCCCCTGCGCAAAAACCCCGAACTCCCCCCCTTGTCCCACCCCATTCACCACCACCCATCTAATGCACTTATAGCGTTCGTTCCTGGAGTACTAGTGCCTGTCCTCCTGTGTACCTGATGCTCTCGGGGCCTCAGCTAGTCTCTGTCTCCCTTCCTGCCTCGGGGGCCTCTTCCTCCTCATCTGCCTCGTTGTCCCGGAGTGCCTGTACCATTACTTCCCAAGAGGTCGCCGCATCTGCCGCTGTCTGGCTAGGGGACCTGCGCGCAATCTGGTATCTATAGGAGCTGTCAGCCGCCGCCCACTTCAAGAATTCCCGCCGCCACCTCCGCGGAGTTGGCCCCATCCTCGCCTTCCAGTTCCTGGTGATCTCCCTCTTAGCCACCATCAGTCCCATATCAATGAACTTGCTCGTGAGTTTGTTTTTGGGGGTATGGGGAAACCAGTGCAGGATGCACTCCGCTGGTCCATAGTCTACGGTCCTTTCAGTCACCTCGTTCAGCACCACCCCTATTTCCTGCCAATATCCCCGCAGGGCCGGACACGCCCACAGCATGTGCACCAGTTCGGCCCCCTCATCTAGGCATCGGGGACAGGACGCTGTTTCCGCACCAAAATATCGCCTGATCCTACCCGGGGTCATGTATGCCCTATGTAATATGTAGTAGTGGATTAGTTGGAATCTAGCGTTTCTTGTGCTGTTGCGGGCCCTTCGGACCAGCTGCGCCCATGCCGTGTCTGACATGTCCTTACCCAGGTCCGCCTCCCACTTGGCTTTCAGAGATGCAAGAGGAGGAATGTGCTCTCTTATCATCCGATTGTAAAGGCATGTTACTGCCTTGAGTGTTCCCGCCGCCATCATAGTGTACTGACACGCTGCTGCCGTCTCGGGCTCCTCAAGCCCCGTGCCCCAGTGGGCCTGCATTGCCCTGGTCACCGCCGCGTGTAGCAAAAATCCCCCTCTCGGGATGTCAAAGCGCTCCATTAACTCCTGAAACGGGAGCAGCGCGCCATTTTCGTACAGGTCTCCCACCACTTGCACTCCCGCTTCTTCCCATCCTTGCAGATGTGACCAGTCCCCGCCATGCGGTAGGGCTGTTAACATGCCCAGAGGGATCTCCGGTGCGTACGGGCGCCGAATTCCGGCTCTCCTCTGTGCCCGGTTCCAGCATTGGCGGTATGTGCGCTGCTCCAGCGATAAATCCCTATCGTCCAGCCGCTGTTGGAGAGTAATATAAGCCAGGACGTGCCTGGGCGTTCCCCGCAAGATGTCACCCTCCGGACCCCGAAACTCCCTTGCCACCTCCTGCGTGAAGACCTGCAGTTGGGCCGCTAGGTAATAAAGCTCGAAGTCCGGGACCGCTAATCCCCCCTCATCTTTCGGGCGAGAGAGCGTGGCCAGCGCCACTCTACACCGTCCCGCTCCCCAAATGAATGTCGTGATCAGAGATTTAAGTAGTCTAAAGAAGGAGCCAGGTAGCCAGATCGGGAGCGTCCGGAAGTAATATAATAATCTTGGCAGTGCAACCATCTTCAGCAAGGAGATCCGGCCAGCCACCGATAGCGGCAATGTGGCCCAGAAGGTCATGCAGCCCCTCAATCCACGCACACATCGCCCCAGGTTGCCCTCTAGCAAGTCTTCCGCCTTATGGTAAATTTGGACCCCCAGGTACTTAATACAGGCAGGCTCCCAAGCTACTTCCGATCGGTGGTGCGGCTGGGCAACGCCCTCCTGCAGCGGGAACAAGCTCGTCTTGGGCCAGTTAACTTTCAGGCCCGACATCTTTCCGAAGCTCTCTAGCAGCGCCTCCGCTCCCTGCAAGTCCTCAACGCCGTCATGGAGGAACAGCAGTAGATCATCGGCATACAGCGATATGAAATGTTGCCCGTCTCTGGCCCGCACTCCACGGAAGTGCCGCCCAGTCCTAGCCTGAGCCGCCAGCGGTTCTATAGCCAGTGCAAATAGCAACGGCGAGAGAGAGCAACCCTGCCGAGTGCCTCGTTCAACCGGGTATCGGAGGGACACCGTTGATCCCACCCTCACTCTCGCTATCGCCTCCGCATAAAGGACCTTCGTCCAATGAATATAGCCGGTCCCCAGCCCGAACCGTTCCATTACTGCATAGAGGTAGTCCCACTCTAGACTGTCGAAGGCTTTTTCGATGTCAACCGAAAGGACCAGTTCCGTCCCATCTCCGCTGTTCAGCCCGTCCATGAGGCGGACAAGCCTTCTGATGTTGATCGTGGTGTTGCGCGTTGGGATAAAACCATTCTGGTCTTCGTGCACGAGGTCCGTCATGTGTGGCAGGAGCCTCGCTGCCAGTATGGAGCTCAGGATCTTATAGTCCGCGGTGAGCATAGAGAGTGGTCGATAGGACGCCGGGTCACTACTCTCTCTACCGGGCTTCAGCAGTGGGACCACCAATGCCTCCCGCATTGACTGCGGTAGTTGGCCCGCCGCCTTGGCCTCTTTATAGACGGTCAACAGTCTTGGGGCCAGAATATCTAGATATTTGCCATAGAATTCTATGGGGAGCCCGTCTATTCCCGGCGACTTGTTTCGTGCCATGCGTCGCACCGCCGACCTGATCTCCCCTAACTCAATGTCCGAGCCCAGGTCTTTCGCCTGCTCTGCCTCTAGCCGTCGTAGAGGTGGGCCCGTCAAGAAGGGTTCTGCCAGACCCGGCCGGTCTCCTGGGGCACTCTTATATAGGCCCTCGTAATACTCCCGGAAGCCGTCAACTATGCCCAACTGAGTGTGCTGTACTACACCCGACGTATCCCTCAGTTGGAGTATGGGAGTGCACCGTCTAGTGGGGTTCGAAAGCCACGCCAGAAGGGTGCCCGCCTTGTCTCCGTCCACATGGGAGCGCAGCACATACCTCTTAAAGTCAAAAGCTCGAAGCCTCTCCACCTCAACTGCTACCGCCTCCCTAGCCGCACAGAGTGTCTCCTGGAGTTCAGGGTGTCCGGGCCGCTCCTTCTCCGCTTCTCTCAACCTAGTATCCGCCTTAGCTAGATCGCCCAGCAACACTTTTCGCACACCTACATAGTCTTTGATGCAGATACCCCTCACCACTACCTTAAAGGCGTTCCATTCCATCGCCCTGGAGGACGCCGTCCCTTCATTTTCCGCGAAATATGAGGCCACCCCCTCCGCCAGGGCCGCCTCGAATAGGGGGTCTTCTAAGGTCTCAGGCCGTAGTTTCCAGATCGGGATCCTGGGTGTCCCCGCCACCCAAGCCAGCCGGATCAGGAGTGGATTATGGTCAGAGATCGTTCTCGACAGGTACTCCGATCCCGTGACGTATGGCAGCACCCCCCGGGAGCAGAGTATCGTGTCCAATCGGACATGCAAGTCGTGCAGTCCGGAGAAGAATGAGTAATCCCGGTCAGCCGGGTGCTGCCCTCTCCAGACATCCGTCAGTTCCCAACTCTCTTGCCACTCCCTTCTACCTCTGGCCAGCCTGTGTACCGGGGAATCATGTAGGGGGGGATGGGACCTATCCAACAAAGGGTCCGTAACGGAGTTGAAGTCACCCCCCAGCAGGACCGGGCCCGCCAGGGAGTGAGCCAGCGTTCCTGATAGTGTCGTGAGGAAAGCCAGCTGGTCCGAATTCGGGGCATAAATGCTAGCTAAGACCACATCTCTACCTTCCAGCTTCCCCTCCGCCACCACATACCTCCCCTCCTGGTCCACCCATTGGCGCGTGAGCTGGAAAGGTGTGCCTGCCCTAATCCAAATTAGTACCCCCCTAGCATATGCAGAGTAGCTGGTATAAAAAACCTGTCCCCGCCACCTTCTCTGCAGCGCTGCCCCCTCCCGCCGTGTAAGATGCGTCTCCTGCAGCATGGCGATGTGCACTCCCCTCCGCACTAAATATGCATGTACCTTGTGTCTGCGCTGCATGGTGTGTAGGCCCGCACATTCCAGGTAATACAGTTCAAGTTATTCACATTAGCCATTGTCCCAACGATCTGGTCGACACATTTCCTCCTGTTCCCGCCCTGCAATGGTGGTGGTGCCCCCCCTTAACAAAACGAAACATCTCAGCAGTCCTACCCGTGGTGTACCCCGGGTCAATAACTTCAAAAAGGGTAAACAATCCCCAACTGTGGAACCCCCCCCCTCCCCCAGAACAGGCCCCAATACCAAGATATCAGTCCCCATCCAAACTCCCACACCTGATCAACCCAGGTCTTAACTACACAGCCGTAGCCGTGGGTGCCTTAAGGGCCTACGGAGTGCGGCCTTGTCCAGAGGGGGGCTGCGCCGCCTAGCTCCTCGCTCCCTCCCCAATTCCCCATGTCCTCCCTGCTACGAGTGCCCCGGTGTGCCCCGGAGCCCGCTATATATTTATGCATGGGTCTCCCTCCCAGCTTCCCAAACATTACCCATAGTCTTCTGCCAGCAGTTCAGACATTCAGGATCTCGTCCGCCGTCTGCGGCGTCACCAGCGGCTCTCCAGTCCGATGAATCCCAGAAAAGTCCGATTCTGAGCCTGAGGCCGATATAAGAGCGTCCGAGTCCATGGCCCCCCCAGAACCGGGGCCCTCCGCTCGACTCAGCTTTCCCACTTCCAGTAGTGTGGCCTGCCGTTCTGCCTCGGTCTGGGAGGCCGTTGGTCCCATCTTCCCCTGCCCTCGTTTCCTCAGCCTCCTCGACCTCCGCGGCCGCTGCGGCGAACGCCCCCGCTCCTTCTCCCGCTCCTCCTGTGCTCTGGCGCCGTCCGTTCCAGCTTTGTATGTCTCCCACCAGTCCCAGGCCTCCGCTGACGTGTTAAAGAAGCTCACCTTGTCGTCCACCACCACTCGGAGCCTGGCTGGGAAAAGCAACGAGTAGGCTATCCCCTCATTCCGCAGTTCCTTCTTGATTGTAAGGAAGGAGGCCCGCTGCTTCTGTGTCTCGAAGGTGAAATCCGGGAAAAGCGTGACCCTGCTGTTCGCAATCTGGAAGGGGCCATCCTCCCGAGCTCTCCGCAGGAGCAAGTCCCTATCCTTGTGATGGAGCAACTTGGCTATGATCGGTCTGGGTGGGAGCCCGGGCTTGGGAGGCCCTGAGGGGACTCTATGTGCACGCTCCAGTGTGAAGAATGATGAGAGCCCTTCCGGCGCCACCACTGTTTTCAGCCATTCCTCCATGTAGGCAACCATGTCCCTCGCCCCCTCCGTCTCCGGTACGCCTACGATCCGCACATTGCTGCGCCGGCTTCTGTTTTCCGCGTCCTCCGCCCGCCTTTCCAGGGTGCGTATGCGGTCCAGGGCTTCCGTTAGCTTCCCTTCCATCACCTTGTGAGCCGGCGCCAGGTCCTTGATCACCGTTTCAGCGTCCTTGACCCTGTCTTTCAATTTATCGTGGTCCGCCCGGAGCAAGCCCAGTCCCGACGCCACTTGCGCAATATCGTTGTGGAGCGCGTCTCGAGTGGCCGTTATGGCTTCCAGTATCCGGTCCTGTAACCGCTACAGGTCCGTCTGCCCGGCGGGGCCCCCCTCCGCCGCATCAGATGGCTCTGCCTCCTCCGCCTTGGTCCGCGGCTTCCCCATTGTGGCTGACTTCGTCCTGCTCGGCCTGCCCGGTTGGCTGAGACCCCCCCGGGTCACGGCCTCGCGACCTGTCCCTGTGCGCTATGGGGTCGCGCTTTCGCAGATGTCGCACCCCAGCAGTGGCGCCTGTCGTGGTCCTCGGCCCCCGGGGGCTGTGGACGTTCGTTCTGTCTTCCCTCGGGCCTCAGCCACGTGGCCGGCTCCTGTGCGCCACGGGATCCCACTGCTCTGTTGCCGCACTCCAGAAGCAGCGCCTGCCGTGCAGCCCTCCCCCTGGGGGACTATGGTATACCGTCTTCCCTCTTCTGGGCTAGCGGCTCAAGTGTGGCGCGCCATCGGGAGTTTGGCGCTGTCGGGGGGACCTCCGCTGGCCTGCAGGGCGTCTCCGCTATGTCTCCAACCACCATTCACTCTTTCGCGGCGGGGGGGGCGACGAGAAAAAGGAGGCGGGGGGCGGGGGGGGCCCCGGGCCTTATTACATCAGTTCCCGTTCCTCGTGGCCCACCTCTCAGGGCTGCCCCCGCTCACCCGCCATCAAGTTCGGTGCCCAGGGCAGGGTCGTAGATCGTCTCTCCGCTCTCCTGGTTAATGAAGCCGCCTGGGAGCTCCGCTGGCAGTGACGTACCTGGCGGCCCTTTCTCCTAGCGGTCGCGGTCGCTGCGCACCGCAGCCGAGGGTCAAGGAGCTCCTCCCGCTGCGGGGGGTATCGCCGTCGGGACCGTCCGAGACGGCGGCCGCGCCCCCACCGTGTGCTTCGGGTGTGTGGACCGCTGCGCAGCCCTCGATCAGTCAAGGCTCCGTCGCGGCCGCCATCTTGCTCGCCGCCGTCTCTCCCTTCACTCAGGCGGCCGCGGCCGATCTCGGCGCTGCAGTGCCGCCAGCAGCTCAGACCTCGCCCAGCCGGTCTCCCTCAGGTCCGCTACCGGCTCCGGGGCACTTGCGGGTCCTCTGGCCCCGTTTTCAGGAGTATTGTGGGGAAAGAGGCACGGAGCTCCGGGCTCACGCCGCCATCTCCCTCGGCGCTCAAGCCACGCCCCCCCTAACAGCACCTATTATAATTGATAAGCTAAGCAATGCATTATTTAGTGTCCATAGTTCTGTTTGTGAAGATTTGTCCCTGCAACAGTAGTAGAATGGATTGTCCTACTATCCAAACCCAAAGTAAAGTAGTATCTTATTCTTTCTTGGTGGTCATTCACCTTTTTATTGTTGGCAATTGTCAAAGCATAAACATTTAGAATACTTGAAAAGACATTATGGACAATCCCAGAGGACTGCATAGAGCTATTGCTGACTAGAATGGGAGTCCAATGGAATTTCCAAATGTGCAATCTTAGTTAGCTACACAGACAGACTAATAAGAATAATCTAGTAATACCACAGGGAGTCATAGTCGAGGCAGGATAAGAATTTAGATCCAGTCTACAAGAAGATCAAAGACGATTTAGAAAAAATCGAATGAGGAACGCTAGGAAAAAATAGGTACTCTATATTAAAATTAAAACTTACTGGGGCCAGCAAAGGAGCCCTCGCCTGCCCGATCCTGGCCTGCATCCTGAACAGCACCCTCCTCCTCCTCCTGTGTCCTCTTGCCCCTGGGGGGAGCTGATGTACAACATGAAAGAAAGAAAGACCAGAAAACATGGATAATATTTGTCAACCAAATCAAACATTTCAAAAGAACAATAACAAAATATTTTGGCGAAATAGCAAATAGACAACTATTCCACGGGATATATTGACCGATCTCATGTGGTCTACTACGTTATTAGCATTGCTTGATTTGCGGACCGTTGACTTGGAAAGTTCCTATGTAACTCAGTAAACAAACCATTAAAAAGGTTTGCCTAGGCCTGGCAGGCAGCAGTCCGCAGCACGCAAAGTGACAGACAAAGTCCATCGTGCTTGCAGATCAGTGAATACTCAAACTATCAATCCACCGACCACCACCACTATTTCTTCTTATAGCCATGTGTCTAAAGGAAGGACTGGACTTGAGTCTGTAGGGGCTGATTTAGAAGCCCCTTGCGGCTCTTTTGCTCCATTGTTGTGTGACTTTTGTGACGCAGCGGCAGAACAAAAGAGGTGCCATGGTGCGGCGTATATTGACAAAGTGACGCATATGGGAGATGCATCACGTTGTAAAGCCCTGCACCATCAGGGGGCGTTCCGGCGCAAGGGAGGGCGTTCCTGCGCAGGAACGAATCCTAAAAGTGGCTGAGGGAAATCTACAAGATGTCAATCAGTCACATTTAGGACAATGATGCGTGACTCAAAGCCTGCGCCTGCTTGAAGCCGACCTACGGCTTGATGCAGCATTGGGGAGATAGGGCACCCCAGAGCATTGCTGGAGCTGCGCCATCGTTGGCACGCAACTCCAGCAATGCGCCGCCTTTACGGCACAGATGCGTAAGGCTTCTGTGACGTTTTGGGCCCATGGTGCGCCACATTGTAAATACGGCGCAACATGGGTGGTGGTGGCATGGCGCACAATTACTGGCGCATCCCTGCTACTTTGCAGGGATGCGCCGGTAATTGAAAATCTGACCCTTAGTGTCTAGCATTACGCAGTTCTTTACACTACACTCATACATAATTTCTCAGGCCAATGAAATGAACACAAAATAGAAAACAAATAAGCATAGTAGCAAGGCTACTGAGAAGGAGAGCAGTGCACCTGAAATGCATAGAAGATTTTGAAATATAATTTACCTACAATGTAATCAGCAGCATTATTGCTCTTGGTAAAAAACAAAAATTTGCAATATAATAACACACAGAGCGGGATAAAACAGAGTAGTGATGAAATAGATAGAAATAGCTACTACTACTCACCAAGCCCGGGGATCTCTACGCCGAGCACGTCCAGCAAGTCACGTTCCCGGTCCATGAGATCCGTCCAGCGGTGGGTGGCCTGGTTATAGGTGCGCCGGACCCCAGAGTGTTCAAACATGGCCCGGCACACCTTCTCCCACCGCTTCCGGCGCTCCCGGATCCCGTAGCCGGTAGCGATCCTGCCGCCTCCCATGATGGTCTTGGGGAGGCGGCGCTGGACGTGAAAGACTAGTGCGGCCACCTCCTCCGCACTAAAAATCTCCAGAGCTACAACTGTCTCCCCCCTCAAACGCCCGCACGGGAGCCGGGCATGGGGTGCGGGACCCTTCCCCTTTGCGGGCTTCTTCCCGGCTCCCTTTGCCATGGTCTGGGCAGAAAGGAAGCAAAATAAGAAAGAAGAAATAGAACAGGGAAGAAGAAAAGAAAAGCGTTTCAAAAAGTAGTTTAAAATTAACAAAAAGTAGCAGAAAACACAAAAATATAGAGCTAGAAAAATAGAGGGATAGATAATAAGTAAAATAGATTAAAAAAAACTTCAAACAAGCAAAGGATGGCAGAGATTAAGAAAGGATACAGAGAGCATGCCCAGAACCATAGCAATGAATGAGAAACAAGATGGCCGCGCCCGTTCACGACCGCGTGGGTAAGTTCGCACGAGATTTTCCTTGCGATCACACGCGAACATGTACGAGCGAGCCGCATACTTTGTGAGATTACACATAGCGCCCGGAAACGGAATTACGTCACGCAAACAAGATGGCGGCGCCCATGTACGACCGCTAGGGTAACTTCGCAAACGTTGCGCTACAAGCGGCTTGCGAACATGCAAAAAATCACGCGAACAAACACGCAGCAAAAAACAAATCGTGTATTCGCACGAATTCGCGGCTTCCAAAATCGATCTCGCACGGATTCGCGCCCCGCAAATCGCGCGAAATTGCAGAAAAACGATTTTTGCTAAACTGAAAGCAATCAGCAGGTGCAAAAGTTCAATCTTAACATTAGTAACCATTTACTCTAGTGCTTCCTGAGGGGCCCCTCCAGAGTTCAGTTGCCTATTTGCAACTATTCTATGACCCTGCTCTGACCCTCACAGCAGGCTCATAGAATAGCTACAAGTAGGCCATAAAGGTCCTGTGAAAAATAATTGCACTGCAACAGAAAGCAAATTACAGATAAGGAAGGAAGCAGGTGCCAGCCAGACTGGAAGTTTAAAAATCAGTGACACATTAATCAACCCCAAATTAATTCATGGCAGTTGAAGCAGGGCAGGTGTGCTTGCTTTTTTTCACCCCCATAATCTACAGTGATAAACCAACCAGAGGGTGGCAGTGAGGATGTACCAGAGGGTGGCATGGGTGTACCAGAGGGTGGCAGTGGTGAAACAGAGGGTGCTGTGAACCTGTGATGATGAACCAGACGTAGAAACAACATAGTCGCGGCCGTTGCGAGCCGAAAAGTAAGTTCGCAATTGCGAACTGGTAAACAAACCTTGCGAACTGGCAGAAACCCTTGCGAACACAAAAAAACACAAAAATGCGCAAATTTGCGAGAGTTCGCGGATTTTGCGGATTGCGAATCCGTAAATACGCAAGTTCGCGTACGCCAGATTCGCAAAATCCGCCCATGCTTACTCTTTAGTCCCTTTATTAGATGGGGGCTGGTATGTGATTTTATTTAGGCGCAATGTGATTATCTATGTGATGGTATTTGCCTAATGTGAGTTTTGCGCAATGTGATATGGTGCTAGGAAATGTAATGCATTTAATATGATTACGCACCTTGATCTTACACCTCTGAATGTTTTTAGGCATCATGTGTTTTTGCGCTATTGAGTTATGTTCTGGCACCTCTGAATGTTACTATGCATCATGTGTCTTCCTTGATTTTACACCTCTGAATGTGTTGGTTTATGCATCATGTGTTTTTCCTTCCCTGCACCTCTGAATGTGTTTTTGATGCATCATGTGCCTTGTTCTTACACCGCTGAATGTTTGTTTTATGCATCATGTGTTTTTCCTTCCCTACACCTCTGAATGTTGTGATGCATCATGTGTAATGTGTTCTTGCTTATACCCCTAATTGTATTGTGATATTTAGGTGGTTGTTCTTTCTAGTACAGGTGGTCCTAGTGAGGTCCTGGTCCCCTGCGTGACATTCTCGTAAGGTGGTTAGGGTTGCGTAGGTGGTACTTACCTGTTACCAGTAGTTACTGGTTGTGATTTATAACTGTTATTTTGTGCTATACTTATTCTAAGTTCTAGAAGTGATATTTCTACTAAGTGCTGATTCTGACAGTGGCCCATGTGGCCCTGTCCTGTGCATAATCCCTTGTGAATATTGCCCGTGCCAATTGGCACAATGTACATGTGTGACTTCTATCTGATGTGTTTTTACAATACAGAAGTTATTTTTATATAACCTTGGGTGGAGTTCCTTTTGTGGTGTGCCTAGAATGTTGTTGCTGTTGTGTGCTGGGGTAAATGCTTTACACATTGCCTCCGAGTTTAGCCTTACTGCTCATGCCAAGCTACCAAGGGGGGTGAGCAGGGGTTATCTTGGCGTGTGACTCCCTTGCCCTGACTAGAATGGTGGTTTCTGTCTGGCTTTGGCGTCAGCCTTAGCCTACCAGAAATAGCCAGTTCTAACACTAAGGATATCATAGTAGTTGTTATGAGTAGAAATGTATAGTTTGGGTGTTGGTTCAGTCTAGAAGCTCTGTGCTCGCAGATCTAGCAGTCAATGCTTCTTCTCCAACAAGGACCAATGCTTAGCTTAATGTGTCCACTGATCCCTTTACTGAAGAGACAGGCTACTTCAGAAATATCATCACACTTGCCACCACAATTCCTCCGTTTGAACAGCACATTTTCTCTAACGACCTAATTGATGAACCTCTGTACAGCAATAAGAAGAAGCTCATATATACCCAAGCGGAAAAGAACTAAAAAATAGGTGTACAGTGACAAATTCCCAGCACAATTCTAACCTTTCTAATGGCCGAGTTGCAGGGCTCGGTGCTTTAGTCCTGCTGGTTTACTTGTAGGTGTGCAGACCGGCTGTATTTTTCTCCCTGTTAGTGTCCCGACCGGCTGTATCTCTCTCCCTTCCACTGCTCCACAGGCACATAGGTTGATTGGCAGCCAGCCTTTCAGGCATTTCCGGTTTAAACCGAAAGCCGAAGGCACAGAAGCAACCCAAACAAGATGGATCGCCGAGCTATCGAAAGTCTATTGCTGCAGAACTAATGTATCCTGAAGCTGGCGTTATAACGCAAGTTGCAGAATTTATATGCTGTGTGTGACGTACTGTAGGACAAACAGCTTTAGCACCCAGTGCATCCCATATTCTCATGATGGTGGTGAGAACTCTTTTAGGAAAGTGTGGCTCCTGGGTCAAAGCAAGCAGAAGAAGATCAAGGTAGTATAGAGAGAAATAGAACACACCCATGCAAGACCGGCATAGATAATTGCCTATTCTGCAGGTTTATGACAGGCACGTACTTTCTCAATTTCTGATAGTGCACCCCACGTGCAGGGCTGAGACATCAACATTCACACAAACCCTCCCAAGTCACGGGAACAAAGATGGTGTCGGGCTGTCCAAATGGGCCGTCCTTAAAGTGGAGAAGGCGGTAACCCAAAAGCCCCATTGCCAATCACACGCCAGTGTTTAACATAAACGCTGACGCAAGCGAATTAAAAAGAAGGGCGTGGCATAATGTCCCCTTCTCAAACCGTATCGATTCCAAAAGGCCCTCACATGGCGAGTGCAGCGCATTCAAGTTGGTGTTGGGCTGTCCATATGGGCTGTCCTTAAAGTGGACAAGGCGGTAACCCAAAAGCCCGATTGCCAATCACGCGCCAGCGTTTAACATAAACACTGACGCAAGCCAATTGAAAAGAAGGGCGCGGCCTAAAGTTCCCTTCTCAAACTGTATCGATTCCAAAATTCCCTCGCATGGCGAATGCAACGCATTCGCGCTGCTAACACCAGGTGAGACCTAAAAAAGGCTTCACTGAGGACTTTGTGACTTGCTGTACATCTGCTCTCCACCTAGCCAGAACTGAAAAATAGGGGGACAGCGGCGGCTGTAGCAGAGGCCCTAAGCTGACCCAGCCTCTCCTGGAAATTGTTCTCTGTGCCTGCCCAGAGGTCCCCGGACCCTCCTTTACAGCTCTGCTCATTTCTCTGTACCGGGGCCTGCAAGAAGAGCCTGGACTGCTTCTGAAGTCCACAAACATCACGTACGTTGGGAAATAAAATACCTGGTGCATTTTTTTCAAATAACCGGAAAATGTTGCATGTCTTATCTGCTGTTTTATTGTTATTTTTTTAAAGTGTACCACAGCTTTGTCTGTGTTTAGGGATGTGGTCTATTAAAACAAGCATTTGCAATGCAATAGGTCTCGCATTACTGAAAGTTTGACCTATTGGCGTTGCAAATTTTAATGCAACACCAAAAGCAGAAACTTTCAGTAATGTGAAGTCTATTGCATTGTAAATTGTTGCTTTTTCAGGCAAAAGGAGATTAAATGATTTGCCCAGAATCAAAAGATGCTTGAGCCTCCTGCCAGACCCGAACCTGGTTACGTTAAATAAGAAGACTAGGAAACAAATGGCTTATGATTCCACTTCTAAGCGTATTTGTAATATTCTATGATTGGAAACATGTCCCACATTGTAAATGAATTAAATGTTAACAACTTATATATTAAACCTCAAATAAACATGTTTATCAATTGTTTGATTAAAATATAGTTATAAGCTGTAACTGGTCAGTGAAATGTCAAACATACAAAAAATTGGTATGTTTTGTTATTTCTAGCCACATCTCTGACTCCGCCCACTGATCCAATCCTCTGTTTATTCCCCCCCTGATTCTCCGCCCACAGTTCCCCTACTTTTTTTTCCCCACTTCGACCACTATCTAGCATGGGCTTTTGAATGATATAAGCACTAGTGGGATTCTGTTGTTTTACTTTGTCCAGGAGAAGCCACTGCATCCCTAGTCCATAGTACTAAAATTAAGGATTAAAGAGGGCAAAAATCTGGCTTCTAATTCAGTACTAACAAGCACTGACTTAGCCAGCTTTCCCAATGTCTTTTTTGAACTTATTCATGACAAAAAACATTCCAAGATGGCTGTCATGCGTGCAAACCCTGGGCAGCCACCTTGGAATAATAAAGTAAAAGAAGCATTTCAATTTGGCCACCATGCCTATGTATGCATATACTCACACAGGATCAAACCTATTTGAAGATGTCTAATGGTAAATGGAGCATGGAAGGTCCATACGCATCTCGGGAAACCCCTTTATGAGCTCTAATGTATGCAAGTTTCTTAGATCAACAACAGAAAGATACAACTCATCTAGTCAAAACACAGTGAGACTCAAATGCTCCTTTGGCAGACCAAACGCAAGAATAGGAAAGAAAGCCATTGAGTAAGGAGCAAGGAACTGAGAGTTAGGGTGTCTGTAGGCGAGACATCTTCTATTTTTATTTTTCTGTCTCCTTCAACTTATGGGTCAGTGTTTCATGTATATCTCTTTTCAGCAAACACTGAGCAAATATGGTTGTTTGGGAATAAATCAAAGATGTGGTTTTGCCTTCCGTTCCTTTATTGTTCATGCATTTCGGGGAGCTAACACATAATCTCTTGTTTTCTTTAAAAAAAAATTGTTATTCAATTTAAACATTGGTAACTGTGCACAGGCTTTTCAAAGTGGGGGTAAGTAAAGAGTTATGGCATGTGTTATTTCTAATTTAAAGTGTTGTTGTTTATTTTTGACAAATAAAGAATCATTTAGCGAGCTTGTTGCTTTCATGATTAAACACCGGAACAAATGTGGATCAGGTGGTTGTCTGCTATCCTCTTGGCAGGTGAAACCGAGTCTCAGGGTGAGCTCTGATCATTGACCACTAAGGCTTAGAGGGGTTAATTCCACTGCTGCGAGTTGGTACATTGCACTCTGGTGTGGGGCCGTGGGTTCTCCCGTGGTAATGACATGGGCTATTCTGTATCTTTCTCACTCCGTCGAGCCTGCTAACCCAGGCTTGTAGGTAGTTCTTTTTCCTCAATAAATAACAACACTTCGTCTCACACAGGGGCTAATGGTCTTCTGTGTAATCCCTGTTTCTCTTCCTTGTGCAGCACCATACTCTCACCCCTACCCACTTCTCAACAGTTTTGGCCCATCTCCCCATGGAATGGGCCACTGGCATTTTCCGAGTCAATGCATTGGCTCTCTTGGCAAATGATACTGCAAAGTCTAGGAATCTATTGCTTGCTTTCTTTGTTTTTGGATGGAGAAATCAACCCAGTGAGCAAAAGTCTAGGGGGTACAAGCCTGTCTTGTCTATCCCACATATCTGTTGTTTTTTAATATTAAAGTGTCTTTTGCATTGAACTAAGCAGTGTTCCACCCAGGGTAGTTCATCATGATCAAATTGGAGAAACTTCAGTCCCAAATATTAAGTCTTTACTGTTATATGTAGAAACCATTCTTAAACTTACCTCTTCATCATTCTAGGCCAAAATGAACATGATTGAAAAAGTGCACAATTTAGCAAAATGACCACATAATCCCAGGCTGCAAAAACATAAAGCAAGGAGGTAGTTGTTGTAGGAGAGTAGGGTCTGCAATCCTATGGCCACCCCAGATTTTTGCTTTTTGCTTCACTGGTTTACGACTTTCCCTGGCTGTGGGCCTGCCAATCAGACCGACAACCTAGCTGTTCTCTCTCTAAATTGACAACCATGTACCTTAGGTGCATTTACCAATTGGTACTGGGCCACCTTATCAGTCCCTGTACAGTATACCTTAGGTATCCAGGGCACAGGTGTACCTAGGACCTACCAGGGGCTGAAGCCTGTATTATGCCACCCCTGGCTGGCCATCTAAACAGACACAACTGGCTGCATGACAGCTGTGGCAAGGTGGTGTAAAAACCCTTTGCTTTAGATATAGTTCCCTATATCTAAACCTAAAATGGACACATATACTCCTATCAGTCACTCCTATGGAAGGCCTTACCAATCCTGAAGGCAGAGTGCTGGGAATTATGTGAGATGGTGCTCTGGCATGAGCTGAGCCCGTTTGCAGCTTGCGGAACCAAGTCCTAATAGCTGTTCCATGATAACGCTATACCATATACTCTTAAGTGCATTATAATCCTTGCGGTTAAATGCTAACTTTGGCATAGCATTATCAAAACATGTCGAGTAAGGTGTCATACGAATTGGAATACTACCCCCTCGCCAATTCTGGCGACGGGGGTAGCATTCCACCCTTCTAGAGGGACACGACATGTATGTAACTGTGAACCCCGGTTAAAGTTAACTCGAGCCTTAGCATCACAAAATGGATGCTGCCACCACAGACACAAGTCTGACCTCCTGCTGCTGGGAGTCCTTCCAGCGAGGGAGGCTTGGACAAAGGGTTTCCTGCCTTGGGAGGTGCTAGCACCACCCCAGACAGGATTTTGTGTATTAGGTAGGCCAGGGCTGAAAGGAATGAGACATGCCTGGGGCACACAAGGTGCCCTGTGCATACGACGGTTCAAACCAGTTGCTGGGACACTCCAGTCCCAGCTCTGGCGGGAAACTGGACAAAGGAAAGGGGGTGTAACCACCCCCCTTCCTGGTCCCACCCAGAGGAGGGACCTAGTCGTAGTGCAGCCCCCTTTAGCTGAATAAAGGTAGGAGCTGGTCCCATTCCCAGTTAGATTAATCTTGACAACTTCCACAAAGAACTCTTGACCTTCGACCTCCTGGACATCAGAAGACTGAAGAATCTCCCCTATGGTCAGGGAGTGACCATCCTGCTTCGCAGGCACCATCAAGCTCCTGTGCGGTTTGCTGCAAGTCCTTCCTTCCTGGAACCCGACGACCCAGCTCAATGAGACCCGGACCTCCAGACCCCTCTGACCTCTACCCACATCCACAGCACAGCTGGGAGCCGTGGGTGCGACGAGCAACGTGGAGACGGCCATCTCGAAGAAACCTGCACAGCGCTTCCAGCACGACCCCCGAGGGATCCTCGAGTGAGTGCCCTGGGGTCTGAGAAGCCCCACACCGACGCAGCTCCTGCACCAAAGACCAGCCCCCCAGCATCCACGTGATCTGCGTGGGGCCCTTTTGCCTGGTTGCTGCTTTTCCTGTTGTCTGGTCCCTTGCCGGCTGGCTCGTGACCTCTGAGACGACGACCCGAAGATTTCGACACTGCTGGTCTGGTCCCCCAGACTGGCCCTTGCTTCCTTGTAAAAGAGAAGTACCCCGGACCCTCCTGGTCCGCACCAGACGCCATCTTTGTTCCACCGCGTGGCTTGCATTTGCCAAGGCCTGTTGACCAGATCGACGATCCAACACGGCCAACAGCAGCAGACTACGTGGGACAGCTCGTGCCTCCAGCCTGGTTGTGAAGAACAGCTCCTGGTCCGCGCAGCTACAGAGAGAAGCGACCCTTCCTCCACCTGAACGCGGCAACAGCACCTGGTTCCCTCCTGGTTCCAGCACCGTCACTGGCTAGTGACCGAGACTCTGTCCCCTTCCCTTTCAGGACTTCTCCTTCCTAGTTCCATCCTTGGAACCACCGGACTCCTCCATCTGGCTGCCTGCCAGCAACTCATTGTTTCAGGCATCACCGGGATCAACGCAGCAAACCCGACGCCACTTCAGCCCTATGCACCCGCAGCCTGTGGGTTAGGTAACTAAAGCTTCTAGGTGCTGAAGTCAGTGTCCACTATCCTAGTGTCCAGGTCCACTGTTGTTTTCCGTCCATCCAGCCGGGTTCGTCCGGAATCCGTAACTTTGTAAACTGTAGCATCCATAGACGTTGGTACGCATCCCGCGTGAGAGTTTCCACTCTGCACGTGAGTCCCGTGGGCCTCCTGCTCCTTACTTACCTAGTTTGTAGCATAGTCCCAGCGATCCTCCCGCCTCTGGATCTCCTTACAGTACTTTCTTTCTTCGCATTCCATTGTTCCTAGTATATGGTTTGTCGTGCCCCTAAGGCACACGTGTAAATATTGTGCGAACTCGTATTTCTTTCGTAGTATTGTCATGTGCTTAGCCCTCTGATCTCATAAAGAGTTCAGAGATGTATGTTAGTTAATAAATATCTGTTTATTTTCATAACAACCTGTGTGGTGTCCTTTCATCTGGTATTCAAGGGATTATATTGTGGTAAAACAGCTGGCTTCACATGCCAAAAGAGTTTAGCCTAAGACTGCGTGTTCCATGCTACCATTAGGATAGCTGGTCTATAAGGTTGACTTACAACCAATCACCATAAGGGGTATTTGGACTGATACAAGGTGATCACTAGAACTAGTGAGCATCATATATCAGGCCAACTTCTCACAGTTGTATGCTGCTTAATTATGATTATAGAACGCATAATTATCAGGCCTAGGTTGTACATACAGAGCCACCTGACACAGTATGGTCCACTGATTACAATGGAATAGATCCCTGTGAGATCATAAAATACAGATGGAAACTCCTTGCGCCATTACGTAAGAATAATCCATAATATTGATTTACAAGCACCACCTCTTGAAAACGATAGAAACCTATCTAAGCTATCTTACCTATCTAAACCTATCTAGCTAAGGAGATAAAATCAACTGACATTTTAAGCCCTTTTTGGACGCCCTAACTGTTATATGTTCATCCTTGTCTGGCAAACACATAGATTTCCACAGGCACTTCTGGGCCAATCAGAGATTGATCTGTCCAAGTGCCGCCTTCATCCATCTCCAATTTCAATGCCTGTACTGCTAAGTACCTTGAGACCCTCACGGGTGAGTAGCAGTGCTTTAAAAGTCCCTGATTGATTGATTGATTGTTTGGTAAGTTGATAGTATCAGCACCTTGAGCTTTATTGATGCAATCAAGAGTCTTTTTTAGAAAGAAACCGAGACAGCTTCTCGTGCAATCCCTTTGTAAAAGGCTATGTTCTTCGAGGTTAAACCATGAGCCTAGGTGCTGTACAGATACATTCTCTGATCAGATGATAGATAATGTACCGAGAAAATAATTTTCTGGTCCATCAATTTCTTATTTAGTAAAACAAACAAAACAATTCAATTAGTAGCCTTCCAACCTTCGTGTACTATATGTTAGTGTACACCACAGACTTTTAACATTGTTTTTATAAATATATCAAGGACAATATATTAAGATTTGGCTTTGACCATCTGGGGGCATTACCATAACACAACAAGGCTTTTGGACTGATTTGCCTCGATTTCCATCAAGCCAGTCTTTTTTCTTGCCTATGTCAACTAGCAAAAAAAATCATCTAAGATATAGCAAGAAATTGTGGCCCTTGTCATATGTCGTGTACTGACTAAGGTGAACAATCACATCTGCTTTTGCTGATCTGAACTCGCACAGTGGCATTTTTAGATAGTACAATTAGAAAAGATAGTGTAACTTTTTTACATGTACTAAAAGTAAGCATTTCAAATGGTGGAGTGACACTGTATATTTTTTCTTTTAGTTACAAGTTAGCGGCCACAGCTCAGAGTAAAATTCACCGATCTGAGCCCCTTCCACCCGACCAGAAGTTAGTTCGATGGATAGAACACATCATCGCGTCAAAGGGAGGCGCTCACCTACGCCCATACAGCTTCCAACAACCGTGGTACCAGCAATGTTTGTTGGATGTTATGGCCTTCTTATTTACATCTGTCGCTGTGGTTATCTACATTTGTGTTAAGCTGCTGAGAACTGTTCTTTCAAAGCTGCTTCGACAAGATAAGCTAAAAAAGCCCTGATATGACAGACTTTTTTTGATATGTGCTTACTTTTTAGATTATCCTGTCACAGTCAATAGTAGTTCAGTATAAAATGTAAGTAGTTTAAAAAATATATGTAGAGGATGTTTTTTTACAATTAACATTTGACTTTTTTTATAGTACATTCTTTGGGTTCAATTTGCATGTGTGTAGTACTTACATGCACAAAAAGCAATTCTGTGAGCAGATGTCCTTGATTCTGGTTCACTACATCTGGGGACGTTTCCGCTCCCAGATCAGACAGGTGTTGACGGTCTACCAGTGGTCGGTCAAAGGAGGACGAGGACAGCCTTACAAAATGGGGATATTCAGAAACAGTTTCCAAATAGCCTCCTGTCCTTAAAAAAGCAATTTTACTAATGGCAAGTCGTGGAGTAAGTGGAACTGTTTAGAGTAGTTTAAAGAAATGGTGCACCCTCTCAGTCCATGGAAGTGTAGTCTAAGGGTTTACTCTACGGGGGAAATGCTTTGGCCTTGTTGAAAAAATCAAATAAAAATGTACTATGTGCCGAATCTAGTTTATTGGGCAGTCTTCTGAATAAGCATTGTGAACTGGGAGGACGGGAAGATATCCAAAGTTTGTGTAGATTTCCATGTGTAGTCCTTCGTCATTTTCCTTTCAGTCGGTCCTTTGGTTTTTAAATAATTATGTTTAGCTAGACTGGCATAGATTTTGCTTGGCAGTGGTTGAAACGTGTGACAGATGTAGGAAACTAGGCCAGCGAGGAAGAAATGATCTGTGTTTTCAAGATTCAGCACCTTGATTGTACTGCATTGTTGATTGTCAAATAAAGACTATTATGATTGATCTGAACTAATATATTCCTTATTTGCTGTCATTAAACCACCCAAACCTTGCTCTGTAGCTTACATAAGCAATGTCTTGGAGCCTAAGAGGAGTTCTTAGACATACCCTCCAGTGGATCCAGGGACCTGCATCTCTGCCTAGTGAATGAGGAGATCCACAGTTCTTTACAAGGTCCTTCAATGAAAGCACCCTTGATTATTTTTGCAGTTCACAATGGCTGTCTTCTCACACAAGTACATTGTATGTTTCTCTTTGTAAACAGAAAAGCACATATGTCCCAGCTCGTAAGCTGACTTCTAGTCACACATCAGTAACACCTCGGGCGGGAGGGCACATTAAAAACCCTTGGGAGCCAAAATCAAATGCGGAAAAGGCTTCTTTAATGAAGCAGGTGCAAATTCAAATTAAACAAACAGTGGCGCTCGCCTTACAAATAATAAAAGCTCGGCCTCACTGCTAGACATTGTACCAGCTAACCACCCCATTACACATAAGGCTCCCTGTCTAACATGAACTCTCCAACCTCTTCACTCCAAACTTCACCGTGCAAAAACCGTTCCGTGTCCTCCAACACTTTCCTTTTTTGTTTCCCTTCCAACTGTATCTTTAAACTGACAATCTTGCTAAAATAACGTAAAACCTGTTCAACTACCCGCACCTCTGCACCTGATCATCAGCGACAAATCTGTTAAACGAACCCACCCACACCAACAACCTACCTCATCAAAGACGGCCAAACTTCTGAACCAGTGATACTCGAAGTACAGCCCAGGACCTCTTGCAGCCCTCCCGACCTTTACATTTGCCCCCCTGGTGAAAAGTTGCGCAAGCTGCGGTTTACCTGCTGAGCACTAATATTCAGATTTTTTTTTTTAAATAAACAGTCTTTAAATAAACAGTCATGCATCTATTTGCAAATCAAATGAAGCAACTACTGTGGTGTCCTGCACTACTTAACTTTATTTAACCTGTACAAAAATGTTTGCCCGTTTATTTAACAATTTAGACCTTTTTACGCAATCCCTGACTACCTAAGACCTCCTACCGCCACAGTGAGGCCCTCGGTCAAACCACAGACCATAGTTGAGGCCGCTCCGCAAATGTTCACCCATGACCTAAACGAACAAACATTAGAAATGCAATAGGTTTCGCTTCTTTTTTTAGTTAGTAATGCATTGTAATGGCAAAGTCTTTAACACTTATGTGATCACTCCACTGCCGACAAAAACACATAAGTAAACAAGCACTAGCGACCAATGTCCACAAAAAAAGGAGAGGGAAAGTTGCGGGCAGAACAAAAGTGGATGCCGGTGTGCATGCATGTCTGTCCTTTAACTCTAAACGCACATGCACTAAAGTGGATGCTAACAAATCACCTGCTTATAGAAAGAAAGCCACAAGGGCCCAATGTACATATATAAGCGTTGTAGAAGGAGTGCTATTTAAAACTTTACTCCCCCCAAAAAGTCCCCAACAAATATTAGAACAACTGACCGAATTAAACTTGTGCAGCTGAAAGATGTGCTTCAATTGCAAGTGCATCAACACAGAAACCCTATATGTATGGCATGTGTAAAGTGCATTACCTCTTTGTAAGTCTTCCTCGCCACATAATCAATGAAGTGAGCTTCAGCTCCACACCAGAACCCTCCACTGTAAAAGTTAGCCTCCCATCCATTCCCAACATGACCGACCCATATCACCCTTGACCTCTATAAGAGATAAAAAGTATTCCTCTTTTGGAGCAAGGACTCGTAGAGAAGAGACTTGCTCGGACTCAATCACTCAATCATGTAACCTTTAACCCTGTATTAACCTCTTATTGTGAAATTTAATATGCACAACAAAAACTATACTTAAGAAGAAGCTTGCCTATGTGTTTTACTAACCAGTAACTCGAGTGGGGGGCGTGGCTTAGCCAGCTGCAAGATGGCCACACTCTGAGTGGGCTCTGCCGGCCAAACCTTTCTATCCGACATCATCCCGCGGACTGTGGTGGCCTTGACCCTCTGCATCACTAGGGTCCAGTTGATCATCACGTTGGCGTCCACCCTCACCCCGGCACCGAGGAACTGATGGCGACACCAGCCTGCGTGTGACAGCCGGGCATTCCCGGTGGTGCGTGGCCTGGGGCTTCAACGCGGTGCTGTGGAGATACTATCCTGCCTGGATTGCATCACCGAGGTTGGGGTGTCTCGTCGCCGGTTCCTGCTGCCCATCGGATGTTATGGCGTGGCAGGATGGTGCGGTGTGTGTGGCGGTTGACTGCGGGATTTAAAGTACATGTGGTTGCATCCCTTGCTGGTGAGCGCTCGTCTTAGCATTCCCCCCCCTCACAGCCTCTCCCGTTTGCACCCGGCACCACGTCTCCCCGCTGCTCTCCGCCCCACATCCCCCGGTTCGCGAGCCCTCCGCTGCAGCATCACTATCCTGGCTTCAACACCTCAAGGCCCTCTGGCTTCCCCCTTGCTGCAGGGGGTTCAAACTGTAACTGCTTGCTCTTCTCAGGGGTGCCGCTTCAGGTGCTTCTAACCTCCAGGCCACCTCCTGTTTCATTTACCGCCCCACGGCCTGATCTCCCAGAGCTCCATTCTCGAGTGGGGACTCGAGCCTGATCCTCCTCCCCTCTCCTAAGGATGCCCATCTCCTAAGGATGCCCGGCTGTGGAGCTGCATTGCCTTTCATTGGAGCTGGCTGCTTTGGTGCCTTGCCCGGCGTGGGCCACATTCACGGCTCCTGCTTGTGTCAACCTGTGCCGCTGGTTTGCCTCCTTACTTTGTCACAGCCCCTTGTCTGGGTCCCTGCTCTAGCTGTGCTCACCCATCATCTCCCCCACAGTGATTACACTTCTTAGCGGCTCTCTAGTGCCGCGGACTTCCTACCTGCATCTGTCCTGGTGTGTGGTCAGGGGTGGCTCGGCGGAATGGGGCGGCTCAGCCATGGGAAAGGCGGACCCCAAACAGTCCAAGCTGGCACTTGACCAGCGCAGATCGACTCAACAGGACGACGCTACTTTGGACACTGGTGAGCCTACCCCCGCATCAGAAAATGGTCTGACGCGAGAAGGTTACCTTAAAACGATCATGCTGGATGTAAAGGCTACAGTTTCTGGCATCGCTGCTCAGCTCGACCAGCTGGTGGCCCGTCTGGACACAATCAAGGCCAGGGCGGACTCTCATGATGCCCAGCTGGCTCAGGCTGAGGCGAGGGTCTTGGACGTTGAGGACGATATTCCTGGTGATCATCAGTGGTTACTCCAGATGGATAAAGTGCTGGAACCTATAAAAAAAAAATGAGAATTTGGATGCGCGTTCCCGTAGGAGTAATCTTCGCATCACAGGTTTGCCCGAATCCTCCAACATCACCAAAATGGAGGACTTTGTCGAGCAACTACTTTGAAATCTCTTTGGCAATGTTTTGTCCTCCGTATTCATCGTTGAGCGGGCGCACCACTCGTCGGGTCCACGGCCGGCCCCGGCCTGCCTGCCTGCTTGCCCAATCATTGCTAAATTGCTTAACTTTAGGGACTGTGATGCGATCCTCCGCGCCACCTGTGACAAAGGTGAAATCCGTCATCAGGGAAACTCCCTTGCCTTTTACCCAGACTACATGATGGCGGTGGTGGCCGCCCAACGCGAATTCCTCCCAGCCAAGTGGCTGCTCCAGAAACATGAAGTCTTCTACTCCATCGCCTATCCGGCCAAACTGCGTGTCAAAAGCGGTGCTCATATGCACATTTTCACTGAGCTGAAAGCTGCCCTAGCCTACGTGAAGAAACTGGATTAGCAGTAGCGCTTACCTCCACCTAGTTCAGCCCCGAAGATGGGGGTGGCACGAGTGATAATGACTGACTCTCACCATTACTCCCCTCTTGACTTTACCTTTTATAATTGATGATGGCCCCTGAATGCTCATTGCTGTTTATTTTCTGCTATGCTGTGTTGTGATGTACCCTTGGTACAGGGGGGGTGGGGGGTTGCACTGTATGTTCTTTTTTACTACAACAGTAATTGTCCACCTTTTTCCGTAGCTTGGCCATCCTGTCCATGTGGCAGGGGTGTACGTCTAGCAGAGCCATGCCTCCTTGGGATGACTCCCTTTTGTTCATATGACTCTTCTTTCCCCAGTTGGGGTTTCCTTGGGGGGTGGGGCTGGGGTCTCAAACTGATTGGGGGGTTGGAGTGGGTGGTTGGTTTGGGGGGTGCTATGCACTTTGGTATTGTCTCTTTTTGATACTCCTTTTCCCAGTTGGGATTCTTCTGGGTGGGTGGGGTTGGTTTCTATACCTAATTGGGGGGGTTGGTGAGGGTGGTGGGGGGGTTCATTGGGGTTGTTTTCTCTTTTTCGTGGCCTGTTGGTTCCATTATGTTATGATCTTTTCTGTAATATGTAATTTGTTACATTGAATTCCGCACTGCACATCCCTTCCCAACCACATCTGGCTCCCTTGTTACATCTTTCTTCATCCGCCATTCGCTTTCCTGGTGCAGCGATATGATGGACATCACACTCTGGACGTGGAACGTCCGCGGTCTCAATGACTATCATAAGCCCGTTTAGTACATGCCCACCTCACCTGTCACAAGGTTGACAACTGTTTCCTACAGGAGACCCACCTGCTGCCCGCTATGTCCTCCAGGCTTCTCTCTAGACACTGGGGCAAAACTCATTCCTCCTTCTATTCTTGCTATTCTCGCGGGGTTTCCATCCTATTGCGTAAAGGGCTTCCCTGACATACATCTCAGATCATTGCGGACCCTGGGGGGCGCTTTATTATTTTTTGCAGCACGCTCCTTGTCCAACCTCCAATCCTTGCAGCGATATACGCCCCAACTCCGATGACCTGGAATTCTTTGCGCAGGTTTGGCAACACATCTCTTCCCTGGGCCATGCCACACTGCTTTGGGTGGGGGTGGGGGGCGATTTCAACATTATACCTTCGGCCACCCTTGATCGCTCTGGGTCCTCGCTAACCATGTGCCACCTCTCTCCTTCATTCCATACTAACCGACAACTCACTTCTTGATGCGTGGAGGCATACCCATCCGGGGGCGTGCGAGGGCACTTGCGTTACGGGCTCTCTAGGCTGCTGATCCTGCCTGGACCTCTGGATCACCACTCCGGACGCCTTCGCGTGCGTCATATCCATAGAACATATGGCGTATACCCTCTCTGACCATGCTCCTGTCCGCCTCAGCTTGCTCCGCCCACATTCACCGCAGTGTATGTTTGCCTGGCAGCTGCCTCCTAATGCGCTCCGGGACTCAGTGTTCTGCGATGAGATCCAAACCGCAATTGTGAACTATTTCGACCTTAACACCAGCTCTGTTTATTCCCTTCCACACTTTGGGAAGGCTTTAAGGTAGTGATTTGGGCGCATGTACCTCTTAGCAGGCTGGAGTACTGCGCACTATTTGGGGTTCCCTGGAGTGATTAGAGAGAGAAATCAAGACTCTTGACTCTTCACATTCTCTCTGCCCTAACCCTGACATCCATGCGCAGTTCCGGGCAAACTTTCTGACTTTAATGATGAGGCTAACAGGAAACTTTCCTTTCTGGGTAGGGAGGCAAGGCGCGCCGTTTTGGTGAGGGGGATCGCCCGG
Source organism: Lissotriton helveticus (assembly GCF_964261635.1). Lineage (NCBI taxonomy): Eukaryota > Metazoa > Chordata > Amphibia > Caudata > Salamandridae > Lissotriton > Lissotriton helveticus. The sequence goes on from NC_136059.1 coordinate 347,106,540, forward strand.
GCAAGACTTTAACTAATCTTCTATGCCAACCTCACGCTGCCTCTTATATTAAAGTGCTCCAGGATGGTGGCCCAGACAGAACGACCTCTCCCGAGGAAGTGATGGCCTTCTACTCTCAACTCTACACCACTGGGGCTGTTCCCTCGCGCGACGTCCTTGACCAATACTTCGACACTTTGGAGCTCCTCTGGCCTGGTAACAGCCACCGGGAGTATCTCAATGAACCCTTCTCCAAGGAGGAGATCCTGGCTTCCACAAACGGTCTACCGGGTGATAAGGCTCCGGGCTCCGACGGTCCTCCTGCATCCTTTTACAAAGCCTTTGCGCCCCTACTGGTCCCGCATCTTGCCCCTATGTACAACGACTCCTTTGAGTGCAGCCACTTCCCTCCTTTACTTTGTCTCCCGAGCTCCGGGACTCTTATCTCCCTCTGTCCCTCATTAACACCGATAAAAAGATCTTCGCTAAGCTGTTGGTCTCCCGCCTCCTTCTGCTCATGCCCCTGATAGCCCTCCCAGACCAGTCCAGTTTTATTCCGGGCCGTGCCACGTCACATAATCCCGGACTATATTTGCTGTTCTCCATCAAATCAACCCCGCACTCCCAAGCCGTGCTGCACTCCTGGACGCTACCAAAGCTTTCGTTACTCTTGAGTGGCCCTTCCTCTTCTATCTTCTCCCTCGCTTAGGCTTTAGCCCGGTGTTTCTGTGCAAACTCCACCTTCTTTATTCTCTCCCTGCGGCTTGCCTCCGGATCAATGGTCTGATCACGGAGCCTAACCCCGTCACTGGGGCACGAGGCATGGTTGTCCACACTCACCCATGCTTTTTGCTGTAGCTATGGAGCCCCTCGCTGCTAGGCTCCGGCAGCATCACACCCAGAGGGGTCTTGGCTTTGCGGCTCGAGCCTTGGTTGCCTCCAAGTACGCGGACAACGTCACACTCCATGTCCGCAACCCCTAAGAGAATCTTGGCCCCATGGTCCAGGAGGTGGTACGCTTCGGGGTTCTATCTGGGATTCAGGTCAATTGGGTTAAATCTATTCTCTTCCCCCTGATGGACACCACTATTCCCTTCTCTCCGGAGTATCCATTTGTATGTGCATTGGGGCACACTAGATATCTGGGCATTTGTCTCAGCAGGGACGTGGACGAACTCTGGAGGGCCGATTTCGGACAGGTGGTCGACTGACTGGAAACTAAGATCCACCGTTGGCGGCGCCTGCCCTTGCCTCTGGCGGGGTGCATAGTCATCGCTAAGATGGTGGTGCTCCCAAAGTTTTCTTTATTTGTTTCTGAACATTCCCATCCCCCTCACTCTACTCATTTTTTTTGTAAACTTCACACCCTTATTATTCCTCTTGTCTGGGCCGGGCGTCAGCCTAGAATCGCTTACAATATCCTCACGCTTCCCTCATCATTAGGCGGACTGGGAGCCCCAGATTTCAAATTATACGGCCTTAGCTCCCTTATGTACCCTGCACCCTGACCTCCTTCATTCGATCCGTAACTGGATGATGCTATGCCTACTCTGTACATTACTATGTGTTCCTGTAAAGCGCTCTTGATACACTAACGGGTCAAGTTTGCGCTCTATAAAACACATAAATAAATAAATAAGCATTCCAGACATCTCCAAGCACACCAACACTCATTCTGGCTGAGCAGTTAGGGAAGAGATACATAGGCATGGGGAAAGGCAAACCATACATCATAACACAGATCTTGCCTTTTTTGGAATCTAGGGCCCACTAGGCCACCAAGGAATTTTTTGGGGGAGAGTGACCCCTTGGGCAAGGGTCGCTCTCCTTTGGGGGCTGTGTCTCCCCATGTTTGGCCCACAAGACCACCAGGGATTTGTTCGTGGGGAGTGGCCCCTTGGGCAAGGGTCACTCCCATTATGGGGGCAATGTCTTTTTGGCTGTTTCTGCTCCCCCGGGGGGCAGATTTCACCTTTTTTTTTTTTTAAAGTTGCCCACTGGACCACCAGGGAATACTTTGTGGGGAGTGGCCACTTGGGCGAGGGTCTCTCCCCTTCGGGGCTGTTTTTGGCTGTCTGCCCCCATTGGGAGGTGGGAGCAGATCTTGCCTTTTTTATCTAGGGCCCACTAGGCCACCATTTTTTTTTAGGGGAGATTGACCCCTTGGGCAAGGGTCGTTCTCCGTTGGGGGCTGGGGCTTGTCATGTTTGGGCCCACTAGACCACCAGGGATTTGTTTGTGGGGAGTGGCCCATTCGGGAAGGTCGCTCCCCTTTATGGGAGGATGATTGTGGCCATTTCTGTCCTCTTTGGGTGGCAGATCAGCTGTATGTTTTTTAGGCCCATCTGCCCCCAAGGGGGGGCAGAAGCCACTAGACAACATGGGTTTTAACATTTTTGTGTTAGGGAGTGGCCTCAAGGGCAAGGGTTGCTCCCCTTTTACAGGGGTGAATATTTTATTTATACTTTTAGGCCCACCCACCCTTAGCTTAGCTGGTAGATTGTGTCTGGACTGGTGCATTATTTAAATATGTGATTGTAATGGGTTTTTTTCTCCTTTTTATTCTAGTGTAAAGCTTTTGATTCCTATTTGTGCTTTTGGCAGTGGTTGTTCTGCAGTTTTGCGTAATTGCATTTATTTGGTAAGAAAAACATTTTTGTTGTGTTTACTCCAAATGAGTATTATTGTCATGCATGAATGAATTTTTTTGTAACGGGTGTCATAATGGCAGCATATTTGTTAGTGTTCAGAGCATGAAATTCTTTGTGATGTGTTTTGCATTGTCGTATGTGCCATTATTTTTTCTTTTTCTTTTTTAGTGAGATTTTGTTGATCCTTACTGTGTCTGTGCAGAGTAGGTGGTGGTGAGTCTAGCTGCTTCTGTCAAGTGAGTGGTATAGTGTTGGAATATTTCGGTCTTTGTGATAAAGCTACATTTTGTTTATTTCTTTTTTACAAAGGGTTTGTTGTTCTTGGCTTGTTTGACAAGTTAACTTTCTTAGTAAGCATTATGGCTAGCCGTTAAATGACTGCTCAGCAGGTGGTTGGTGTACTTCTTGAATCTTCCTCTAAGCAGGATTATGAGACTGACAGCGTGTCTGAGGGAGAGGAGGGAGGAGAAGATTCAGGCAGTGAGTTTTCTCTCCACATAGAATTTTTATTTTATTTTATTTATTTATTTAATGCATTTTTATAAAGCGCTGACTTAACCCGAAGGTGTCAGAGCAGTGTACAATAGAACCAGTGAGAGAACTGTTACAAAAATGGAAGAAACAAAAATAGCAGGCCATAGAATCAAAACAACGCAACACAATATCAAACACAGTAAGCACAGAATGTACAAACAAAAATATATATATATATGACAAATTTACAATGACTAATGAATTTCCTGGCGAAAAATAGCAGGCCATGGAGTCAAAACAACGCATGCAAAAGGAACACAATATCAAACACTGCAAGCACAGAATGTACAAACAAAAATATAAATATATATGACAAATCTACAATGACTAAAGAACTTCCTGGCGGGGTCTGAGAAGGAGGGAATTAGTTCTGAAAGTGTCTTTGGAATAGAAGAGATTTGAGGTCCGCTTTAAAGATCTGGATGGAGGTGATGGCACGGAGCAAAGGAGGAAGCGAGTTCCAGATTCACATCGCATTACCTGAGAACGATTGCACCATCAATTTTTCCCTTTTGAAGGAGGGGGTGCAAGCAGGAACTTTTCCGCATTCCGAGAAGGGCTTGAGCCGCCAGACAATTTCAGTTTATTCGCCAGATAGCGAGGGGAGGAAGAGTGCAAAGCTTTGTGGGTGATGCACGCCGTTTTGTAAGTAGCTCTAGCCTCGATGGGAAGCCATCGGAGAGAAGACAGGATAGGAGTGATGTGGTCACTTAGGGGCATATTACCAACCAATAGAGATAATTTTTGTCTCTAACTTGTTTAGAGACAAAAATTATCGCCGCACATCGGCGATTTTTATCGCAGATAAACCTTGCTATTAGCAAGGTTTATCGCAAATGCGATAAAAAACGGCCGCAATGCATGAATATCGCTGAAAAGTCAGCGATATTCATGCATTATCGAGCAAATGCTCTTAGCCATGTTATCCACCTCCCATTGGTTAACATGGCTAAGAACTGCTCAGGGCAGGTGTTAGCTTTTGGAGATATTCGCGCTTAGCGCGAATATCTCCAAAAGTTGGTAATAGGAGATAGCGATGTTAGCGACTGTTTCCAGTCGCTTACATCTTGGCACGCCCACTTTGCATGTCATTAGTGATAAATATCACTGACATGCAAAGTGGGGCCCAAGATGGTCGCTATCTCCTACTAGCTGTCACTAACTGGTGTTAGCGACAGCTTGGTAATAGGGAGATAATTTTATCTCCGCTTTCTTGGCTTTTAAAGCCAAAAAAGCGGAGATAAACCTCCTTGATAATATGCCCCTTAGTTTGGACCCTGAAATGAAGCTAGCTGCTGAATGGAGGACGGATTTGAGGGGGGAGAGGTGAGATTTGGGAAGGCCAGTCAGAAGAGAATTACAATAATCTAGTCTAAAGAGAACTAGCGATTGGACTAAGGTTTTTAGCTCATTCTCCGGGAAGAACCGACGAATCCCCCATAGAAGGCGCAGCTGATAACCTGCGCTCTTGGCAATGGAGTTGATGTGTGAGATTAGGTTGAGTCTTTTGTCAAGTATGACACCTAAGGATTTAGCACAGTCAACAATGGCGGTTTTACTGTTGAGTAAATTCAAATGATCCATCCAGGATTGAACAAGAGGCGGGGAGAGAGAGCTAGATGAGTGGAGGAATTCCGTTTTGGTAGGATTGAGAATGAGTTGGTGAACTAACATCCAGTTGTGAATAGAGTTGAGAGTAGAGTTGAGTAGAGTTGAGTAGTGAGAGATCATGAGAGGTAGACACCTTGAGGTAGATTTGGGTGTCATCCGCATAGAGATGGTAGAGGATTCAAGATTTGCTTAGGAGGTTCCCTAATGGTTCAAGATAGAGATTAATCAGAGTGAGAGCAAGGATACAACCTTGAGGGACGCCTTGACCAACCACCAGTGGAGACGAGAGACTGTTCGCAATCTTGATCATTTGGGATCTGTCTGAGAGAAATGAGGCAAACCATTTGAGTACTGTGCCTTCCAAGTCCATTCTCTGTTGAAGAGTATTAAGGAGGGTGTTGTGATTAACAGTGTCAAAGGCTGCAGAGAGGTCAAGAAGAATCAGAAGGCACGATTGCCCCGAATCGAGTATATGCAGCGCATCATCGATCACTCGTAGCAGGGCTGTTTCAGTGCTGCAATTTTGAATAAAGCCAGACTGGAACATGTCAAGGAGATTATTGTCCATAATGTGTTGGGAAAGTTTTTTTGCAATGCATTTTTCTGTGATCTATGAAAGAAAAGGGAGATTGGTGATGGGGCAGAAGTTATTGAGATTGTTTGCATCTGCAGAGGTTTTTTTTAGAAGGGGGTAACCTGTCCTGTTTTGAGGACAACTGGGAGGGATCCTTGACTGAGGAAGAGATTAACTGCCTGGTCCAATAGGAGAGAGTGTTGGTATAGAAATCAATGGCGATGACACTGTGTATGGGGTCAGAAGAATGGTTGGAGGGTTTGGTTTCGAGGATGCATTTGAGGAGATCATCTTCCGAGATGGCGGCAAAGTTCTGCCAAGTGACTAAGGATTTTCGCTCCTCAATGGGGGTGGGGTGGGTGACCTGTTCCACCAGAGATTTTACCTTTTGATCAAAGAATGTAGCGAACTCAGTTGCTTTCTTTGAAGCATCCTCAGGTTTGATGGTTTGGGAGAACAATTTGGGTTTTTGATGAGGTCGAAAGGTTTTTTGGGTCTGTTTTTAGCTGAATCGAGGAGGGATTTGAAATGTGATCTTTTTTCCTGGAAGATGTGCTTGTGGTATTTGGATCTTGGTGAACGCAAAAGAGAGAGGTTGGAGGTGGATGGAGATTGTCTCCAATGTTTCTCCAAAGATTCTTATGTTTTTCCTTTTGTCATAGAGAGCTTTATTGAACCAAGGAGCTGATGGGGTGGGTCTTTTCCTTTTGCTTTGGAGTGGAGCAACCTTGTCGATTTTGAATGCAAGGAATGAGAGGCAATGGGGGGTGAGATCGTTGACATCCGTATTGGGGTCTAGACTAGGAAGTGAATGCATAGCAGAATCACATAGAGTCCCAAGATCAATGTTTTTTGGGTTGCGGAACCAAGTAGAGGCTCTTTTAGGTTGGCCGAGAGTTATGATGCGCGAGAGGTGAAAACGGAAGGGAATGAGGAAATGGTCTGACCAGTCTACACGGATGGAGGAAGCAGTGGTAAGCTGGTCTGATTTAGAAATGACAAGGTCCAGAATTGATCCCTTGGCGTGTGTAATTTCCGAGCAGTGTTGGACAAGATCGTTGGCTGAGAGAAAGGTAGCAAGCTTGTTGGCAGCCGAGTCTTCCACGGAGCCCCAATGGAGATTGAAATCACCTAGGAAGATCTGCTTGTCACTTTGTGAATATTGGTCACTAATGAAGTCAATGAGTTCCTCCATGAAGGAAGAGCAATTACCAGGCGGGTGATAGATGGCATGGAACCTGAAGGGTGAGCCATGATGAACTTGGATTTCTAGGGAAAGGCATTCAAAAGTGCGAAAGAGGATGGTGGGAAAGGCTTTGATTTGAAGCTTTTCTCAGTGCGGATGAAGCTACTCTCGGTGTGGATGAAGCTACTCTCAGTGCAGATGAAGTACCTGTTTTAGAGGAGGACACTGCTGTGCCGATGGTGCAAGAGGCATCTGAATTGCAGCCTGAGGCTGCTAGGCTTCCTACTGGAACTGCTGGACTCTGGGTTGATCCAAACATGATGCAGCCGGTGCTGCCTGCCTTCAGTGGTGATGCAGGGTGTAGAGTGGATTGTGACATTTTTTTGCCTATACAGTTTTTTCAGTTATTTATGGATAATGTATTTTGGGTGAGATTGTTGAGCAGGCTAATTTGCATGCTGTACAGTTTTTGAGGGAAACACAGTCCCAGAATTAGGCCCCATTCCAGAGCTACCCGTTGGACTCCCACAAATCTGGAAGAAATGAAGAAGTTTTGGGGTTTGAGTTTATTGATGGGTTTGATAAGGAAGTCGTCCATGGCTTCATATTGGTCTACCAGTACCTTGATGGCAACGGCCATATTTCCTGCAATTATGACTTGTAATCAGTATTTACTTTTGATTCGTATGCTGCATTTTGTTGTTAATGCTTTGGCGTTGCCACGAGATCACCCTGATTGTGACCGTCTTTTTCTTTTTTGTTTAACTTTGTTTTATTAAGTTTCCGCTGCATTAGGTATGGTACATTACAATAATCACATGCCCCTGTTGTACAGTCATCGCTCAAATACCCCGTCCCCTCCGGACCAGGAATTGTACAGGCCAAAAAGTCGTATGGGAGTATATTGCCCACAAGAGTTCGTATGGGGCAGGCTTTAGCAGTCGATGTACCCAATCAGCCCATGAAGTAACAACGCCCCCCTTCCCTCCAAAACCCCCAAAACCCCCAACTCCCCCACCCATCCTCCACCCCTTCCCTCCCACCCGGTGTGTTGCTAGTTTGCCCTGTGTGGGTGTAGGACCATAATGTCTGTCTTAACTCATCATGCAAGGACGCTCTTGGCTGATGGTATGAAGGTAAGCCGCAGCAGGCAAAGGTACTTTGGGCAGGTGATTTCAATGAATTCTGTGGTTAGCAGGGACAGGAAAGACTGCCAAACAGTAGTAAATGACACTGATGATTGCGTGAGGGTTGCCTGAATTCGTTCTATACCCAATATATACCTTTTGGGCCAGCCTGTGTGTGAGGGACGCCTCGAAGTACCCCAAAGCGAGAGGATGTGCTGAACCGCCGCTCCCATTGCCAACCCCATTTGCTTTCCTCTGATGGATTTTAAGGGGAAGGTGGGTGCATTCGGGATACCCAAAAGAGTGGAGGCCGGAAATCGAGGAATGTCAGTGTCAAAGTGTGTGTTTTTGTCATGTAGAACCTTTGTCCAGTAGTCTCTCACTTCTACGGAGTCCCACAGTAGGTGGGTTAGAGTCCCCGTTTCGTCACAGCCCCTCCAGCATGTGGGGCTCCGCTTGGATTGCCTTTAGTTAGTCGGGCAAGCGTCAGGTATCAATAGGAAGAAACCTTAACCGCTGTTTATTTACTGGCCGTGTTTCTGGCTGTGTGGTGTGCTCTGTAAAATATATCCCCCACTCTTTATCCGTGAGGCTTCTCCCTAGCTCGGATTCCCATCTTCTCTAACCCGCCGAGAGGTGTGGAAATGGCTCGGGACTGATCTTTTTATAAAGATCCGTAATCGCCTTACTATCAGTCTTTTTCGGGAAGAGCCATTTCTTGAAGGCCATGAGTCGCCTTCCCACTAGGAGCCGTGTGTCGGGCTGTGTCAGCCAGTGTCTGATCTGAAACTATTGAAAACGCAGTGTGGCAGATAGGTTGTACATGTCTATTAGGTCATTGAGTTGGATGTAGCCATTTAGGTCAAAAAGGTGTCCCGCTGACCTGCAGTCGGAAGCCCTCCATTGCTCGAATGCGTGAGGCTTCGTCCCCGGTGGAAATGCAGGGTTGGTAAACAGTGGTGTGATAGGTGAGGGGAAAGTTGTAAGTCCCCCTCTGACCGCCACCGCGTCCCACACTCTGAGTATCGTGCGAGCAATGGGAGACCTCTTGAGGTATGCCGGTCTATCCGATCGTTTCAGGAATGGTATCTTCCAAAGCGACATCTGGGCCATCGCTCTGTCCTGGAAGAGCCATCTCTTTTCCATTCTAAGAAATAACATAGCTGTGTCGCCTGGAAATACCTCAGTAGGTTAGAAATCCCCAGGCCCCCCTCCTGCAGTGCCCGTTGAGGGAGATCTCTATGCATCCATGGGCGCTTCCCCACCCACACGAACTGCTGTATTGCGTCCTGCAACTTCTTTTGCATTCCTAGCGGTAGAGTCACGGAGATGGTCTGGAATATGTATAGGACTCTGGGCAGTAGGGACATTTTGATCGCCGCTACACGACCCAGCCAGCAACGAGAGCAGTTGTTGTCGCCATTTACTCAGGTCTCCCTGGATTTGAGAGTAGTGATCCGAATAGTTTCGGTCGACAGTCTGCATTGTATTGGTGTCAAGGTCATTCCCAGATAGGGGATCGAGGTGCGAGAAGACAATCCCCCGTATGTCAAGGTTCCGCTAGCGGACTTGTGAGTATTGCGGCCCCGAGGGAGGATCATGGACTTACCCGTATTCATTTTGAACCCCGATACTTTCCCAAAAGCCTCAATTTCTTTCAGGAAGGCTGCTATGGACTGCTAGGGATTATCCAGGGTCGCCAAAATGTCATCGGCATAAAGGCTGATGGTATGTGGTTCGCCCCCAAATGTGATCCCGGTTATATCGGGGGTGTCCCTGATTCTTTGCGCAAGTGGTTCTATGCATGGTGCAAAAAGTAAAGGCGAGAGGGGGCACCCCTGTCTAGTGCCCCATCTAATGTCAAACGGTTGTGACCCGATGCCGTTGACGCGGACAGATGTCCGGGGCGCATCAAAGCAGCTGGCAACCCAGGCTCTGAAGCAATCACCTATACCAAATCGTATGAGCGTCTTGTCCAGGAAGCCCCAATCCACCATGTCAAACGCTTTCTCAGCGTCGACAGAGAGGAGCACCACATCAGAGTTGTTATAGTGGGCTTTGTCTATGACATGTAGAAGTCGTTTGGTGTTGTCACTGCACTGTCTATTTGGGATGAATCCCGATTGGTCGAGCTCTATGATGCCAGGTAAACACAGTTCCAGTCTAGCTGCCAAGATTCCCGTAAAGAGCTTGAGATTGAGATTGAGCAAATATATAGGCCTGTAGGCGGCGCATTGCGAAGCATCTTTGCATTTTGGCTTGCGCAGTACTATGACATTGGCCGCCAGCATGTTGGGGGGGGATGGATTAAATAATTTAGTCAATAGGGGCGTCAGCTGAGGACAAAATGCTTTATAAAACCAGGTGGTGAAGCCGTCCAGCACCGGCGCTTTCAAAGGCTTTACACGTGATATCGCTGCTATCACTTCCTCCGTCCGGATAGGGGCATCTAAGGAGGTAGAACTCACCTTGTTGAGCGCCGTGACCGCTGCCTCGTTCAGATAAGCTGCCCCCTCTTTGTCTAGAGATGGATCTGCGCTGGAGAGTGATGCATATAAGGCCTGAAAGGCTTACCCAATTTTAACATCATCTTGGAGCTCCTGCTCTTTATTGCCCTGGGTAGTGGTGATTTTAGACCTCTGGACCCTCGCCCTAAGTTTGCTTGCTAGCAGTCGCCCTGTTTTATCGCCTCCCACATAGTAAGGGTGTCGCAGCCAAAGGGCCACGTATTCTGCGCGATCTAGATCCAATTCTGCCAGTTGCGCCCTTGATGCTTTTAGCTGTCGCTAAATCCTGGGGGCCCCTGTGCAACTGTGTACTCTCTCCAGTTCCGACACTTGTGCTGAGAGCATTTCCCTTTTATCCCTACGGTCCTTAGCCTCGGCCGCCGATGTTGCAATGAGGTCACCCTGCACCACCACCTTAAATGCTCCCCAAACCGTCGTCACCGGTACATCAGGTGTTTTGTTAAGTGCTAGGTATTCTTTTATGTGTTTGTGCAGTTGTTGTGTAACCCCTGGACGCTGTAGGAGGGCCTCCTGCATGAGCCATCAGCCTCTCTAAGTTGGCACGCGTGGGACAGTGATCGTGAGCGTAACCACGTCTTGGTGTGAGAGGGCCGTGGGGACTATGTCTACGATATCGTTGCAGCAATATCAGGGGACCCCACGGAAATGATCTAGTCGAGCATAAGTGTGATGTACATGAGATTAGAAGGTGTATTGAGTAGTGAGGGGATGTGCCTCCCGCCAGATGGCCGAAAGGCCTCTGCTAGCCAACCATTTCCTTCCCTCTAGGGAAATCACCCCTGTGGCGCCATATTGGTGACCTTTTCTATCTTTGGCTTGGTCCATCAGCAGGTTGAGATCGCCAACCACCAGTGTGTACAGTGTCGGTAGGGTAAGGGCGTCTGATAGGGCCCCTTTGAGAAAAGATTCTTGCCCGGAGTTCGGGACGTATATAGATCCGATGACTAAGCACATGTCCCCCACCCGCACATGGTAAGCTAGGAGTTTGCCTTTCATTTCTGCAACCTTCTCCCCCACTTGGCCTTGAAAGTGACTAGTCAAGAGAATGGCAACTCCCTCTTTTTTCTCATTAGGGGAAAAGTAGAGTTGGCGAGGAAAGGCTCTGGAGTGCATTCTGGGCCAGTCCCTGGAGAGGAGGTGTGTTTCCTGTAACAAGCAGATTGAGGCGCCCGAGTTCTCCAGGTAAGATAGCACCGCCCGCCGCTTGACAGGTTTATTTAGCCCCTTTACATTCAGGGTAATGACTCTAAGGGCGTTGACAGACATGGTTTCCGTGTATGTGGGAGATAATACTCCTCGGGGGTTGCCTGGGTTAGACGAGATACGTAATCCCCCCAGATGTGTGACACACCGGAGCCCTCCCTGTCCCCTGCCACCCCCCACTCCCTTGCCCAAATCACCCCCTGCAACAAGCCCCCCTCCTCTCCTCCCCAACATAGAAACTTTTGACTTGCGCCCCTCCGCCCCCACCCTAACCCCAACACAAAGACCCCCACAGTGTGTCATAGTCCCAGGCCAGGAAACTAGTATCGCAGGCCTGTGATGAAAGTTCCTTGTTGGGCGTGTAGCTGAGGTGACCCCATCGGGCCCCCTCCCGCCCCCCTCACAGGACCAGCGCTGTCGTAGTGCATTTGTTTTTCCCATCACTCGAACAAATCATTCAGTTGGCGATATGTCCTTGGACACCCCTTGGATGGCCATGGCCCGTTCTTGGGACATAGTGGCGGAATCTGGTTTCAGTTCCACAGCGGGCTATCTTCTCCGACCTACTCTTTGCCACCTTTCCCGTGAGGGTTTTTGGGACGGTCTTGTTGATGATGGACCTTCATCCTGTTCAATGCCTAGTAGGGCTCAAGTGTCTTGAAAGGATCGCAATTGTTGCAAAGTTCCGTTCCTTTTGAAGATCAGTCGAAATAGGTGTCTCCATGAGTATGGAATCCCCTTGGCCCGCAGGAACATCGTGGCGACTTTGAACACCTTTCTCTTTTGAAGTGTAAAGGCCGACAGATCCTGGAAGAGTGCCACTGGGTATCCCTGGTTTTGGAGAGGTTGCTTTTGTCGAGCTTCACAAAGGATTCTCTCTTTCAGAGGGAAGTGTGGTAAAAAGGCTAAGAAGTCCAGAGGCGGAGCAGGGCACGTCACACCAGTCCCACTCTGTGTGCCCTGTCGATGCGGATGTCAAAGGCCGCATGTTCCCCCAAAATCTCTCGGAACAGGCCTTGTAAGTACCCGGTGATGTCCGCCCCTTCTGCCTTAGATGGGACGCCTCAGACCCGTATGTTATTATATCGAGATCTGTTTTCGAGATCCTCAGCATGCGCTTGTAGGTCTACCTGTTGGTCCCGGAGGCGGAGAAGTTCTTTCTGGAGCTCTTCCATTTCCTCGCGTCTGGTCTGATCCGAGTCCTTGATTGCCGCCACCCTCTCTCCCAAACTGTCCACTTTGCGGCGTATCTCCCGGACCTCCCCCGGCAACTTCCTGCTTTAGTGCTTGGAAATCTTCCCGCAAGGAATTAAATAGGGTCTCTAGAAATGACTTGGTGATGGGTACCTCCCCATCTCCTGAATTTGGATGGGCCTTTGAGGAGCATGTCCGTAAGCGTGCGCTCGCCCTTTTTCCTTGTGCTGGACATTCTAGGCCAATGTTCTTTGGACCTGTGCCCACCTTGGTCTGTTGTACAAAGGGGGTGGTGATGGACGGAGCATCTGAACCAATCAAACACTCACACCCAGTCAACAGATATGGGTTTAATCCATCACCGTTCTTTAGCCCACTCTGCCACCCCAGTTCAGACATGGCCAGATGCAAATCAGTCTGACCCTGTGCCTCATGGGAACAGTCCAGCCCGAACTGCCAAGCCATGCCTTCCGTGGACCGGGAACAAGCTTCCGAGGACCTTTTTCTGGCATTTCAGCAGTCTTCAGCCCGGCTTGCTTGAATCCAGTGGCAAAGTGAGCAAAGGACTCACGTCTGAGCATACCCTGCCAACTTATGGCGAACAAAGTGGTACAAAAAGGGTTGGTGATGTACGGAGCATCTGAACCAATCAAACACTCACACTCAGTCAACAGATCTGGGTTTAATCCATCACCGTTCTTTAGCCCCCTCTGCCACCCCAGTTCAGACATGGCCATATGCAAATCAGTCTGACCCTATGCCTCATGGGAACAGTCCAGCCCTCCTTGTTTCGGTTGTGATGTGTCAAGCTGTGGGATTGGGGAACTCTGCGTGGTCTTCGGGGGGACCCCTCTTCACCCCGGGGGACCTTGTGGCAGTGTGGGCGAAGAGGGGGAGTGGCACCACCAATCCCGGGCCCTTTTTCGATGGTCCCGGCGTCCCCGCTTCTCTGCTGTTGCCGCTGACTTTCGGCCCTGTGGCTGTGCTTATGTCGGTTCCCCAACGCCAGCCTCCGGCTCCCTCGGGCTCACCGCTTCAGTCTCTCAGTGCCGCCTCTCAACTGACTGTGCCCCAACTGGTCCCGCCGCTGGCTCTGCCTCTGTGCTGTGGGTCCAGTGTGTGGGGGCCTGTCACTGGCCCTGTTGTGTTCCAGGCATGGGCCCCAAAGGGCCAGCGCCGCTGCCACAGACTCTCTCGGGCGGAGCGCCCAGGGCACTTCCTAATGGAGTCGCTCGCTCAGGTTGGTGCTAGGGTCTGCTCAGGGGCCTCGGCCCGGCCGCCCCGTCTCCTCACTTCTCTTGTAGGCCGCAGGAGCCGCTCCCCTCTTGCTTCCAAGAGGATGGAGTTCTGCGGGTACTCTTCGGGAGTCAGCGCCTGGATCTCAGCCCCTCTGGTGTACGCCTATCTGCCTCGGCCTCTATTTTCACACCTCCGGGCAAGGTGCACCCTTCCTCCCACTCACTGTCTTCGGGGGGTCGCAATCGGGCTCTCGCTGCTCCGCAAGGCTGCTGCAGTCGTGGTCAAGCAGCTCTCCGATGCGGGCGACCCTCTGTCGGCAGGCTCGCCCGACCTCCTAGGCTCAGGTTCTCCTTCTCTGGCTCGGCTGTCGTCTGCTCCGGCGCTCTCCTTGTTAGGGCGCCATTTCGTGGTGTCCGGGGTCGGGCTCTTCAAGGCTGCCGCTGCTTCTCCCAAGCCCCAAAAACACCAGTAGAACAGGCGCTAGGTCTATGATTGTTTCCCCGTGCTTTGATGGGGAAGTTTTAGGCAGGATTTGGCCGGCGAGGGGAGCCCGGAATAGGGAGCCTCTGGAATTAGCGTCCTCCTAGGTCGCCATCTTGGCCATGCCCCCCTGTGACCGTCTTTTTAAGATCCGGCCTGTTCTTGATCACTTTGTAGATCGATTTTCAGAGATCTATACTCCAGGGAAAGAAATATCTATTGAGGAGTCTTTGGTCCTGTTCAAGGACCATTTGTTTTTTAGGCAGTACATTCCTAGTGATGGAGCGAGGTGGCAAACGCAACATTTTGTGTACCCCTCTTAAAGTCAATGTCCCATAACGTTAACATTTACTAAAGGTATGTTTTGTGAAATTAATCAACCATAGAATAAGATGCACACATTTTATTATACACGGGAGTACTACTTTTGCTTGCATGTTGCCATATAATTAATTCATATGTATTGTTATTGTGTTATGAATTAATGCGCAGCTTTAATATAAACAAACGCAGACTAAATGTGCCTATTGTATACGTTTTGTGCTAAGAAGTGGTCGATTATGTAAGTATAAAACGCATTTGTGTGGCTTATTTGCTAGGTAACAACTAATGGGGAAACATTAGTATGGTGGGAGGTAAACAGAAGGGTTTTATTTCCATAATTAATATGAATTTGTGTTTGTTTCTATGATAGTTCCAAAAGTGGCCTCTGAGGCCTAAATAAAAGATGGATGCTCGGGTAAACTGTGAGCAAGAGCTGGACAGCGCAGGCGCGACAAAAGCCTGCAAGTCAGAGTGAACTGCCTGTACTCAAGGAGGTTCAAGACTACCTTGGCCCGGAACCTAGGATGGATGCCAAACATGGACGATTGAATACTGTGATCATGGGAAAAGGTGGCGATGTTTCAACTGAGGAAATAGCTAAGCTATGGACTGTCCTAAAACAAAGACCCTTTATTTTCTGCTGAACCATCGAGAAAATGATGTTGTAATGGTGAGATGATGCTCACCCACCCCAAATGTGTCCAATCAGAGTTTGAATAAGTAGTGATAGTTACTTTTTAGATAGATTAAGTTAGGAAATTAGGGTATAAAATCCCCTGGTTTTGTCTAGAAGGGGTCGCTTTTTCGATTTCTACTGGAAGTGCTGCCCGACTGATGACCCATTCCTGGATGTAAGATCTTTATGAACTATATTTGTTTGCTTTGCAGGACTGAAGGATACGATGAGGGTGTTAGTTAGGGATGTTAGGAGAGAATGATTTTGGAACTATCTGTTCTTTGCTAAACTTAAACTGATTTCTAAAAATAAGCAATTTTCCAGAGCTCTAAATAAAATGATCATTTTTTAAATAAAGTTTAAGATGTTACTGAATAAAGTATTTATTAATGCATAAATGTCAGACATAATAAAGTTTTGCTTTTAATAAAAATGGGAAAATGGATCTTTAAAAGCTGGTCTTGTGATTTTCCTACGCCTAATTTTCTTTCTAGCAGATCCATTGCCACTATGGTGGTGCATCTGAATAGTTAAAATGTTTTGAATAAAACCATGGTAAAGTGTAATAATCCATAGGTGTAAATAATAACTGATTTAAATAGGTTTTATACACTCCACCAAATGTTACAGCATTTCTCCAGTGTTGAAGCCTTGAAGCCAAGTGTAAGTGAACAAGAGTAAACGTGCAGTGTTATGGGCCCCACTGACGAATGGTTGTGTGTTAAAAGGTTTCAGGGAAATGGTGAGTATTGATTAGAAATGATTTCTGGAGCCGCGCTGTAGCAGTTATATCTTGGTAGCAGAGTAGTGGTTGCTAAGGAAATTAGCTCGGATTATGTATAAAGTACTATATACAATTTGATGCATAGATTTATGACTAACATCTGTCGAGTTTGTATTACGTTATATGTAGTTTTGAAAAGGCTTCCAAGTGTTGCATGAAGCCAGTGCCTCTGTCTGCAGACGGAGGAAATGTGGCAAGGTAAAGTCGCACAGTGCATTAGTCTGTTTCAAAAAAGGAGTATCGCCGAATACTGCGGTGGTATCATCTCATATCACTGTTTAGGGACAATAGGTGTGAAAGGATAAATGTATAGTATGGACAGTCTATGATATTTCAGCCTTCAAGCATAGGGATCATTGCGTATCCTGATTAAAACGTACTGCTGGGAGAGTAATAGATCTTAACCCGAGCTTGGAAGAAGGGTAAAGGAGCGGCGTCTACTTTACTAACGATAGAGGAATTCTGTGGTGGGTTAGATGGAGGCGCTGCCTACTAGTAATACAGAGTTCAAGTGTATATGAATAGAATTTTCCGTATGAACGTGTGTAAATGATATTGCAATACTCGTTCTGGTGAAACTCTGAGATTGTCTCTAAGGAGGCAAAAAAGATCTCTGTATGTGCTTTCCTGGAGAAAAGAGTTCGTTATTGCCTGATAGAAGGGTAAAATAGGGTTGTGCTATTTTATCAACAAGACTAAAATTCTGAGGAGATAAGCGTTGTCTACTCCGGTTACAGAATACCTGAGTGATTGAGAAATCTATCACTTTATTAGCGAAACAGGCAAATGGAATTGTTTTGTGTAAGTTTCTAACTGATTTTGTAAAATATCTTGTAAATACGGCTTCTTGAAAAAACTCTGTAAAGGAGGGGGTCAGTCGGCGCTGCAGAAGCCGGAGCGCTGGTGACGTCAAAAGTGTCGCGCTGGGATTGGTCCATGTGACCGAGACAGAGTAGAGCTGATTTGTGCATCACAGAAAGCAGCAAAGGCTACTGGTTAAGCACTATAGTGACGTATCGTGTTCTAACTGGTGCATTAGTGCGAACCGCGCTGTGATAGGTTGGTGTTACGGAATCAGCAATAGAATAGTACGCGATCTTTTGAAAGCAGGAAAGTTTACCGAAAATGTCGTACTATTATTATGATGATGACAAGAAGAAACCTTCATGGTTTAAAAGGCTGAAAAACATGTTTGTAAAAGACAAAGAGGTAGTTACGAGAGAGGGAAAAATACTTCCTTCACCGAAATCACCTGCTTCCTATATTTTATCGAAATATGGATATCATACGTGTGTTTGGTTGGAGAATTGGGTACAGTATACCAAGGATGATGGTGTATTAGCCTTTCCAGAAGGAGGATCATTTGATTTGGCCATTTTGAGGAATTTGAGAGACAAAATGATGAAACTGGAACCGAGACCCAGACCAACTCAATTTGAAGCGCTGGTTGAGTGGGAAGATGAGATGCATCAAATGGAGAGTGAGAGGTTAAGTAGGCATCTTAGACCAAGAGGTAGAGGTAGAGATTTGTGGGGAGAAACACATGAGACTAGAATGCGAAGATGGAGGAATGGAAATATGTGTGATGGCATGTATCCAGTCAGATTGGTAGAAGAATATGAGGGACGGAAAAGTACGGAGAAGAAAAAGAATACTGAATTAGGAAATCAAAGTTATGGTGAAAGTGAATCAGAGGATGCTGTTTTAGAAGAAATATTAAATAGAAGACCGCCCCCATATCAACCCAGTTCTTTATGGACTACACCAAATGCCCCGATGGCAGAAGAAAGAGTTAATGAAACGCCAAAACAACTATCACATTTCAGAGATTTTCCTAAAAGAGTAGAAACAAGATATGTCCCGAGTACACCGATAGGAGAAGCTAGAATTACAGGTACTCCTGTACAAAGTAATGATTCACACAGAATTGTGTTAAGTGCGGAAAGACAAAATGATGAACAACCAAATATGTCTGATTTTGAGCGTTCTGCACATGAATTGATTCAAACCCTTACTAAAAATATGGAAGCTGTAACTGTCCCAGTAACAATAGGACCTGTAATACCAGTATTTGAAGATCAGAAAATAAAAGAGCCACGATTAACTATTCCATTACAACAAAGTCTACAGAAAACAAAAGGGGGTACTTATCCTGATTTGTAGGAAATAAGACAGAATATAAGTGTAAATCCACCAGAGTTAACTTTTAATCAAAATTTGTCATGCGGATACCCGACAGGAGCAGAATCTGACTCTGCCACTCCAGAGAGAAGTGCAGACAAAATAGATTTAACGCAAACACCCATGGGACCATCAGAAAGAGAATTGAGTGAATAGATAAAAACATTAAAATTAAAAGAGCAGGAGTCAAAAGTGTTGGATGTGGCTAAATTAAAAGTGGATATGGAAGAATTAATAATTGGAACGATTGGGACAGACAGATTAAAAACTTACCAGGATGATGAGCTTATGTTTTTATGTAAAAGCATAACATGGAGAGCTAAGACAATGCATGATCAATTAGATGAGGTGACAAGTGAATGTGGAATAGAATTTTCAAAAATAAAATCTTTGCAGAAAACCTATCAAGTAGATTTTGCAGAAAGAGATATTGAAAACATGAACACTGTAGGAAGACTAGTTCAGATAAAAGATTTGATTGTGATGTTGCGCAAATGGGGTGATGTAGGTAAATGGAGAGTCAAGTGGGCAAAGAAGAAAGAAGAGAATAGTGATAACTCCACATTAGCTTTCCCTATTAGAGAAAAGGGAACTGTGGCAACTGAATTTCCTATGAGAGAAATTCCTGGAGGAGGATATGTACATGTTCCTTGGAGCAGACAAGATATATTGTCATTTACGAATGATTTCCCCAGATTAAGAGAGAAGCCAGTAGAGTGGTATCGACAAGTTGACAGATTTGTAAAGGTATCAAAGGTATTATGGATTGATTTGGATGGGTTGTTTGACATAGTGTTGCCAACAGATTTCTGGACAGAATGTAAAATATCTGTGGATTGGCCAAGGGAGGAGTATGCCAGAGATGAGAAAACAGGAGCTCCATCACCAGACGTGATGAGAAAATATGAACAAGTGATAGTGTGGTTGAAAAAAAAATACCTCCCAAAGAAACTGATTGGGTAAAGATAGAGAGGACCACCCAGGAGCCAAAAGAAACTGTGCATTCATTTTATGAAAGGTTATTGTTAGTTTTCAAACAATATAGTGGTTATGAGGAATTAAATGAAAAAGATATGAGCCATTTTGTGTATAGGTTTGTATATGGATTAAGACCGGAAATTTCAGACATGATTAGACATAGCATGATGGATTGGCAGTCAAGCTCAGTAGATAAGGTACTGAGACAGGCAAAGTATTGCAGTGAAGAAATTGATGCAAAACAGATGAAGTTGAAAGAAAAAGCCATAGTAAAAGTAGCAGAACAACAAGTAGCACAGATGGAGAATAAGAATGCAGGAGATCAAGGTGGGTTTAAAAGCAAATCTAAATTGGTAGGGAATATTGACGAAATGAAAAAGAAAATGCCATGTTTCAATTGCGGCAAGGTAGGGCATTGGAAATGAGAGTGTAAATGTACGCCTAGAGTTAATGGGGAACATACATCATTGAATTCGCAGGTGCAGTTTGAGGTAAATCAGCAGCAACCGCAACAACAGCAGATAGCAAATCAGCAAAGTCAGGTGCCGCAACCGCCACTGCCATACAGTGGGAATCAGCAGAGATACAGTGCAGAGACAGGATTCAGCGGAGGTGAGCAGGTAAAAAGACCGCAAAGAGTAAATGCGTGTTCTCAATATTGGTTGCAAGAAGAGAATGGCAGTGAGCCGGATGAAAGTTTCTGACGGTGCCTGAGGGAGGAAGAAGAGTGTATGCTTGGAGCCACTCTTGAGGTAGATCAGTCAGGTCCATTTGTGAGCGGAAAAGTGAATGATGTGGAAATAACTTTCCTAGTGAACACTGGTGCTACCCGTTCTACTGTTAGATCAGTGGAAATTCAAAATCTTCCTCTCTCGGGTGAGACAATCCAGGTTGTAGGTGTAGCTAATAGACAAATACATACTCCTTTGACAAAACCAGTTGAAATAGAGATTGGGACATACAAAGATATGCATCGGTTTGTGGTGTGTGACAGCAGTCCTGTTAATTTGCTAGGCAGAGATATACTGTGTAAAATGAACTGTGCCATAAATTGTTCACCAGATGGCATAAAATTGCAAACCCCAGATGAAGATAGTTTGTATAAATTGACAATGCTCATGATTGAGGCAGAACAAGATAAACTGTTTCCTGTTTTTGATAAAGAGAAAATTCCTGTTGAACTGAAAGAGGCAGTCAAAGAAAGCATATGGGATTTCACTGAAAAAGATATAGGGTTGATGAAAGGGGTTGATCCTGTGCAAGTGTCTGTAAAAGAAGGTGCAAGCTACCCAAATATACCTCAATATGAAATGACTGCGGAAGTAATTGAAGGAATTACTCCAGTAATTGACAAAATAATTGAGCAGGGAATTTTAAGAGAAATTGAGAGCAGTCCTTGTAATTCACCAATTATGGGATTGAAAAAGCCAAACGGAACATTTAGAATTGTGCAGCATCTGAGAAAAGTTAACATAATTGTTGTCCCATGTTCTCCAATTGTTCCGAATCCAGCAGTGATTCTGTACCAAATACCTCATGATGCAGAATGGTATACTGTGATTGATCTACGCAATGCATTCTTTGCTGTTCCATTGCATCCAGAAAGTCAACCAATTTTTGCATTTCGTTTCCAAAATCGTATCTTGGCATGGTGTAGAATTCCGCAAGGGTACACTGTGAGTCCATCGATTTTTAATCAGCTGCTAAAGAAATCATTAGAAAATGTGAGCATGCCTGGAGAGTCTGCATTAGTGCAGTATATTGATGATCTTTTGGTTGCATCAAAGACAAAGAATGCCTGTATAGCTGATACTGTGGCATTGTTAAATCATTTGGCTGAGGAAGGACATAAAGTGTCCCCATCAAAATTACAGTTTTGTCAGAAAGAAGTACAATGCTTAGGTCACAAGATTGCTAAAGGAATCAGACAGGTCACAATTGAGAGAATTAAAATGATACAAGGAATGCAGCCACCCAAAGCCCAAAGACAGGTAAGAATGTTCCTAGGAATGGTAGGTTATTGCAGACAGTGGATAAGTGGTTTTCATTGATTGCAAAACCATTGCAGAGATTGACAAAAGCAGATATCAGAGACCCTATTGTTTTGACCAAAACAGACATGGAAGCATCTGAACAGCTAAAAACTAAGTTGTGTGAATACCCAGCTTTGGGAATGCCTGACTACGAAAAATAATTTGAACTGTACTGCAGTGAGCGAGAAGGATGTGCTTTGTCAGTATTGATTCAAAGGCATGGGAGGATGAGAAAACCAATTGTGTATTTCTTAGCTGTTTTGGACCCTGTTGCAAAAGCTTTGCCAGGTTGTTTGAAAGCAGTAGCAGCAACAAGAGTAAGTCTGGAACAAAGTGAAGGAATTGTGATGGGATTTCCTGTGAGTGTGTATGTACCTCATTTAGTGGAGATTCTCCTCACTAGAGCAAAGACACAATACATGACTAACAGCAGAATGACTCTTTATGAGAAAATAATTTTGGGAGCTGAAAATGTGACAGTTGCAAGATGTAAGAATGTCAACCCATCGACATTGTTACCTGACACCATTGAAGCAGAAGTGAAGGGTGAGCTTGATCACAAGTGTTTGGATGTTTTGGAGTATTGTACAAAACCTCGTCCAGACATTAACGATCAACCTTTACTAGAATCAGATTTTGTAATGTTCGTGGATGGATCATGCTTGAGAACATAGAGTGGTGTTCTAAGTGCTGCATATGCTGTTTGTACAGTGGCAGAAGTGTTGGAAGCATCTTGTCTGAAAGGAATTCATTCTGCTCAAATAGCGGAATTGATTGCTTTGATACGAGCATGTGAGTTGGGAAAAGAGGTGAAAGTAACCATAGTGACTGATAGTCAATATGGTTGTGGAGTTGTTCATGATTATGGACAGCTTTGGTCCCAAAGAGGTTATTTGACATCTGCAGGAACACCTATACGGAATGCTGAGTTTGTGAAGACACTGATAGACGTGATTCAGTTACCTGAGAAATTGGCTGTGGTAAAGTGTTCTGTTCATGAGAAGGGTGAGGATTATATCACTCGTGGGAATAGCTATGCTGATGCAATTGCGAAACATTGTGCAAAGAACCAAATTTCAATCAATCGAGAGAAAAATCAAAGAACATGTTCCAAGTCCTTTAATGCTAGCCACTGTAGTTGAGACTTGGCAGGAAGTGAAACAGATGCATGAAGAGGCAGAAGCAGAAGAACAAGATATATGGTTAAAATCAGGTTGCAGACAAAAGGAGGAAGATGAAATTTGGGTTTACAAAGATGAAAGACCAGTAATGCCCGATAGCATGATTTCAGATATGGCCCAAATGTACCAGGGTCAGGCCCACATTGGTAGAGATGCTATGATTCGTCTCTTTAGGCAGACTTGGTATAATCCTAAATTCAGAATGATTGCTGAAAGCCTATGTCAAAGATGCTTAGTCTGCCAACAATTTAATCCAAACAGAAAAACTGTTGTAAGTTTGGGAACCATAGGACGGGAGGGTGGTCCATTCACAAGAGTTCAGATGGATTTTGTTGAGCTACCTCCATGCAACAGACTCAGATACGTTCTTGTGATAATCTGTTTGTTCTCTCGAGGGGTAGAAGCTTTCCCCACACGGAGGAATGATGGATTAACTGTTGCTAAATTGTTCTTGCGTGAAATAATACCACGCTTCGGGTTTCCGGTGACCATTGAGTCGGACAGAGGCCCGCATTTTCAAAATGAACTTATGCAGATGATCTGCGACGCTCTGGACATTCGCCAGAAGCTGCATTGTGCATATAGACCTGAGGCTTCAGGAGTAGTTGAACAGGTGAATGGAACAATTAAAAACAGAATTGTAAAAATGTGTTTGGCACCAGGAATGAAGTGGCCTGATGCTTTGCCACTTGTTTTAATGACACTGAGAAGCATACCTGACAGAAAAACTGGATTAAGTCCACATGAGATCTTGATGGGTAGGGTGATGAGACAGGCCTATGTATTTATTTATTTTATTTATTTGTTGCCATTTATAAAGCGCAAACGAATACCCGCAGGCGTCTCGGCGCTAGATAATTCACATAACTTCAGCTCGTTATTAAATGCTCCAAAGGATTTTTGATGGAGGTTATTGATCAAAAAGCCATGTCTTTAATCTCTTGCGGAACTGGAGAAGTGAGAAGCTTAGTCTGATATCTTGAGGCAAGGTGTTCCATAATTTGGATGCCGCAACCAGAAATCGGCGGTCGCCCCAGGATACTGTTGTAGAACGTGGGATCACTAGATGGTTAAGATTAGTGGAGCGAATCTGTCTAGAAGGTTTGTAGGGTATCAGCTGGTCCTTAAGAAAGTGCGGTCCTTGATCGTTAAGTGCCTTGTACACTATACAAAGTGATTTGAACTTGATCATGTTCCGGATCGGCAGACAGTGGTATTTTTTAATGGTATTTGATATGGCCGCAAATTTGGGTGTTCCAGAGAGCAAACGTGCTACGGCATTTTGTATTGCCTGTAGCTTTGTCATGACCCTAAGCTGAGCATTTAAGAATAGGCCATTACAGTAGTCAAGGGACGATAGGACCAAAGAGCTGACCAGTGTTTTAGTAGCTGCCACTGGCAGGAATGGGCTAATTTTCCTGATCATTCGTAGTTTGTGATGGGCTGAGGTTGCTACTTTGTTCGCGTGATCCATGAAGTTGAGCCCCTCATCAAAAGTGACTCCCAGGTTCCTGACCTTAGCTACTGGACTTGGGAGTGCTCCAAAGGCTGGTGGCCACCAGGATGGTGACCAAACTGGTGAGAGGGGTCCGAAAATTACTACCTCTGTTTTTTCGGAGTTGAGCTTAAGGCAATTTGTTGCCATCCACTCTCCAATTTCCAGAATTCCATTTTGGAAGCGTTGTGCCACCTCGCCTTCATCCCCTTTGATGGCCAGTACCAGTTGCGTATCGTCCGCATAGGAGGTTAGGCTCATCCCATGTGCTCTGATGACATTAGCAAGGTCCGACACGTAGATATTAAATAGGGTCGGACTAAGGGATGTACCAGTTGATAAGTTGTTGACAATTAATGATGACATCATACTGGACTACTGCAAAAATCTGTCTGATGTAGTAACTTCTGTGCTCCACCAGGTGGGAACTGAATCAAATTCCAAAGAGAAAAATCCAGCTCATGATCTAGTCCCTGGGGACTGGGTACGAGTGAAAGTCCACCGCAGAAGGAATTGTTTGGTACCAAGGTGGCAAAGACCACGTCAAGTTATCTTGGTTAGTACTACTGCAGGTAAATGTGCTGGACTGAAAAGGTGGGTTCATGCTAGTCACACCATTTGTGTGCCTGAACCTGAATACCCATATGACGGTGAAAGTACAACTGACTCTGATTCTGAAGGTGAACCAGAAAAGAATCCAGATATTGAAGATAGACAGAAACGTCGACATCTGGAAGTATCAGAAACCAGTTCTGCGTCTGAAGGTGAAGGTGAAAGGGAAATTTTTGAAATACCAGATTCAGAATATCAACTTGAAGATCGAGAATCGGTAAAGACAAGCACCAGTAGAGACGCAAAAGAAAGTAAAAAGAAAGTTGCTGAACAGGAGGAAACTGAAAAGCAATCTGAAGACTCTGAAAGCAGGAACGGAAATCCTGAGACTGGGGAAGAGGAAGTAACTCACGATAAGGATGAGATTCCAAGTACCAGTTATGAAGGTGTTCCTAACAGGGTAACATAAGAGAAAACTAAATCTGATGAAGATAGCAACATTCTGAAGATCATAATAAATGATACAGTAGAAGATACTGAAAGTGAAACTGATGACAGTGCAGACAAAACTCCATTAAGAAAAAGCACAAGAAAAAGAGCATGGAGAGTGGAGCATAACACAATAGAGCCAAAGACTAAGAACATTTGTAAAGGAGACAAATGGCCTAAAGGAGCTGGTGGATTGAGATTCAAAATAGCGAACAAAACAAAAGAACAAGAGGACCAAGTAAATGAGATCACCAGCCAAAAAGAAACACTGGGAAAGAAAATAGAGACTATTCAAAGTCCAAAAAGAGTAAGACGTCCAAATCAGAGGTACAAATCACCTGAGTGGACATATATTGTCCTGCCACCAATTATTGAGGTTAATAGCAGTCAAGAAAACCTGTACAACCCAAAGCCAATTGGGAAAAGCGAGTAAAGAAGTCAACTAAGGAATAGAAGATAGGTGCCCAAAGTATATGATATTAAAGTAAAAAGTCTGAAGTCCTGTGAGACGGATATTGTAAATATAGGAGAGGTCAGAGTTGACAAATGGTCGAAGAAAACTTGTTAGAAAAATCTAATTATAGTATAATTTAGAATAGTAATTGACACAAGGTCGAAGAAAACTTGTTAGTGCGTTGAGTGGGGTGTGCAACTTGTAGGTGACATAAGGTCGAAGAAACTGTGTTAGGGAAAAATAGCAATGAACAATCATAAAACGAAATGTTCTATTTTTAGAAAATGGTGCAGATGTTTTACAATATGTATGGGGTCGTTGATTATATTGTGGATAATTTTAGCTATTGTGATTTCTTTCCAGAGCAATTTAACAAAATTAAAACCGAATGTGAGTTCAATTAAGCCAGTCGAGAAAGAAAAGGTGCATGAGACTCATGTGTACAGGCCAGAGTTGCATCAAGATAGATCTATAAGTGACTATACTAAAAATACTTTTTCAAAGCTGTTACTTGAGTACATTAAAACTATGAATGTTGATGACTGTTATGTTTGTGTAAAATTGCCAGCAACAGTGTCAGAAGGGGTGACATATCACCACCTTCCTCTTACCTATGGAGTAACTTGTAGTGTAATTGCAAGTTTGTTTTATAAGACTGGGAAATTGGAATACCATTATTCCAATGTAGATGAAATATTTGCAAAATTAAAAATTGATAGTACGTTGAATAAAAGGAAACCAGCAAAAGAAATGGGAGAATATTTCTTAGAAGTAGATGAATTAACACATGAATATGCATTTAATAATAATTTGACATGTAAAATGAGAGTTGAAGAGAAGGCATTTTTAAACATGGTTGAGGAAAGAAGAATTGCTTACAAACGTAATGAGAAAATGAAACATGCAAAGTCTAAATATTTTACATTTGATGATGAGGATATTGAGGATAAGAATGTGAATGTAGCCATTAATATAGATGTTCCAATGTTGGGAAAATTTTGTATTAGAAGAGACAATTCAATGTATGACAATTATTTTGTGGGTGCAAGTCAATGTCAAAACACATATAGAATTTTAGGGGGTTGGGGATTTAAAGGAAGAGATG
Organism: Lissotriton helveticus; assembly: GCF_964261635.1. NCBI lineage: Eukaryota > Metazoa > Chordata > Amphibia > Caudata > Salamandridae > Lissotriton > Lissotriton helveticus. Next base: position 347,133,098 of record NC_136059.1, read on the forward strand.
ATCCTGTTTTTCCTGGAATTTATTTCATTTGTGGGAACAGAGCTTATTATAGGTTACCAGACCATTGGTATGGGACATGTTATGTGGGTTTGGTCTTTCCTAAAAATGTTCATGTAGATAGAAGCACTAATGGAAAGCATGAGATAGGTAAAGTTCTAAGTCGTAAGAGAAGAGAAAGTGTGTTAGAAATAATAGGTGATGTATTTGGAGCACTGATACCAGCAGTGGGAATTTCGTTTAATCCAAATAGAATCAGAAAATCGTCTACAATAGTTGATCGATTATCAACAGACACAGCAGGAGGATTCCTGATGGTAAATACTGAAATGGTTGCTATGAGAGCTATGGTTATGCAAAATCGACTTGCCCTTGATATAATTTTAGCAAAAGAGGGAGGAGTCTGTGGGATTTTAAAGGTGCAACATTGTTGTACTTATAGCCCAGATAAAAGTCAGAATATTGAAAAGTATATTATAAATATTACAGATTTGCATAAAGAAATTGAACCACTGGAGGTTGAAGGTGTCCTTGAAAGGCTGGGTAAAAGTTTCTCAGCAATTAAGCACTGGTTCCAAGAAATAGGTAGCTCAATTATAGGTAAAATACTAATACCGATAACAATCATAGTGATAGTAATTTTCATGATAAGATTATGCTGTATATACAAAGGTAGAAGAGATTTTAGAAAGTCAATAAGGTAAAGGAATGAGGAACAGCAGGCAAGAATGAGAGAAAAGAATTAAATAGAAATGGAAGAAATAAGAGAAAGATTTTCAAAGATTCAAAAGAGAAAGAAACAAAAGTATAGATGACATTAAACAGAAGAATTTGAAACATGTTCTGCTAAATTTTCCAACATTTTGAGAGTTATTTGGTGATAAAATCACCAGATGAGGGAATTGATGGAGCGAAGTGGCAAACGCAAAATTGTGTGTACCCCTCTTGAAGTCAATGTCCCATAACGTTAACATTTACTAAAGGTATGTTTTGTGAAATTAATCAACCATGGAATAAGATGCACACATTTTATTATACACGGGAGTACTCATTTTGCTTGCCATATAATTAATTAATATGTATTGTTATTGTGTTGTGAATTAATGCGCAGCTTTAATATAAACGAACACAGACTAAATGTGCTTATTGTATACGTTTTGTGCTAAGAAGTGGTCGATTATGTAAGTATAAAACGCATTTGTGTGGCTTATTTGCTAGGTAACAACTAATGGGGAAACATTAGTATGGTGGGAGGTAAACAGAAGTGTTTTATTTCCATAATTAATATGAATTTGTGTTTGTTTCTATGATAGTTCCAAAAGTGGCCTCTGAGGCCTAAATAAAAGATGGATGCTCGGGTAAATTGTGAGCAAAAGCTGGACAGCGCAGGCGCGACAAAAGCCTGCAAGTCAGAGTGAACTGCCTGTGCTCGAGGAGGTTCAAGGCTACCTTGTCCCGGAACCTAGGATGGGTGCCAAACATGGACACTTGAATATTGTGATCATGGGAAAAGGTGGCGATGTTTCAACTAGAGGAAATAGCTAAGCTATGGACTGCCCTAAAACAAAGACCCTTTATTTTTCTGCTAAACCATCGAGAAAATGATGTTGTAATGGTGAGATGATGCTCACCCACCCCGAATTTGTCCAATCAGAGTTTGAATAAGTAGTGATAGTTACTTTTTAGATAGATTAAGTTAGGAAATTAGGGTATAAAAACCCCTGGTTTTGTCTAGAAGGGGTCGCTTTTTCGATTTCTACTGGAAGTGCTGCCCGACTGATGACCGATTCCGGGATGTAAGATCTTTATGAACTTTATTTGTTTGCTTTGCAGGATAAGATGAGGGTGTTAGTTAGGGATGTTAGGAGAGAATGATTTTGGAACTATCTGTTCTTTGCTAAACTTTAACTGATTTCTAAAAATAAGCGATTTTCCTGAGCTCTAAATAAAATGATCATTTTTTAAATAAAGTTTAAGATTTTACTGAATAAAGAATTTATTAATGCATAAATTTCTGACATAATAAAGTTTTGCTTTCAATAAAAGTGGGAAAATGGAACTTATAAAAGCTGGTCTTGTGATTTTCCTACGCCTAATTTTCTTTCTAGCAGATTCAATGCCACTATGGTGGTGCGTCTGAATAGTTAAAATGTTTTGAATAAAACCATGGTAAAGTGTAATAATCCATAGGTGTAAATAATAACTGATTTAAATAGGTTTTAGACACTCCACCAAATGTTACAGCCTTTCTCCAGTGTGATTCACCAAAAGCCTTGAAGCCAAGTGTAAGTGAACAAGAGTAAGCGTGCAGTGTTATTGGCCCCACTGACAAATGGTTGTTTGTTTAAAGGTTTCAGGGAAATTGTGAGTATTGATTAGAAAGGATTTCTGGAGCCGCGCTGTAGCACTAGCAAGAGGGCACGTTATGGAATTAAGCTGTATATGTTGTCTGAGAGTAAGACAGGATATATTTTTAATTTCCGTGTGTACACTGGTAGAGATTCCACTATTGACCCTCCTGGTTGTGTATCCACTTTTGGAGTTTCAGAGAAAATTGGGTGGGATCCTGCTAGAGGTCTGTTTAACAGAGGCAAACATTTATAACTGCTGTGCAATTGTTTAAGGAATTGTTCAAAGTGGACACTTGTGCTTGTGGCACAATCGGCTCTAACTGTAAAGTTTGCAAAAAACTTCAGAGAGGACAGTGCAGTTCCTCGCGTAGTGATAACCCACTAGCTGTGAAATTTGTGTACAGGAGGGATGTGTACATGCTGACTACCATCCATGATGAGAGTACTTCACCTGTGGCTTTGGGGTCAGATTGCTGAAGTGTGCAAACCTGTGTGCATTTTAGACTACAATAAGCACATGGGTTGTGTTGATAGAGTAGATCAGAGGTTGGAACCTTACACTGTTATTCGTTAGGCTTAAATTTGGTGTCAGAAGTTGGCCATCCATCTCTTCAATTTAGCAACTTTCAATGGTTTTCTTGTGTTCCAGGAGTGTTCTCCTGCGTCAAAGTTGACTTTTGTTCAGTTTCAGGAGTCTGTGATAGGCAGCCCTGTTGTTGTGGAACAGGCAAGTGTTCCTAGAGTGGGAGTGGTGTAGGATGTGGCTAGATTGAAAGATCACCACTTTCCCTGATTTAATTCCTCCATGTCCAAAAAAACAATCCCTGTAAGAGATGTAGAGTCTGCTTGCGAAGAGGTGCGCGGAAGGAGAGTTGTATGCACTGTGCCGATCCGATTGTCCTCCTAATCCTAGGCTGAGTGTGCCCACATGTTTCAGATTGTATCACACTCAAAAGAGTTTTTGGGAGTAACCATGAGTCTAATAGTGTACTGCCTGGTCTGTGTAGTTGTTCAGTTTATTGTTTGACAATAGATGATGTCTTTAGTTCCTGCTGTTGTTTTTGTAGTTATAGTTTTGTATTTAGTAGCAATTTGTTTGTGTTTTCTTTGTTCATGTATGACGGTGTGCGTGGACTGGCGCTTGGCTGGCAGTGTGCGTAGACTGGAGCTTGACTGGTGGTGTGCGTGGACTGGCACTTGGCTGGCAGTGAGTGGACTGGAGCTTGGCTGGAGGTGAGTGGACTTACGCTTGGCTGGCGGTGTGCGTGGATTGGCGCTTGGCTGGTGGTGTGTGTGGATCGGTGCTTGGCTGGCGGTGTACGTGGATTGATGCTTGGATGGCGGTGTGCGTGGATTGGCGCTTAGCTGGTGGTGTGCGTGGACTGGTGCCTGGCTGGCGGTGAGTGGACTGGCGCTTAGCTGGCGGTGTGCATGGATTGGCGCTTAGCTGGCGCGTGTGGATTGAGGCTAGGCTGGTGGTGTGGGTGGACAGGTGCTTGTCTGGCGGTGTGTGAATAGTATCACAACAAACAGAGGAAAGAGGGTCATAGGGAAACAGAGTTTAAAGACCTGCTACTGGTTCACTTCCCCAGCTACACAATATGAACAACAAAAAGAACCTAGGAGATCTATAGGCCAAATCTTTTGGCCCGACTGACTTATGATTGCACTTATGTCAGTGGGTGCTCCAGTCACCATAGGCTATATTCTAAGGAACAAGAATCAAGGAGCAAAAGTGCAGTGAACTAAGAACACAAAATAAGGGGCTAATTAAAAAACTGGTCAACATGATCCAGATCATCTCATTATAGATCACCATCAAACAGACCAGGTGATCAGTCATATCATTTGGCAGTCCAAACTGTGACCTGGCAAGTCCCTTGATCATCGAGACCTTCTGCCACACAGTAGGTTGTTGATACTGGATCAGGTCCACAGTAGGCTATGAGCCACCAATTATTAATCAGTTAATGATGGTAGACACAGATAGTGAAAACATAGTGCAACTAACCAAAAGTGGTGAAGTAAAATAGGGTGATATGTCTTAACAAATAACTTTAATTAAAAACAAGGCACATCCCCTAATTAAAAAAACGAGAACAGCACAAAAGACAGTGTCAAACAAATAACTGTCGCATTATGGGCCAATATATTTCTGCCTATCGGGCAAGACGTCCCTTGGCTTTCATCAGGGCCACTGCTCTTAAATTGTTGCTACTGTTGGTAATGGGGTGAACTAAATCATACACCAAACAGCTCAGTGAAAAAAAATATATATAACTGTTTAGAACGATACAACCTCTACCTATATTTATGTTCTCTTCCTCCTTGTCAGTGGATCTCAAATGTAATCCAGCAGTGTGTGAATAGTGACTTGCTGCTGGCCACTACACACACTGCTAGCCAAACGCCACTCCACACAATCAGTGAGCTGGTGTGGTTGCTGTGTCAGGAATGTGGGCGTGTCAAAATGATGGGCCCTTGAATGGCGCTGTCTTCTGGTGTGAGTGTTGTAATGTGCTGGCCCGCGGCTGGCGGTGTGAATGGTTTTGTATGTGTTACATGGATGAAAGGTGTATAAATGGCCTGTAAAGAGGTTGGTGCCTAGTCACAGCTTTACAGCTCACGAGCTGTGACTCAATGGTTCAGTTTCTCGTCCTTTTAATTATTAACAGTGCATTTCTTATTTGTGGAATCTCTGTTTAATTCAACTATATATACTGAACCATCACTCACCCTCATGCCAAATCCAACTAGTATGTATGTGTGCTTGAGAAATATTTGGTTGTGTAGAAAAATAATTATTTTCTGTTTTTGTCAAGCAGGGTGTACCTTGTCCCTTTTTGTGAATGTTGTAATGTGTTGGTTTTGTGCCTGGTGGTGTGAATAGTCTTGTGTGTATCCTGTATGAAAGGTGTGTGAATGGCCTGTAAAGCGGTTGGAGCCTTGACGTGGCTTTACAGCTCACGAGCTGCGAGTCATTGGTTCAGTGTTTTGTCCTTTCAATTATTGACAGTGCATTTCATTTTTGTGAAATCTCTTGCTAATAAAATTGTATATACTGCACCATCACTCGCCCTCGTGCCAAATCCAACCAGTATGTGTGTGTGCTGGAGGAATAAAAGGCTGTGCAGTAATTGTCTTTTTTAATGTCCTGAAAACCTCAAAATGTTCCTGTGACATTTTCCTTGCATTATTGTGCTCAAATTTTCACGCTGCATAACGTAACACCAAATTTCCAACCCCCCAGCATTTCTCCAAGTATCCCAATAGAAATGGTTCCTCACTTGTATGGGTGGGCCAAGTACCCGTGGCAGGGAAGGGCCCAGAGCATATTGATGCGACATCAAAATTACCTATCACAAACCAACCTGGTTTTGCAAGGGGATCCCATGAGTGTTTGGCCCTGGGCTCTGAGGTTATCTAGGGAAACCTACCAAACCGACACATTTCTGGAAACTAGACACCCGGGGGATTCCAGTGAGATATGCTTGCGTGGGCCCCCCACCATTCTACTACCCAGAATCCCCTGCAAACCTCAAATTTCACTGAAGAAATTACTTTTTCTCAAATTTCTGTGTGGGAAAGTTCTGGAATCTGCGTAGATCCACAAATTTCCTCCCACTCAGCATTCCCCCAGGTCTCCCTATGAAAATGGTACCTCACTTGCATGGGTGGGTCAAGGACCCGCGACAGGCACGGGCCCAAAACCTATTGAGGCGACATCAAAATTACTATAACAAACCAACCTGGTTTTGCAAGGGGGGTCCCATGAGTCAGCGGCCATCTAGGAAAACCTACCAAAACCACACATTTCTGCAAACTAGACACCCGGGGAAGTCCAGCGAGGTATGTCTTGCGTGGGTCCCCCAACATTCTCCTACCCAGAGACTCCCGCAAACCTCAAATTTTGCTGAAAAAATTACTTTTTTCTCAAATTTCTGTGTGGGAAAGTTCTGGAATCTGCATGTGTGAACAGTTGGCCTGGCATATGCTGTTCACTATTCTAGTGGGCACCTTGCACCAGTCCAAATGACCCGTATTGATGGTAGGTTTAAAGACAACCTATATAGAAAGCTATCCTAGTGGTAGTTGTGGAGAGCAGCCTTCAGGCTAAGTCTTGAAGGAATGTAAAGAAGCTTGTTTTACCAGTCTATAATCTTGTGAAGGACCAAATGAAAGGAGAAACACACCAGGTATATATAAAATATATGTATTTAATCTAAACACATCCCTCTAGTCTCTTTATGAGGCTAGAATAAAAAGTACATACAGTAAACTTATTTAGCACATAGTAAATTGTCACAATATATGATTAGCCCTAGGGGCGTCACAAACCATATACTAAGAAAGTGATATAAGAACCACGATAGACATAGCGACAAGGCCTAGGGCCAGTAGAACCACTGGGGCAACCAGGAACCACCCAAGGTAGTGACACAGGAGGCCCATGGGGACGCGTGCAGTGTCTAAACACAGCCGCGAATCCCCTTTGATTCTAAGGAGAAAGTTGCAATTAGAATTGTAAGGATTAGGGACATTTAGAAGTGGACTAGGAATAAACCCCTTCAGAACTAGGCAGTTCTAGAGTCAATACCCACATGAGCACCGGAGTACTCGAGTTACCTTACCCAGGGAAGCCGGGTACATAGGTGTCTTTTCGTGTCGGGTTTCGTCGTTGTTTTCTATGGCGAGCTGCGGAAAAGTGCTGCAGGCGACCAAGTGGAAAGTATCTGGATGGATCCAAGGGTGGATCGGAGATCTGAAGAAACTGAAAGCAGGGTGGACAGAGTCTGGGTCACTAGCCAGTGACCAGTAAGGCGATGAACAGATGCCCACCGATGTCCGGTTATTTCAGGTGCAGAAGGTGAAGCTTGACTCTTCAGCCATGAGGAGCAAGAGGCGTCGATGACAACCAGGAGCTGGATTTGAGGTGTCCTACATTGGATGTCTAGTTCTGCAGTTTCAGTATCCAGATTGGACCCAACAAGCCTTGGCAACAGCAACCCACGCAGAAGGCAGAGATTGGCTGTGGAGCAAAAAAGCAAGGTCTGAGGGACTCAGCCTTTGGGGGGAGTCAGGGCACATCTGGAGCAACCAAGGAAGCCCAAGAAACAAAAGAGTTACCTTTGTGGGGACCTACCAGTTGACAGACCAGGGATCCTGAAGGGGCCTTGAGCAGAAATGCTAGAAGCGGGCTCACGGAACACTCGTGGAGTGTAGGCCCACAATCTTCGGTGCAAATGGTGCTCAGGGCTTAGACTACAGGTATCCCAATGCACAACTTCGGGAAAGCTTGCGAAGTTGATGCACTAGCAAATGTGCACTGTGTCCAGGAGCTACGGTCCCATGTATCTCGTGAGGCCTGCAGGTCTCAGCTTTGCTGTTATCTCGTGTCGGCCTCTGAGATGTCCGAAAGTCCATGTCCTGAGTCGCAAATCCTTCGGGATCCTTGGAAATGCAGACCGGCAAGATGCTTCTTTGGTGCCTCTTTGAACAGGGGAGTCACCCCTTCCCCTTTTTCCAGTTGCGCACCATAGCAGGTTACACCCCTTCCCCTTTTTCCAGTTGCACACCATAGCAGGGGCTGAGCACCCCTGCAACCGGTTTGAACTGGGGTACGCACAGGGACACCAAGTGTGCCCCCAGCACTGTCTGAAAAGCATTCTATGAATGCACCCACCTAGCCCCAATGCACTAAAGCCTGTCTGGGAGGTGGTTACACCTCCCTGTGACAGGAAACCTATTGTCCAGGCCTCCCCTGGGTGTGAGTGTTTGATTGATTCAGATGCTCCGTCCATCACCACCCCCTTTTGTACCGCTTTTGGCTGCCATAAGTGTGGCAGGGTATGCTCAGACGTGAGTTCCTTGCTCACTTTTCCACTGGATTCAAGCAAGCCGGGCAGAAGACGGCTGGAATGCCAGAAACCCGTCCCCGGAAGCTTGTTTCCGGTCCAGGGAAGACATGGCTTGGCAGTTCGGGCTGGACTGTTCCCATGAGGCACAGAGTCAGACTGATTTGCATATAGCCATGTCTGAACTGGGGTGGCAGAGTGGGCTAAAGAACGGTGATGGATTAAACCCAGATCTTTTGACTGGGTGTGAGTGTTTGATTGATTCAGATGCTCAGTCCATCACCACCCCCTTTTGTACCGCTTTTGGCTGCCATAAGTGTGGCAGGGTATGCTCAGACGTGAGTCCCTTGCTCACTTTTCCACTGGATTCAAGCAAGCCGGGCTGAAGACGGCTGGAATGCCAGAAACCGGTCCCCGGAAGCTTGTTTCCGGTCCAGGGAAGACATGGCTTGGCAGTTCAGGCTGGACTGTTCCCATGAGGCACAGGGTCAGACTGATTTGCATATAGCCATGTCTGAACTGGGGTGGCAGAGTGGGCTAAAGAACGGTGATGGATTAAACCCAGATATTTTGACTGGGTGTGAGTGTTTGATTGATTCAGATGCTCCGTCCATCACCACCCCCTTTTGTACCGCTTAGGGACAATGGTGGCTGGAGTTGCATCTTTCTTGGTGCAACCACTAGTCCAATGTCTATTCTGTTTACAGATTTTATACCATGGTTTCTTTTGGCCTTTTCCTTTCTTAGAAGATTGGGAATCCCCATCATTAGAAGCTTTTTGGGGGTCTTGTGAAGACTTCTGGTCTTTACCTTTCTCCCCACCCTTATCATGATCTTGCTTCTTTTGGTCACCACCTTGGTTCTGTACCGTCTGCTTCACCCTGGTTCTGACCCATTTGTCTGCCTTCTTTCCCAATTCTTGGGGAGAAGTCTGATCAGAGTCTACCAGGTGCTGATGCAACAGCTGATTTTGACAGTTATTAAGGATCTGCTACCTCAAGATCAAGTTATACAATCCTGTATAATCACATACTTTACTGTCCAGTAACTATCCCTCCAGAGCCTTAGTTGCACAATCTACAAAGTCAACCCAGTCCTGAGTCTGTGTCTTCTGGGTATCTCTGAACTGTATTCTATACTGCTCAGTGGTTAGGCCAAACCTATCTATTAGAGCTCTCATCAGGACCTTGTAACCATCAGTATCCTCTTCTCTTACAGTGAGGAGCTTGTCTCTACCTTTGTCTGCAAAGGAGAGGCACAAGATTGCTGCCCACTGCTCCTGGGGTACCTTCTGTACTTTGCAGGCCCTTTCCAGTGCAGTTATCCATTAGTGGATGTCATCCCCACTCTGGTAGGGAGGGATAATCTTGTTTAAGTTTCAATGGTCATAAGACCTTTCCTTACCACTAGGGAAGTTGCTGCCAACATGGGGCTCTAGCCCCATCTTTTTTCTTGCTTTTCAAGCTCCAGGGACTCTCTTTCTAAGGTGACCTTTTATCTCCTTATCCTCAGTTGAGCTTCTTCAAGCCTCAGCTGTCTGTCTTTCTTATCTGAGGAGGTGTCCCTCCTGTGAGAATAGACAGAAGTCCCTAAAGATGTGTCAGAATGATCAGATTCCACTGAAGGTGATCTGGGTCTTCTAGGCACACCCTCAACTCTTCCTGGTGGGACAAAGAGAGGACCATTGTAGCCTTCCTCATCTCCAGTTGGAGCTGGATTGTCCAGGTCTAGGTCATTGTCACCTTCCTGGCCAGCATCAGAGTCTAGGTCCTGGTGGTTTCAACCACTGGGCCCTTCTTCCTCTGCTGCCCCCGGCCCACGGCCTACCCTTTCAGGCTCTGAGGCCTGTCTAAAGTCATCAAGCAGCAATGCCTCTATGAGGCGTTGGGTATTGGGATTTTGTCCTGGCTTCAATTTTCTCATAGCACACAGCCCTTAACTCTTGAAAAGGGAATGTGTCATATTTGGATGTCTGTACTTGACTGACATCTGGCAGAGACCCACTAGGTTCTGTCCTTGAAGTCATGACTAGTGAGGTGTGGTGTATGCACTATCTACACTACTTGTTTACCTACCAAACCTCTCTTGAGTTGTAGAAAGGGTGTGTTTAAGCCCTTGACACACAACTCTAAGTTCAGTAGAACTTACTGTATTTAAGCTTGTAGTATATGTACCTCTGGTACCTTTAGTGGCTTTCAAATGATCACACACTTGAGATTATCCGCAAAAACAATGGCAAGCTGGAATCCCACATGCTGCACACCAATGTGAGAAGTTGGCCTGGCATATGCTGTCTACTATTCTAGTGGGCACCTTGCACCAGTCCAAATGGCCCTTATTGATAGTAGGTTTAAATACAACATATATAGAAAGCTATCCTAGTGGTAGCGCTGGAGAGCAACCCTCAGGGTAAGTCTTGAAGGAATGTAAGGCAGCTTGTTTTACCAGTCTATAATCTCGTGAATGACCAAATGAAAGGAGAACCACGGCAGGTATATATATAAAATATATGTATTTAAACTAAACACATCCCTCTAGTCTCTTCATGAGGCTAGAAGCAAAGGAACCTACAGTAAACTTATTTAGTACACAGTAAATTAGCACAATATATGATTAGCCTAGGGGCGTCACAAACCATATAAAGTGATATAAGAACCACGATAGACATAGAGACAAGGCCTAGGGCCTGTAGAACGGCTGGGGCAACCAGGAACTACCCAAGGTAGTGACACAGGAGACCCACAGGGGACGGGTGCAGTGTCTAAACACAGCCGCGATTCACCATTGACTTCTATGGAGAAAGTTGCGATTAGAATTTTAAGGATTAGGGACACATAGAAGTGGACTAGGAAAAAACTCCTTCAGAACTAGGCAGTTCTATAGTCAATACCCACGGGAGCACCGGAGTACTCGAGTTACCTCACCCGGGGAAGACGGGTGCAAAGGTGTCTTTTCGTGTCGGGTTTCGTCATCGGTTTCCATGGCGAGCTGCGGAAAAGTGCTGCAGGCGACCAAGTGGAAAGTGTCCGGATGGATCCAAGGGTGGATCAGAGATCTGAAGAACCTGAAAGCAGAAGGGACAGTGTCTGGGGCACTAGCCAATGACCAGGAAGGCGATGAGAAGATGCCCACTGATGTCGGGTGATTTCAGGTAAAAAAGATGAAGCTTGACTCTTCAGCCACAAGGACCAGGAGGCGTCAACAACAACCAGGAGCTGGATTCCAGCTGCCCCACGTTGGATGTCGAGTGCTGCAGTGTTGGTATCCGGATTGGACCCAACAAGCCTTGGCAACAGCAACCCACACAGAAGGCAGATATTGGCTTTGGAGCAGACCAGCAAGGTCTGAGGGATGTACCCTTAGGAGGGGAGTCAGGGCACATCTGGAGCAGCCAGGGAAACCCAAGAAACAAAAAGAGTTACCTTCGTGGGGACCCACCAGTCGACGGACCAGGGTTCGTAAAGGGTCCTCGAGCAGAAATGCTAAAAGCAAGCTCACGGAGCACTCGTGGAGTGTAGGCCCACAGTCTTCGATGCAGATGGTGCTCAGGGATTGGACTACAAGTAGCCCAATGCACAACTTCAGGAAAGCTTGGGAAGTTGATGCACTAGCAAATGTGCACGATGTCCAGGAGTTCCAGTCCCACGTTTCTCATGAGGACTGCAGTTCTCAGCTTTGCTGTGATCTCGTGTCGGCCTCTGAGATATCTTGAAGTCTGTGTCCTGAGCTGCAAATCCTTCGGGATTTGGCGAGAGCCTTGGAAATGCAGACCGGCAAGATGCTTCTTTGGTGCCTGTTTGAACAGGGGAGCCACTCCTTGGCCCCAAGGGAGATTCTTCCATCTTCTAGTCTAAATAGAATGTCGAAGTTGCAGGATATATATTGCAGAGTTTCGCCCAGGTGTAATCTAAAGCCCTAAGGATTGGGTTCCTATACTTATACAGTATAGTTTAGCGGTTGGACTTACTCTAGGGTCCCACCTATGGAAAGACCCAGGGTGGGGGTGTTTGCACCCCTTCTCCTTTGTCCAGTTTTGCACCTTAGCAGGGGCTGAGCACCCCTGCAACCAGTTTGAACTGGGGTATGCAAAGGGACACCAAGTGTGCCCCCAGCACTGTCTGAAAAGCATTTTATGAATGCACCCACTCAGCCTCAATACACTAAAGCCTGTGTGGGAGGTGGTTACACCTCCCTGTGATGGGAAACCTATTATCCAGGCCTCCTCTGCCAGAGTTTCATCCAGCAGCAGGAGGTCAGACTCGTGTCTGTGGCTGCAGCATCCTTTTTGTGATGCTAGGGCTCTTTTAAACTATTACTGGTCTATAAAAATGGTATCTCACTTGCGTGGGTGGGTCAAGGACCCGAGATAGGCAAGGGCCCCCAAAACCTATTGAGGTGACATCAGAATTACCTATCACAAACCAACCCGGTTTTACAAGGGGGGTCCCATGAGTTTTTGGCCCTGGGCTTGCAGCCATCTAAGAAAACCTACCAAACCCACACATTTCTGGGAACTAGACACCCGAGGAGTCCAGCGAGGTATGGCTTGCATCGGTCCCCCAACATTCTCCTACCCACAATCCCCTGCAAACCTCAAATTTTGCTGAAAATTATTTTTTGCTGAAATTTCTGTGTGGGAAAGTTCTGGAATCTGCGTGGATCCACAAACTTCCTCCCACTCAGCGTTCACCCAGGTCTCCCGATAAAAATGGTACCTCACTTGTGTGGGTGGATCAAGTACCCACGACAGGCAATGGCCCAAAACCTATTGAGGCTACATCAAAATAACCTATCACAACAGGAAATGGCCCAAATTGTACTGTGGAGACTTGAAAATTACCTATAGGAAAACTACCTGGTTTTTTTGGGGGGGGGGTGCACCTGAGATTTTGGCCCCAAGCTTGGTGGCCATCTTGGGAAAGTACCAAACCCAAACATTTCTGAAAACTAGACACCCGGGGAAGTCCAATGAGGTATGGCTTGGGAGGATCCCCCAACATTTTCCTACCCAGAATACAATGCAAACCTCAAATTTAGCTGAAAAATCCACATTTTCCACATATTTTTGTGTGGAATCACAGTGCCGGCAAAAATGTCCTACCCCACAGCGTTCTCCTTAGTGGACCTGAGTAAAATGATACCTCACTTATGTGGCTGTCCAATGCAGAATTGGCTAAAAACTTTTTTTTTTAAATGTAGTGCTTATAATTCTCGGTGCTATACCCTTATTCCCTATGTTTTTGGCGCTTCCCAGTCACAGGCCCTTGCCCCACCCACACAAGTGAGGTATCATTTTACTCTGGAGACTCAGGGGAACGCTCTGGGGTAGGACATTTGTGCCGGCACAGTGATTCCACACAAAAATATGTGGAACATATGTTTATTTTCAGCTAAATTTGAGGTTTGCCCGGGATTTTGGGTAGGCAAACGTTGGGGGATGGGTGGAAATTTGTGAATTCACCCAGATTCCAAAACCTTTCCCCACAGAAATGTGAGGAAAATGTGTTTTTCATGACAATTTTTTAGGTTTGCAAGGGATTCTGGGTAACAGAACCTGGTGAAAGCCAGTCAAGTCACCCCATCCTATATTCCCCTGGGTGTCTGTTTTTAAAAAAATTATAGGTTTACTAGGTTTCCCTAGGTGCCGGCAGAGCTAGGGTTCAAAAACTACAGCTAGGGACCTTGCCAAAAAGGGTCATTTTTCGTTGTGAAATTGTGGTGCATCTTTGTTGCGTTTTATGCCGTTTACTGTCACGGGCACTAGGCCTACCCACACAAGTGAGGTTCCATTTTTCTCAGAAGACGTTGGGAAACGCGGGATGGGTGCAAATTTGTGAATTCACCCAGATTCCAGAACCTTTCCCCACAGAAATGTGAGGAAAAAGTGTTTTTTATGACAATTTTTTAGGATTGCAAGGGATTCTGGGTAACAAAACCTGGTGAAAGCCAGTCAAGTCACCCCATCCTATATTCCCCTGGGGGTCTGTTTTAAAAAAAATGTATAGGTTTACTAGGTTTCCCTAGGTGCTGGTGAGCTAGGGTTCAAAAACTACAGCTAGGGACTTTGCCAAAAAGGGTCATTTTTCGTTGTGAAATTGTGGTGCGTCTTTGTTGCATTTTATGCCGTTTACTGTCACGGGCACTAGGCCTACCCACACAAGTGAGGCACCATTTTTCTCAGAAGACGTTGGGAAATGCGGGATGGGTGCAAATTTGTGGATCCACGCAGATTCCAGAACTTTCCACCACAGAAATGTGAGGAAAATGTTTTTTTTTTACAACATTTTAGGTTTGCAAGGGATTCTGGGTAACAAAACCTGGTGGGAGCTAGTCAAGTCACCCCTTCCTGAATTTCCCTGGGTGTTTTGTTTAAAAAAATATATAGGTTTGCTAGGTTTCCCTAGGTGCTGTAAGAGCTAGGGTTCAAAAACTACAGCTAGGCACTTTGCCAAAAAAGGGTAACTTTTCACTGTGAAATTGTGTTTTGCTCTGTTTCCTGTTGTGGGCACTAGGCCTACCCATACAAGTGAGATACCATTTTTCTCAAAAGACTTTGGGGAACGTGGGGTGGGTGGAAATGTGTGGATCCACGCAGATTCCAGAACATTCCAACACACAAATGTGAGGAGAATTTGTTTAAAAAAAAAAAAAATATATAGGTTTTCAAGGGATTCTGGGTAACAGAACCTGGTGAGAGCCAGTCAAGTCACCCCATCCTGGATTTCCCTGCATGCCTAGTTTTTAAAAATGTATAGGTTTGCTAGGTTTTCCTAGGTGCCGGCAGAGCTAGGGTTAAAAAACAACAGCTAGGCACTTTGCAAAAAAAGGGTAATTTTTCATTGTGAAAATGTGGTGTGTTCAGGTGCATTTTGAGGCGTTTCCTGTCATGGGCACTATGCCTACCCACACAAGTGAGGTACCATTTTTATCAGGAGACTTAGGGTAATGCAGTTTTGTTAAGCAGCTGTTATGAACTATTGACTTTCAAGTGCATTTCTGCCTTCCAAATGAAAGACAATGTGTAAAAAAGAAGTCATTTTGAAAAATGACCAATCATTCTCATGCTAGTATGAGTATTCCCAATATTGGAAATGTGTAAATATCTACTGTTTCTAAACTCCATATTTTGTTACCATTCCAGAAATACATAGGTGTCCTTCATACCGATTTTTACATGTACACATTTTCAAAGAATAATTGCTATATACCCGGTACATAATAAAAAAACGTTGCAAGTCGCTGCTCAGTTTTTGGCTCTGGGTTCGTTGGGTTATTGGTTAACCTACAAGTCCTATATATCTCCACAACCAGTAATGTCCCGCGGATGTAACGATATATTGCTTTCAAAGAGCTGTCATAATTAGAAGAAGTTACAAGTGAAAATGGTGACACAAAAGCTGTTTTTTCAACTAATTTTCAATTTGGCCTATATTTAACTATTAGTTTCTATAAAGAAACCAAGGATCTACACAAATGACCCCTTTCTGAATTCAGAATTTTGTCTACTTTACTAAAATGTATGTCTTTCTAGGATCCTTTATTGCTTTCATACCCATTTCTACCATTAACTGGAAGGAGGTTGAAAGCACAACAAATAGCAAAAATCGGCTATGTCCCAGAAAAATGCCAAAACTGTGTAAAATAGTTTGGTTTTCTGAGAAAAGTCTGTCATTCCCTAAAAGCGGGGAAAATGGTGATTTCAGCCCCACAAACGCTTTTTTGATACCATTTGCAGGGAAAAACCCAGACACTTTCATTTGTAGCACTTTTTTCCCATTTTATCCAAAAAAACAAAATTTAGCTATATTTTGGCTAATTTCTGGCTCCCGTCCAGGAGAATCCCTAAACCCTGGGTACCTTTAAAATCCCCATGATGTTGGAAGAAAAGTTCACAAATTTGGCGTGGATACCTTATATCAGTGGTTCCCAAACTTTTTTGACCCATGGCTCCTTTGACCTAATTGGCAGTTGGCCGTAGCTCCCCACCATTTTTTTTACCCGCGCACCGGGGTGCCGCGGCGCACCCTTTGGGAACCACTGGTCTACAATAGAATCAAGTCTAGACGTGATGAAGGATTCAGAGAGTAGCCATCACTGTCATAGAACTTTATTTGCAATTTTTAACTTCATCACCATCCCCCTTGCACCCTTTAACCCTCTGCCTTACACCCTTCTCCCTCCTCCACCTTGCACCCTTCTCCCCCTCCCCCTTGTACCCTACTCCACCTCCGCCTTGCACCCTTTTCTACCTTACACCATTCTTCCCTTTGCCTTGCACCCTTCTTCCCTCTGCCTTGCACCCTTCTTCCCTCTGCCTTGCACCCTTCTTCCCTCTGCCTTGCACCCTTCTCCCCACTGCCTTGCACCCTTCTCCTCTCTGCCTTGCACCCTTCTCCTCTCTGCCATGCTCCCTTCTCCCCTCTACCTTGCACCCTTCTCCCCTCTGCCTTGCACCCTTCTCCCCTCTGCCGTGCACCCTTCTCCCCTCCTCCTTGCACCCTTCTCCCCTCCTCCTTGCTCCCTTCTCTACCTTGCACCCTTCTCCCCTCTGCCTTGCACCCTTCTCCTCTATGCCTTGCACCCTTCTCCTCTCTACCATGCACCCTTCTCCTCTCTACCATGCACCCTTCTCCTCTCTGCCATGCACCCTTTTCCCCTCTGCCTTGCACCCTTCTCGGCCACCCCCTTGCCCCCTTCCCTCCCAATGGAGGGGGCTGCCACCTGGAACAAAGGCACCATTTCAAAAGCATGATGGACTCCCCGTGCCTAAAAATGAATGTGTCCGTCTGTAACGAAACTGGTGCTAATGTAAAGCGCTCTGATGCCTTCGGGTGGAGTTTGCGCCATATAAAACTGCAAAAAAATACTTGGTAGGGGGGCCTTGTGCTGCTTTTGGGGAGCATTGAAACAGATGACGTAGTAAAATTACAAAGAGCACGGCGCAAGAGGCTTTTCACATCACCATAAATTCATAAACAGCCTCTGAAGACGTACAACCAGTAGGCGCTTTATATGAAGCTGTGTGTGGTCCGCGTTGCGCAGTGTGCCTACATGAAACATTGGAGATTGGGAGGGATTTATGAGACCAGATTGAGGCCCTCGCCCAGGACCATATATGTAGGACGACGAGGCCACACAAGGGATTCACAGGAGGATTTCCTCGAGGGAGCAGCGCAGGAACACAAAACTGAAAGACCACACACCACACTCTCCAACATGCAGCAGTCACGAGTGAGGACCCCTCAGCGAGGAGTGAGGCAAGACAGAAGCTGGCAGAGTGCGGCTGCATCAGGGCATAAGGCGCCCACCCAACGCTCTCCACCAGGTCTCTGACCCTCTACCCACCCAACGCTCTCCACCAGGCCTCTGACCCTGCACCCACCCAACGCTGTCCACCAGGCCTCTCACCCTGCACGCACCCAATGCTCTCCACCAGGCCCCTGACCCTGAACCCACCCATCGCTCTCCACCAGGCCCCTGAACCTGCACCCACCCAACGCTCTGCACCAGGCCCCTGACCCTGCACCCACCCTGCACCCACCCACCAAAAGCTCTCAACCAGGTCCCCCACCCTGCCCCCACCCACCCAACGCTCTCCACCAGGACCCTGACCCTGCACCCACCCACCCAACGCTCCCCACCAGGCCTCTCACCCTGCACCCACCCACCCAACGCTCTCCACCAGGCCCCTGACCATGCACCTACCCAATACATCAAATACAACAGCAAGTCTCCGAAATAAATATCCAAAGCGATTACGTTGAATGCACATAGCCGGAAAAAAAATTAAATACGTCCAATAATAACCTTACTAAATTTACTAGTCCCTTACTAGTTAGAGTCCAGTTTCAAACAAGTTGCCACACAGAGTTAATCAGATAACAGTTAGTTCATCCAAAGAAATAATAATTCTCAACTCAGAATCTGAAGTATGATTCTGCACTGTAGGACGAAGCACCCAGGTCCCACATAGACATAATTGAATTGATGAGCATAACCATGAATTACCATGGAGTGGAGACTGACGCTATTGCAGCAACAATACATTCTATTTTACTGCTTAACACATGGCCCCATGCTCCTCCTACTGCATTCTTTAAGAATAAGGCGTCAGGTTTAATTTTGCCTCATGTTCTGATTTGGCAAAAAAATAAAAAGTGCAGTGCTGTAATGAAAACACTTACGGCTATTTTGCCTAGCAATAAAAACAGGTAATATTGTGTTTGGTTCCATGAAGACTTAAACCATTATTTACAATACCTGCAACGGTCCCAGACAATGTAGCAAATACGCACTGCTAGAGAAAACAGTAGTGCTTGTTCTATTTAAGGAATGACATATGCGTACCAAAAAAATTAGGTTTGAAGGAGTTTACAGAAAATGATTAATTATTATAGTGAAGTTGTACTCAGCAGGAGTTCTGAGCTGAAAATCTCAAGTCATTTGCACAAAAGCTGACATTACTTTTTTTATTTCCATGTTACTAGGAGACCCGAAGAGCACCAGTCATGTTACACAAGGATACATTCATTTATTCTGTTTTGGTAAGCGCTGGGAGATTAAGCGATTTGCCCAGAATGACACAGGATTCTGAGCTGACGTCGAAGGTCAAACCCGGTTCCCCAGCTCGAAAATTGGCAGCTCACAGTTTCACTGCATTCTGAGGATAATTATATTTTTTTTCTCAGACCCACATCCTGCGCAGCGGCGCGGCGCCCCTGGCTTCCCTTCACGGCGCACCAGGGCGCCGCGGCGCACACTTTGGGAACCACAGCCTTATATGGTCAAAAAGTTACAGGGGCCTAAGTGCGAACTACCCCAAATAGCCCAAAAAAGGCTTAGCACCGGAGGAGGCCTAGCAGCGAAGGGGTTAAGCTAATTAATTTAGAAGATCGCAAAAGAATCTCGAGGAGGAAGAGAGTGGTCAGAGAGGGTTGCTACGGAAGCATTGGTGATAGAGAGGTCATCTGTTCTGTCCTAATTCCTGTCCTGAAGCCTTTGGCCGCCTGATCTTCCCTTGGGGACCCTTCCACACCCCTTGGCCATTGGGTTGGTTTTCACACCATACTTGGTAATTATAACTATTTGTCTGTTTATGTGCCTATGTCCTTTTCTCTGTATCCTCTCCTTTCATGCATCAACATTGAGTAGTAAAATTGAATGTATTTGATCATTGATTTATTGATTCAACCTTCCTTAAATAGACGGAGACTGGTCTGTATTTTGTAAGTGATTCATATGAAATTAATCTCTTAGATAAAGAAATGTAAACACTTCCGGACTCTGTGATCATTTAACGTTTACAGGTAAATTGATCTATGTAATTTCACCATCCACTAATGGTCCATTGACCAGAGGAAAGAACTTTTTGAGGAAGGGAAAGATTGGTTAGGAGCCAGAAGTAACTAATCTTGGTATGGTAAGAAATTCATAGAACATGACCCCAGTGGTTATTGACAGGTTATAGTGAATTGTGTGTGTGGGCCCAGGTGAGTATATAGTGTTGGATTACTCATTGCTGGGAAGCCGCTTGATCACCTCCTCTCTGACTGAGATGTTGAAAACTAATGGCAGTATGGGTCACATGATTCTCCCCCTCTAAATTCCCCAGAGACCACCTGCCAATCCCATTTCCCGACTCCACAATCCACCCGAAAAGTCCAGGGGTGCTTTGCCGAAGCCCACACCCCTAAGCCCCCAAAGTCCTGTCAAATCCATGCATTTAAGTTAGAAAACAGAGTTATGATCGTCATACAAATGTTTAAACGCTATATCCATATTTTGGAGCATATTGCATTGTAATGGATTTGCACTTGAAGGACTTCTAGTGCACTGCGTTCTTTTGAAGTGTTCGCGAGATAGACGGTATCAGCTTATGAACGGTCCTTTCCTGTTTGTGGAGTGAGTATTAAAGTTTAGTTTACCACTGCAAAATGGCCTCCGTGTGTTTTTCACCATGTCTTATCGGCATAAAGTAAACCCCGAACTGCATCAGGATCCATTCAAAAGAAAATGACAACATAAAGCTCTTCCTGTTTCGTTTTTTATCACACCAGCCAGCACTGTCAAAATAAAATTTCCAGTGTACTGCAGTGCCATAATTCATAGGTAATGTACTCATAAATCAAAAGTTATTGTCAGAAGAGTTTTATTAATTTGGAAATAACGTTTATTTATTTGTGTTTAAGTTAGCATAACTAGACTGCAAAAATAATATACTGAGCCTCTTGATTGTTTACATTGACATTTTAAAGTTGCTGAAGAAACATGACTTTCAAAGTTGCACGATGTGCATGTTTTTCTTCTGTGTTTTTCCTTTCAATAAAGCAGCCGCAATGGGATTCGTTTCATGGTGATGTTTCTTGTATCACATTTAACTGTGTACCTTTGGAGTAAAGCTTGTCGGAGATGTTCTTACATGTTGCAATTATGAAAGCTGTTGCCGCCTGCAGCCAAAATTGTTTGTTTATTCATTTTAAATTGTCTATTGTTCAGTCATTCAAAGTAATTTTCCTTGTACCTAGGTTAAACGGGATCATTATTAATAATCTGAGTGGTCTCTAAAGTATTATGTTTTTCACAACAACATTTCTGCGATTTCAGATGGGTATATCTCATGTATTTTAGCTAATACAGTCCAACTGTACCACCTCATGCTATGCCAAGAAAATTATCTTTCACTACTTTTCTGGGATGTGTGCCAGACTTGTCTGGGACTTTTCTAAGATGTTCACCTACATTTTATGCTATGATATGTGCATTCGCAAAGCGCTCGATCCCCCGGGAGGATATCTTGGTGCTGATGAGGAATATTGGCTTGTCCTATGGTTAGGCTAATGAAAGTCTAGAGTCATGCGTTTAGCTTCTTGCAGATGTCGAGAATTGAAGATGCAGTTCAGATGTGTAGCAGCAGGTCATTCCAGGCTTTAGGACCAGTTGCGAGAAAGCCCACTGTGAAATGCAAAGAAGTACAGTGAAATGGAGTTATATCAAAAAGGTAGATTTATTCTTCAGTTCAATCAGGACAGGAACATTTGATGATGAGATAGTTGTAGAAGTATCAGCCCCACTGGGAGCAGCATCCATGCTGCTCAGCCCACATACGGCAACTGACTATTCATTCAGTCATACACACAAGAACCTTCTGTGACCACTCACACAATGGCTCAGCAGCAGAGTACAGAACACAGAGAAAGGACTATACATAAATGAGAGCAGGATACCACTCATCTTACCAAATTGTTGGTATCTATATCGATACTTCGTAAATTTATATTGAGTCCAAGCTAAAGTCATAATAATTATTTCGACAGTCCCCTATTAATGGAAATAGTCCAATTAAACTCTTTTAGGTTTAGCAGTCATACTATGAGGTATAAAACTACATCTGTCAGGTCCGGAACTTTTTCTTACGACCTTTAGACGAGTAGATGTTTCCCTTTTCCGGGTCTTGAGGGTTCTGGTTTGTCCAAGGTAGGGGCGGCCTTTCTTGTAACCATGGTGCTGCTGACAATACAACATCAGAGCAGACTGTGCCTCCCCGAAGGAGTACCCGAGAGGAAAAACCCCTAAAAGGAAAAACCTCTGGTGGAAGCAGTGACTCCAGAATCCAGGCAGCTGAACACATCAACGATGGTAGGAAGCAAGGTGACAACAGACCTGGGTAAGAGAGAACCGTGAAAAGGAGGAGCCCACTGGAAAACACCAAACTGGAGCAAGAATCACCAGTAGAAAAATAACAGGAGCGAAGAATGCCAATAAGGGTGAAGAATCACCAACGGTAGAGAAGAGACACCAACAGGAATGAAGAGTGTTGCAACTGATGGAGCAAGGTGGAGAAACAAAATTTTGTATACCCCTCGCAAAATAATGTCCTCATAACTATAACCTTTATTAATTGTGTGATGTGGAAACATTAATAAACATAGTATAGAATGCACACACAAATACACGTGGGAATACTAATCTGCTTGCATGAAAAACTATAACTGACTAATTTAGTAAAGTTGTCATATTGTTTACTAATGCAAAGCTTTAATTTAATCAAAAGCGGCATAAATGTACTTTCTGTTTATGTATTTTGTGGCAAAAACATGAAGACAGGTGAGCATATTACGCATATGTGTTGCTTATTTTGCTAGGTAACAACTAATAGGGAAACCTTAGTATGGGCGGAGGTAAACAGAAGGGCTATATTTCAATAATTAACATTTATTTGTGTTTGTTTCTATGATTGTTCCCATTCTGGCCTGTGAGGCCTAGTGAAAATATGGCTGCTTTATTAACTGTGAATAGAAGATGAACTGAGCATGCTCAGCCCAAGTACAAGTTTGAATGTGAGCTGCTTGTGCCTGAACGAAACCAGTTCATGGACAACATGCCCTGGAAGTCCTGATGACTGCCAAAAAGAATGGACGTTTGAGCTACTGAACGTGGGAAAAGTTCATGGAGTTGCTAGTTGAGGATGTGACTAGGCCAAAGACTTTCCTAAACAAAGGACTCTTTAAAATTCAGCTGACACAACGGAAATTGAATATTAGAATGATGAGGTGATGCTCATCCACCCCAAATTGTCCAATCAGAAATCGAGTTTATGCTGATAGTTACTTTTGGAGATAGATAAAGTTAGTGAAAAAGGTATAAAAAGTGCTGATTTTCCTTAAGAAAAAACTCTCTTCCAATTTCCTCCTGAGATGCTGTCGGTATGCTGATTTTCTTGAGATGTAAGACTTTGAATAATTGTCTATATTCTTTGAATGAGAAATGAGCTTAGATGAGGTTATTAGTTACGGAAGTTAGGAGAAGATGAATTTTGGGAACTATTTGTCTTTTGCTAATACTTGTGTTCTGAAATCTAAAATAATAATGTCTATTTTCGAACCTCTGAAATAAAAATGAATATAACTGATTGAGATAAAACTTTTACTCTTTTAAAATCATCTTTTGAATAAAGAAATAAACAAAGCGAAAAAAGCCTGTTAGACATGCTAAACTTTTCCATTAATAAAAATTTGATAAATGGAGAACTAAGCTGGTCTTGTATTTTCCTAGGCCTAATATTTTACTAGCAGATTCGTCGACCATAATGGTGGTGTGTCTAAATAAAATGTTTTGTTAATAAAAACCATGGTAAAACTCCTTAAAACTGCAGGTGTAAATAGTATAAATAGTTAGTTTTAATTTAGACACTCCGCTATGTTACAGCAGCCCTTCTTTGAATCTCACCGCCCCATGAAGTAAGATGGAAGTGTTTTGTTAGTAGCTCACAGTGTTATGGGCCCCACTGATGAGTAAATGCATGATATGGTGATTCAGGGAAAGGTGATATGATTTTAGAAATTATTTCTGGAGTAGCGCTGGATCACAACGCAAGAAAGATGAGGATCCAGCCCCTTAAATACCCAAGAACAGGAAGTGACTTAACAGTAAGCAGAACCACCATCTTGGTTTGGAATAGGAAAAGGAAAAAGATAGAGAAACCACCATCTTAGAATGGTGAAGAAAAAAACACCCAAGGAATTCTGGGAACCAGGCAGAGGAAAGGGAAAAAGAACAGGGAAGATGGCCCCTGAACAAGACTGCAGGCAGCTATGGATGATATCAGGTGAGTATAGTTTGGCCATAGGTAGACCGCCATTTATATTGGCGGTGTGCACTTGAGGAAATAATTGCAGCAAAGCTCGTCTTAGTGCCCGGTGTCCTGAAATAGGTGCCGCAGGTCGAATTACGGCCCACGGCAGTGAGGCAGGAGAAGCTTTGGGTCGGGTTACAGCCCGTAGTGTAACAACATCTTATACCTAATATGTCATGAGGAATCCACAATTACAATATTGTAATTGCTCTTATCAACCTGCAATATGTAGAAAATGTTTCTGTGAAGTGCAAAGATATCAAAATATAAAGGTAAGAATTTTGAGTTGACACACAAATACCTACAAAGTCATCATTTAATTATCATTCCATTTACTCAAAGCACGACTTTTCATAGCAATAATCATTTTTGATGATAATTAGACGATCCCACATTTCTTACAGTATAACATTCAACTTTTAATACCAATACAAAAAAGGAAATAAATAACCCCAAATAATATTAACATAATGTAAAATAAAAAAATGAGTACAATACATTTGAACAATTAATTACAACACATAAGACATGGGGTTGCGAAAATATCAGCACATTCTTCATCCAAAACACTATACTAGTATCCATAATGTTTCGTATGGTTCTCATATCCTCATAGAAACTATGCTGCCATATTGGAACAGGTAAAACATAACCTGTAAAATAATATTCAAGCCATTCACCATAAATGAAACATATATCTTGCTTACCAACAGACTACAGTCATCTTAAGAGTCCCACGGCGAGGGATTTCTGCTGAAAATCACGACTTCTGTCTTGTCAGTTTTCAGTTTAAGACAGTTGGTTTTCATCCAGTCAGCGATTTTGGTCATGCAAGCAGGAAACTTGGTCTAGGTGTTACTTTTATGGGACTGAGCGGTAGAGTATCAGTTATGTGTCATCAGCCTAGTCTAGTCAATGGGTGCAGATGATGCTGGCAAGCAGGATCATGCAGGTATTAAAGAGGGTTGGGCTGAGTAATGCGCGTTTTGGTATGCCACAGATGAGGTTGCGAGCTTTCAAGCAGAAGGAGGCCAAACTAAATGACTGGGATAGACCACTCAAGAAAGATCATATGCAGCAGAGCACAGGTCTTCGGATTCCAGTTTCATGCAGTCGTTGGATGACTGACGGGGTGAGATACTGCTTGGAAAGTCATAGAGATGCCTAGGAGGATGAGAGCAGCTGTGTCTTCAATGATCATTTGGATGTCTTCTGATGTGGCAATGACAGCTGTTTCTGTGATGTGGTCAAGTCTAAAACTGCATTGATTGGCATCAACGAGATGTTTTTCATTTTAGTAGTTGGTTAGGTGTCTTTTGATCAGCTTCTACAGGAGTTTGGCCCGTTAGAGTAGCAAAGAGATGGGTCTGTAGTTGGCTAGCATTGTCGGGTTGGCGGATGGCTTCTTGAGGGGTGGGGAACTGTGGATTGTTTCCAGGCATCTGGATAGGTGGCTGTTGGGATGAAGGTGTTCAGGATCAGTGTGAACAGTTGCAATTTCATTTGGATGCCACGCTAGTCTTTGGGCTGGTAGGGACTACAAATGACCGAGCTGACGCGTCCTTGCAGCACTACTTGAACGAGGTTGAACTGGATGCCCTTTAAAGCTGATATTTTGTAAGTTTTAATGTTGTAAGTACACTTATGTGTTCATTATGTTTGCCTTTCTGCAAATTCTGAATGCCTAGTCGGTACCTGCCTGTTAAAACCGGTCTACCATTTCATTTGGCTGTCACACTAGTCTTTGGGTTGGAAGGGACTACAAATGAAAGGGCTGACACGTCTGTACATCACAGCTTGAACAAAGTTGGGATTACAAATGACTGGGCTGGTGCATCTGCACCACTGGCGCATCAAAGGCACTCCCAAGCCAAGACCATCTGCTCCCATCCATGTCCAGATCTCGCCAAGGGCTGGTACCCTAGGTCCTTTCACATCAGGAAAGTCTCCAGTTTTACTGTATTCAAGTAATGAAGTTCTGGCTCTCAAGTTTGATGGTATGAACAAGCTTTGTCACACCCTTGAACAGCACAATGCCCACACTGTAACCTGACTCTTACAAATGCCAAAATTCAGAACCTTCCCAATGTAAGGTCTGTTTTAGTTCCTAGAGATTCCTCACATTAATTTTTTAACTGTACCTTGATTAATGCAAGATCATTAATTAAGCACAAAATTACACGTTTTACTGACAGATAAGTTAGATCAAATGTTTGTCACGGGAACCTGGGTGGATAATGCACCTGGTCCTGATTTGGCTCAGGCAGTCCTGTTTGGTTACACGATTGTTAATGTACATACAGTTAGTAAGAGATAAGGTGGGTTGGCTATTGTTACATGTGACTATTTTTCCATATGTAGCTCTCAGGATGTAAGTAGTTCTATCTGTGAAACTCTTTTCTTTCAAATAGAGCTCATGAAACATCACACCTTTTGAGGTTCACTGATATACTGCCCACCTGGTCCCAGAGCATGCTTTGTATCAAGTATTAGCACTCTGTTAGAATCTAGTTTTAAATCAGCAGATTTCTTGGTGCCGGGGAATTGCAATTTCAGTCTTGAGAAACCAGAGGATAATGACACTGCGTTTTTGATTGTTTCAATGACTAGGTTAGGATTACACAGCTGGTCAAATTTCCCACTCACCTGGCAGGACATTTATTAGACGGCATATTCTCTGACAATCCACACCTTCAGGTACTGGACTCTCTAACACTTCTGTGGTCTGATCATAAAGCTGTAATGTTTATGATTAATGAACCTAGATCTTTTCCACGGAATAGCTGTATCCCCCAACTTACCAAGGGAAGGACCTGGCAGGAAGTCAGCCCATCTGCCATACATTCTGCTCTAATAGTTACCTTGTTTGAAACTAAGTCCAGTCCTATGGCAGATCTTGACTCAACCATACAGAACTACTCAGCCTGGTTAGAAAGGGGCGATTGACATCCTCGCACCAGAAAATGTTTCTATTAATCACAGGAAAACTCCCTCAGAACCATGGTTCTCTAAGAGCTTGAGAGTCCAGAATCATTTGTGCAAAAAGAAGGAGCAACTCTGGAGATCTAGTATAGATGATAGAGAGATTTATAAGCCATCAATTGCAGAATATAAAAAGCTGATACTAGAGGGAAAAACTAAATAATCCTCCAGTAAGATACTACCATCTATTAATTTGGCAAAAGACCTTTCAATACTGTGAAAAGCTTCGCTAAAATGCTTGTGCCCAAAAGCAACAGCTGCAGCCAAGAATTTTGGAATACCGTAGCCAACTTTTTTCAGTTAAAAGTAAAAGAAGTTTATGACTTGTTTGTAACAAATAGTTAAACATATGCCACTGCCCGACAGTCCAGGTAGGGCATTCTTCAATTCCTGTTTTTGATAAATTCTCCATGCTTAGCACAGAGCAGGTCACTAACCTGAACAAAGCCTTAATCTGGATCTCCATTAGACACTTGCCCTCCAAATATTGCACCTTTTGTTCCAGAAATCCTAAGCACTCAACTGACCACGATTTGTACCTAAATAATGAACACTGGTTACTCCCCCCCCCCACACCTGATTGAAGAAGGCTTCCATGCTACCTTTAATAAAAAGACAGTCTTGATCCACTACAGCACAGTAGAGATAGGCCCATCTCTATGTATTTTTCAGCTAAACTGCTGGCGAAAGCATTTAACACGTAACTTAAGACATTCTTTGACATTTGTGGCTTGCTGGACTTCACTCAATATGGATTCAGGAAATCACATAGTACGGAGGCAGCATTGATAGCTGCTTCGGAGGAGCCGAGGTCCATCTTATATGGAGAATGCAAGGCTGCACTGAAGCTACTAGATCTCTCAGCGGCCTTTCATATGGTCAATCATACCATTCTGATTGACCGGCTTGCTAAGTTAGGAATAAGCTGCCTTGTCCGCAGCCTGATAATATCCTTTCTATCTGAAAGAGTGCAACATCTTGCATTAGGAGATTTCATCTCTCATCGGTTTTGCTTGCTATGTGGGGTGGCTCAAGGTCCCTTTAACCTTTAGACCTTCAGAAAACAGTGGTCATCACTGTTTTCCTATACATACTGTACTATGAGAACACCTATTTATGGGCATCAAAAAAAGATTCCTTCATAAACTTCTGATGCTACAGAATGCATCTGCTCAACTCTTGTTGGGCACCTCAAAATATCAGTCTGTGTCTCCGGACTTGATTCAGCTATACTGCCGTCCAGTGGTAAAGAGGATAGCATTTAAGGCTCTATGCATAGCTTTTAAGGCACTGCATAAAATTGTCCCTTGCTATCTCCAGGACAGATTCATTTGGTATGTTCCATCCAGAAAACATAGCTCCTCAGAAGCTAACTCTTTAGGGCTCCCAAGGACCAAACAAGCATCATGGTGGGGGCAGAAGCTTCCTGCTGAGGACGGCAAAGATATGGAACTCTGTATCCATGGATGTAAATTACTGCTCAGACCTCCTGTCCTTCAGGAAATCTCTTACATCTAATTAAATCGAATCAATCAAACTGATGGGTTGCAGTCATTTGACAATGATCTGGTGGAGGCAAGTGTCAAAGGGCCCAGAGTGTGTGGTCTGCATGGTGAAATCAGTTTCTTCCATGGTGATGGCTGGCCAGGTCTTTATTGTGTTTCCTTAGTTGATATGGAAAGGCGCACTGCAAGGTCAGCCCTGTCTGATTGGGGATCGAAAGTGTCTTATAAGTTAGCTATCTTGTAGCACAAGAACTGGGACAGTTTGGTACATAGGTGCTGCGAGGGAGTAAGCTTGCAGTTGGGGAGGTAAAATCTTTCACGATGGCAACGATCTCTTTGCTGCTGTTAGTGTTGGCATTGATTCGGTCTGCGAGTGTCGATTATTTGGTAGCTTGGATCTTCTGGTGGTAGCGTCTGAGAGATTTGAAAGTGTTCCTGTCCTTGTTGTCCTGGCTCCTTCTCCATCAGCACTCTAGTTGTTTGCAATGGTATTTGGTTATCCTAAGCTCCTTCGAGTACCAACAGGCATGTGATTTGGATCTTGTGGTTTTGTTGGATTTCAGGGGTGCCACGGTGTTAGTGCAGGCAGTGATCCAGTCATTTAGATGGGACATGGAGTTGGGAAGGCTACTACTGGGAAGTGGCTGGTGCTCCAGAAGGTCAGGCTGCTTCCGAAACCTTGTTCCAGTCTCCGCAGGCGGGTCTTGTGGTGGCTGTTTTATGGTGATATGCTATGGGAAGTGTGAATCTGAAGGGGGTGGTTGGTTGAGGTGAACAGGCTGGTCTTGTTTACCATGATGCAGCTTAAGGTGGAAAATATAGGGTCCAGTCGGTGTCCAGTGGCGTGAGTGTGTCCTTACACTTGTTGGTTGAGGCAATGGTTTCCCAGGTCTTCGTGTAGGGGGGTGGAGTTAGGTTCAGTGTTGTCTTCTAGGTGGTAGTTAAGGTCTCAGAGCAGGGTGAAGGTGCTTGAGTTGAGAATGAGTAGTGAGATGAAGTCCACAATGTAGAAGAGTAGGATGTGCTTCTTATAGTTACTCCCCACTTTTTGCTGATGTTTCACTGTTTTCGACTTAGTGTGGCTGGGATACTGCTATACAGGACCCCAGCCTAGCTGCTTTCTCCTCTAAATTGATTGCATGTACTTTAGGTACACTCCAAATTGGACTCTGGGGTACCCTTATAAGTCCCTAGTATTTGGTATACTATGTACCTAAGGCATAGGTACCCAAGAGGCCTTCCAGGGGCTGCAGCATGTATTGTGCCACCCCTGAGAGACCACTCAAACTGACACCACAGGTCTGCTACTGCAGCCTGTGTAAGGTGGTACATGCACCCCTTACTTAGATATAGGTTCACTATATCTACCTTATATCACTGCACATATAAACCTATCAGTCACCCCTATGGCAGGCCTTATCAATCCTGAAGTCAGGGTGCTGGGTTTTATGTGAGAGGGTGCCCATGCATGAGCAGAGCCCCTCTGCAGCCTTCGGAATCTATTCTCCGGGTTTGTTCTGTTATACAGCCAACGATATACTCTCAAGTGCATTATAACCTTGCGGTAAATGCTAACTTTAAAAAGGCTGCTCAGATACATGTTGTGTTTGGTGTCAAACACCTTGGAATCATACCTCCCCGCCAGTAACTGGCGGGGAGGTATGATTCGACCCTCCTGAACGGACGCATATGACACACCGGTACACCCGGTACCAGCTTTCTCGACCTGGGCATCACAAAATGGATGCCCTCCTGCTGCTGAGCCGAGCTCGAGCAGGGGAGGCTGGAAAATAGGCTTCCTGTCACAGGGAGGTTTAACCACCTCCCAGACAGGCTTTAGTGTATTGGGGCTGGGTGGGTGCATTCTGAGAGTGCTTTAATGTCTGCACTTGGAGCACATTTGGTGTCCCTGTGCATAGTCCAGTTCAAACCGGTTGCAGGAGCTATTGGCTCCTGCTCTGGCGTGAAACTGGACAAAGGACATGGATGTAACCAACCCTTTGTGCTAACCCTCCCATAGTTTGGTCCCCAGAGTTTGTCCCACCCCTTCCTTGGGTATAAAGTAGGAACCCCTGACTCTAGGACTTTTTTTACCTGGACTAAACTCTGCTACAGAAACCAAGTACTTCGTCGATCTGCACGACGCTGGATGACTGAAGAATCTCCCTTGGAGTAAAGGAGTGACACCCTTGTGAAGCAGTCACCAAAACGCATCTGACCGGTTTGCATCTCCGAAGCTCCTGAGGACTCCGAAGATTTCTGCAACACAAGAGGTGGGTTCCCAAGGTATCCGAGCCTGATCTGCGCTCTCAGCAATTCTGACGCTTGTATCCCTAGTGGGGACCGTGCAAGCCGAACCCCTGTGCACTGTGCTCTTTTGCAACAGCATATGCTTTCGGTTGACCCCTGAGGCTGTGCTTTGGGCTAGTTGTAGTCCTTCCTGACCCCGAGCAGTGTTTCCACTGAAGATTTCCAGCCTACACTCCACGAGTGTTCAGTGGACTGATATTTTGTGATTCCTCTTGAGGTCCCTTCACGATCCCTGGTCCGTTGGCTTTGCTGGCTGCTCCAGACATGCCCTGTTTGGAGAGTCCCCAGGACCTTGCTGGTCCTCACTGAAGCTGATTTCCTCTGACTGCATGGGTTACAGTTGCCAAGGTTTTTGGTGTTCCATCCTAACACTGACCCCCCCAGCACTCGACATCCTTTGTGGGACAGCTCACTTCCGGTCTCTGGTCATGCTCGAAGTCTCCTGGTCCCCATGGCTGCAGAGTCAAGCATCGTGCCAACTCACCTGAAGCCCCCAACATTGGTGGGCATTCATCTACCGAGCCCCAGGTCACCCTGAAGTGACCCAGACTCTGTCCCTTCTGCTTTCAGGTTTTTCTCACCTCGAATCCATGCTTGGATTCCACCGGACACTTTTCCTCTTCATGGCAGCAGCACTTTTCAGCATCATGCCATTGAAAACAACGAAGATTCCCGACATCACTTGACACCTATGCATCTGGCTTTCCTGGGTTAGGTAACACAAGTACTACGGTGCTCATAAGGGTGCTGGCCTTAGAACCTTCTATGTTTGAAAGGGTTTGCTCAATGTCCTCTCCTAAGTATCCTTATTCTTTAAAATTCCAACTGTGACTTTCCCATAGGGTTGTACGGAGCTCGCTCCTGTGTTCTCACACTGCACCGTCCTCCATGGGTCCCCTGTGTCACTGGGTGGTTCCTTGGGGTCCCAGCGATTCTATGTGCTCTAGGCACTGTGTCTAGTCAAGTCATGGTTGTTATACCACTTTCTGAGTATATGGTTTGGTCTCGCCATGGAGTCCACTGTGTATTTTGCTATTTGCTGTTGTTCTAGTGATTTAATATTGTGTGATTTGTTTTCTAATCTCATAAAGAGGTTAGTAGAGAGTGTTTAGTAATAAATACATATATTTTATATGTTCCATGGGTGGTTCTACTTTCATTTGGTCATTCGGGAGGTTCTGACCTGGTAAAAGAAGCTGCTTTACATTCCTTCGAGACTTAGCCTGAAGGCTGCTCTCCATAGCTACCACTAGGATAGCTTTCAATAAAGGTTGTCTTTAACCTAATCATCAATAAGGGTTGTTTGGACTGGTACAAGGTACCCACTATAATTAGTGGGCAGCATATACCAGGCCAACTTCTCACACACAATAGTGCTGGCAAAACTGGTGCATGGTCCTGTAGATGAGATTGCTGCTCAGGGTGAAGTTTGGCAGTGATGTGGAGCTTCAAGGTCAGGTGTTCCATGTTGCTTCGGGTCGTGTCTGTAGTGGTGGTGCATCTGATTCAGGTCTTGAAGACAATGCGATTCCACCTCTGGGCTTGTATTGTCTTTCCTAGGTGACAGTCTTGTCCAGGGGAGGGATGGCCATTGAAATTTCGGAGCAGATGTGGGGTCAGCCAGGTTTCTGTGAGGGAGAACAGATCAGGTAAGTGGTCACGAAATAGGTCCAAGATCATGGTGTGGTGGGTGTCTGGCATGGGTGGTTGTTAAGAAGGTATTGGATGCAGTGCGGTGTGGTGACTGGTGGGTGTAGGACAGTGCAGGGGAACTTGCAACTGGCGCAGGAGATGAGGCCTTCGATATTGCAAGGTGTGGTGTCATGCTGCAGCAATGCAATGAGCAGCATCTGGGGTTGAGGGCATGGAGGGTGATGGCTGGGCATAGGTAGGCGAACGGACGAGCCTGGATGGATGCAGAATCTTGCCTTTGGTGTGCCTTCAGCAGTGTGGCTGTGCTCCAAGCCACCATTTATTAGATCTTGGAGCTGGGAGAAGAGTAGGGAGTGGAGGGCAGGGCTAAGAGGGGGAACTGGAATTGGAAAGCAGGGGAGCACTTCAAGCCAGAGGCCAAAAAGTTAATAGGAAGCACATGGCCAGGCCAAAAAGGTGAGAAAACAGTAAAAAAGCTGTTAGATGGTGAAGGAGCAAGCCATCAGAAACAGTAAAAACAGAGGAAAAGGCAAGGCAGACACCCCAGTACTGAGACACGGCGAAGGCAGAGGCACGTAACAAAGCAAACAGAGATAGAATGCATGCAGCAATAAAAGACACCAGTAGAGAAAGTGAAGCAAGAGCGAGAAGTGAGAGAGATAGCAGAGAGTGACAGTGGAGAACAGCTGAAGAGGGAGGCAGGAAGCTTCACATGCATTGGTGCGGGTCCCAAAGCGGCCTTGCCTGATCAGAGGACAAGCCGGTGCAGGTATGTCTCAAGTGTGGAAGTAGAGGCTCCAACTTAAAGTCTGGTGCAGGCCGGTATAACCATTAGGTAGGTCTAGGAGGGGGAAGGAGAGCAGGAGGTGGTGGGTGTGGCTGGGAGGAGGTATTGGAAGCGGGAGATTGAAGAACGGCATAGGTGGGAAAGGTAAGCAGTGCGCAGGGAGCCTAAAAGAGAGGAGAAAATTGCCAAAAAAGAATGTAAGGGGGTAAAATGGAGAGAGTGTAAACAAGCAAGATGAGAAATAAAGGAAAAATAGGCAAGAATGGAAAATGATGAAAACAAGCAAGAAGAGCAAATATGATCTAAGAAAAGTACCAAGAATAAGCAAGGTAACCAAGAGCCGAAAGCGAGAAACAAGAGTGAGGAGGATGAGTGGGCAGAGAGAAAGAGTTACGAGGAGTGAAATTGTACAGTGAGAGAGTAAAAAACCTAGTGATAAAGGCACAAAAGCAGTGAGATTCGGAAAAACAGGCCATCAAAAATACTGCAAAGACAGAGACAATAGGCAAGGCAGACCGACAAGATCAGAGACAGGGCAAAGACAGAGGCACTAAACAAGACAAACAGAGATAGAATTCAAGTAGCAATACAAAGCGCCAACACTATTGTTTGTGCTGTGGAACAAGCTCTATTTTGTAAGACTGAGCAAAAACGAAGGACTCTGCGATTTTGGTATGTGACTTATCACAGTTTTCGTCTTAAACGTAGAGTGCACCATGCTGATTTCCTAAAGGCCGAAACGGCATGCCCAGCAACTCCTGTAAGCAAAGGTATATCTAACTTCAGCCGAAGTAGGTAATTTTGTTTTGCAGTTGTAGTCTGTACCACAGATGTGTTTCTTAAACATAAGTCATTGAGATACTTACATATCGTTGCACATTCGGAGTGGTATTGTGAACCCCAGTAACGTGACCATAACCTATTTTAGTGAGTACTGTGTGACACTGTGAAAAAATCTGAGAAAGTTATTGGTGAAATTCAAAAGGACGAGCTTAATACAATAGACAATAATTTAATCCAGGCTCTCTCTTTTGTATGGTGTCAATCACGTTTCGTCCCTCTCTAGTTATGGGGTCTCTTCAGGACTGTGTTTCTGAGGACAGTACAGCACAGACACGTATCCATGTAGGATCCAGGATGTCATTTGACAATGGTGCACAGGAGCGATAATTATCCGGACATTGTTCAGTTCCGCCGAGTACTAATTGGGATGGTGTGGGTTTCTAAAACCCACACCGTTGGTTCCACGCGTATCTATTCACGCTTATGGTGATGACCCAAGTTGGTGTCACCTGTCCTGCTCTGGATTGAGTTAGCTTCCGTGTGTGTCAAGAATCATGGTAATCTTGACTATGATTGAATGAGAGCAACGATTTTAGTTGCAGACTATGTAAAAGGGGGCGAACGCGAGGGGCCAGCTACTACATGCCAGCTGCCGCGCGGTCACTCTAGGGCGCTAATTAAAACTGGGAATTTTAAATTGTGTTGAACTCTGTGTTTTAAATTCACTTACTCATTTACCGAATCGTGTGGGGCATTGACATTGTATTGGAACATTGCCTGTCATCCTCCTAGCAGCCTCAGCCAATCAGACAGAGCGGGGCGGAGCTTTGAGGCGGGAACAGGGTACAGGTGTGCATGAGTACGCGGGAGCGCAGCGGGAGTGCCTTTGGTGCGCCAAAGGCAAGCCTGTCTGCGCCCGTCCGCGCCCGCCCGGGTCCAGGGGCCACAAACCCTGACCAAATGTTGGTTTATTCCTCTGATGAAATCAGATCTCTCGAGCAATACAAATCCAGGTTAGCGCCGGTAATGGCGGACCAGATTAGGTCACAGGAAGAGCTTTCCATGAATAAGCGGATTACTCTGCCTCTCGGTCAGAAGCGTACTCTACGGTAGCAGCGGAAGCGCCCACTAAATCAAACTCGACTTCCCTTCAGGTTATGTACCTTAATACCCGCTCGTTGGTGAAGCACCAACTTGATATCTTTATGCTGCTGACGTCTGCGAAACCTGACATCTTGCTGCTCTCTGAGACGTGGCTTACCCCTGAATCGACTCCGGATATTTTAGCTGC
Source organism: Lissotriton helveticus (assembly GCF_964261635.1). Taxonomy (NCBI): domain Eukaryota; kingdom Metazoa; phylum Chordata; class Amphibia; order Caudata; family Salamandridae; genus Lissotriton; species Lissotriton helveticus. The sequence continues at coordinate 347,168,243 of NC_136059.1, forward strand.
ACTTCCCTCCGACTATTATATTCTATTGGTTAATAGGCCGGAAGGGAGGATGGGAGGGGGCGGCGCCGCTATTATAAACAAAAGTTATACGTTTAACAAACTGACACCCCTGACTCTCCCTGAGGCTTAGAATATGGTCCTTAATTTTGACACAAACTCAGGATCTCTGGCGCTGGTGCTTATGTATCGCCCCCCTCAGTCTATGCCCTCCTTTCCTATCGCTCTGAATGAGCAGATAGCCAACCTTGCCATGATTTGTGCTAGAGTCATGCTAATTGGGGATCTGAATTATTGGTTCAATGACGAAGGGGGTGGGACTCATTCTGCAGAACTGACTGAAATGCTGATGAATATTAATCTGGTCCAGCATATTTTGGCCCCCATGCATGTAAAAGGCCACATTTTGGATCAAATATGGACGTGTAACATGGAGCTGTCGTCTCCTCTTATTTCTCCATGTATTTGGTCAGATCATCATTTAATCGAATTCACAGCTACCTTTAAAGGTAGAGTAAAGCTCCCGAAGGTAGCGGGAGGCATGACCAGAAAATGGAGAACTCTTGCTACTCAGGAATTCATGTCTACATTGGCTAGCTCCCTTCCCCCTGCTGACACCAATATCAATGTTGATGCCATGGAAAAGGGTATTTCTAACTGGTTACTAGCGGCCAGCGACATCCATGCTCCACTCACCAAATTTTCCCGGGTGAGACAGGCCGATGCCCATAAATGGTTTACTATTGAACTCAAATCTCATAAACTACTCTTGCGTCAGGCAGAAAGGAAATGGAGGCATAGCAATACCAGTGAGGCAAAACACCTTTACCTCATAGCTCGTAGGGCATATAAAAAAGCCTTATTGGCTGCTAAGACCTCATACTTTTCCACTAAGGTGTTGGAAGCCCCCAACAAACCCAAAGAAATATTTAGGATTGTGAATGATCTTAGAAGCGAAGATAGAATCTTACCTGGCCTGGCCTCTACCCAAGAACGGTGCAATGCACTGAACAGCTACTTCGGGGAAAAAATTGAAATCATTAGGGCAAGTATCCCCTCGGTAGCGCATGAGGAACCCCTAGGGGCTAACCCTGATAACACATGCATCATGGATCAATTCACAGAGATCGGACCTGACACCTTATCTGAATTACTGTCTCGAGTCAAGTCAGGCTCTCCCAAAGACTGCTGCCCTCCCTCGATTCTGAGGGAAATATTCTCTGCCTTACCTCATAGCCTCCTTCCCTTTCTTAATGAATCCTTGAGTAGGGGGGAAGTACCCACTACTTTTAAAAAAGCCGTCTTAGTCCCTCTGCTAAAGAAACCAGGAGCAGATCCTTCTGTTTTGGCCAACTTCCGCCCGATCTCGCTCCTTCCCTATTTCTCAAAAATTCTGGAGGCTTACGTGGCTAGGTGCCTTTCTAAGTTCATTGAAAACTCTAATTATCTAGAACCAAACCAAGCCGGATTCCGGCCTGCCCATTCTACGTAATCGGTAATTTTGGCAGTGATGGACACTCTTAGAGCCAACGCTGATAAAGGTACCCCGCAGGCACTCGTGCTTTTAGATCTATCTGCCGCGTTCAACACGGTCGATCATAACATCTTATTGCACCGTGTCGAACAAGCGGGGATCTGGGGCACAGCATACGGGTCGATAAAATCTTTCCTAACAGGCAGAACTCAGGCAGTGTGTCTGGGGAGTTACATGGCCCCTGACTTGACCACTTCCTGTGGTGTCCCCCAGGGCTCATCCCTGTCCCCACTGTTGTTTAACCTATACATCCGCCCTTTGATTCACTCACTGAAGGCCAGGAACATCACGGTATTAACTATGCTGATGATCTTTAGTTGGTTTTCAAGCTAGACTCTCAAAATGCGGCGGCTGATTTCCAAGCCACAATGCTGCATATTCAAGGCTGGATGGATCGGAACCAACTGAAGCTCAACCCCGGGAAAACCGAGTTTGTGTTGCCGGGGAAGAGCCTCGCCAGTTGGGGATCTCATTTCTGGCTGGGCGATCTAGGTCCTCCCCCCATCCCGTCTCCATCGGTGAAAAGTCTGGGAGTGACTATAGATTCTGACCTTTCTTTGAGTGGCCATGTGGGAGCAGTGGTTTCTTCCTCCCTGTTCCAACTACGAAAAATAAGAAAGATCGCTTACCTGCTATCCCATCAAGCTCTGGTCCAGGTGGTGATTGCGCTGGTACTCTACTTTTTCCAACTCTCTGTATACCGGCCTTCCCGTGGGCCTGGTTAATCGCCTTCAGATAGTTCAAAATCAGGCGGCAAGATTGATTTTGAAGCAACCGAGATGGCAGTCCGCCAGGGAGTTATTGCGTTCCTTAAACTGGCTACCTATGGCGCAACGTACGACGTTCAAGTCAGGCTGTATAATTTTTAAAGCTCTTCACTGCACTAGCCCCAAATTTCTTAAAAGCCTTATCACGAGATATTCCCTTGCACGCAACCTTCGTTCAGCCCATCTCCATCTCTGGTCCACCCCCCCCAATTAAATTTAAACGACAAGGCGGGCGTAGGTTTGCATATCTGACCCCCAAGCTTTGGAATTCCTTTCCTCTCTCAGTCTGGAACTGTGACAGTCTCTTGGGATTTAGAAAGGCTCTGAAAACTTGTCTCTTTGCGCAAACTGGCTAAACGGGATCCCTATAGTTATTAGTGTATGTATAGCGCCAAGAAACCTATGGTGTAAGTGTGCTTAACAAATTCATCCTAACATAACATAACATAATATTGCTCAACTGTTTTTACTTAAGCATACAATAATACATAGTAAGGAGAAGCTTTAGTTGTTTTGATATATTTTTGGTAATAGCCCTTTGAATTAATGCACAATCTGTTTAAAACGTACATCTACAACTCACACAAGATGCGCTCAGTCTCTACTGTGCTTTACTGAAGTAATGTTTACACTTAAAAAAGGGTGTACTATTTTGTCACGTCTTTTCCAATTGCACCATTTCCTACTGTTAAAATGTTTTTGTCAACATTCACAAACAAGAAGAGGTGCCTTAGGAAATTCTTCTGTCTGGCGATTGGGATGCCTTTACATTGATTTACTCGGTATTAATGTTTTCCTAATTGATTTGGGTACCAAAACATTATTACATCCCTTTCCGAAACGGGATTCAGAAGGGACACCCTAAAACATGGGTACTCACAAACTTTCTCTCGGGGGCCAAATTTACAGTGTGGTTTGTGTCCGAGGGCTGCAGAGGTGGGGGCGGGGTCAGTGGGGGAGGGGGCGGGCTAGATCAACAACAAAAAACTATGACCATGAGGTTGATCACAGGTCCCTGCAGCAGTTGCCTTCATCCACTGAGCCACCAGACCTGGCATACACACATCACTCTCCCTTCCTCCCTCCCTCTCTCGCTCTCTCTCCCTCCCTCCCTCTCTCCCTCTCTCGCCCCCTCTCTCCCTCTCTCGCTCCCTGTCTCGCTCCCTCTCTCTCCCCCTCTCTCTCCCTCACTCCCACCCTCCCTCTCCCTCCCTCTGTCTCTCTCTCACTCCCTCTCTCTCTCTCACTCCCTCTCTCTCTCACTCCCTCCCTCCCTCCCTCTCGCTCCCTCTCTCTCACTCCCTCCCTCGTTCCCTCTCTCCCTCCCTCCCTCTCTCCCTCTCTCTCTCACTCCCTCTCTCTCTCTCTCGCTCTCTCTCTCCCTCCCTTTCCCTCCCTCTCTCACTCCCTCTCTCTCACTCCTTCCCTTGTTCCCTCTCTCCCTCCCTCTCCCACTCCCTCGCTCCCTCCCTCTCTACTTCCCTCCCTCGCTCCTTCCCTCTCCTTCCCTCTGTCTGTCTCTCACTCCCTCTCTCTCCACTCCCTCTCTCACTCCCTCTCTCTCACTTCCTCCCTCTCTCCCTCTCTGACTCCCTCGCCCTCGCTCCCTCTTTCACTCTCTCTCTCACTCCCTCTCCCTCCCTCCCTCTCTCCCTCCCTCTCTCACTCCCTCTCTTGCTCCCTCTCTTGCTCCCTCTCTTGCTCCCTCTCTTGCTCCCTCTCCTGCTCTCCCTCTCTTGCTCCCTCCCTCCCTCTCTTGCTCCCTCTCTTGCTCCCTCTCCCTCCCTCTTTCGCTCCCTCTCTCCCTCCCTCTCCCTCTCTCCCTCCCTCGCTCCCTCTCTCGCTCCCTCTGTCTGTCTCTCTCTGTCTCCTTCCCTCTGTCTGTCTCTCTCTCACTCCCTCCCTCACTCACTCCCTCCCTCTCTCACTCACTCCCCCTCTCTCGCTCCCTCCCTCTCTTGCTCCCTCTCTCTCTTGATCCCTCTCCCGCTCCTCACTCCCTCTCTCGCTCCCTCTCCCTCTCTCGCTCCCTTTCTCTCGCTCCCCCTCCCTCACTCCCTCTCCATCCCTCCTTCTCTGTCTGTCTCTCTCTGTCTCCTTCCCTCTGTCTGTCTCTCTCTCACTCCCTCCCTCTCTCACCCCCCCCTCTTTCACTCCCCCCTCTCTCACTCCCCCCCCTCTCACACTGCCCCTCCCTCTCTCACTCCCCGTCTCCCTCTCTTCCTCGCTCTCCCCTCCCTCACTCCCTCACTCCCTCGCTCTCCCACTCCCTCTCTCCCTCTATCTCTCGCTCCCTCCCTCTCTCTACCTCCCACTGTCACCCTCTGTCATCTCACCCTTCCTGCGTGTCAGCTGGGGCTGAGACAGCTTCCAGGTGCACACACACACACACAGCCACCCAAGCACTTCACAGGTTGTTAAAGGCCATTTTTCATGCTAATGAGGCTTTGTTGTATTTCACCTCATCTTAGGCCCCTGCAGCTCCACTCTGGCTATGTGGGAATCACCCGGCCCCCACAGAGCAGCAGAGACTCTCTGAGTTGCGCTGCAGCAGACACTCTTTAAAAAAAAAAATACGTGGGTAATGATGTTTGCAAGGTCCGCGGGCCGCCGAGGAAGGCTTGCCGGGCCGCCCCTGGCCCACGGGCCGTACTATGAGTACCCATGCCCTAAAAGTTCGATGCCAAATAGCGATTCGGTATGTAGTCACCAACCAAAATTGTGATTTGAGGCCATATGTATCAAGGAACCAATTTGCGATTCTTTAATAGCGATTTTTAAGAAATCGCTATTTCAGAATCGCAAAATGGTATGTATCAAGAAAATCGCAATTTTTTAGCGATTTCTTGATATTCCTTAATTGCGAATTCGCAAATTGCGAATTCACAATTAAAGAATACTTTCCCATTCATTTCTATGGACCAGTAAGCCCATAGGAAGGAATGGGAATTTTTTCACAATTTACGATCCACAATTTGCTAATCGCAATTTGACAATAATTTCAAGGGTGCAGGGGTGTCCAAAGGAAACCCTGTTGCACCCCTGAAATATGCATGGGTGCACATGTGGTGCACATACATGCCCTAAGGGCATGTATGTGCGTCACATGGCACTTTGAAAAATGCTGAAATGTGCATTTTTCAAGGAAATCGCAACTTACCACCAACTTCTAGTTTGCGATTCCTTAAAGGCATTTTGCAAATTTTTTTGGCTTCATACATTGCATATAAGGAATCGCAAAATTTGTGATTCCTTAAATGCAATTGCAAAATATGGAATCGCAAATTTTGCGATTCCTTATTTTGCACCAGATTTTACTTCATACATATCATTTTGCTAATTTGCATTCGCAAAGGCTGACATTCTGCGAATTTCGGCCTTTGCGAATGCGAATTTCAATGATACATATGGCCCTTGGTAACATGTTCCCAAATCGCAATTTGTGTTAGCTACATACCAAAAGGCCTATTGCCATCACGAATGGCCCAAATTAGTAAATCGGACCCTTTGCGGATACAAAATAGCCTCAGTAGATTTGACCTCACTACACTATCATGTTGCCTTGTTTACAGAGATGTATAGATAAACAATTTATGGAGAATAGTAACTTTTCTTTTTCTCTTAATTCTTTGAGAATAACCCATTGATGTAATATAAAATCTAAAATGTAACTTTTACTATATGTATGCAGTATCTACCTTGTTCTTCTGAAGTATTGTTTGGATTAAAAACTTTAATGGTAGTTATATTGTGTGGCATTTAAATTTCATCACAGTGAACAATTCTTACCTTCAGGCCAGCACTATCACTACTTTGTACATGCACACGCTTTCTGGTAATCTATGCTTGACATGATTCTTTACCATTTATTAGTTACATTCATATGTGAAACGTTGTACTGGTTTATAAAGTAATTTGATCGCTAGTAAGTTGGTTGATGTCATCAATAATGTCATTTGAGATATAATTGCTGATGTCATCAATGAATTGACCAAGTGATGCAATATATGAGGTCATAAGCAGTGCATGGCGGGGGAGCAAGATATAGTTAGCTCACTTAATTATAATTGTCAAATTTTGGTTTAAAACATTAACTTACGATTGATATTATCACCTAACTATAATGAACCTTTACCCTTTGTTTTTATCGGTGAATTTCTAGGATTTTGTAAACATTAGTTAAGGTCTTTTTCTCATACCTAATTATAACATTACTTTGCCTATGTAATTTTCAGTGAATCCCTTGTCTCTTTTAAAACATAAGTTATGATATTTTTCAACACTTAGGTATAATGGCACTTTACTCTTTGTTCTTTTCAGTTCATTTTTCAGTTATTTTCTAACATACAGCTGTAGTTACCATACGTAAGATGTCAATTTAATTTTTTAGTACATTTCTAGGTTGTTTACGTAAAGTTAAAGCATATTAGTTAATCTTAAGTATAAAGTCACTCTTGTCTGTAGGATTCCTCTACATTTTCAATAGTGTCTTTTAATTTCTCAACTGAATGACTAATATTTAGTTTTTTTTACTTTGCACAGGTATTGAGATACTCTCCCTGGACTTATAGAATGAATATAAGGGTCCCAAGGGAATCACAGGTGGATTTTACTTCCATTTGAGCTTTTTTCATCGACACAATAAATTAGGATGTTTTGTGTTGTTTTCTGAAGTTTTCATGTTTTTGGGTGTTACGGTACCATAGTACCTGAATATAGTAATGCAGACCCATGACACAAAGAGTCATGACAGCCGATTGGATGAAATCACTGTCTCGCTCCATTTAAAATAAGTTCACATCCTTTCAATCTCATTTGGGATTAGTACTTGGGTGTGTCCAGATCTTGTGCTGTGCCCTGCTCTTTTTTTAGGGGGGACACAAATGTTTGGAGAGGAATTTAGCTCTAAAAAGAATTGAATCTGGAGGGGAAAGACCCGCGGACCTGAAAGATGAGCAGGAGGAGACCCCAAGACCATTAGAGAGTCTGTGGTGTGGAAGTTTTTCTCAATTTTTCTGGGATAGAAGAAAGTGTCAGCAAAGATTGTGACACACAGTCTCTGCCACAAGGTATTCAGTAAGGGTACTGGCAACAGTACTCCTTCAGTACTTCTGGGATGAATAAAACAGATGAAGGGATGGCATCCCAGACACCTATCTCATGCCGAGCAAAGTTGCGCAGAGGAGGAAGGGCCTACATATGCTGCTGGATCCTCCCTTAGACCTTAAGACACTGTTCCACCTCAAGTGCAGCCGAGGCATATTGATGTGAACCCGGTTTACCAGAATATGGTTCTCTACTGCAGCAAGTTCTCCAAGGTGGTTGTTTTGAGGAAGCAAAGTGTGTCTATTAGGGAAAGGTTGCCCATGAACTCCACTAAAATATATATATGTTTTTAACACCAAGTTGAAATGCCCTTATAGTTTATGTTAAATCCCCTAAAAATGTTTTTAAAAAACCCAATAAAAGTATGAAATAGTTTACAAAAACACCAAATAGGGTCTTTCTGGAGCCACCTTTATTGGTTTAAAAATAGACAAATGTAGTGTTATTTGTCATGTCTCACTGTTTATGTTACTCTATAATAATAGTCTGGTATAGCAGCCTGTACATAACAATAAAAGGTAAGTCTACGGTTCTAAATGTAAGCAAAAAGAAAACATATGATTAATTTTGTCTTAAATAATTACAATATCATGCTGTGGCAAACTATTAATTTATGCTACATGATAACAGAATGCACTTATTTATACTTATAGTTTGATGTAGTAACAGATACTAATCACACACTATGGCATAAAACCAGAGAGAGCGGGCTTTTAATGGCTGGTAGACACTACTATGATAGTATTGACAACAATTACAGAATTCCACTCTAAAAGTGTGAAATGCGAACAAAGCAGGTGTCAGGAATATACAAAAGCTTTACAGCCCCTTGCTCCTGCGAAGTTTGAGTGCCTTTTGAATATTTTGCTAATTGATACAGGTAGTTACTAACACACATGCTCACACAAAGAGCTATGCTACTGTCCAACATAAAGGTATACGTCTAAAGGGAGTCTGCTCTCCTTGAAAAGTTGTGCACAGGGTGTAGCCCACACTGAGCATGTACTTGACCAACCTTCTGGTATTGTTTCAAACACAAGAAGTCAGCCATCCACAAAGTGTTCACTAGAGGGTCAACACTATGCATAGTAGGGACAAGGCCACCTGATGGGGCTTGGGTGGCAAATGGGCTCTCCGTGAAGAGTTGTGTACAGGACATAGGCTGTGCATAGTATGGGCTTTAAAACCGAAGGGTACATGGAATTCTAGAGGTAAAATGCTCTCTGTGATGGGTAGCACATAAGGTGAAGACCCTGCACAACAGTTACTAGGCCACCTATATGTGGTTCAATGCCCTTGAATGATAAAATCTCTATGTTGGGTCAGTACAGAGCAAAGTCTGTGCGAAATATAGTGCATAAGTTTCTCAGTGGGTGTGTGAGTGAATGTATTAGTGTCTGAATGTGTGTGTAAGTGGTGCATAGGTGAGTACGTCTGTGAGTGAGTGCACGAGTCTCTGAGTGTGTGTATGAGTAATTCAATGGGTTTGCGAATGGGTGCACAAGTTTCTCAGTGGGATTTTCAGTGGGTGCATGAGTTTCTGAGTGGGACAGTGAGTGGGTTTGTGGGTGTCTGAGTGGATCTGTAAGTGGCTGTGTGACTAAGTGGGTCTGTGAGTGGTTGCATGACTATCTGAATGGGTCTGTGACTGGGTGTGTGAGTATCTGGGTGGGTCTATGAGTGGGTGTGTGAGTCTCTGAGTGGGTGTGTGACTGGTACCGTGAGTCTCAGTGGGTCTGTGAGTGCATGCGTTAGTGTCTAAGTGGGTCTATGGGTGGGTGCGTGAGAGTCCGAGTGGGACGTTGTGTGGATGCACGAGTCTCTCAGTGGGTCTTTGAGTGGGTGCGTGAGTGTCTGAGAGGGTCTGTGAGTGAATGTGTGAGTTGATCTGAGAGTTGATCTGAGAGTGGGTGCATGAGTGTCTGAGTGGGTTTCTGTCACAGTGGACTGTGAATGAGTGCAACAGTGTCTGAGTGGGATTCAAATGGGTGCGTAAGTGTCTAAGTGGGCCCATGAGTTGGTGAGGGAGTGCCTCAGTGAATAGGTTAGTGGCTGTGTGTGTCTAATTCAGACTGAGGGTGGTGTCTGAATATATATGTACTTTTTATTTTTTCAGGGATATTCAGTAAGTTGTTGTGACGTATATTTGTGAATTTGTTGTGACTTTACACAGAGGGGTCACGGTCGCATAGAATTTGCGGATATCGCAAGTGGAAAAGAAAACACTTTTTCAACATATTATACTCATAAGGGGTCCTCAAAGACCCCTACATTCCTCTCATGGGGTCAGAGCACATCCAACCTGCCCCCTTATGCCACTTTCTGTCATTTGGTTTGAGACCCTGGGGAGTGTTTCGATAAGGTAAAATGGTGACTGCAAGTCTCTGCTCATGTTTCGGCCAGCCAATCATGGCATTCCTGTTGGTGTGGGCATTCATGATTTGTCACAATTATCCGCAATCTTACATAAAGAAATTAAAATTTCCTTAAATTTCTCAACAACTACCATACTGATTTGCACCAAATAACCGAACGAGTGAACTGCAAACCAATATCTACCTTTCTGCCAAATTCGGTGTAATTCCGTCTAGTGGTTCGGGCTGCAGGTGTGTCTAAAAATTCTACGGGAAATAACATGGAAACACTTTTTTGAACCCCCCTTTTTCTCCAGCTGACAGATCACCATGAAACTTCCTGCACCAAACTGCGGCAAAGTTATAGGCACATTATATATATATATATATATTACCTACTGGCGGTCGCCAGTAGGTATATATAGTTAGGATTTTTTTGAATAGGGATTTCTGAAAATTCTATGTTGAATAACTTTGGCGTTGATGGTCGGAATTGGCTGAAATTTTCAGGAAAATGGCACATTTTGTCTCTGACCGTCCCCTGAAAGTTTGGGGGGGTTTCGTCAAGTGGGGGCCGAGAAAAAAGGGGGTCCCAAAACATGTTTTTAACATTGAGTTTTCCATAGGGTGGTTGGACTCACTTTTAGCCCGAACGGCTGAATGGATTTCCACCAAACTTGGCAAAATTGTAGGGACTGGTACCCCGATGTGCCTTTGCTATGTCTAAAGATATATGCTCCAGTGGTTTTTACGAAAATTAACTTTGAAAAATATATATTGGGCTACATTGGGCTATATATATGTTAGAGCCCAAATGTAGCCCAATGTAGCCCAATGTAGCCCAAAGATGGCCACCAGAGACAAAAAAAACAAATGTAGCCCAAATATCAGCCAGATGTAGCCCAACTATAGCCCAATGACAGAATGTCCCAGAGTGTTCTAAAGAACAACTAGAGCGCTAACAGTCTTACTTTTGACAAAAGTATGGCACACCTGAAGTCATCTTGATTGGAATAAAGTGTAAACACTTAAAACATTTAATTTGCAAAGGAACAAAATGAGGGGGTTCATTTTGCCATAGAAAATATGATTAGTGCTGAAGAAAGAAAAATTAGGGCACATTTTGAGTGACTTCTCAAATCCTCTTATATTTCATTAAAACAATTCTGATATGCAGTCTCCCAAGATGGCCACCAGAGACAAAAGAGCTCAAATGTAGGCCAAATATCAGCCAGATGTAGCCCAACTATAGCCCAATGACAGAATGTCCCAGAGTGTTCTAACGAACAACTAGAACGCTAACAGTCTTACTTATGACAAAAGTATGGCACACCTGAAGTCATCTTGATTGTAATAAGGTGGCAACACTTAAAACATCTAATTTGAAAAGGAACAAAATGAGGGGTTTCATTTTGCCATAGAAATTTTATATATATATATATATATTCACTGAAAAAACCATAGGTTATAGACCATATATAGTTAGGAATTAGCATTTAAAAAACCTTATTTTACTCACACAAAACCATTGAAATTCCATATATAGTTAGTTGCACTAACTATATATTGCGCACCCGCAATCCACTGCTGATCATGTCACATATTACATCATTCATGACATAGTCAGTGACATCACTGATGACACTGAATCGAGCAAAATCAGTAGGCCACTAACGGGATCTCTTTTTGACCTCGCTAAAATAGAAACATTAGGAACAACCCCTCATGACAAATACAAAACTAGTGAAATGAACTGAACTCCACACAATGATGGCTGCAAAACAGCTCGGCTCCGCCACCCACCCCGCCCAAAATAACGATAAAGAGCGGCTGCCATGATTGGTTGCGGAATGGCCACGACGGAGCTACGAAATGGTACTGCTCTCATGCTAACCCCAGCTTCAGTCTGAAACATCCAGAAACACTGTAGACTACCAATTCGATCAGTTCCGGTAGCGCCCCAATGTAACCCGGTAGAGAAGAACTAGCCCTCCCCTCTTTGACTGATGGTTCTTGTTGCCTGTCCCTTCTGTTGTCATTTAACAGAACTATTTAGCCTGCTGAAAGGGGTTGTGTTCCGACCGCTGGTTGGTGGAGACATTTTGACTATATTCTGGACCTGCGTTATCGCGTAATGCGTCATATGACGCGCCGCGTTAGCGCATCCGGAAATCATCCGGGGCGCGCAGCGCGTAACGTAAGCATAACAAGTCATATGACTTGTTAATAAAACTTTTTTTGAACGTTAATTTCTCAAAATCCACTGGAGCACATATATTGAGACCTAGCAAAGGCACATCGGGCTACCAGTCCCTAATATTTTACCAAGTTTCGTGCAAATCCATTCAGCCGTTCGATTATTATTATTATTTATTTTTTTTGCCCCGCGGGGCCCTTTTAAAACCTCCACATCAAACCTAGGGGGTCAGCGAGGATCTACTATGCCCCCTTATGGTAATTTGCCCCTTCGCTTTGGCCTCCTCTTGTCTCTCGATCCTACCGAGAGACAAGATGGCGGCCGCTACGGACTGTTTGGAATGTTGACAGACGCCGGAGAACCAATCAGCTTCGCTTCACAAAGCTCCGTTGCGCGAAAAGTACGCGTCCTGGAGCGCTGCCCGGTCCGCTGTTACAGATATATATCTTTTTTTAAACGTTAATTTCTCAAAATCCACTGTAGCACATATATTGAGACCTACAAAAGGCACATCGGGCTACCAGTCCCTACAATTTTGCCAAGTTTCGTGCAAATCCATTCAGCCGTTCGGGCTAAAAGTGAGGCCAACCGCCCTATGGAAAACTCAATGTTAAAACCACGTTTTGGGACCCCCCTTTTTTCTCGACCCCCTCTGGACGAACCCCCCCCAAATTTTCAGGGGCTGCTCAGAAACAAAATGTGCCATTTTCCTGAAAATTTCAGCCAATTCCGTCCACAAACGCCAAAGTTATTAGACATAGAATTTTCAAAAAACCCATAGAGAAAAAATCCTAACTATATATACCTACTGGCGACCGCCAGTAGGTAATATATATATATATATATATATATTCACAGAAAAAACCATAGGTTTGAGACCATATATAGTTAGGTATTTGCATTTACAAAACCTTAAAAATTCAATGAAAAAACCATAGGTTTGAGACCATATATAGTTAGGTGAATATTTTAATCATAAAAAACCAATGAAATTCCATATATAGTTAGTTGCACTAACTATATATTTCGCGCACCCGCAATCCACTGCTGATGATGTCACATATTACATCATTCATGACATGGTTAGTGACATCACTGATGACATCACTGATGACATCTCAAATGACATCACTGATGACATCTCAAATGACATCACTGATGACATCTCAAATGACCTCACTGATGACATCACTGATCACATCTCATTTGACATCATTGATCACATCACTGATGACATCATTCGTGTGCTAATACGATGAACCTCTTCAGACTCTAATATAATCTTAGATACACTCAGTGTATACAGACACTCACACACTGTCACTCATCCATGGAGTTACTCACACACCTAGTCAGTCATGCAAAGAATCAATCTCACATCCATTTCCTCAACTATACAGTTATACACACCTTACTTATTCAAACATATACTAACACATATTTACTCTCTTATACAATCCCTGATACAAGTTCACAATGATCCATACAGCCACTCACACATTCACTGGCTCTCATGCACAGTTATTTATATGTGCCAACTCTCACATGTACTGTGTTTTACATATGTACTTACTATGACATGTAGCATTGAGATATCCATTCACTCATCAATACACTCATGCACACAGTCAACCGCCCATGTAGCTGTTTCCACATGCACTCTTAAACTCATACACCTAGTGAATCAACTGCTCACACATCTATGCACAGAGTCACACACCTCCCAGCCACCCCCACACACACTCAATCTCCCATACAAATACTTGGGCAACCAATCAATAACACATATAGCCTCTCGTATAGCTAATGATCAACACATGCAGCAGTTTACACCACAACAGACATACTGATGCTCACATTCAGACAGTTTAGTCACTAACCCATGCATTTAGTACGACACATTTATTCACTCACTCATACAGTCAGTCACGCACCTACTAAATCCAGACACTTATACATCCACTCATTCTTCAATATGTAAAACATATTTAAACTTTACAGAAACACACAGTCACTGGATGATGTCATCAGTGATGTCATCAGTGAGGTCATTTGAGATGTCATCAGTGATGTCATCTGTGATGTCATTTGAGATGTCATCAGTGATGTCATCAGTGATGTCACTGACCATGTCATGAATGATGTAATATGTGACATCATCAGCAGTGGATTGCGGGTGCGCGAAATATATAGTTAGTGCAACTAACTATATATGGAATTTCATTGGTTTTTTATGATTAAAATATTCACCTAACTATATATGGTCTCAAACCTATGGTTTTTTCATTGAATATATATATATATATATATATATATATATATATATATATATATATATATATATATATATATATATATATATACATATATATATATATTACCTACTGGCGGTCGCCAGTAGGTATATATAGTTAGGATTTTTTCCCTATGGGATTTTTGAAAATTCTATGTCTAATAACTTTTGCGTTTGTGGACGGAATTGGCTGAAATTTTCTGGAAAATGGAACATTTTGTTTCGGAGCAGCCCTTGAAAATTTGGGGGGGTTTCGTCAAGGGGGGGCCCAGAAAAAAGGGGGGTCCCAAAACGTGTTTTTAACATTGAGTTTTCCATAGGGCGGTTGGCCTCACTTTTAGGCCGAACGGCTGAATGGATTTGCATGAAACTTGGCAAAATTGTAGGGACTGGTAGCCCGATGTGCCTTTTGTAGGTCTCAATATATGTGCTCCAGTGGATTTTGAGAAATTAACGTTTAAAAAAAGATATATATCTGTAAGCGCGCTCCAGGCAGCGCTCCGGTCCGCGGACCTTAAGCGTACCGGAACTTCGCGTAGCGAAGCTGATTGGCTCTCCGGTGTCTGTCAACATTCTAAACAGTCCGGAGCGAACGCCATCTTGTCTCTCGGTAGGATTGAGAGACAAGAGGAGGCCAAAACAAAGGGGGAAATAACCATAAGGGGGCATAGTAGATCCTCCCTGACCCCCTAGGTTTAATGTGGAGGCTTTAAAAGGGCCCCGCGGGGCAAAAAAAAACAAATTTTGTTTTTGTTTTTTTGCGTGGGTAGCGCCCGGTCCGCGAACCGGGAAGCGTTCTAGGCAGCGTACTACAATGAAAAATGAATGATAGACTTTTCAAATGCTGTATGTTAATTGATTGTTGGTTTTGTTGATTATTTTTTATTTTCTTTATTTTTTAAGCATTTTATTTTATTGTGATTGTAAAAACAAAAGGTCCCATATGACGCCAACACATGCCCTTAGGGCATGTATGTGTGCCATATGCCCCCAAATTTCTTTTTCAGGGGTGCAGCAGGGTGTTCTTGAGACACCCCTGCACCCTTGGAAAAATTCCTAATTTGTGATGAGCAAATTGCTAATCGCAAATTAAACCTTCATTCCTATGAGGCTCCTAGCCCATGGAAATGAATGGGTAACTTGCAATTAGGAATTTGCTCATTGCAAATTAGGAATGGTAAAGAATTGCTATTTATTCCTTAAAATTCGCTATTTAGGAAATGCAAAATAGTTTGATGGTACATATGGCGGTTCATCTGTAACAAGATAAGAAGCTTAGGGATAGATTTATGATGACTGGTGCATCACCAGGGATGTGTCAGTCATCCTGCGCCGCTGTTCCGCCACCCTTGGTGTGCTGCATTTACAATGCGGGGCATCATGGGGCAAAAATGGCACAGATGCGTGATGTATCTGTGCTGTAAAGGTAGTGATTGCTGGAGTTGTATCGCAAGTGCGATGCAGCTCAAGCAAGGCTCAGGGGTGCCCCATCTCCACAATGTTGCATCAAGACCTATGCCTGCTTAAAGCAGGTGCAGGGTTTTGACGCAGCTTTCTCCTATCTGATTGTAAATACGGCACACCATGGGTGGCAGAGCAGCGGTGCACGTTAACTGGTGCATGCCTGGGGATGTGCCATTTAACATAAATCTGCCCCTTTACATTTGAGTATGTGCAGGACACACAGAGTCGGTGAGGCTTATCCAAGGTTAAGAAGAGATGAGTCCTGTTCACTGAAAAATTAGACATAGTCTTCACCTGATCAGCATTGCTGGACATGGCTAAATAATAGCTGCAAAATATTACTCTTGTTAAACAATTTTACTATTATAATCTCTGAGATTTGTCTCTTACTCTGCAACATCTCATTGTTGTTATCTTTCTTTAAAGATAAAGACAACATCAACATGAGCGACAATCTGCAATCAGTTGATTTTGACCTCATCATTGAACTTGTAATTGAAACATCAGTGGATGTTGATCCATTGGATGATTTAAATCCTGAGGATGAAGAAGAGCGTGATGAGGATGCAGATTTGTCCGAATTATATGACATAGGGTGGGAAGCTGACCTGCTTGAGCCTATGGAAATATAAACATTTATTTTTAAAATGTATAATTAATAAAAAGTAAAAATGTAAACCGTTTAATTTAAAAATAAAGACACCTTCAAAAACAGGTTATGTGTAGTGTCTTCAATAAAATATTAAAATATGCTCATAAAATTAGATCAGATTCACATATAAAATAGCACAGGTAACATAAATATAAATGTCATTTCTTTTCTGCTATTTCTGTATTGTAAATTTGCCAAGGACTAAAAAATCTTCTATTTAAAATGTCAAGTAGTGTGTTAAGTTTTTGATCACTGTTATTGATTTACTGTTTGGTAATAATGGTTAATAACATTTTTTATTATATTTTACCACAGATTCAACTGCAGATCATTTCAAGATTTCACCATGCCAACAATAGAAAGACAGAGAAAGGCTGCAAAACGTCAAAGACAGCAGGTGAAACAAAATAAGCAGCAGTCCTCTAACAAAAAGATTTGTCAAGTCACGAAGAAAGCACCGGGTAAGAGCACAAAATATTTCATAAGAAATATGTGTAGTAAAAAAAATATTACTACAGAAAATGTTTCAGTCCATAAAAAGAGAAGCAAATCAAATGGAAAGGAAAGGCCAATCAAAAATGTTACTGCTAGAGCAAGAGATAACTCTGTGCATGATAGTAGAAGGAAACAACAGTTTAGGGACATTCGTAAACGAATGTTCCGCAACAGGATAATTGGCAATTTGTTAAAAAATATTAAGAAAGGTCAACAGAAACTGGTTTTTTATAAGAGAAAAAAAAAAGTTGAGAAAGTTATTGATCAGGCATTTGAAATTAAACGTAAGTTATTTATTTTGATAATCAATAGAATTAGGAAGCTAAACAAGGCAATTTATGATTTCAAAAGAAATAGTAGATGGAAGAGAATAGTTAATCGTAGTAATTTTTGTGAAGTTTTTTCTGGAGAATGGATGCATAGTTCAAGCTGTGAGGCATTTTTTAATGAGGAGAGTTATTTCCAGGATAATGATTTGGTGCATGCAGTTGACACCAGTGGTCGTGCTTATGAAGTGAAAGATGGTTGTCCAGTTGAAAAAGAAAAACTTGTGACAACAGAGACAGAAGAGGTATTAGGTAATGAGGTTTTAGGAAGACGTGCTAAGGGTCCTGTGTACACCTGGAAGTGTAGTAGTATTTGTAGTGTGCGACAGGATTCCATCAATTTGCTTTGTGATTTTGTACGGTCATTTAATAAGAAAAGTTTGAAGCAGAAAATAAGGTTGTTGCAAGAATTAGATCCTTGCAGAGTGAGAGAAGTGACAGGTTTGCATGGTCATTCACTGGCTTGTCTTTCCAGGAGAGTATGCCAGAGTGTTTTTCATCATTTCAGGATGCTAGCAGTGCATCATAATAAAGTGAGGAAATTAGTTAGAATGTTGTATTATGCTAAGAGTCCAGCAATTATGCTTAAACAATTATGCGCTGCTCTTTTGCATGGTTCTGAAATAGATGTGAAGAACATATGTGAAGAAATTGAGTTTTGTTACTTTGGAAGTAAAGAGGAGAATGTTGAAATTGACCCAGAAGAAGAGGGTAATGTGGAAGATAGTGTACAGGTTTCCAGTACAGATAATTTCCAGAGGGAAATTGCGACGTTTCAGGTGAAATCAAGTGAGAGGCCTAATTTCACTTGTGTGTGTTGTCGACGCACTTATTATAAGAATCAGACTAAGTTAGTGGATTTATATGCAAAAAGTGAAAGGGAAAATAATAGTGAATGGAAGGATTTTGCAACATACTTGATGGTAGAAAATTGTTTTGATTTGGGATTCGATCAACGTGTGTGTACTTATTGTTGTTGCAAATTAAATCAAAACCAGATGCCTGCTAGAGCAGTTCATAATAATCTGGAATTGGTTGAGATTCCTTCTGAATTGAAGGATTTAAATACTTATGAATCTATTTTGATTCAAAGTATCCATCCCTTTCAGGCTATTGTAAGAATGGAGCCAAAGACAGGGAAATTGCCTCCATCAGATTTACAGAGAGGATTAAAGGGAAGAGTTGTTTATTTGCCTCTAGATTTGAAGAAAAACATTAACACAATTGGAGTAGAAAAAGTGGAAGAGGAACCTCTGGTTATCTTAGTTAATGGGGTTCCGACAAAGAATAAGAAAATATGGCAAGATTTAGTAGATGTTAGGAAAGTTAAAAAGGCAACATTGTATTTGAAAAAAAATAATAAATACTATAAGAATGTATATGTTGCAGAAGAGGAAGTAAGTGAGGAAGAGGATAGCGATTTGTGTGCTGGTCAAATTGAGAAAGTAGAACCCTCTACTAGTGAAGAAATATATGAACATTATAGTGTTCATCCTTTGCATTCCAAGGAAGTCATGGGGAATGCTATTGAGTTGTTTCAAATGAAACAAGCCAAAGGGAGTCCCATTAGTGTTTGGGAGGAAAGTTTGGAAGCTCGGTGTTTCCCACAGCATTTTCCAACAGGTCAGGGAGGAAGATATGATGAGCGACCTCATCAAATTCCTGCTTCTGAATACCGGACTTTGCGATTGTATGCAGGAGATGCTAGGTTTCGACAATGCATTCCCTATTTGTTTCATCTCCTGTTTGAAAGCGATCTGTCTGGACTGTCATATGCAGTGAACCACATCTTGAAAAGTGGTATACACATGCAAAACATCTCGGCAAGTGACTTTATGGATAAAGTAAATGTCCAAGACAGTATTTTGGATTCTCACCTGATTAATCTCATGGCGTGTCAGCGTGGTACTAATGAGTACTGGTACCGTCGTCATGGTGATTTAAAATGTATGCTGAGGAACTTAGGTACTCCCACATGGTTCCTCACTCTGAGCTGTGCCGAGTATGGTTGGGAAGACTTACTTGAATTTCTACGAGAGGCAAATGCTAACGTAGATAACATCGAATTCAAGACACCCGGAGAACTGTGCTCTTTGGATCCAGTCAATGTATGTAGGTACTTCAATCATAGATTTGAAGCTATGATGTCTTTCATCATGAATAAGAAGAATCCACCTCTTGGAGAGGTGTTGGATTTCTTCTGGAGAAAGGAGTACCAAGCAAGAGGTGCTCCTCATATACATATGTTGCTGTGGATCAAGGATGCACCTAAATTTGGAACGGATCCAGAAGACTCAGTGATGAGTTTCATCCAACAGTATTCTACGTGTGCTGTTCCAAACGCAAAGGAGAAGAAAAGCCTAAGAGAAAAAGTTCTGCGTTTCCAAAGCCATCGATGTGGAAAGTACTGCCGTCGTGAATTCCGAAACAAGGACAAGTTCTACACCAAATGTTGTTTCGGCTTTCCACGACCGGTGATTTCTAAAGGAAGAGTAAACAGTTTGATGTCTTCGCTGCGACATAATGTCATGAAGAAATCACCTAAAAACACATACAATTTGAAGAGGAACGAAGAGTCCAAGTACATCAACGACTACAACCCGGTGATTTTGTCCATGTGGAATGCTAACATGGATATACAGTTTGTGGCTGATAACTGTATGGCTGTGGCTCGGTATGTGACGTCTTACATCACCAAAAAAGAGAAGACAGAATTGAAGGATATGTGGGAGGACATTTCCCATGAAAAGAGCCTCAGCAAGAAGTTGTACAGTTTCAGTCTGAAGATGTTGTCGCATCGAGAAATTGGAGCTTACGAATGCTCTGACCGGTTGTCTTCAGCAAGTCTCTATGCCAAGTCCAGGAGTATCGTTTGGGCGAGTCTTGGTCTTGCTGCAACGCGTAATCGAGTTCTGAAACCTGTGCGGGAAATTGAGTATTTGGCGGAAAAGGAGCCAAACAGTACCGACATTTTGAAGACCAACATGTTGGATACATATTATCCAAATAGAAGCAGTCACCTCGACAATGTTTGTCTGTATGAGGTTCTTCAAAATTACATATTCAAGAGGAACATCAAAGAAGATACTGAGAAAGGAGTGTATGCTGTAATAGGAAGTGAGGGATGTCTGGTCAAGCAAAGAAAATGCCACTTGGTAAACCATCGAAAATTGAGTGGCGAATCTCCTGAAAAAAAGGAGTTTTTCTATTTAGCACTTTTGCAACTTTTCAAGCCTTGGCGTGCAGAAGAGGAACTGCTTGGAGATTTCCTCTGTTACGAAGACTCTTTCAATGCCGCCAAGGAGACCATAGAATGTCCTGCTTTTCCCAAATATGTAGAAATGTTGAATGCGGAAATTGAGCAGGAAGCAACGATTGCAGCCGAGATTGCCAGAGACAGTTCTCAGGACAGTCAGAGTTCTGCTTCATTGAGTCAGGATCCACTAGGAGGACCTGTTATCGAAAATGAAGATGCCACTGCCATGAATGAAGTGGAAAGAGCCATGGCACATGCTCAGGAGGATGCGGTTAACTTAGAAGAGTTGGAAAGACAACTCAACGTTGAGCAGAGGAAAATATATGACGAAGTTACCATGCAAATTGATCATGGATTAAGTCATGACAAGAAAGAGTGCTCATGTACGTCGTTGAAGCCTGTCCGACTGTACGTGAGTGGAGAAGCGGGAACTGGAAAAAGTTTCCTCATTAAAGCAATTTCATGCTATTTGCAGGAAAGGACAGAGTCATCGCTGTCTTGTGTTGTCACCGCTCCAACTGGACTGGCAGCACATAACATTAAAGGGATTACTTTACATCGTTTACTGATGCTGCCAGTGGAGCATGACAACAAATTACAATATCACAAGCTATCTGGAGATGCTTGTTTTGAAGTTTCAAGAATCTTGAGGAAAATGAAACTTCTTATCATTGACGAAGTAAGCATGGTTTCCAATGTCATGCTTGCCTTTGTGCATTTGAGAATGCAAGAAGTTCTCAAAACAGAGTATGATGTGTTATTTGGTGGCAAACACATCATTGTTTTCGGAGATCTTCTGCAGCTGACACCAGTGAAAGGGCAACCTGTGTTCAAAATGCTCACGCATGAAGATACCAGGAAGTGCCTAGGCAGCATTGGCAACGTCAATATATGGTTAAACTTCAATTATGCTGAACTGCATGAAAATATACGTCAGGCGAAGGATGAAGTTTAGAAGACTATTCTACAAGATGTTAGAATTGGAAAAGTGACCGAGCATGGGAAAGAAGCTTTACATGCACGATTACTATCAAATTTATATCCAGAACAAGATGTTGTGCCTGAGAATATTTTTCAGAAAATTACTGATAAGAAATCTGGAATATGTTTGATGCCAACTCTTGCAGAATGTGCCAAATTCAACAACAAAATGTTGCATTTAGAAAAGCAAGAGATTGTGAAACTGGAAGCTATTGACAGAGTAGAGCATATGGGATCAACAATTATTTTGTCTGAGAATCTGAAAACAAAATTGGATTCATTAGAGAAGAGTATATCTAAAACTGCAGGTTTTGAAAAGACTCTGAATGTGTGCTTGAACTGCCGTATAATTTTAAGAAGGAATTTACATGTTGAAAGAGGTCTGGTAAATGGATCAATGGGTAATGTTGTTGATTTTGTAAAATACAGAAATAGAGATGGAATTGAATTTTTAAAAATTAAATTTGATGGCATTGAGGAAGTACAGCTAATTGGTCGTTGCTCTGCTAGATTTTTGCTTGTAAAAGACTTATATGTTCGCCGTAAGCAGTTTCCTGTTTGCTTGGCATATGCGGTGACAATCCATAAATCGCAAGGTTTAAGTGTAGACAGTGCATTGGTGAATATTGGCAGTTCTGTGTTCAAGGAGGGTATGGCATATGTGGCATTGTCACGAGTTAGAACTTTATCGGGATTGTACTTGATTGAGTGTGATGTCACAAACATTTGTGCGGATCTAGATTGTGTTAAGGAATACAATAGGTTAAGAAGAGAGTATGCGCCACATTTGCCTCAGTATCCTTTGTTTGAGAAACGTGTGGTAGGCCGGAAACGAAGAAATGTGACCAATACTGGGGAGGTTGTAGCAAAAAGACGAAAAGTCGATGAACCTAAAATTACAAGCAGAAACAAAAAGGATTCTGTTGAAGATGTTGTTGGTTTTCAATTTGAAAACAGTTCTGGTGTCAACTGCTATGCTAATGTAGTGGTTAATGTTTTGTTTTCTCTAGAAAATGTAAAAGAAGAGATTGTGGTCAATTCTGATCAAAGATTTTGCAGTTTGTTAAATTCTGTGTTAGAGAAATGTAGCACTGATAGAAGAAACATAGAAAGTGTGTCTGAAATTCGAAATCTGTTAGACAGATGTTCAGGCCAAACACAATTCTCTCAAAATATTCAGCAAGATTGTCAGGAGTTTTTAATGTATATGCTTGATGTATTGCATGCTGAAGGTGTAGATGTAGATCAGCTGTTTGGGCTTTCTTATCAATGGCAGCATGACTGCGAGAACTGTATGGTATCAAGTACTACTAGTGTAGACTCAGAAAGATTTATATATTTAACTTTGCCAGACAGTAAATCAGTCTCCTTTAATAAGCTAGTAAAAGCAGCTGATCACAACATGGAGTGTAGCCAATGTAAATCTGAAATGATGTCCACATTATTTATACGAACATATGGCCAGTATGTCATTTTAATGTTCCAACGATGTAGGCCTGATGGAACAAAATTGACAACTTTAATTAAAAATGTTGTAGCTTCGCAGTTGTCAATATCAGGAAGGACTTTTGTAACTGCAGCAATTATATATCATGACGGCCCTTCAATAACATCAGGACATTACACAGCTTATTTAAAGTCTAGAAATGGCTGGTCATTCTGCAACGATTCTGTTTTAATTTTCACAAAAAAATTGCCGTATGACCTTAAAAACTCTTACCTGGTGTTTTTAAAACCAAAATTTTAGGGAAATAATCTTGGGATGTGCTCTGTGGAATTTCAAGAAGTTCTAATGGCTCCTACACAATTTGGCCTTGAGGATAAGTGTAGTTCAGAGACATAACTTCTAACCATAAGACTGGACGTCATGGAGAAATAAGTGCACTTTGAATGAGTTCAGAAAAACTATTTCTTTTTATAAGCTAATTGAAGCAGCCAATCAAAACATAGAGTAGAGGGAATGTAAGTCTGCAACGCTGTCTACTGTTTTACATTGCTTTGTGATTGAAAGTGATGTAGAGAATTAAATAATTGTAGTAGTCATAGAGTTAGTGTAAGTCTGCTTCATAGTAAGCAGTATCAGTGTCATAGGAAATGTAGAACATGACTGAGCAAGAAGGGGAAGATATTACTATTCCAGGATTGTGAAAATGATCTTCAACATTTTAATTCTGAAAGTTGCGGAAATGCCAAATGACGGGATTGGCTTACAAGAAATCCAAGAGTTATAAATGGGTCTGACAAGATTTGGCCTTGTGGAAACTTGTGGTAGAGAGCAAGAAGTCATTTATTGCATGTAACATGTTTTTAAAAACGATGGAGATTTTCTTTCAGAAAGTGGCGGGCTGAAAGTAATAACAGCACAAAAGAGTGTAAGCTGTTCATAGGACATCCTTTGACGTCATGGAAAGTAAGTTAACTTTAAGGAGTTCTGAATTCTGATTTCTTATGTTGTATGGGTTTTTTAAACACAATCATTTTGATTGTGTTTTTTTTTCCCCGCTGTTATATGATGAATACCTTCAAGTCACTGTTTTTAGTGAATTTTGATACATTCTGAGAACAGCAAAAATAAACCATTTAACATGTATAATTAATTCTGTACTGTTTGCATTTATGATGTATATGTAGAACTGTGTAGGAGGCATGGAGAAGGTGAGGCTTCTGTAAGTGTCAAAGTTGTTGCATGCAGTGCTGCACTTCTGCGTATTCTTTCATATGCTAGACTACATCTGCACAATGAGATACCTAAGCAAAGGAAACACAAGTGATGTGATTGTGAAATGAGCAAAATAAATTGCACGTATTTCAATTACATCACCTGTGTTTCCTATCATTACGAATCACATTGTGCAGATCAAGTTTAGGTCTGTCCAGGGAAACATAGGAGGTTTGGACTTTGTTCAAGAGTGCAGTGGACATGACTCACTTCATTGGTAGACCTTCACATGTATTATGTCCTCTATTCTCTTCAACAACTCGAAATTTCATCTGCAACCCTGAGTAGGCCTCACCTCAAACAAACCTCTGGATAGGACACATCTTATTGGCATCCTGAAGCAATTATTTAAAATTTTAGTGTCTTGCGACACTTTTCTGAGACAACAGCAATGCAAAAGATGCACCATGTTTTAAGATAGGCCTCACTTCATCTGCATCAAGATACTGTTAGTTTAAAATGTATATCTTTAGGACTGTGTAGGGGGCCTGGAGAAGCAGAAGCTTCTGTAAGTGTCAAAGTTGTTGAAAAACTGTTTGTCCTTCAATCTTTTCCCTTGTCTTTTGTAATTTTTAAATACATGTTTTAATATTTTTGAAATGTTTGTTCTCTCTTTCACAGATTGAAAGTATAAAAACAAAAAGTGAGTAATTTAACGACAATTATAAGGTAAATGCTTTGTACTCTTTTCGTTACATTTCTATCACATTCACCTACTATTAGTTCCACTGCTTCATTTCTTTAACCCTCAGTTTCCTGCCTTTGCTACTTCCCTCATTCCTTTCTCTATTACCTACTTACTCAACTCCTTCCACTCTTTTTCTCAGTCCCTCTCTTCTCATAGTTCCTCACTCTTGTTCACTCACTCCGTCTCTATTACTCTTAGTGTCTTTGACTGATCACTCTATCACTACTTGTTCATAATGCTTTCTCTGTGTAGTTGAAGCACACTAAGGGGCATATTATGAACACAGCCAATAAAATTATTGCTCTTTTTATTGGCAGAAAACTGGTGCAAAAGTGGTTTTAGCGGCAGTTTTCTGCCGCAAAAGCAGCTTTAGCGACACATTTCTGCCAATAAAAGCTGCAAAACTTTTATTGCCTATGTTGATGATATGGCTCTATGTTACTTACATTTCTTTGCTGTTTCAATTAATCTTTTTCTGTTATTTTTTGTTTTCTGTTTTCTATTTTTTCTCTCTGTTATTCCTCATGTTTTAATCTTATTTTGAACATTCACTCACATTCTCCAAGAAACTCTTCTTTGTTAATGTTATACTCTCTTTTTTTTTCTTTCACTTCGTTATCTATTTTGTTTTTCACAATTATACCCTCTTCCGTCTTTTCTTCGGTAAATAGATCTATTAAACAGTATCTCTTCTTTACTCCCTATAGCTGTCTTTCTTTTAACATCACTCTCTGTTTACTTTCCTTATACTTACTCTTTTTTAATTTTTTTTTGGTTAGCTCCCGGTCCGCGTACCGGGAAGCTAACCCGGGAGCGAACCAAAAGAAATAGAGCTTGCCAGAGTGCTAAACATTCTAGCAATTTTTTTTGAAAGGGAAGGTAGTTCTGAAAAGAACTTTTTTTAAAATATTTTTGTTGTGTTATATTTTTTTTTTATTTTTTGAACATTTTTTGTTTTTTTTGTATTTTTTTGAACGATTTTATATTTTTTTGGGTTTTTTGGGGGGGGGGAAACAACAAAAAACAGGCGTTGAAAAGGGCTCAACAGGAGCAAAAAAAAAATTACTGGGGGCGGTTAGGGCAATCATGGTGTTCATACGCCAGGTTGAGTGCATTGATGCTCATGTTGCCACACGCTAACAACGCACGAC
The DNA here is from genome assembly GCF_964261635.1 of Lissotriton helveticus. Taxonomy (NCBI): domain Eukaryota; kingdom Metazoa; phylum Chordata; class Amphibia; order Caudata; family Salamandridae; genus Lissotriton; species Lissotriton helveticus. The sequence goes on from NC_136059.1 coordinate 347,194,223, forward strand.
AGTGCATACAAGAGTGTATCATGTGGCCAAAATTTTCTTGTATATTTGGCACAGTTTCCCGTGCCTCTTCTGGTGTTAATGAAATTGGTATTCTTGGTCTGGCCACAGGAGTTGGTCTTGGATTGTCCTGCATATCCCTTATTTCCGCCCGGCTGTAATTGAGCGGATGCTTCCTTGTCATGTGCCTGTGCATTGGGTGATTCCCGTAACTATATTTCTTGTCCGTCCCTCTGGATAATTGTTCTTTGCATATGAGGCAGGTGACATACCTCGCATTGACTTTTTTTTTGGCCACGAGGGATCGAATAAAACTGCCAGATGAAACTGGCTTTCTTTCTGGAAACCCGGGGCACCTCTTCTAAGAACTGTGGTTCTTCTCCCTCCTCATCCATTTCTTCCTCTTCCTCCTCAGTGTTGGTCATGACCTGGGGAGGTGGTCCACTCTTCCCATGAGGAGGTGGTGGTGGTGGTGGGGGTCCACCAGCTGAAGCTACCAATGAAGCCATTTCTCATATAGTAGTAAAGGTCTTCCTCTCACAATGATGAAAGTCAGAGTGAGGAAAGAAGGAGGGGTTTTCATCATTTGGGAAAAACAATACTTCTCAACCAATGAAAAGTGTTATTTTTAGGTCACCTGACCTAGCCTTACATCATTATGAAACCAAAAGTGAAATGAACCAATGAAAAGTTTTATTAACAAGTCACATGACCTCTCACGCTCATGTTACGTGCTGCGGTACGCGCCCCGGTTAGCTTCCGGGTCGCTGAGCTTCGCGCCTCGGTCCGCGCCCCGGGACACTTCCGGGTGCGCTAACGCAGTACGTCATAAGACGCATTACGCGGCAACGCGATACCGTCACTATGTTGATTTCTTACCGGTTCGCGGACCGGGTCGCGGCATCAAATTGAGCTAACGGGAAGCTTCCCGGTTCGCGGACCGGGAGCGAAACAAAAAAAATATTTAAAAAAAATTATTAATAAACATATAAAATATATTTTTGGATTTAAAGAAGAATACATTTTACAGCTATAGATATTAGCTATTAAAAAACCAATGAAATTCACTGAAAAAACCATAGGTTATAGACCATATATAGTTAGGAATTAGCATTTACAAAACCTTGAAAATTCACTGAAAAAACCATAGGTTATACACCATATATAGTTAGGAATTAGCATTTAAAAAACCTTATTTTACTCACACAAAACCATTGAAATTCCATATATAGTTAGTTGTACTAACTATATATCGCGCAACCGCAATCCACTGCTGATCATGTCACATATTACATCATTCATGACATGGTCAGTGACATCACTGATGACATCACTGATGACATCTCAAATGACATCACTGATGACATCACTGATGACATCTCAAATGACATCACTGATGACATCACTGATGACATCTCAAATGACATCACTGATGACATCACTGATGACATCTCAAATGACATCACTGATGACATCACTGATGACATCTCAAATGACATCACTGATGACATCACTAATGACATCACTGATGACATCACTGATAACATCTCAAATGACATCTCAAATGACATCACTGATGACATCTCATTTGACATTACTGATCACATCACTGATGACATCATTCATGTGATAATACGATGAACCTCTTCAGACTCTAATATAACCTTAGATACACTCAGTGTAAACACAGACTCGCAGATTGTCACTCATCCATGAAGTTACACACACACCTAGTCAGTCATGCAAACAATCAATCACACCTCCATTTCCTTAACTATACAGTTAAACACACCTTACTTATTCAAACATATACTAAAACATATTTACTCACTTATACAATCCTGGATACAAGTTCACAATGATCCATACAGCCACTCACACATTCACTGGCTCTTATGCACAGTTATTTATATATGTCAACTCTCAAATGTACTGTATTTAACATATGTACTTACTTTGACATGTAGCACTGAGATATCTATTCACTCACCAATACAGTCATGCACACAGTCAACCACCCATACAGCTGTTTCCACATGCACTTTTGAACCCATACATCTATGCAGAGAGTCATACACCTCCCAGCCACCCATACACACTCTCAGTCTCCCATACAAATACTTGGGCAACCAATCAATAACCCATATAGTTAATCATATAGCTACTGATCAACACATGCAGCAGTTTACAGAACAACAGACATAATGATGCACAAATTAAGACAGTTTAGTCACTAACCCATGCACTCAGTGAGACACATTTAATCACTCACTCATACAGTCAGTCATGCACCTACTAAATCCTTTGTTCAGAAACTTCTACATCCACTCATTCTTCAATATGTAAGACATATTTTAACTTTACAGAAACATACAGTCACTGGATGTTGTCATCAGTGATGTCATTTGAGATGTCATCAGTGATGTCATCAGTGATGTCATTTGAGATGTCATCAGTGATGTCATCAGTGATGTCACTGACCATGTCATGAATGATGTAATATGTGACATGATCAGCAGTGGATTGCGGGTGCGCGATATATAGTTAGTACAACTAACTATATATGGAATTTCAATGGTTTTGTGTGAGTAAAATAAGGTTTTTTAAATGCTAATTCCTAACTATATATGGTGTATAACCTATGGTTTTTTCAGTGAATATATATATATATATATATATTTTTTATTTTTTTTCACTGAAAAAACATGATTGGTCAGTGACATAACTGATTACATCACTGATTACATCACTGATTACATCATCCACGTGCCAATCTAATACACCTCATCATTCACTAGTATAACCTTTTCTTACTCACTATAAAATTTAGAGCACCATGTTTAAACAATTGACACACCAATACAAGTTTCTAAAAACCCACTCAGTGATTTATAGATCTACACATACATCTAAATACTTACCTATAGATTCACTCATACATTCTGACAAAGATCAATAGAACACTATTAGATATACTTATACACCTATATCAAACATTATACACCAGCACACATCCTATTCACTTATGCAGTCATCTTACTCACTTATGCAAATAATTGATCATACTTACATTTACTCAGCTACACACTTATACAAACACCACTATATTTATTCATACTAATAGTAACTCATACTTAGCGTGTTATAAAATCACGATTACAAGTATACAGTTTTCCATACAGTCACTCAATCACTGACTCATATGCATACTTATATATATACAACAACTGTCACATACACTGCCTTTTATATTTCTACTTTGTTGGACATGTATCATTGAGAAATATTTTACTCATCACCACACCCATAAAGAGATACACTCACCCAAGCAACTGTTACCACGTGCAGTCTTAACCTCATATACCTACTAAATCAACTATTCACACATCTTTGGACAGTCACATACCTCCCACCCAACCACACACATTCACTCTCCCATACAATTACTCACTTAACTAATTAAAAACTAATATAGACTTTCACATAGCTAGTAACCAACTTATACAGTAGTTTACACAACAAGAGACAGATTGAAACAGATATTCACACAGTTTAATCACTATTCCATATATTTACCGAGAGACTTTAAATGAGTCACTTAGACAGTCGATTACAGTGCTAGTAAATTCTCCATCCAGACACTTATACATCCACTCAGTCTTCAATGCAGATTGCTATATATGTAATACTTATTTAAATATTGTACCAAACCACATTCACTGGATGATGTCATCAGTGATGTCATCAGTGATGTTTTAGGTAAAAACATATCCCTTGTGTCTAGTGGGGCATTCCTGGTGCACGATCGCGACACTGTGCGCGATCGTGCGCCAGGAATGCCCTGCATTGGGACATCAGGGGAGAGGAAACACTGTTTCTCCCCACCCAATGCCTCAAGGCACCGAGAAAAGGCCCCCCCCACCCCACCAGAGAACCAAAACCTACCTGCTCACCCTGGACGCGCTGGAAACAAATGGTTTCCAGCGCGTCCAGCGCTTCCTGATGACGTTGGCGCGCGCTGTGCGCGCTGACATCATCAGGAAGCGTGGGGGGCTCGGGGGTGGCAGCGGAAACTCTTTCGCTGCCTTCCCTGTTGGTGTGGGCACAATCGATGCCCCAGGGGGGAGCGCCAGAGTTAGCCCCGGGGGCTGTACTGATGACGGAACGGTTCCGTCATCAGCACAGCCCAACTGATGCTGATGATGGAACCGCTCCGTAATCAACATCGAAGGGGTTAAATGTTTTTTATATAGAATGTGTTTGTATAGTAATAGAAAAGTATAAGTTTTAAATATATTAAAAAACATTTATTTATGTTTATTTTTTACATATATTGTTTATCACCATTAAAATAAAGTTATCATGCCTGAAAAATCAAGAAAGAGAAAAGGAAAGCTAAAGGACAATTATTGAAAGAAAATTCAACAACATGTACTGGATGACCAACATCACGTGGGTAAAAAGAAAAAACTTTCCAGTAAGACAATAAAGGAATTCATTAAAAAACTTTCAAAGCCTAGAAACAATGTGCAGAATGTGCAAACTACTGAGAATGGTTCGACCAGAAAAAAGAAGAATGCTTCGACCAGAAAAAAGAATATGAATAACAGGAAAGGAAAAAAGGAAAATTTACATTCTAAAGATTTGATGTATGGTAAAAGAAGGCAAAATCAGTATAAAGAAATCCGTAAAAAAAAATTGTATTAATAGAGTGGTTCTTTATTTGCTCAAAGATGTGTAAAAATATAGAAAAGGGCACTATTTTATAAAAAGAAGAAGCATATTGAATGCATTGTTCAAAAGGCTTTTGAAGTAAAAAGGAAACTATTCATTTTAGTTTGAAACAGAATTCGATCACTAGATAAACCAATCCATTTGATGAAGGCCAAAAGTAAGAGGAAAAGAGTAATTAACAGAACCGATTTTTGTGATTTTTTTGGGTGAATGGAAAGACAGTTCAAGTTCAGAGCCTTTTTTTAATGAAGAGAGTTATTTTCAGACCAATGATTTATTGCATGCAGTTAATACCAGTGGTCGAGCTTATGAGGTAAGAAATGGTTGTCCAATGGAGAAAGAGAAAATGGTTCCCAGAAATGCAGAAGTGGTGTTAGCTGATGAAGTTCTAGGCAGATGTCCTAAAGCCCCAGTGTACACTTGGGATTGCAGTAGTATTTGTAGTGTACGACAAGAATCTATTGATATTTTATGCAATTTCGTACGACAATACAGTAAAAAAAAGTGTTAAACAAAAGATTAAGATGTTGCAAGGACTAGACCCTTGCAGTGAGAAAAAATATTGGTTTGCAAGGTCATTCTCTTGCTAGTCTTCCTAGAAAAGTATGTCAAAGTGTTTTTCATCATTACAGGATGTTAGCAGTACATCATTCTCAAATGCAGAAGTTAGTCAGAAGATTGTATCATGCAAAAAGTCCAGCACTAATGTTAAATGAGTTGAACAGTGCTCTTTTGCGTGGGTCAGTATCAGATGTGAAGAAGGTTTGTGATGAAATTAAGTTTTGTTACTTTGATCCTGAACAAGAGAGTGCAGAAACTGACGCATTAATAGAAGAAAATGTTGAAGAGAATGTGAAACATACTAGTACAAAAAACTTTGAAGAACAAATTACAAAGTTTAAGGTGATTTCAGGTGAAAGGCCAAATTATTCTTGTATTTGTTGTTGGCGAACTCACTATAAAAAATCAGTCTAGGACTGTTGATCTGTATTTAAAAAGTGAAAGAGAAAATAATGATAAGTGGAAGGAATTTGCAACTTATTTCTTGGTAGAGAATTGTTTTGATTTGAGTTCTGATCAGTGTAATTGTAAATATTGTTATAATAAATTAGATGAGAATAAAATGCCCACTAGAGCTGTCCAAAATATTCTAGAGTTGGTAACTATTTCTCCAGAACTGATAGATTTAAATACCTATGAGTCTATTCTCATTCAATGTGTGCACCCATTTCAGGCTATTGTCCGTATGGAGCCTAAAACAGGTAAATTGCCTCCTTCAGATTTACAGAGAGGATTAAAAGGAAGAGTTGTATATTTACCTGTGGATTTAAAGAAAAATGTTGAAACTATTGGTGTAGAAAGTGTAGAAAATGAACCACTAGTTATTCTAGTTAATGGCTTGCCTATTAAGAGTAAGAATATCTGGCAAGAATGAATGGATGTAAGGAAAGTGCAATGAGTACTACAAAAATGTGTATATGGGAGAAGAAGTAATACTTTTAGCAGAAGATACTGAAACGGCAAGTGGACAAATTGAAAAAGTGGACATGTCCAGAAGTGAAGAAATCTATGAACATTACAGTGTACATCCACTTCATTCAAAAGAAGTGATGGGGAACACTATTGAGTTATTCCAAATGAAAAAAGCAAAGGGAAGTCCCATGAGTGTATGGGAAGAAAGCTTGGAAGCTCGTTGTTTTCTGCAGTTGTTCCCAACAGGAATAGGAGGACGATATGATGAACGACCAGTGCAGATTCCTGCATCTGAATATCGGACAACAAGATTGTATGCAGAAGATCCAAGATTTCGACAATGTGTCCCATACATATTTCATCTTTTGTTTGAGAGTGACTTGTCTGGACTTTTATATGCAGTCAATCACATATTGAAAATAGGAGTACATCTGCAAAATGTTTCTGCAAAGGAATTTATGGATAAAGTACACCAGGGAGATGATCATTTAGAATCTCAGCTGATTAATCTGATGGCATGTCAGCGTGGCACCAACGAGTATTGGTACCGTCGTCATGGAGAACTTCAATGTATGCTAAGGAACTTAGGAACTCCTACGTGGTTCCTTACCCTAAACTGTGCTGAATACGATTGGGATGATTTACTTGAATTCCTTCAAGAGGCAAATTCGAATATAAAATTATTGAATACAAGACACCTGGAGATTTGTGCTCTTTGGATCCTGTTAACGTATGCAGGTATTTCAATCATAGATTTGAAGTTATGATGTCTTTTATCTGCAATAAAAAAATCCTCCTCTTGGAGAAGTTGTGGATTTCTTTTGGAGACAGGAGTATCAAGCAATACACATGCTGATATGGATCAAGGATGCCCCTAAATTCAGAACAGATTCGGATGATACTGTTTTGTCTTTTATTGGAGAATATGCCACATGTGCTACACCCAAAAGCACGAAAGAAATCAACAAGAGACAACAAGTCCTACGATTCCAAAGCCATCGATGTGGAAAATACTGTTGACGAGAGTACAAGTCTAAGGAAAGGTTTTATACCAAATGTCGTTTTTGGATTTCCACGTCCTGTAATATCCAAAGGAAGAGTAAATAGTTTTATGTCAGCTATGCGACATACAATCACAAGAAAGTCTCCAAAAAATACCTACTATTGAGAAGAAGCAAAGAATCAAAATACATAAATGATTACAATCCCTTTATTCTGTCAATGTGGAATGCTAACATGGACATTCAGTACGTTGCGGACAATTCCATTGCTGTTGCTCGATATGTAACGTCCTACATTACAAATCAGAAAAGACAGAATTGAAAGAAATGTGGGAAGAGATTTTTCACGAGAAGTCTAAGTAAGAAATTTTAGAATTTCAGTATGAAGATGTTATCCCATCGAGAAATCGGAGCATATGAATACTCGAATATTTAGCAGAAAAAGATCTGGAAAGTACAGATATTGTGAAAACAAATATGTTGGACACATATTATTCAAATAGAAGTCATCATCTTGAGAACATATGTCTCTATGAAGTGTTGCAAAACTACACTTTTAAACGGAATACTACAGAAAACATCAATGATGGAAAATATGCAGTGATTGGTTCCGAAGGATGTTTGGTGAAACAAAGGAAAGGAAATTTAATTAATCACAGGAAACTGAGTTGCGACACTGCTGATAAAAGGGAATTTTACTATTTAGCACTTTTGCAACTGTTCAAACCGTGGCATTCAGAATTGGAATTACTTGGAGAGTTTTAGAGCTTTGAAGATTCCTTCAAGGCTTGTAAAGATACCATAGAGGGCCTGATTCTGATTCTTGTTGGAAAGCTTCCCGACCAAATCGGTTTGGAAATGGTTTCCGACCCATTCGGATCAGGAGAGTCTGACCTACGGAGTACGATGCATCCGGCTGCTTCCAGATATGATTTTGTTGGACTCCCATTGACTTCAATGGGAGCATATGCTCCTAACCGCACCATAATTGGGCTCTGGGTCAGCAAGACACGTTCCCGATACGATTTGGAAGGAGCAAATGCCATTAGGACGCATTCCTAACCGCATCAGAATCAGGCCCTAGGTGGGAATGCTTTCCTAACCGCATCGGAATCAGGCCCAGAATGTACTGTTTTTGCAAATTATGTGAAAATGTTGAACGAAGAAATTGATCAAGAAGCTACGATTGCAGCTGAGATTGCTTGAGACAGTTCTCAAGACAGTCAAAGGTCTGCTCCACTGAGTCAAGATCCACTAAGACAACCAATTGTAGAAAATGTAGCAGCAAATGCCATGCATGAATGAGGTGGAAACAGCAATGCATTAAGCTCAAGAAGATATTATGGACTTAGCAAACTTGGAAGAACAACTAAATGTTGAACAGAAAGAAATATAGCAGCAAGTGAGGCAACTGATTGACCATGGATTTCTTGATGAAAAGAAAGATGGCACATGCACATCATTTCAACCTATCCAAATGTATGTGAGCGGTCTAGCTGGAACAGGAAAAAAATTCTTAATTAAAGTAATCACCAGTTTTCTACAGAAAACAACGGACTCACATTTGTTTTGTGCTGTAACTGCTCCAACTGGGTTGGCAGCACACATCATTAAAGGAATTACATTGCATGGTTTACTTATGCTACCTGTGGAGCATGAAAACAAATTGGAATATCACAAGCTGTCTGGGGAAGCTTGTTATGAAGTTTTAAGAGTGATAAAGAAAATGAAACTTCTGATTATTGATGAGGTACGCATGGTCTCAAGCTTAATGCTTGCTTTTGTGCATTTAAGAATTGAGCAAATTCTTAAAACAGAGTACGATGTCTTATTTGGAGGAAAACATGTCATAGTTTTTGGAGATCTACTGCAACTTACTCCCGTAAAAGGACAACCAGTATTTAAAACACTTGCGCATGAAGACATCAGAAAGTCTTTGGGTTGCGTTGGAAACGTTAAAATTTGGTCATATTTTGAATACAAAGAACACATTATAAATATGTGACAGGCAAATGATGTTGATTATGGAACTATTCTTCAAGATATAAGAATTGGAGTCCTAACAGAACATGGCAAACAAGCTTTGCAGAGTCGATTACTTTCCAATTTGTTTCCAAATTAAAATATAGTTCCTGAGAAAACATATATGAAAATGCAGAAAACAAATCTATAATCTGTTTAATGTCAACACTGCGTGAGTGTTCTATATTCAATGAACAACTTTTGAAGCTGGAAAATGAAGAAATAATAAAAGAGGAAGCCATTGACAAAATAGAGCATAAAGGAATCACTATTATTTTGACAGAAAAATTGAAAACAAAATTGGATTCTTAAGAAAAATCAATATCTAAAACTGCTGGTTTAGAAAAGAATCTATATGCATGTATAAACTGTTGGGTAATTTTATGGTTTAAATCTTTTATTGGGTTTTCAAAACAGGAAAAACAAATAGACCACATTTCCCCATCAGATGCAATAGTGCTGGTTCTTGCATTAAAACCCCTAGGGCGTAAGGTGACAAATATATTGACAATGTCATAAATGTAGGGGTTTTGCAATGGGGAAACCCAATCCGCACCCCCCTCCTTGTCCACAAAGCAAAGGAGTAAGTAAAAGAAAATTACCACATCCCTAATGGGAGGCCATAGGTCAGACATCATTCCTTAGTCTTACGCCTGTGCGGCTGAACTTTAGGTTCCTCGAGTGGAGTGTTTGCAAGGCGAAGCAAGCGTAAATAGCGAGGGCAGCTCAATTCCCTAAACTCCCCTTTGAGTAGAGTCAAAAATGGTCGCCAAAGTGCTGCGAATTCCTCTCCCCTCCCCTCTTTTGCTAGAGTTAACTTCTCCATCCCCAATATCATCCACAACCTGTGGAGCCAGCCAGTGTGTGGGGGAGGTTGAGTGGTCCTCCAGTGCGCCACAATGTTCTGGACCAACAATGGTCCCATGCAAGGATAAAATACAGTATCAATAAATATAGACGCCAATCCAATCTATATTGTAGAGTGACATGTCCAGCCGGACAGAGGTCATTCAAGTTTACTTAATAAACAAGTATCCAAAATATAACAAGAATACCTTCCACAATGCCCCTGTGAGGTACACAAGCCTGTGCCCAACACTTGCGGGGTGAGTACAGTTGAAGAAGTGATAGAAAGGGTTTAAAGGCAAACCAACGTTTTTCTGTTTACACATTCATTGTACAGAAAATATCAAATTGCACCATTACATCAATTTAACAATCAAATATGTTTGTATAAGGTGCATGAGCGAGTCGACGGCGTTTCGGTTCCCCTAAAGGATAATTGGAACCATCATCAGGACAAAAATAAATAATTGCCTTATAACAGGGAATACCTCCATGAACGCCGATTCAGGCCTACCCTGGCGCCGTCCGGTTGCGACTGTGTAACACGGACTCCGGCAGCCCTTCATTCGGCAATTTGAGGTTTAGTGTTATAAGGAAATTATTTATTTTTGTCCTGATGATGGTTCCAATTATCCTTTAGGGGAACCGAAACGCCGTCGACTCGCTCATGCACCTTATACAAACATATTTGATTGTTAAATTGATGTAATGGTGCAATTTGATATTTTCTGTACAATGAATGTGTAAACAGAAAAACGTTGGTTTGCCTTTAAACCCTTTCTATCACTTCTTCAACTGTACTCACCCCGCAAGTGTTGGGCACAGGCTTGTGTACCTCACAGGGGCATTGTGGAAGGTATTCTTGTTATATTTTGGATACTTGTTTATTAAGTAAACTTGAATGACCTCTGTCCGGCTGGACATGTCACTCTAAAATATAGATTGGATTGGCGTCTATATTTATTGATACTGTATTTTATCCTTGCATGGGACCATTGTTGTTTTAGAAAATTGTTCCCCGAGGTCCCGAGCAGACTGATTTGGGGTCCCTTGTTGTTACAAAAAACAATGTTCTGGACGGCCGCCCCTAGCGCAATCGCTATGAGTCTCCCTCTCCTGGACTTCAAGGGGTACATCAATGCATTAGGGAGTCCAAGCAGAACATAAGCAGGGAATCTGGGAAGTTGGGTGTCCAAATGGGAGTCTACTTCATCTAGGATCGAGTTCCAATAGGGTTGTAAGCGGTCACAGCTCCAGAGTAAGTGCTCTAGTGTGCCAAGTTCCCCACATCCCCTCCAACAGCGGTCACTAATGCGGGGGTCTCAACGGTGTAAGCGGTCCGGCGTGTGGTACCAGTAGGTGGCCACTTTGGTCATGGTTTCTGTGAGACCAATGTGGTAGACCGAGTGCCTGGCTCTATGGTATATGCCTTCCCATTCCTTGTGCTTGAGTAGTCTCCCCAGGTCCCTCTTACACCTGACCCTCCCTGCGTTGTATGTGTGTATGTTGGTGAGGAGGAGGTGTTCGTACAGGTCGGAAATCAGTTTTTTATCTGAGGTGCGTGTCAACAGCCACTTTTCATACGGGGTGAGGAGGCGTTGTGCGCCGGGTTTGATCGTCTGCTGTAAGGCCCAGGGTCGGACCTGTAGGTAGGGTAGGCGGTCCGCCTCTAGTATGCCATAGTCCTCCTTCACCTTCTGAAAGGGAAGGATGCCGTTTAGATCGAACAGGTCTCCCAGGGCTCTACAAGGCGAGCGTCGCCAGGTAGCAAACGCCTTGGGGTCCAGACCCGGGGAGAAGTCAGGGTTATCGAAAATGGAGTCATGGGGGAGGGGAACGAAGTGAGATCATGTTTGACCACTACTCTGTCCCACACGTCCATCACGGTGCTCGTGATCTGTGATGCATAGAGATTGGGAGGCCTATGACATCGCGGTAGAAACAGAACCCCCTGAAGGGGCCTGCCCGCCACCGCCTGGTCTTGGAAGAGCCAAAGCTTGCCCGACTCCAGCTGGTGCCACTCCACGAAGGTGCGGAGTTGCGTGCCTTGGTAGTATAAGGCGAGGTCAGGCACCCCCAACCCGCCGTGCGCGGGGGGAGTATTGCGATCGCGTGCTTAAAGCGCGGGCGGCGACCGTTCCAGACAAAGCGGGCCAGGTCCGACTGTGTCCGCTGAAGCCAGCCCGTGGGGGGGCGCAGAGGGAGGGTCTGAAACACGTAGAGGATCTGCGGCAGCAGAGTCATTTTGACGGCCGCTATCCGATCCAGCCAGGAGAGCGAGTGTCGCTTCCGACTTCCTGAGTTCATCGCTGAGGCGCGAGCCCAGTCTGGTATAATTGGCTTCCGTAGTGGCCTGAACGGTGGGGGCCAGCAGAACTTCCAGATAGGGGATAGTGGTGTCGACCATTTCAGATCAAACTCGCTTTTGGCCTCCACGAGCGTGTCCGGTGACAGGGATATGTTCAGGGCCTCTCATTTCTCTATATTAATTTTAAGACCCGAGGGTAGCGCGAAGGTGTGGAGCTCAATAAAGAGCACCCGGAGGGATTGCATTGGGTCTGTCAGGGAGAGCAGTATGTCGTCTGCATATAGACTGATCTTATGCACATCTCCGCCAAAGGGAATGCCTTTGATGAGGTTGTGGTGCCTGATCCGCTGCGCCAACGGCTCCATATAGAGGGCAAACAGGATTGGGGAAAGCGGGCACCCTTGCCTGGTGCCCCTGCCAATTGGAAAGCGCAGGGAGGTATGCCCATTGACCCGGACCGTGGCGTTAGGCTGGCGGTAGCCGTTCAGTATGCGGTTACGGAGAGTCTCTCCCACCCCGACTCGCTGCAGCACCAGCTCCAGATAGGGCCAGTGCACTCTATCGAATGCCTTTTCGGCATCAATGGTGAGCAACATGCAGTCAGGCCGCGTCCGCGACCCGGCCTCGTTGAGGTGGAGGACTCGTTTAGTGTTATCGCTGGTCTGTCTTTGGGGAATGAAGCCTGCTTGGTCAGGTTCCAATAACTCCTGCATATAGGGCGCCAGCCTATTCGCGAGGATGCCGTGTAGAGCTTAAGGTCAATGTTTAACAGAGAGATCGGCCTGTAGGAGCTGCACCGGGAGGGATCCCGACTGGGCTTGGGTATAACCGATATCGCCGCTTCTTTTAGATCCGCGGTGATGGCACCGGGCTGGTCGAATATATTGAAGAGGTCCTGCAGTAATGGGGCCACCTGATGACAGAGGGTTTTATTGAAGGCCGCTGAGTAGCCATCAGGGCCCAGCGATTTCCCCAGTTTGAGGCGAGATATCGCCGAGATCACCTCCTCCAGACCAATGGGTCGATCAAGGAACTCCGCTTGTGCTTCGTTCAAGGACGGGAGGGGCGCTCCTCCTAGGTAGGCTTGGCCCGCCTGCGCGTCAAGCGGGTCTGCGGCATATAAGTCACCGTAGAAGTCCCCAAAAGCCGCGGCGATGGCGGCGTCATCAGTAACAAGGTCACCCTGACTAGACCGGATGGTTCGAAAGCCCTGTCTTTGGCGTTGCTCTCGCAGTTTACTCGCCAAGAGTCTCCCGCAGCGATCCCCCCCAGAATAATACGCATGTCGTAGGTGTAGGGCTGCGTATTCCGCCACATCTTGGTCCAGGGCCGCCAGCATCTTCCTCTCCTTACAAAGTTGGCGCCACGCCCGGGCCGGCCCGGTGCACTGGTGCATCTGCTCCAGCTCCGCCACACGCTGGGTGATTTCCGCCCGTTTCTGAGCGCGGTCTCTATTGTTAGCTGTGGCGATAGAGATGAATTCTCCGCGGAGGACCGCCTTGAGCGCAGCCCACTGGGTGGCCATGGCAGTGTCCGTGTTGGCATTATGAGTAAGAAACTGGGCGATGGTGGTTTTGATCCGCTCCACTATGGCAGGGCTCTGGAGCAGGGCGTCTCGTAGGCGCCAATGTCGCTGTGGGCCAGGTGTGGTTGGGAAGAGAAAAGAGGCCAGCACCGGAGAGTGATCCGAAAGAGAGGTCGGGAGGATGTCGACATCTTTTGCGCGGAGCACCAGCTGTGAGGAGCACAGAAAATAATCAAGTTGTGCGTAAGACTTGTGGACGGCTGAGTAGTGGGTGTATGCTGTGGCTTGTGGGTGGAGGTGCCTCCATAGGTCAACAAGGCCCAGGTCGGAGAGGTGAGCGTGGCCTGTCCCGGAAAGTGCCCCCACTTGACCAGAACGTTGGCCTGAACGATCTGCTGTGTTATGGAATACTAAGTTGAGATCGCCTCCTAGCAGCAAGTGTGATTGCGTGTTAGCTGTGGCCGATTCTAGTGCTGTGTGTAGGAATTTCTCTTGTCCCTCATTGGGTGCATATATGGTGCCCACTAGGAGCGTCTGCCCCGCAATGAGAAAGCAGTGGATCAGCAACCTGCCCCTGATCTCCGCCTCCTTCTGCATAACCTGCCCCTCAAAGGATCTAGACACTAGGATCGCCACCCCCGCTATCCTTCTTGGTTGCCGACGAGAAAACCTGCAAAGGGAAGGACCGGGACTTAAGTCAATGGTGATCTTTTGACAGTAAATGTGTCTCCTGTAGGAGGCAGATATCTGCAGCCGAGCGCTTCAGGAGGGAAAGTATCGCTCGGTGTTTGATTGGGTTATTAAGTCCCCTCACATTGAGAGAGAGGATATACATCCTAAGTAGTTGATTGGGACGGCACCGTGCTGCGCTCGATGTGTGGTAGCCAAAGAAAGTAAAAAAAAAAACTGTGGACAAGGAGGACCCCCCCTTCCCCCCAAGACCCCAACTCCCAAACCCTCCCTTCCCCCCTCAATCGCATCTCAACCACCCCCTCGCCTCCCGCCTCCTCCCCCTCCTCAACCCCCCCTCTCCTAGCCCCAGGACCCACCCAGATCCCCCCCTAACCCCAACTGGTAACTCCCCGAGAAACTCAAACCCCAAGCTAGGAATCATTGTCCCGGACCTGTGCAGTCTCTCTTCAGGCCCGTGGTGTCGTCTCGAAGTGGAGGAAACGTGTGACCAAGGAAACCTCGGTGGCCCCCCGTCCCACTACCCCCCGCCCCATGCTGGGAAAATGCATTCAAACCCCCCCATCAGCGCTGCATCATGTCCCAGTGGAAGTGTCTTTGGCGACCTCCTGGACCGCCGCCGCGTGCTCTTGAGCCATGGTTGCGGGGTCTGGCTTGAAAATGCTTTTGGGGGAGCGCCGCCGTCTCACTCGCTGCCAGCCGTCGCCCGCCCTGTTCCGAGAATCCGCCGGGGAGGATCACATGGATGGGCTCTCCTCTTCGTTGTCAGCCCCCAGGGTGATGCCCAGCAGCACACAAGTGTCCTGGCGGGATCGTAGTTGATGGAGGGTCCCCTTCCATTTGAAGATGAGCCTGAAGGCATGGCCCCAAGAGTAGGGAACCCCCTTGTCCCTCTAGAAGGTCGTGGCCACCCTCAACGCTCTCCTCTTCTGTAGTGTGATAGCTGACAGGTCCTGAAAGAGCTCCACCGCATAACCCCGGAATTGAAGAGGTTGTTTCTGCCTTGACATTCTAAGAATGGAGTTTTTTTAGTGGGTAGTCAGGCAGGAAAGCCAGGATGTCAGGCGGCGGAGCCGGAGCCCGGTGAGCTAGGCCCACTCTGTGTGCTCGGTCTATCCGGACCTCGAAGTCTTCCGGCTCCCCCAGTATGTCTCGGAACAGCTCTTGCAGGAAGGCCGTCACGTCCCTCCCCTCCGATTTAGATGGCACCCCTCGGACCCGTATGTTGTTGCGACGGGAGCGGTTTTCAAGGTCCTCAGCGTGCGCCCGCAAGTCCGTTTGTTGGTCCTGTAGCCTAATGATCTCCGGTTGCAGGAGTTCGATCTCCCCGCTTCTGCTGTTCATCGAGTCCTCCACTGCAGCCACACGTTCTCCAAGGTCGTTGACATCGCGCCTGAGCTACCTGTGCTCCCCCGCCATTTCCTGTTTAAGCATCTGGAAGTCTTCTCTGAGGGAGCTGAAGAGGGTCTCCATGAAGGCCCTCGTGATGGGGATCTCCCCCTCTGGCTGCACTTTGGGGTGCTCCTCCGGCTGCCCCTGCTCCGGGCTCTTCGCTCCCTTGGGGGTGCCTCTGGCCAGCATGTCGGGGATTGTTCGTCTTCCCCTGCGGTTCGACATGTCGTGACCCCGGCGCAATGTGGCCGTGGCTTCCCCTGCCGAGGAGGCCCGTTAGTGTGTCGGTGCTGGGGGGCCCGATGCGTGGGAGGGAATGACCATTTGAGCCCTACTTTGGCCCCTCTCCTGGAGTGAGTCTGGGCTGGGTGAAAGGCGCGCAGTCCTGTGCGGCATGCCCACCGGCCTTGTAATCCCTCTACTCCGTGAGCTCCGCCTGGTGGGCCCCGCCGTCCCTGGGCTTAGTCACTGCAACCGATGTGAGGGCCCCTCGCCCCCTGTCTCCCAATGTGCCAAAGGTCTGGTTCTTCCTGATGATGCCGGGCTGGTCCCTGCAGAGCCTCCCCGGGGGCTCGACTGTCGCCCCCCGAGGCCTCGCTCCCCTCTGTCAGGCTGCAACTCGCGCCCCTGCGGGCCCACGGGCTTGCCGCTCAGGATCCATTGCCCTTGTGCCTGCAATTGGACCCTCTGGCCGCTCCCGGACTCTCGCCTCAGCTGCGTTATGGGGCTCTGGGCATCGGGGCCGGGCAGGCCCTGCTAGGCCTCGCGCCGGGGGCTCGAGTTTCGCCCCCCGAGTCTGTGCTACCCCCATGGGCAGAGCTCCAAACTCCGCCCAGGGGCCTCATGGAGACCCAGCGCGGCCTCGTCACTCAAATGCCTCTGGGGTCCCTCCTCCGTCGGTGCTTATCTCCGCTGCTGCCAGCCGCCCGTTTCCGACTTGCTGCGGCGCTCTAGGCCTGGTGCCGGGAGGGCCCCCTCACTCCTCCCGCCGGGGGCATGATATCCAGGCCCCCCGAGCCTGCCCTACACCTTGCTCCTCACCTCTGTGGGGGGCCCCCTTGGCAAACGCTCCCCCGTATCATCCGACAGCTGCACTGACTGCTGGAGGGTCCGCTCGCGTAGGCCCGAGCCGGGGCCTCGATTAGTGATCTCCGGGGCCGCTCACCACCACGCCTCTGTTGGCTCTGCGTTGGCGGGCACCAGCTCCGTTCACCGCCCGGTCCGTCCCGACTCCATCCGGGCAGTGGTCGTCTGTGGGGGCGACTCTCGACTGGACCCCAGCCAGCCACTGACTGGGGAGCAATCTGGCCGTGGGTTACCAGTGAGCTCAGCCGCCTCCCCGGTGCTTCTCCGGCCTGCTCCGACACACGCCGCCGGAGCTGGTCCCAGGTGCCTTGCCTGCCGCAATCCGCTCTCCGCAGGGGAGCCAAGTGCTTGCAGCTCCAGGAAACGCCACTTACAGGGGCAGATGGGGGGGCTCAGCTAACTGTAAGGGGGCGCCAAGGGGGTCCGGGACGAGGAGCCACTCGTTTAGACGTCCGCTCCGGCAGCCATCTTGGCCATGCCCCCCTGTCGGGTAATTTTTAGGCGTAATTTGGATGTAGAAAAAGGTTTAGTTAATGGAGCAATGGGAAAAGTTCTGGATTTTGTTAATTATCGGAATAAAGATGGAATTGAATTTTTAAAAGTTAAATTTGATCAGATTGAAGAAGTAAAAAAAACAAATTGGTTGTTGTTCAGTTTGTTTTCTGCTTGTTAAAGATTTATATGTCCGTAGAAAACAGTTTCCACTTTCTTTGGCATATGCAGTGACTATTCATAAATATCAAGGTGTAAGTGTAGACCGTGCTTTGGTGAAAAGTGGAAGTACCGTGTTTAAAGAGGGTATGGCATATGTTGCTTTGTCCCGAGTCAGAACTTTATCTGGTTTGTTTTTGATTGATTTTGATGACACAAAGGTTACTGCAGATGCAAACTGTGTAAAAGAGTATAATAGGTGAAGAAGAGAGTATGCTCCCAATTTAGGTCAATATCCTGTATTTGAAAAGCGTGTGGTAGGTTGAAAACAGAAGATATGAGAATATCTGTACTGAAGGTATAGAGAAGGAAAAAAAACAAGATAATGTTGTGATTGCAAGCAAAAAGAAAAAGGAAACTGTTCAAGAGATTGTTTGTTATCAGTTTGAAAATAGTTCAGGTATCAACTGCTATGCTAATGTGGTGGTCAATGTTGTTTTTTTTCTTGAAAGTTTGCAACAGCAAATTATAGAGAATCGGGAAAAAATATTTTGGGCCATATTATCAAGCAAGGGCTATACATTATTGCCGCTTTTATCGGCAGGACACTGCCGCAAAAAGCGGCGATAATGGGCTTGATAATATGCCCTTGTGAATTCCCATAGAAGCCCAGGTTCTGGTGTTAACCTGGGCTTCTATGGGAATTCACAAGGACATATTATCAAGCACATTATCGCCGCTTTAGCGGCAGTTTCCTGCCGATAAAAGTGGAGATAATGTATCGCCCTTGCTTGATAATATGGCCCTTTGTTCCTTGTTGCATTCTGTTTATGAAAAATTGAGAACTGATCAAAGTAAAATGCAAAGAGTTTCTGATATTCGTAATCTTCTGGATATATGTTCTGGTTCTACACAATTTACACATAATATCCAACAAGATGCTCAGGAATTTCTAATGTATATGCTTACCGTATTGGAAAATGAAGGCATAGAAATTGAAAATCTTTTCGGCCTTTGTTATAAATGGGAACATCAATGTGAAAATTGTATGTATACATGTAGCACTAACATATACACTGAAAGATTGATATATTTTACATTACCAGTCTGTAAATCAGTGTCTTTCAACAAACTAGTTAAAGCAGCAAATCAAACCATGGAGTGTAGCCAATGCAAATCAGAAATGTTATCAATATTATTTATAGAAAGATATGGACAATATATAATTTTAATGATGCAATGTTGTACAGCTGATGGAAGAAAATTGGAAACTTCAATTAAACATTATGTAGCAACTCAAGTATCAATATCAAGAAGAACTTTTGAAGCAGTAGTAATTATTTTCCATGATGGTCCTTCTACAACATCTGGACATCACTCTGCCTATGTAAAATGTGATAAGGGATGGACATATTGTAATGATTCTCAATTGGTTTTTAAACAACATTTGCCTAGCGAATTACCAAATTCCTACCTAATATTTTTAAAGCCAAAGTTTTAGGAACATATTTCGGCCTCTGAAGAATTTATTAATATGTATTAAAATGATTCCTATTGCACAATTTCAATATAAAGGATTTCAAGAAAACTTTTTGGCCCAGAGGAAAAGTATATATCGGAATTAAGGACTTTCTCTTGCACATTCTGTCAGCATATATTTTTAAAGAACATTATTTACAGTGTATGAAAATTAAAAATAATTGTTCATTGTATTATTATTTGAGTTCTTTCATATTCAAGACATTTTTCTTACGAGAAAGCATTTTACATATGTTCAGAAATAGTTGGGTATATGATAAATATGTTAGATGTAGTTTTTCTTTTTTTTTTAAACAATCATATTGATTGTTATTTTTTTGCTCACTGTTATGTGATGAGTGCGATTGAAAGCACCGTTTCTAGTAAAATTCAATATATTCTGAGAACAGCAAAAAAGGCAAAGAAAATAGTTTAAAAAAGTTAAAATTATGCTGTGTTGTAAAAAATATAATATTACATATTATAATTGTATTTTTTCTTCTCTTTCACAGATCCTAATTCTAAAATATGACATTTTCAAAAAGTTAAATTATAAAATACAACTGAAAAAAATGTGTAGCGTTTTTTATTTCTATTACTGTGAAGGTAAGTTTAACTAAGTATTCATATACACAATGGCCTGTGTTTGCACACTGGTGAAGAAAGGGGGGCTGGACGGAGTAGATATGTGTGGAAAGGTGCTCTGTGGGCATTTTAAGTTACGGGATAAAGTTGCCTTGAATCATGAGTGTCGCTGGGGGCCAACTAACCCACCAGATATGTGCAGAAAGTGCCAGAGAGTTGTATTGCAGAGAGGTGTAAAATGGGACTTGGCTTCTGACCACCTCTCTGCAATGCAGCTGTGTGGTGTTCAATAGAGAGACATGGTGGGCTAGTAGGACCCATGGACTTTCAGGATTAAAAGAGACTAAATTCCTTAACTTAAAACATGTCACAGAGTGTCTTTGCACATGTCACATGAGGCACTATCCTTTCCCTTCACCACTATATAAACATGTCCTATCACTTTGCCAAAACCTAAGTACTTATAAATTTATCTTGTTCTCTCTTTGCAGTACTGAAATTTCTCCACTTATTACTCATATAGTTAAGGATTGGCCTAGCCATTAATCCTACTACAAGTTAATTTCTTTATATACTATGCAAGTAGATATTAATACAGCCTTCAAAACTCCCAGTTTATACCTATGTAGTTTTTGAATCACCCTGTCATAGGATATCGTGTGACCTGAATTGTGAGGTTAGCAAACTGTGGACGTATGTCCAGATGTTCTGAGGACGAAGCAGCAGCAGAGGTGCTTGGAACTGAAGCTGGAGGGTTTTCAGCCAGTCTTCTGCATTCCTCCTTCGCCAAGTACACAGGGTGCTGCGTCTCAAGATGTTTAAACATACTTGCGGTCCTGCAAGAGTACTTTTTCATGGGGTCACCTCTTGACTGGACCCTTTTGCAGCTTTTGCAGGTGACTTTCACTGCATTCACTTTTTTTTGCCCCTCCGGTATTGAAAAAAAGTTCACACCACTGATGTGTATCTCTCAGGACGTGGAGGTTCTTGAACAAATTCATCATCCGAAGAGTGGTCAGATTCAGATGCTGTCCTGAAGTCATTGCAAGGAATAGCAGGTGTGCAATTTAAAAAAAACAAAAGGTTCTTCTCAGTAGAGAGTTGTTCCTTCAAAGAAGATCTAAGAAGAATGATTGAAAGGGTGGGGTTCTTCAATAGTTAGAATAGGAGGGATTATGAACTAATCAAATCTCATTTTTTTCAGGTCACATGGGGTCCACGCACCCTGCGCACAGGCAGCACGCACCCAACGCGACTTCGCGAAAAAGCATTAAAGACTAATATAGGTTTATTAAAAGTAAAAGTTTATTATTTTTATGATTAGCTCAGATAATGTCTTGCATTAACATTTATATTAAATACATATATATATATTATTAGACCTTAAAAAATTTCATGGGAGTCGCGCACCCACCGCGTCGAACACGTATATGACGTCACGCGGAAGCACGCGAGCGTCGCGTAACATAAAACGTATATGTCACGTAGGCACCTGGAGTCGCGTACCGGTCGCATAGTAATCGCACAGGAAAATACGTACTCATCGCACCCTATGTGGATCTTACACAACAATCGTAAAATGGCAGCTAGGTTCCGCGCAGTGATCCAGAAAGGTACACTTTGGGTGCGCTACTCCCCCAAAAATGTGAAGAAAAAACACAATACAAAATTATTATGAATATATTTTAAAAAATATAAAATAAAAAAACAATATTAGAGTTTCAATATTTTTAAAACCTGGTGGGAGGCAGTCAAGTCACCCCATCCTGATTTCCCTGGGTGTCTACTTTTCAAAAACGTATAGGTTTGCTAGGTTTCCCTAGGCGGTGGCAGAGCTAGGATTCAAAAACTACAGCTAGGCACTTTGCCAAAAAAGGGTAATTTTTCACTACGAAATTGAGGTGTGACCACGTTGTGTTTTGCGCCATTTCCTGTCGCAGGCACTAGGCCGACACACACAAGTGGGGTACCATTTTTCTCAAAAGACTTTGGAAAATGCAGGGTGGAAGGAAATTTGTGGATCCACGCAGATTTCAGAACTTTCCACCACAGAAATGTGGAGAAAATGTGTTTCTTTTGTCACTTATTTAGGTTTGCAAGGGATTCTGGGTAACAGAACATGATGGAAAGCAGTCAAGTCACCCCATCCTGGATTCCCCTGGGTGTCTACTTCTCAAAAATGTATAGGGTTGCTATGTTTCCCGAGGTACCGGCAGAGCTAGGGTACAAAAACTACAGCTAGGCAATCTGCTAAAAAAGGGTCATTTTTCACTGCGAGATTGAGGTGTGACCACATTGCGTTTTGCGCCGTTTCGTTTCGCGGGAACAAGGTCGACCCACACAAGTGAGGTACCGTTTTTATCGAGAGACTTAGGGTAATTCAGATTTGTAAAGTAACTGTTATTACCTATTGAGTTTTCATGCATTTCTCACTTCCAAATGAAATACATTGTGGAAAAAAGAGGTCATTTTGAAAAATGGCCAATAATTCACATGCTAGTATGAGTACTCCCAATTTTGAAAATGTGCAAATATGTACTGTTTCTAAACTTTATAATTTGTACCCATTCCAAAAATACATAGGTGTCTTTCATACCGATTTTTCCATGTATTCATTTTCCAAGAATAATTACACTATACCTGGTAGATAATAAAATACCATTGCAAGTTGCTGCACAGTTTTTGACTCTGGGTTCGTCGGGTTCTTGGTGAACCTACAAGTCCTATATATCCCCACAACCAGGAAGGTCCAGCAGATGTAACGGTATATTGCTTTCAATGAGCAGTCATAATTACAAGAAGTTACAGGGGAAAACGTTGACACAAAAGGCTGGTTTTTTCAACTATTTTTCAATTTTTCCTTAATTTAACTGTTAGTTTCTATAAAGAAAACTTAATCGATTTAGACAAATGACCCCTTTCTGAATTCAGAATTTTGTCTACTTTTCTAAAATGTATAGTTTTCCAAGATCCATTATTGTTTTCATACTCATTTTTACCATTAACTGGAAGGAGGTTGCAAGCACTAAAAATAGCAAAAAAAAGGCTATGTCCCAGAAAAATGCCAAAACTGTGTGGAAAATGTTGGTTCTCTGGGGCCTAAGCGCGCACTACCCCAAATAGCCAAAAAAAGGCTTAGCACAGGAGAGGAAAAGGCCTAGCAGCGAAGGGGTTAACCACTTTCTTTTGTCATCAAGACGTATACATAACTGTATAGGAATGCAAGGGGAGTAACAGGATGTTTGCAGCAGTTTATGGATACTGACTGGGGAATTGTATGCCTGAGACACAAGTGTGTAGGTGGTTAGATGACTACATGCATAGTGCAAAGGAGTTTGAAGCAGTCCATGTGCTAAGGCCTGGCTCACTATATGAGTACTTGGAGACTGACTGGATGATTAGAGTAGTATAAGGAGAGACACTGGATACATTTACAATTGTTTGTGTTTTACTGTAGTGAATAGATTAGTACATGGTGCTGAAAGTGTCACTAGAGGAGTGCAAGGAGTGGCAGGGCAGGAGCCTCAGCTCCCGCCCTGCCATAGCAAACAGCAGTGTCCCGGGGGTGGGCACCCCAAGACACTGCAAGAGCCGGCCCTGGGGGGGTGGCGGTCCCCAGGGCCCTCGACGGCTCCAGGAGGGGGGCCACGCGGCCCCCCTCCCACACTATAAAAAGCCCCTGGGGTGGTGGTCCCTGGGGCTTGGGGGGGCTTTTTGACGTTTAAAAATAAATACATTGGGGGGGGCCCTGTGGGTCCTTGTGGGACCCCTTAAGCAGGTCTAGAGGGTCAGGGTATTTCTACCCTGCCCCCTTCATACGTTTTGCACCCTTGTTCCACTGATTTCTTCAACCTCGCTTCTACCAAGGCACAAAATGGCTGCCAGCACTTCCTGATTTGGAGTGTTGACAGCCAGTTGACAGCCAGTTAGCATGCAGTTCGTGATCAGAAGGGTGCGCGCAGGGTGCGCGCAGCTATATATATATATATATATATATATATATATATATATATATATATATATATATATATATATATATACATATATATATATATATATATATATATATGTATATATATATATATACATATATATATATATATATATATATATATATATATTACCTACTGGCGGTCGCCAGTAGGTATATATAGTTAGGATTTTTTCTCTATGGGTTTTTTGAAAATTCTATGTCTAATAACTTTGGCGTTTGTGGACGGAATTGGCTGAAATTTTCAGGAAAATGGCACATTTTGTTTCTGAGCAGCCCCTGAAAATTGGGGGGGGGGTTCGTCCAGGGGGGGTCGAGAAAAAAGGGGGGTCCCAAAACGTGTTTTTAACATTGAGTTTTCCATAGGGCGGTTGGCCTCACTTTTAGCCCGAACGGCTGAATGGATTTGCACGAAACTTGGCAAAATTGTAGGGACTGGTAGCCCGATGTGCCTTTTGTAGGTCTCAATATATGTGCTCCAGTGGATTTTGAGAAATTAACGTTTAAAAAAAGATATATATCTGTAACAGCGGACCGGGCAGCGCTCCAGTTCGCGTACTTTTCGCGCAACGGAGCTTTGTGAAGCGAAGCTGATTGGTTCTCCGGCGTCTGTCAACATTCCAAACAGTCCGTAGCGGCCGCCATCTTGTCTCTCGGTAGGATCGAGAGACAAGAGGAGGCCAAAGCGAAGGGGGAAATGACCATAAGGGGGCATAGTAGATCCTTCCTGACCTCTTAGGTTTGATGTACCATTTTGCCAAGTTTGGTGTAATTCCGTTCAGCCATTCAGGCTGTAGACGTATGTAAATGTCCTATGGAAAATTGCATGGGGAAAACACATTTGAAAGTGTTGAAATTTAGAACCAATTAAAATGTTACTTTGGTTTTGTATTTGTGTGTGATGAAAGTTAATTGGTTATGTATATATGTCAAATGAGAGGAAACCACAGCCATTTTGTGATACTACTGTCTGAGGTACATTTGTGAGGAATTTTTGGTGGTGAATTTCTGGTGTTTGATTTACACAGTACTAACACTTCTCCTACTTTTAAAAAGGTGAGTTGTTAATTTGTAAGGGGAACTATGTTGTACACTTGAAGATAATTTGAAAATTTTTTTCTGTTATTTATTTGCAGTCCTTTCTGTTATACTAAATACTTGATAAAGTTAGTTTTATATTATGTATTACTAAAAACGATAAATGAAAGTGATTATTTTTTTCTGCAATTTACAGCAAGCAATTTCAAAATAAAATGGCTCACAATGAAGAGACCGTGGCAATTTCTTTTGAATTGTCCACTACATAGATTGAAATTGAGAGCACCAATAATGAAATATTGTCACATGGAGGAGATGACTTGTATGATTCCATTAGATTGATTGAAATGGACAGCACCAATAATGAAATATTGTCACAAGGAGGAGATGACTTGAATGATTCCACTACATTGATTGAAATTGAGAGCACCAATAATGAAATATTGTCACAAGGAGGAGATGACTTGTATGATTCCATTAGATTGATTGAAATGGACAGCACCAATAATGAAATATTGTCACAAGGAGGAGATGACTTAAATGATTCCACTACATTGATTGAAATTGAGAGCACCAATAATGAAATATTGTCACGAGGAGATGACTTGAATGATTCCACTACATTGATTGAAATTGAGAGCACCAATAATGAAATATTGTCACAAGGAGGAGATGACTTGAATGATTCCACTACATTGATTGAAATTGACAGCACCAATAATGAAATATTGTCACAAGGAGGAGATGACTTGAATGATTTTTTTGATCAATCTGTTGATGGCGAATTTATCGAATGTTTGGAGACCATAGAGTTACAAGAATCATCATTGCAGACTTTTCATGAGGAAATTGCTGATGAGGACATGTTACTAGTTCTTTCAAATTTAGAAAATTCTGAAGAATACATTTATATTTAGAAATCAAAAATTGTTTGAGACATTATTCATTTTTATTTTTAATATATGAGGTTGTAGCGAAGTGATTGTAGTATAAAATGAGACTTATAGTATAGAGTGCAACATTTTTATGTTACATGGTAAGTTTACTCATATTTACTTCCCTTCTGCCACTATATTATCTCCAATGTGTATTTGACATCTCTTCTTCATCTCCGGCCTCCTTTCTCTCACTGTGTGTCTCCGATGCATCTTATCGCTGCTATTTTGTGTAATTACAGAAGAGAGTAAAATAAAATAGTTCGGAACGTGAAAAGGGGGCAAAGTAGAGTACCCCTCACCCCGTAGGCCTTTTCAGGCGGTCTCAAAAGGATCAGTTTCTGCTTTCCTGAGAGATTATGGTATGAGTTCCATATACCACAATAATTTGCATTACAACATGCAAGATATCTATCTCCTATTACCAACTTTTGGAGATATTCGCGCTAAGCGCGAATATCTCCAAAAAGTTATACCTGCCCTGAGCAGTTCTTAGCCATGTTATCCAATGGGAGGTGGATAACATGGCTAAGAGCATTAGCTCGGTAATGCATGAATATCGCTGACTTTTTAGCGATATTCATGCATTGCGGCCGTTTTTTATCGCATTTGCGATAAACCTTGATAATAGCAAGGTTTATCTTCGATAATTTCTGACGATGCTTAGCGGTAAAAAATTCGTTGGTAAGCATCGTTAGCGATAAATATCGCTTAACTTTGGTAATATGCACCAACGTCTGTTAACGTTCGATTCGAAGGAAATGAGGAAGTGTTGAAAAACATTGTTTGCGCCATCTTGCCTTTTTTGAAATGCCACACTTTTGTCGTGCACGGCAGCCATTTTAGATGCCTTGACCTGACCCACTCTCTGCACGCTGTCGATTCGTAGCATGGCTCCCCACCCTCGCAAGCATCTTCCCCAGGCACTGGTCACCCCCGCTCTCTGTCTTATGCATGGGCAATAAACCTCCCCCCATCTGCGCTGCTCTTCCCTGAGAATCACACTCTGTGCCCGCCCGACACCTCCCTTTCGCCCTATTCACTACCGCACCCTCTGACCCTCCTCTTCCTCTGTGTCCGATTGTCCAGGCTATCAGCTAGCCCTGCAGATGTAGTTTATGGCTCCAGCTGTAAAGAATCACCCCTCTTTAAAGGAGTTATAGTAGATCAAGGCCCACACCCGATGAGATCCGTCACACCACACGTGTTCCTACTATCTGAGAACCATCCTGTATTGTGATTGGGGAGGGGACCGAGCCTGAAGCGGAAGATTCCAGGAATGACTCTTTGTACATCAAAGTTTTTACAATTATGTGTCACATTAAAAATATATAGCACTCCAACAAAGTAGTAGGAATATAAAACTTTAATAACATATAAATATATACAACAAAACAAAAACAGTAAAAACATTTCAACAACGAAGAGACCGTGGCAATTTCTTTTGAATTCCTGATGAGGACATGTTACTAGTTCTTTCAAATTATGAAAATTTAGAAGATGTTGCCTGGGGGTGGGTCGTCAGTAGCAGTCTGTTGTGCGAATAGTTCCAAGGCAGCAGAACGCGCTGAAATCTAGATGGCACGAAAGTGATGTCTAGTAAGTTGCCGCCCAGCAAATAACGGCGAGGGGCGCCGCGGGGGGTGGATTGCCAGTAGCGGTCTGTTGTGCGAATAGTTCCAAGGCAGCAGAAAGCGCTGAAATCTGGATGTCACGAAGGTGATGTCTAGTAAGTTGCCGCCCAGCAAATAACGGCGTGGGGCGCCGCGGGGGTGAGTGAGTCCAGTAGGCACCACAGCTATTCTTACCGGCATTGCAGAATTACTGCTGGGGACAATGCCTGTGCTGTAGCAGGGTCACAGCAGAAACAAAAAGGATTCTGTTGAAGATGTTGTTGGTTTTCAATTTGAAAACAGTTCTGGTGTCAATTGCTATGCTAATGTAGTGGTTAATGTTTTGTTTTCTCTAGAAAATGTAAAAGAGGGGGAGGCAGTCCAAAGTTCCGTTAAAAGGGCAAAGGAAAGGATCGGTGGTTTGAACTATCAGTCAAAAAGGGGAGGGGGTGCAACAATTTTTCCTACCGGGTCACACTGTGCTTTCACCGGAACTGAGGTCTGCAGGATTCTAGTAATTCAAAGTGAGGCTGGCGCCAGCATGGGAGCGCCGACGTCCCGCGGATACAGTTTCGTCACTCCACGGGCGATCATGGCAGTCATTCCCCATCGGGGGTGTCTGCGGGGGTCGGAGACTCCCGCGGCTCCTGTAGAATCTTCAAGGTCGTGGAGGACTACGGTGGTGGAGTCAACCAGTGACCGGGCCATTTCTTTATGCTGGGCCCGCTCTTGCCAGGTCGACCGCCATTTTGAGAGTTCGGTAGCTACTGGCGATCGCGGGGTCAAATGAGCGGACGGGCTCCACCCTGCCGGGCGAGACGTTGCAGCATCGCCACAGTGGAAGAACCCTTTTCCGGGCGCTTGGAGCGCCGAGGGTGCAGGTGGGAAGCCTCCACTGAGGAGGCGGGAGAGGCCTGTTCGCATCGTCTCTCTCTCCCAGTGCACCCCACGGCGTCTCGCTTGAGATTTGTTATTGCCGGACCAGGCGATGAGGACGAGGGGGGGGGGTCGGAGGCATGTGCAAGACATCCCCCCCCAGTGTTGTCGCAGCCATTATTCAAGAGAGAAGAAGTGTCCCGTCCGTCTTCGGGCCGGGCTTCCGGTGGATGTCGGCCGGACGCCCCTGGCTCTGGCCCCATGAACGGGTTTCTTGGTTTATCGGCTGCAGCCGGATCCCGTCGGCCTCGGCCCCCCGACCGTTGGTGGCCGGACCGGAAGAGCATGTGGCGGGACTACCTGCAACTCTCAAGGGCCACCGCGGCCGGACTGGGAGAGAGAGGGGAGGGTCGAGGAGACATTCACCCCCCCTGAAACTCTTCAGCGTTGTAAAGGCAATCCCCTGGCCGGGTCCCGCTGGCCTCGGCCTCTCCTCCGGCTACACCCTACGTTAGGATCTCCTGGCCGAGGCGTGGCAGCAGGATCCGCCTTATATGGGCTGCTCCCGGCTGGGCGTAGCCGCAACCCTGCCCCACCTTGGAAGTTTCCAGAGTGGGGGCGGATGTTCTACTGACTTGCATTTTCCCTAGTCTATTGATTTTTTTGGCGTGGCAGGCGGTGGGACAGCGAGGGGTGATTTGGTTTCTCTTACTGTTTTTCTGGTCTCTCACCACTGGCATATTTCTAACGTTTTCTTGTTTCTAGGACATTAATAGGTTTTATCATTACGTTATGTTATCGTTTCTTTGTTCGTTGTTTAATATAAGTTTATGTTCATCAGTGGCCTACTGATTTTCGTTTTCCTATTCTTTTCTTTCCAGGTTGTTTCATGCTAAAGTTTCTGTTAACAGGATACAGTGATCACTTCGTTATTATTGCATATGTCCTTTTCACTAGGGATGCTCTCTGGTCGGGCCAGATGACGTATCTCTAGTAAATGGTCCGGGTGAAACAGGTGCATCAATCAGTGGGGAGTAGATAGGCATGACAGATTACAACGGGGAGAAAGGTCCGCATTACGTACCCTTTCACTATTTGCAAAGATTTTCCTACGTATATTTGCAAACAGGGAATACCTCCAAAAAGAACCAATTCCCAAACAGTCAATGTTTGGGGAAACAATCAATCAATGAGGAACGAAATAGGCACGACGTGTTAAAGGTTTGCGTTACCTACCCTTCACTATCTGCAAAGGGAGAGAGAATATTCCTATTCTTCCTCGTTTGCAGGCAGAGAAGATTCTTAAGAGAACCAACTTCGAACAATTCAATGCTCGATTCAAACAATCAAGAAGGGGTACTGTGAACACAAATGAACGCCGCTTATGTACATACACATTGGTATTATCAACAGGTTGTTCCTAATGTTTCTATTTTAGGGAGGTCAAAAAGAGATCCCATTAGTGGCCTACTGATTTTGCTCGATTCCTTTTCTTTTTTTACACGATTTTTCGCTATCTGCAAAGACTAAACAGAGTATTGCGACTCTGTGCTTGTTTGTAAATAGAGAATGAACCAAAGAGAACAATCAATCAAATGGAGAGAGAAGCAGGCACGACGGATTACAACGGGGGCAAAGGCCTGCGTTAACTACCCTTCACTATCTGCAAAGAGAGAGTACTCCTAATAGAAATGAGGGGTGGGGGGCAGCATTCAAAGCAGATCAGTGTGCATAAACACGAAAATGTTTTTACTTACCACGTACTTGACATTCGACAGCTTATGATATTTGCTATTAAAAAACCATTGAAATTCACTGAAAAAACCATAGGTTATAGACCATATATAGTTAGGAATTAGCATTTAAAAAACCTTATTTTACTCACACAAAACCATTGAAATTCCATATATAGTTAGTTGCACTAACTATATATCGCACACCCGCAATCCACTGCTGATCATGTCACATATTACATCATTCATGACATGGTCAGTGACATCACTGATGACATCACTGATGACATCTCAAATGACATCACTGATGACATCACTGATGACAACATCCAGTGACTGTATGTTTCTGTAAAGTTAAAATATGTCTTACATATTGAAGAATGAGTGGATGTATAAGTGTCTGGATGAAGGATTTAGTAGGTGCATGACTGACTGTATGAGTGAGTGATTAAATGTGTCTCACTGAGTGCATGGGTTAGTGACTAAACTGTCTTAATTTGTGCATCATTATGTCTGTTGTTCTGTAAACTGCTGCATGTGTTGATCAGTAGCTATATGAGTAACTATATGGGTTATTGATTGGTTGCCCAAGTATTTGTATGGGAGACTGAGTGTGTGTGTGGGTGGCTGGGAGGTGTATGACTCTGTGCATAGATGTGTGAGCAGTTGATTCACTAGATGTATGGGTTCAAAAGTACATGTGGAAACAGCTGTATGGGCGGTTGACTGTGTGCATGAGTGTATTGGTGATTGAATGGATATCTCAGTGCTACATGTCAAAGTAAGTACATATGTAAAACACAGTACATGTGAGAGTTGACATATATAAATAACTGTGCATAAGAGCCAATGAATGTGTGAGTGGCTGTATGGATCATTGTGAACTTGTATCAGGGATTGTATAAGAGAGTAAATATGTGTTAGTATATGTTTGAATAAGTAAGGTGTGTATAACTGTATAGTTGAGGAAATGGAGGTGTGATTGATTCTTTGCATGACTGACTAGGTGTGTGAGTAACTCCATGAATGAGTGACAGTCTGTGAGTGTCTGTTTACACTGAGTGTATCTAAGGTTATATTAGAGTCTGAAGAGGTTCATCGTATTATCACATGAATGATGTCATCAGTGATGTGATCAGTAATGTCAAATGAGATGTCATCAGTGATGTCATCAGTGATGTCATTTGAGATGTCATCAGTGATGTCATCAGTGATGTCATCAGTGATGTCATTTGAGATGTCATCAGTGATGTCATCAGTGATGTCATTTGAGATGTCATCAGTGATGTCATCAGTGATGTCACTGACCATGTCATGAATGATGTAATATGTGACATGATCAGCAGTGGATTGCGGGTGCGCGATATATAGTTAGTGCAACTAACTATATATACGAATTTCAATGGTTTTGTGTGAGTAAAATAAGGTTTTGTAAATGCTAATTCCTAACTATATATGGTCTATAACCTATGGTTTTTTCAGTGAATATATATATATATATATATATATATGTGATTTCACTTTTGATTTTCCCAGCAACTACTGAAATGATTTACACAATTTAACCAAATGGCATGACTCTGAACCAAGGGCTACCTCTTTGCCAAATTTAATGTAATTCCGTTCATCAATTCAGGCTATAGCTGCGATTAAAGGTTCCTATGGGAAATTGCATGGGGAAAACATGTTTTGGGACCCCCCCTTTTTTCTCCGCCCCCGCTTGCCGTATCACCCAGAGACTTTCAGGATAGGAGCGGACTGGAGCAGGCCATAAGTTTAGAACATTTTGCGTAGATTAGTCAACCGGCGCCAAAGGTATTGGGAATAGAATGTTGCAGATTTCCTATGGACAATAGTTCCTAACTATAACTACCTACTGGCGACCTGGATACTGGATTCAACAGATCCACAAGCCCACACATTGGGTATAGTTGGTTTATTTTTAGTTGGATAAAAGAGAATGCATTTCGACCACGTCCGTATATATATGATAAGAATTCAGTCTCAATGCAATTCCTCGCAAGAAATGTGATACGGACTCCAGGATAGGTGCTTCTTCAGAATTGCTTTATTACAGACATGAAGCGATTCGCCCACCTCAAAGCAAGCCCATTTGTGTCTGTATCCCGTTTTTTGTGCGGAATTGCATTGGGACTGAATTCTTATCATTGAATCCTTTGCAAAGGCAGCTATTACTGGTACACGGACCCCCTCACCCTAAGCAGGTCAAGAGGCTTTCAGCTAATTTGGAGATATATATATCCGTGCACCAACAGCATTTCCATTATTGGCTGGCCCCAAGCTGAGGGAAATGTTACAGCAGCCATTTTGTGCATTGGCACTCAGTTCTCAGGGGGGGGAATAACATTTAAAATTGATAGAAGGGGTCAGAGTGGAGGTTCCCTGACCCCATGGTCTGATGGAGGGTCTGTGAGGGACCCCTCTTGGGCAAGAAATTGTCCATAAATGGTTTATTTAAGGGAAAAGGGTCTATAGATCCTCAACGCAACCCCCTGTGTGCTGTGAGGCAGATCTGCAGATCCAGACAAAACAGTCCCACTCACAGTCCCACACACCTACTCACACACTCACTCAACAAGGATTTACATTACCTGTTTAGAGCTCTCTTACAAATCGGCATGCAGCCTTTTTATTTTTCTTCTGTCAAAACACCATTTTCTTTTAATTATAAATGCCGGTGAAACACAGAGAATGAAATGCCTTTCTGAGCTAGGAACAAAAGTGACAGAATTTTTTTACACTCTTACATTTCATTGTTCCCTCACTGGCATTAAAAAATTCAAAACGTCGTTTTAAAAACAGCATTTTAGGCTCCTATGAAAGTGCAAGATCTGGGTAACTTTGCTGTGCTGTTTTTTTTTGTACATTGTTGCTGTTCGTGAGCAGAGTAGGTTTGTCTTGACGGATTTCAAAGTTGTTTCTCTGGATTTAGTGATTAATGTCATCTTCAGCGTCTGTTTGAAGATTCCAGCTATTTTGGTTTGGGGACCTCACACACTACATGTTTTGCAAATACATAACTGCTGTTCAATTTTCTAGAAGTTTGTTTTGGTATTTCATAAAATCCTGAACCATTTGGGACTTCCAAAGATACTGCCTAAATGTTTCTTTTGAATACAGTCTACAAAACATGTAGGTCCTGCTGATCTAATATTGCACTTGATATTTGTAGCTTTTTTCAAAGTTTCCTATTATGGATGATGGGAGTCCAACACAGGTCCAAAAGGGATGGATTCACTGCAGAATTTCTAAAAAACACTATGTAAATCATTTTCATTTACATTTATTGTATGTAAATGCATGCTGAACACACAGTGCTTGTAAACATGAGCTGAAAACTATATAAATGTGTCAATATGATGCTTTTTGGATCATAAAATTGTTTATGGCAGTTTTTATCACTGGAATGTAGGCATCAAAGGCCCCATTTGCCTTCGAGTGGTAAGGTGTTTGTGACAGGGTGAAAGATGTTTTCAGTGGTTGCATGCACTGAGGGTAGTTATTCAAGGGGCTACTGCTGTTTAAGTGTCAATGTAACCACCTTTAAAATCGTTATAGAAATAATGGTTCTGTTTCTTTGCTCAAGCCATCTCTCACTTGAGATTTGTACCAATCAAATTATTTGTTTCTCTAAATATAAACTCTCCACGTGGCTATTCTTACCAAGTCCCTGTATTGCAATAATCGTGACTTTCAAGAACAATTTTTGTGGACATGTGCAGTGGATGTCAACTGATCACTTGTATAGTAGAATATTAAGTGTGTACTTTATGAGCAACCCATCAGTATCACTCAGCACCAGTGCAGCTCCACCTGAGCACCACCTGAGCATCAGTCAGCACCAGCAAAGCACCACAAGAGTACCACTGCAGCATCAGTGCAGCACCACCTCAACACCCGAGCATCAGTGCAACACCACCTGAGCACTCACTGCAGCAACACCGCTGCATCTTTTCAGCACAAGTCAGCGTCACTCAGCACTACTTTAGCACCACTTCAGCACCACCTGAGTATCACTCAGCAGCACCTCAGCACCACCACAGGACCCCCTCAGCACCAGAGCATCAGTTCAACACCTCCTCAGCACCAACTCAGCACCATGCAGCACCATCTCATTATCAGCAGAGCACCACTTCAGCACCAGTGAATGTCAATCAGCAGCACCACCTAAGCATTACTCAGCAGCACCTGAGCACCAACACAACACCACCACAGAACCACCTCAGCACCAGCACAGTGACCACCATAGCGTCACTCAGCCCAAGCACAGCACTACCTCAGCACCAAAGCACCGCCACCTCAAGGACCACTTCAGCACTAGCACAGCACCACCTCACAACCAGTACAGCACCACCTCAGAATCAGCGCACCAGCACAGTCTCACTCAGCACCAACACAGCATCACTCAGCAACACCTCAGCACAAGTGCATCATCTCTTGAGCATCAGGCAACACTATCACAGCACCACATCAGCATCAGCACAGCACCACCTCATATCAGTGCATCCCTAACTCAGCACCAACGCAGCCCACCACACAATTAGCACAGCCCCACCTCAGTACCAGCGCAGAACCACCTCAGTACCAGTGCAGCAGCAACTCAGCACCAATGCAGCACCACTTTGCCATTAGCACAACACCATCTCAGCACCAATGCAGCATCACCTCAGCACCAGTGCAGCTCCAATGCAGCTTCACTCATCACCACCTGAGCCCTGAGCATGGGTGCAGCACCGCCAGAGCACCACCAAAGCATCACTCAGCACCACCTTAGTCTCACTCAGTACCACATCTGCACAAGCACACCACCACCTCAGCATCACTCAGCACCACCTCAGCACCCGTGCAGCACCACCTCAGCACCACTTCTCTACAAAATTCTGTTACAGTTAATACAAATTAATTAGTATCCACATAATTCTACAGCACTCCATGCCACATATTTCCACTATACAACTCCAACTCCACACAATTCCACACCACACATTTCCACAAAAAACAATTCCAAAACAACCCATCTCTCCGTCACACTTGCACCAACCCTGTCATCTCTCCACAACATACTCACTGCCCTTCTCATCTCTCCATCTCCCTCACACTCCCTGTCTCTTCTCTATTATACCTGCTCACACATGTTACCCTCCGGTTACTCATCGCACTGTGCACTAGTCCACCTCTTGCCTCCCTCTCTCCCATTTGTCCCTCTCTCTCGTACCATCTCTCACCCCTCTCTCTTGCTCTCTCATGCACTCTTCCTGTCTCTCTCATGTGGTTCACTTGAGGTCTGTGAACACAATCTCTTTGTCACGCCTTTTCAAGGTTTTAGTCCCTCATACCCCTGCTCTTCTCCTCTCCTTCGGGTGTCTTCTGCCTACACAGATGCTCCCTTGTTACGTGTATATGGCCTGTTGTCCACTTCTGTCTCTCTTTTTCACACACTCTTTCTGCTCCTCTGTATACAGTTTATGAACTACTTCACACACAAACTACCTATCTCTCTCTATCTCCCTTTCTATCTATTATGTCTCCATGATCTATTCACCATGCAACAAATTCCCTAAATTCCACTACACAAATACACTATACACCACACAATACCACACGCACAATTCCACATTAGGAGTTTCAATCCAACCCACATAATTCCACTCCACTCCACACCACACCACATCCATTCCACAACTCTCCAAACAAAAACACATAGGTAAACAACATTACCATTTACAATGCCAATAGCTGTAACTCTTGCAAAGGTGAGACCTATTGCATTGCAAATGCTTGTTTTCTCTGCTCTGCTACCTTACTTTGTGGGCCTTACTGGGCCATAGCCTGGTGCAGTGGGTTATGGCAAGGTGGCGCTGTTCACTGATCCTGGTACCTTACCTCATGCTGCAGGCCTTGCGGGGCATTGGGGACATCAGTGTGGTGCAAAGAGCTACTAATGTGTAGTGCTGCTTGCCTTGGAAAAGCCACTGTAGGTACGGTTTGAGTGGTGGCTGCTCAGATTGTTTTCATCATAAAGGCCCATTTCATATGCTGCTCATGGCATTCCTCTCGGGTCTCAGTGAGGCGCATTCATCATTGCTGCGTTGTTTCTTGAGCCTACCCTGGCTTGTGCTGACACAACCTCACTTATGGCTGCATGAAGGGAGGCGAGGGTGCTCCCACGTGGACCCCGAACGATGATGATGGGCTTAAGAGCGCCTGTCTGCCTTTTGTTGTCTAGGGGGGCATTGCTGGCTTGTTCCTAATGTCGAGTGGCGTGCCTTGTTATAAGGCTGTTGAAACCTGTTGGGGCCTCTTCACATATTGTATATATACAAATCCTCTGCACATGTTTAAAAGTAAATACATAAAGTTTCATAAAATATCACAATGATGCTTGTCTTTGTATTTTCAGATGTCTTTAATTCAAGTTCTTAAGCCTTCTTAGCCAACACATTTTTGTGGCTGTTACAGGGGATTACCCTGCGACATCTTCAGGGCTGAGGTCAGTTTCAAGTAGTCTCTTAGTTCCGGTGATAATTCCAACTCGGACCCGGACACTAGAACATTTTCAGCATGACACTACAGCACTCACCACAAGGAGAGGAATCCAGCACCCTATCCCTTGGCCCTGAGAACAGTTGAGAATGGGGGAGCGCCATTGTGCCCCCATCCCTGGGCCAGATGGCCAGAGCAAGGAGGGGGGAGTGCCGTTGCAATTCCCCACATGGACCAGCAGCAACATGCCCATCTGCCCGCAGGCAGACCAAAGTGAAGTGTTGGCTCCTGCGGCAGCACACCAGGTTGATGGTAATGTGAGGAGCTGAAGAGCACAGCCAGTAATGGGCTCCCAGGGCTGCTCTCTAATGCTGTGAAAGGCTGTGGAATGCCTGGGTGGGATCAGGCTCCCCATAGAAAAAGTAAAGCAAAAAAGAAAAAGAACACACAAAGGAACCAGTCACAGCTCTCCCAAATGCCTCAAGAGAGCCTCTGTTCACAAGTTCATCAGTCGGCGCGAGGATGGTTTGTGGCCTGTTGTGACCCAAGGAGAGTGGGGTCAGTACGAAAATGCTGCTAAGGTGCGGTGAAGCTGCAGGAGCAGAGCAGGCTCCCCCCAAAAGAAGTGTCAGAGCCCCATCCATGAGTTAGGTGGGACTCTGAAAAGATAACCCTTCAAGGGGTCCATTTATAGGGGTGGGCGTAGTGTGGGTAGTTGGGCTACGCAAAGCTTCGTGAAGTGGGGAGGAAGCTACGCCCAACCGCACACTTCGCGTAGCCCCACTACGCGCCGGCTGCCTCCCTCCCACCCTCTTCTACATGCGTAATTCAATTTAAAATAAAGTAAAAGTAAATTAAAAAGGACTTACCTGATATGCGGCGTCCCGGGGCTCCCTCTTCTGCTGTCGCACCGACTTCTTCCAGCCAAATGCGCATGCGCAGGTGCCCGCACATGCGCATTTCTTGTGAGCCCCGGAACGCAGCATATCAGGTAAGTCCTTTTTAATTTACTTTTACTCTATTTTAAATTAAATTAGGCATGTAGAAGAGGGCGGGAGGGCGGAGGGTGGCGGGCAACTTCTCTCCATCCACGGAGTGTGCGTAGTGTTGCCCACTACGCCTAGTTTGCAAATCGCAAAGTAGGCAACACTACGCACACTCCATGGACGGAGCCAAGCACTGCGCCCAGGGTTAGTCCAAATGTCTACCAAGATTCCTCCAAGATGGAACTTTTGTTCTACAGTTGGGAAGGCTGTGCCCTCTGGGGTGAAGATTATTGCTGCAACTAGTTCTGGCCTGCAAGTGTTTAGTATCAGTTTTCATGTTGAGAGACACCCTCTACGGGTGAATGGGGGAAAGCACTCTGGTGTGTTTACTAGAATAAGGTCCTTTAGGCACTGTGCTTAAAAAGCAGTATTGTATGTTGAAAGTTTTTCAAAGTGTATGCTTCAAGCACCTTCTACCTTCTTGGTGAATGATTATAATTGCACACTAGTGTGATTATAAATATGAGTAAATTGCGTTATTCATGTTGACAGTTATGATGAGTGCACCACATTCCCCTTCATGCTTAGACATTGATTCTTGATAATGCTGTATTCAAATAATGAGACTGAGAGCTACTCATGATTAAAGCTAGCATGCTTTATTGCTACTTTTAGTCATGGTTATTTGTAATTATTGCATTTATTCCAATGGTGAAATTCTTGCTGACATAATGAGTGAGACAGCCACTTGCTTTGGTGCCAGTATTAAGTGCTCTTACTCCTAACTACGTTCAACCCAGGGCATTTAGAGACAAGATAATGTTTAAACACATGAGTGGTGGTACTAGCCCCCCTCCCCCCGTAGGGATGGGTAAGAATGATTATGCAATGTCATCTAAAAGTAATTCCATCAGCGTATGTATATTTGTAAATTGCTGTATATTATTGAGTAGTGTGGGTGTAATAAACATATGTTTTCCTTTTTCAAAAGAAAAAGCAAAGACTGAACAATCATTTATTGAGTGTTATTATTGTGTATCGGTGAATGATGATTACTAGTCCACACCGCCTCCCTTGAGTAGACCTTGGACTCATCGTCAATGTGTCTGCTCTGCTCTGTGAGAGTCAATCGCTACAATGGGGTGTTTGCTTCCCAGTGGAGGACAAATGTAGACCAATTACTTGTATAAGCCAAACAACTAAGGACACATTTTCTAACATGTTGTGTGCCATCAGCTCCAGTGAGGGAGACTGCATTGCAGACAAGGCTGTGCATGTGATATGATATGATATGATATAGACATTTAATATAGCCCACAAATCACTCCCGAAGGAGTATCTCAACGCTGCACTGCTAAGAGAAAAGAAACTTCCTAAACAACCCGGTCTTCAAACCCTTCTAAAAGGAAATAAAGTCTGAGCAGGAGCGGAGACTGTTCCAGTGATAGAGGGCAGTGTAAGAAAAAAACACCCCCCGCCCCAATTTGAGGTCTGAACTCGAGGTATAGTCAGAAGAGCCTTTTCCGTTGGCCTAAGGCATCTCAGGGTCGGATGGACAAGTAGGTCGGTGGGATTTGCGAAGTGCCTTATGTGTGTAACAACAGAGTTTAACAAGTATTGGTAATGCAGCGGTTTCGCCTATGTGATGTTTTTATCAATCATCATCCCGTACAAAGGAAAGAGCTCCCTGACAAGTAACACAGGAGTGGGGAGGATGTGGTGCAGTGGCTGGAGCTGCAGACTTGAGAGCTGGGGATCCCAGTTCAAGTCTGTGCAAAGCA
Organism: Lissotriton helveticus; assembly: GCF_964261635.1. Lineage (NCBI taxonomy): Eukaryota > Metazoa > Chordata > Amphibia > Caudata > Salamandridae > Lissotriton > Lissotriton helveticus. The sequence goes on from NC_136059.1 coordinate 347,233,508, forward strand.
ACATACTGTGATTCTGGGCAAATCACTTAATCTCTCTGGGTGACACGTTGCTGTATAAATCTGCTGCCAGAGGAGAAAGCAAAGTGGTACAAAAAGGGGTCGCAAAGCAGATGTTAACAGTATGTTGGATATGGGAAATTGATAAGAAAAGCAGAGGAGGAACGAGAATTGTTAAATGCATGAAAATATGCTACAGCCATCAGAAATGGAGGAAAGGTAAGTGGCAGGCACCAGAACCAATGCAAAACCAGGAAAGAGAGGGGGCGGGATGAAAGAAGAAATACGTATATATTAAAACAATAGATTTCACAAGTTCAGTGCAAGTGCTGTGCAGGCGAAACCTAAAAATGACCAGTTTTCTGAATGGCAGCCAATGGAGCTTTCTTGACATATTTGGACCTTCCTTTTCATGTCATTACCCAGGCAGCCAGCTGAGGAGGATTTGAGTCTATCCTTTAGGTCCCTCTGCACTCAACACTGTTTGTGATGATGGGCAAGGTTGAGCAGAAGCAGCAGAGCAGACTTGCATTTGAAGGTTGCAGGGTCGAGGGCGCTCATCTGCAGTTAGCAGGGCTAACATTGAGACGTCAGGGGTAGACACTGAGGCTTTGCTTCTTGATCCTAATATAGGTATTGCATCGATATAGGGAAAGACTGAGTCTGTGACTAGCAGACTCACTGAGCACATGCACGGACACAACATATGACATGGCTTTGCAAGGAGGAGGATCTTGTATATAGAAGATACTGATGAGAATATATCCTGGCTTGAAAATGTTTTGCAGACAATTGCAGTGAATAACAAGAATTCAGATGTCTGCTGTCGTCGCATCAACATCCGGATGGGGGGTTTTAATTCAACTAATATGGGGCACCCTGATGTCATTGTGAAAACACTGTTGTTGGACCAACTGGGCAGATATTAGATTTCCATGGCTTTCTTGGGCGAGCGGACCCATTGTTCACTGAGCCAGATGCTCCCTCCTGGAGAGCCCCCATAATCTCTTATTGTATGACTTCTCAAATTTCGAGGCCAGTTTCAGTGCTTGATCTTGTCAGAGAGAAGGGTCCCTCCCGGTATCAGAGATCGAAGATCTCTATATACGCTTGCTGTACAGGAGGCCAGGCACAAATTCCTTGATCTTAAGCGCATTGTACACTTAAAGGCATAACAAATGCTGTGTTGTACCTAGCTAGATTGCAGGTGGAACTGTGGGACAGAGCAGGGTTCTTCTCAACAGCAGCAGAGGTGACAGGCATGCAAGAGGTTTTTCAACCCATGTGGGGCTTAGCCTGAGTCTGATTTGGGTTTCAGAAGAGGTTGGGGATGGTACCCCACCAATAAGTGATGTGGGGTAGAGTCACTACAACTATCCCTTTATAGGCACATATACTTGACAGTGAAACCTATGCTATTAGTCTGTTATGCCTATTTTCCTCAATGACTAGTAATTTGTCAATTTATGACCATAACTACCACAATATGGTAGAGGTTTGATGATGTACTAAATAATCCTTTTGGTCTACCATGAACACCATCATGGTCCCGCCCCCATTTTGCATCACTAGATGATTACCCAAAAGGGTTTGGCTTTTGAGTTTGTGGGCACCATGGCACTACAACTTGGGGATTTCAGTGTGGGTGGGGGGTGTTTAAGGATGTGAGTTTGATAATACCAATTTTGGATCCATGCAGTGCACGACAAGAGAATCACAACATCAGTGCAGTATTATACTGGTAACAACAACACATTATACACTACCAACTCAGTCTCATGCCCCCAGGTAACCAGGCAATTAAATTATTGTTCTGGAATACCAGGGGCCTCACAATGGGTTCAAAGTGAGACAGGTTTTGGCATATCGAGAATGCCCTAAAATAGATATTTCCATGTCGCAGAAACTATTCTCCCATATGCTCAGCCACATTAGCCAAAAGATGGAGAGCACATCAGAATTTCCCAAAATAAAGCTGCCAATCAAGGAGGTGTCTGCATTCGAATCCAGAAACATTTTGATTTAAGCTAAATCAGTGCTTGACTAACCGGAGGGGCTGGTATGTTCTCATTGAGGGGATACTATTCGTCTGGGAACTTGTGCTCCTAAATATATATATACTTCGAACATAGTCTGTCCGGGGTACTTCAGGTATATATATGCTCCGTTAAGATGCTCTGATACTGAGACAGTGATATGCAGTGGTGATTTTAATTTAGTCCTTGGCCCTGAGTTAGATCGCTCGAGTCCTGTTGGACCTAGACATACACAGGCAACGTTGACACTTAGTGAAATTATGGATACATATTCCTTAGTGGCTAGATGGCGACACAGACACCCCACAAACACAGAGTTTTCTTTCTATCCCCCGCAGCATAACTGGCTTCATGCATAGACCCTGGATGTTGGATCGTGGATGACATTTCACCATAGGACATTGTCTATTCTTTCACCTGTGAAGTTGAGGCTTACCATGCTGTAGACCCAACCTGGATAACTTAGAGACAGCAGACACTCTACATGACTCAGTATTTCACGATGAAATGGGACATCCATCATAGAATATTTTGAATTTAACAAGGGTTCTGTATCATCCGTGGCCACCCTCTGAGAGGCTTATTAGATTGGAGTTTTGTATTGGCTCCGTGCAATGAGTCAGCGTTTCGAGTCACACTCTTGCTCCTTTACAGCTTCTTTACTCAAGGCCAATGGGCACTAATGGGTTAATGTATTACTCTTTCCAGGTAGGTCTTTGGTATGTGACAGAGATGTCACCTGTCTCTGCTATTGTCTGCACTGGCTACGGACCCACTGAACAGGAAGTTAAGAATGCCACCTTCAGAGGGGTCTGCCTGTATAACGCTACACATTTATTTTGTTCGCAGCTCAGCAGAGAATGTATCCACTCTGATCCGTGAGGTGATAAGAAATGGTAGATACTCCGGAATTCAGGTTAAATTGTATAAAACTGAACTGTTCCTGCTGACAGATTATACTGATACACTGGAGCTATAATTCCCGATTCATTGGGTGAATAACTCTTGTGAAATACTTTGAAATAATTATACATAGAGATCAGGGGAACAACTAGACCCAAAGTTTGGAGGGGCTAATAGGGGTGGCCGACATTGCTTGCGGGTGGGGTTGCAGGCACAGGGCAGGGGGGGGGGGTCCTGCGAGGTGGGGGGGGGGTTACACAATGGAAAACATTAAAAAAAATTAAAACTTACCTTCCCGCCGGCCGGGTCACATGTCTCTGATCCTGCTTTCGATTTTAGGAATAGGAAGTAGGCAGCCAGGCTCCTTCCTCTAAGCCAATCACAATGCTGCAATGCAGCGTTGTTATTGGTCTGAGCGCCATAACATGGCACTCAGCCAGGGGCTGTAGGGGTGGGCATGTTCTCCACCCAGGCTGTAATCCAGCCTGCAAGGATGGGGGGGGGGAGTGCGTATGATTGTTTTGGCAGCCCGAGAGTGCCAGCCAAGCAATCATGGCACACTTGGGAGTAGGCATGCCATTCCGCCCCTGCCCTGCTCCCTGAGCAGAGCAGGCCCAGAAAGAAAACATGAATTGATAATAAGTTGTAGTGTGTTTTATCTAGGTACCTGTATCGATATTCCTATTCTTTGCCCTTGTCCGGTTATAAATCAATAATATCCCTAAAACAGCATAGAAACCCTTTTCATAATTCAGTCATAGCGCATGCTGTCACATTAAGCAAGCCTATTCCTCCAGCCCCCTAGAAAGCACACCGAGTTCTTAAACAAATCCAAGCCTCCAGCAACCTGGGAAATCCCCGCTGCTTTGTTTTGATTTCGTCCGAGAACTCCTGTAAAGCACTGTAAGAACGACCAGTTCTTAGTGACATCTTTATTGACGTCTTATGTCCAGCCTTACGTCAAACCCGGCACCTTTCAGGTATAAATATACCAACGTTGCCTTAAGCAAACACACGGTGGTGATGAATCTGGAGCAGCTACAACTTGCCCGAGAGCCCAGCTGATGCGAGAGCCCACAGACGCTGCCCCTCCCTTTTGACGCGCTGAGAAAGACGCTGTCTTTTCTCCTGCCGAGAAATACAGCCTCCGCCGTTTCCAGCCTACCCTTGCGGGTGACTGGGATACCGAGTCCTGAGAGAGAGATACCAGCCCTCCTGCCTTCTAATACCCAGGTACTGAACTGACTAAACCCTTACAGAGAATTCTTGAGTCAGATTCTTGGCAAAACAAACTTAACTTAAACTGCTACTTACTTACTCCCTCCCACGTATTAGGCTTAGGTCAGGTACACCGGGGTAGACATAGTTAGAAGCACCAGTTGAGTACGATTAGTCAATGTATATATGTATGTTTCTATTTTATCCATTTTAAAGTATCATATGGCTAAGAAATCATATCAATGCTTTTTCATAATCCTGCTCTTACTGTATGCACTTTACTTAACTATAAGTATTGCAATTGTAGCAATTCATTTCTCTTGTATGAGGAAAGAGACTGCTCAATAAATAACACCTTTTATTGAAAACGCCCGTCTCTCTTTTTCTCTGCAATCTGGTGAAACTAAGTACGCACCTTTGACTGAGTGAAATAGCTGTCTTTTGTTTTCACACGACTCTAGAGATATACTCTTATTCAGGGAGAGCAAAGTTGTCATGTTTTATGGTTGTCAGAAACTAAATCCTTTCTTGTCTATCCAGGGAGGTTAAACTCCTCCACGCTTATTCGAGAAAGTTTCTAGTGAACTCTGAGCTAGCTGGCACAAAACTTGAGTCTAATATAGTCAGTAGAGACCTAGTTAACCTCAGTCCTACGTCTACACTACTGAAGATATTATTCCAATGCGCAGAGCCTATTGGGACTATAGGAACTACACTACATGGCGCCCAATGTTTGGTAAGGCGATAAATCTAATGCAAGACGTTAGAGTAACTCAGTCATGCTTTTTCACACAGACCCTTTCTCCCGTAAATACTCCAAAGACGTCTGGAGTGGGTAAAAGGTTAAAATCCGCCGGAACTTAGTAGGAAGAGATTTCTATGTATAGTTTTTGGTTTATTCAACGTTGAAGGATACAGTGTTCCAAAATATTGTGCACCTAATCTTTGTTTCCTTGAAAACCTGATCTGCAACAAAAAACCTTCCTGTCAGTAAAATGTCAGACGGTGAAGGAGATAGGGAGACAGCTAGAATAGCAGCTCAACTCCTAGCGGAAGACACAAGTCTCCTACAGCAAGACCCGGATGCAATACTCATCCCGGTCAGCATAAGAAAAACTATAACTCTTAAACTAATAGAAAATGGACTGACATCGAGAGGTGGTACAGTCATATTCGTAATTGAGGCACATGAATATCGGCAGACAGAGGTATTCTATTCATGGATAAACTTTCCAGCAGCAAACGCTGTCACGCAGCAAACGCTGTCACACATGAGTTCCACTATTACAAAATAGAGGAACCACCGGATATCTACACTCCCTTCGAGGAGGTGGAAATCCCACTAAAATACCAAGAGCACCTGCTCTGGTTTAAAGGCGCCCTAAAACATAATAATCACATCACCAGGCTCGGTCCACTAGGTAGACTAGGAGCAACGTGGCCGGTTCTAGCCAGCTACACACCACATCCAGACATCGAAAAAATGTCAATACCAGAACTTTTAGCACAGCTAAAACAACTGATTAAAATACATAGACAATTAGTCCAATATGTAATGCGGACTTCAACAGTCCAACCAGCTATCAACATTCCACAGCTGACCCCTCATCAGGGGAACACAAACAAAATTACACCACAGAACATACAGTCATGTCTGGGTAAAGTACCCATAAAACGGGAACAAATTCCATTCTGGTTAGCACAAAAAATCACTCAAATAGAGGCAGTATTTCCGGATACTACCCCTACTAAGAAACACAGAATTCTGACTATCTGTCTTCCAATGGGGATCGCACCACATGTGGAGGACTGTGACACTTGGGGCACAGTCTTTGCTTCCATTTACACAAAAACACATGGTGTTCCGTCCATGGCGGTAATACCCGATGTGCTAAAACAGATTCAAAATGAATACGGTCCAGAACCTGCTTTAACTCTGGGTATGAAATTACTGAAAGACTTCAAGCAGGTCTCAGCTTTATTATTATCTAACATAAAAGGAGAAGCAGCATCTGTGGCGATCCGTCAGAAATTGAAAGAAACAGATATAGCAGAACAGCCATTTGAACTTGCCAGAATCATAGATAAATCCTATGAAGAGCTAGGAAGAGATAGTTTGGGTGGGAAACCAGTAAAACCCCAACTAACTGAAAATCCTGAAAAAATATTTATTAAAAATAATCTAAACACTCCAAAAAAGAGCTGGGATGGAAATAAACAATCCACTCCCAAAGAAAAAAGATTCCAGTCCAGAGGAGAGTCTCCTCGGCGGAGAGAAAGATCTCCGGACCGAGGACACAAGTCTCACCAGAGAGAGCCCTCTGAGAAAAGATACAACCTTAGAAATAGGGATAATTTGAAGAAACCTGATAGATATCAAGATGTTGATACAGGTCCCTCTCGATCTTTTCAGACTTCCTCGCAGAAATCGGAAAGAAGAGGACGGTCAGAACACAGGGAAGAGCACGTCAAGTCCAAAGACAAAGAACCTGCTCATCAAAGTAAAAAACTAGAATTTCCAAAAAAGATGGTAGCCAGCATTAAAATAATCAAACATGCCGAGGATCCTGAGGACACAGCTGAAAAACGGAGAGTGGGCTCAGACAATGCTAGACAGCGCAGCAGAAGTGAGCATAGCTCGCAAGATCCTGATGAATCATCTGGAGACAGTGGACACGAATGAATACATTCAAGTGGAAACTGCAGACACCAGAGTTAGCAAACCTCATAAAATATACAAAATAACATTACGTATAGAGGAAGATAAGACCAGGAAAATAAGGGGTCTATTTTGGGATAACCTCTCCAAAGGCTATGACATCCTTTTAGCTGAAAAAGACTGGCCACCGGAGTTTGTCAGGGAGTGCCCTCATGGCGAAGAAATGATTATGCCTGCCTTCTCAAATCACATTCCAATTCATAAAAAATATACACTTGCAAGAAGGTGGGCAGTAGCCCAAGCTCCTGCATTATATAAAAACCATGTTGGATGGGATGAGGACTCTCCTCCTCACAAAATCCAGTTAAAATGTCAACCAACTGCACAGAGGCAGTACCCAATTAAGCAAGAAGCTAAAAAACAGGTCAGGGAAATTTTAGATCAACTTGAATACCAGGGGGTGATTGAAACATGCACCTCTCAAATGAACAATCCTTTGTTTCCTGTCTCCAAGCCAGACGATTCATATCGTCTAGTTTTGGACTACAGACACCTTAACTCATGTTGCAAAACGTTTGCAGTACAAAACTCACACAGTGCAGCACTAATGAATAACATCGTGCGCAAAAAATACAAAACAACATTAGACATCTCTAATGGATTCTTTTGTCAAAATATAGCACCTGAAAGCAGGTATTTGACCGCTTTCTCAATAATGGGCTCGCAGAGAAAATTCTGTCGACTCCCGCAGGGGTTCAAGAACAGCCCAGGATTATTCTCAGCAAGAGTAACAGAGTTACTACAAATATATGATGATGAGGCATTATCTTATGTTGATGACATCTATCTAACAGATGATGACTTGGATACTCACTTGAAAAGAGTGAACACCATAATACTTGGGTTCGCAGCAGAGGTTTACAAATTCAACTTTAAAAAGTCACGAATTGCCCATCTAACTGTCCTGTTTTTAGGATATGAATTATCAAGTGCAGGCAAAAGCCTGGCAGACAATTTCTTAGAGAAATGTGCTGTAATCCAAGCACCAAGAACGCTGAAAAACTTACAATCAATTCTAGGTTTCCTGAATTTTGGAAGAACTTACATTCTAAATTATGCAGAGAGGGTTAAACCTCTCTATGAACTAATAAAACCAGATTTTAAAATAATCAATTGGACTCAAAAACACACAGAAATTTTGAGATCATTGCAAACAGACATGTTAGCTAAAAAAAATTGCAAACACGCGATAACACACGCAACCTTGTAATCCGAGTCATCACAGGAAGATGCAGATTCACGTACCTAACCTCTAATGAGGGAGAAAAGGTACCAATAGCATACAAATCACATTTGTACACAGAAGCTGAAAAAACATTCAGTATTAAGGAAAACATTGTACATGCGGTTCAAACAGCTGTAGCAAAAGAAAGAGACCAAGCTGAAGGCAGACGGATTACTGTTAGAACAGCAGAATCAGCCTTTGAGGCATTAACAAGCCCATGTAATTTACCTACTGTGGCATTAAATCCAAAATGGATACAATGGGAAAATTCTCTTGCTACAGACAAAGTGAAATACTATTTTGACCCGGAAATGAAAAAATTCAAAAATCTAGAATATGAAAGAGAATATCCTCTGCCAATCGACATTCTGCCCATACAACAGTACGCCTGTGTAATATATACAGACGGACATGCACAACCCTCAGTTTGGGGAAAACAAGCCTATAATGCCACATGCGAGATTGTTAAATACGTGTGGCGCGGAGGTAAATTGAGACCTCCGGTAACAAAATCACACTCTGTAGAGAACAATTCAGATAAACAAACTGAAGTAATAGCATTAAAAATGGCGCTAGATAATGCCGATCGCGAATTCCCGACACTAATAGTGTGCGATTCGTATTACTGCGTCAAATCATACAATAACGACTTGCAGAACTGGGTTCAAAACGGTTACAAAGATGACACAGGTGCCACAATAAAGCAAAAATCGCTTTGGGAACAAGTAGTTCTTTTACAGAAAGAACTACCAAAGACTCACGTGATACATTCATTGAGTCATGAATGTGATGACGTTCACGTTTCAGGGAATTAATTGGCTGAGACAGCCACAGCGGAAGCAACTAAGCTGGCTTCCGTAGCTACAAAAAAGCGTTCAGGAAAATACGTAGACGGGGAAACGATGCTGGCGGTAAAAACGTCATCAAAAGGCGACTGTTCAGCGCTACCTGTCAACTATCCACTCAATTATACATACGTAATCGATGTAAACTCCGTTCCTTTTGCTCAAATCCCTGGAGTGGGGGATAGAGTGATTCCAAACACAAACAGGAGAAACTTATTAGTGGCAGACGCACATATGGGTGAGGGTCTAAGACACCTCAAGATTAAGGATTCTCTTAAAAATTTACAATCAATATACTGGTGGCCAGGAATGAGCCTGCAAAACTACAAATTTGCATTTTACTGTCAAAACTGCAACAGAGACCGCAGTGGCGAAATGTCTGGAGTACTACCAATGCCCTTCTTTTAGAGATAACAAGAATACCAATACAAAATACCCAGAAAAAATGCATCCCATTAATATTATTTAAGACTAGTGTCACTTAAAATGTAGACCCCAGCTCTCGGCTGACGTCTGAACTGTTATAAAAGGTTTGCGAGTCTATAGCGGCATAGACGCAATTGGCATGCTACATTCTGACCAGGGTCCTGCTTTTAGCTCTCGAGCTTACGAGGAGGACATGACCAGCATGGGCATTGCATTGCGGGAATCTTATCACTTCCTTCCTGAGGGAAATGGGATGGTGGAAAGAAAAAACCGAGACATAAAGCAATCTATAACGGCAAAGGTATTAGGTTCGGGGGCTGGGTGGGTCAAACATTTAATAAGTGTCCAACGTAGTCTTAATAATCTGCCAAGAAATTCTCTAAAAGGTTTCAGTCCATACGAACTATTGTTCGGGACTAGAATGCATATCCAGGATCTCGATAGTCAAACTTCAGTGGTAGAAAGAAAATGCTTTGTTATCAAAGATCGTTTGGTTATTTTACAGGACTTAAATGAAACAAGAAAAAACCTGAGCAACATAAAGTTGAAACAACAGCCAACAGCCACTGAAGAGAAACTACCTGTCCCAGCAAGGCCTGTCTGGATTCCAAAGTTTGGGGATCTGGTCAGAGAGAAAATCGCGGTGAAGAAGGAATTTGGGCCTTCTTACAGAAAAGCAGCACCTGTCTTAGCTGTCAACGGAACAAGATCAGTTGTACTACCGCCCCTTGCTGGTAAAAAGGAGAACCGAGTTATATCCATCGACCTGGTTCAACCACAATCATGTGGCCAATAATAAGTAGTAGTCCAAGTGGACTCCCAAGAAGTAGCATAACACCAAAGTTTGCTACAAATGAAGAGGTTCAAACTGAGAGACTAATCACATTTGATAAACCTACAGTGAATCAACAAGGACTATGCAACAAAGCCATGGAACTTATGCCTCTTGAAACCCAATTTGTAACAATTCGTCAAGAAACACCTGTCTACAACGATGTAGCCACAGACTATACTAAAGAAACAAAGACAAATCCAGAAGCAATTCTAATAATTGACAGAACTGCATCAGGCTACTTCATCAATCTCGATGACTTCTCTGAGGATCCGAGCGCACCTGAGGAACAGCCGACAAAAACAACAACTTTTAAAGACAAGACTAAGGAACTCTTTCATCAACTAAAAGAAACCTATCTGATTTCCCCATCGATTGAATTTTGGGTGGTGCTAGGTGTACTTTTCCTCCTGCTTTGGCTCATCATGGTGCTATGCTTGGGACACTTCATTGAAGGAAAACATGTTACAATGGACACAGCAAGCCAGAATATCAACCTGGTCCTAAAGCCACACAAGTCTTCACACATCGAGAAAAGAGAACTTTCTTCAGTAAACTTCACAGCAAATCTGATACCCGGCGGGGTAGCATGGGACAAAACAGATTACGATATATATGGCCCGGTCGAGCTCTTGAAGTATCCTCATCAATTTAAGGTTTCATTAAGTGACTTTGTAAAACCGAGTACATTCTCTGATGATTGGGATTTTGAAAGTAGTAATGATATGATGTCAGACTTAGTTATGTCAGCAAAATTTACAGAACATGATTATTTACAAGGTTCATCGAATTATGATCAGATGTACTGCTACAACCACTATGGTAACCATTATTTGCATAAATCTGCTCAACCTAGAAATGTTTTAAATTATAATCAATGGGAACATTGTGCAACTCCACCAAAAGGTAGTTCAAAAACATTCTATGAGAAATTCCCATACTTCTCAGGGTTTAACACAAGTAAAGCAGAAACGTTTTATTTCAAACTGTTAAATAAGACAGGAATGAAAACAATGCTGACAAATACAAAATTATTCTATGCAGAAACATTTTTTGAAAAAATGAATACATTTGGTTTTAATTTTTGGAAAAATAACATTGAAACAAAAACGATCTGGGGTACTAAAGATTGGCAAGTGCAAGGTATAGAATCATTATTCAGAGCCTGCATGATCCGAGAACAAATTATATTTTTGAATGACACAATTCAACAAACAACCTGTCTTGGCCTAGCCAAAATTAAAGACTTAAACAAACCGTCTATTCCAAAGCCAACTCCTGACAGTAATAGCACTACAGAGGTTGAGATAGACGTATCCCATATTTTGAACCAAAACAGTACACATTCTGATTGGAAAAAAATGTTGATCTGGCCCACAGACACAAATAACTGTCAAGATAGATTCCTGAACAAAATACAGGGGTTCAAATTGACCAGGCCAGACCCTAGATACTCCCAGCGACAACATCCAGGGATAATAACAACATACAGTGTAGGAAAACTCTGCCTTGAATGGCTACATACATCCACACTGGCGGAAATTAAGCAACACTTAACTTTACTTAAAGAAGGTGCTGACTTGCGTGATTTCATTATGGGACCACGCAAACAGCGTCAAAAACGTTTCATAGCGGCCTCTATATATGCAGCTTATAACGAAGTTTGGAAAGAAACTCAAATTGAAACAGCAAAGAAAATACGGGAAATTGACCGTATTAATTTGGAAAAATCACTTTCTGTTGTGGACAATGGGTTAATGACTCTATCTTCCAGAATATATTCACTGGACAGTATTGTATCATCTGCAATCGATATAATAGACCAGGACATGCTAATGTTACAACATGGTCAGTCCCAATTGCGTTCTATTGTACAGCTTGGCTGGACGTTACAAAATCTGCGTTCAGGCTACGTGCCTTGGCGTTTAATCAACACAACGTCACTATTCTCTATCTTTAACCTTACTGATATACAAATCAGCTTGGCACAAAAAGGAGCAGAATATACAATTCTGAGCATTGAAAAACTTGAGAGATTACCATTGACAATGTCAGAACGACCTGTTATTGAATGGATAATACATGGAATCATAACTATTCCGATAACAACTTTCCAATTTCGATACTGCCAAAAGTATATACAGGCAGGCCAGTATGAAAGGTTGGGTAAAGGGTACATCAAGTCATCATGGAAATTACCTTACACACACACATGTTATAGTGAAAAAGGACAGAATGTATTTCTTAGTGGTGATAATTGTGAAAAATCACTAAGTGGTATACTTCTGTGTCAGGGTATAAATCTACATGGGGCCTGTGAGGGGACTTCAAATAACCTTTCGTGTCACCAGCTTGGCACACATGCAATTCGAATAGAGCCATTCTTTAGACGGCTTTCGAACGGGAGCTACATTCTAATAGTGGACCACAGATGTTGTGGCCTGGTGCCAGGAAAAGCTTATCTGGTAAGCGTAACGTCCAGGGTCACTTGCTGTATGCAAGTATTGTATCCCAACGACACTCCAGACAGGGAGGGAAAAATTTGGCCCAGTTTGAAAATCTCTTCTATTCGAATTGATACTTTAAGCAGAATAAAGTCTGTTCTTCTACAGACGCCAGTGCACTTGACGTCATCAAAAGAAACGTATGATCTCCAAGTTGCAAGGACAACGGCAGAGATACATAACCTTTTATCAACAAATTGCCCCCTACACTTCGCAGAAATGCTAAACGAAATCTTAAACATTTCTGATACGAATGGTATCGCGAGTGTATTTAAGACAATTTTTTCGGGACTGTTGACACCTTTCAAAGCAGTCCTGGGCATCTTTCCTAATTTTGTCCATTCACTCTTTGACGGCCTTCCACTCCTGTTGGGACTCGTAGCAGGCATTTTATTTTTGATACTCCTGCTTCGTTATGGCAAGCCATGTCACAGACAAGACTCCAGCAACAATGGAAGAAACGATCCTAGCTATACGCTATCGGGACCGCATAACTAAAGTCCTTGGATTAGCCCAGCAAAGAGATCTGAATATGACCTGGTTTATTTCATTCAGACCCATCTGGAAGAACTATATCTTACCTGTGTTAAGATGTATGCTGTGCGGAGAAGAATGCGTGTTAGACATCTGTCTCACACTACAATCAGAAGTACCATTGGATACAGATACTTTGCTAAGTCCAGTAAAAGGCTCATGCATCGTGTTGTCCCCAGTGGTTACCCATCCTGATGACGGCATTCGTTGAGACTTCACCACTGCGATTGAAGGGTAGTGAAGTGCAAGATGAGAGCAGCATTAACCAGGTACGACCTTCTGTGAGCACTGCTGATCATGTCATCGATGATAGCAATCATTCTCACGACTGCACAGTTGCGGCATTTTCCAACTTAGTCGAACTTTCACCTGAAGCGGTAAACTGCTTTTTTGAAAGTCTGCCTGAAATGATGTTCTCCCCTGAACAGAAAGAATAAACTTTTAAGCAAACGAGCACTCAGCGTTCCCTGAACTCTGAATTTGGCCTTCAGCTTTGAAAAACAAAAGCTACTGCAAATATTTGGAACTGTTTTGACTTCTTCCCATGAAAAAACTAATTTTTTTTTCCCCCGATTCCAAAGTATTTACCTTTTTTTTGGCACTCATCCTCTGCTTAAAGTAGAACTATTCTTAGAGAACAGAGCTTCTATTTTTAGGAACCCTAGAGACAATATATTACCTCAGCCTCTAGCATATTTACAAATAACTGTATTTATATGTGATGAAATGGTCTCGCACTTTTCTTTTCTGTATCAAGAGCCATTTCATGTGTAATTTTCGCAAATCATTTATGCTGATATATATGTGCATCCTTACTGAATGATTACACTGCTTGAAAGCGCACAGTACCTATACTCATTTTTCGTGTATTTCGCATATGCCATTTCAGATGCAAAAAATGTATTTTGGGGTGGATCGGTATACACATGCACCGTTAGATATGTTTACCATTGCTTAGTTTAGTAATTATGGACATGAATTCGTGGAGTGGGTGTAGTGTGTTTTATCTAGGTACCTGAATCGATATTCCTATTCTTTGCCCTTGTCCGGTTATAAATCAATAATATCCCTACAACGGCATAGAAACCCTTTTCATAATTCAGTCATAGCGCATGCTGTCACATTAAGCAAGCCTATTCCTCCAGCCCCCTAGAAAGCACACCGAGTTCTTAAACAAATCCATGCCTCCAGCAACCTGCGAAATCCCCGCTGCTTTGTTTTGATTTCGTCCGAGAACTCCTGTAAAGCACTGTAAGAACTACCAGTTCTTAGTGACTTCTTTATTGACGTCTTATGTCCAGCCTTACGTCAAACCCGGCACCTTTCAGGTATAAATATACCAACGTTGCCTTAAGCAAACACACGGTAGTGATGAATCTGGAGCAGCTACTACTTGCCCGAGAGCCCAGCTGATGCGAGAGCCCACGGACGCTGCCCCTCCCTTTTGACGCACTGAGAAAGACGCTGTCTTTTCTCCTGCCGAGAAATCCAGCCTCCGGCGTTTCCAGCCTACCCTTGTGGGTGACTGGGATACCGAGTCCTGAGAGAGAGAAACCAGCCCTCCTGCCTTCTAATACCCAGGTACTGAACTGACTAAACCCTTACAGAGAATTCTTGAGTCAGATTCTTGGCAAAACGAACTTAACGTAAAGTGCTACTTACTTACTCCCTCCCACGTATTAGGCTTAGGTCAGGTACACCGGGTAGGCGTAGTTAGAAGCACCAGTTGAGTACGATTAGTCAATGTATATATGTATGTATCTATTTTATCCAATTTAAAGTATCATATGGCTAAGAAACCATATCAATGCTTTTACAGTATTATTTCATAATCCTGCTTTTACTGTATGCACTTTACTTAACTATAAGTATTGCAACTGTAGCAATTCATTTCTCTTGTATGAGGAAAGAGACTGCTCAATAAATAACACCTTTTATTGACAACGCCCATCTCTCTTTTTCTCTGCAATCTGGTGAAACTAAGTACGCACCTTTGACTGTGTGAAATAGCTGTCTTTTGTTTTCACACGACTCTAGAGATATACTCTTATTCAGGGAGAGCAAAGTTGTCATGTTTTATGGTTGTCAGAAACTAACTCCCTTCTTGTCTATCCAGGGAGGTTAAACTCCTCCTCGCTTATTCGAGAAAGTTTCTAGTGAACTCTGAGCTAGCTGGCACAAAACTTAAGTCTAATATAGTCAGTAGACACCTAGTTAACCTCAGTCCTACATCTACACTACTGAAGATATTATTCCAATGCGCTGAGCCTATTGGGACTATAGGAACTACACTACAAAGTATTATCATTTTATATTTCCTTTCCACTGCTCGAAAGCAGTGGAGCAACACTCCTCCGCCATAGCGGAGGTGCAACCACTGGGGACTAACACTGGTCGCATACAGTGCAACAGTCTTTTTTGGCACCCCTTACCCCATTTCCTCCTTTTCCATAAATTCCCTCACTACCACTCACCAACAATGGACTTTATCTCTCTTTAGCACCTTTCTGAAAAACATTACTTTTTTTATAGCCCTACCTACGGTTTACTCACAATCAGTTCTGTGATCTGCATGGTACACATTCTTTGTAGCAGGCACATTAACCCTCTGTGCTGTTGTGTGGATAGTGTGAAAGTAGGGTAAGAGGAGTGACTGCCGGGTGAGTGAGGTGACCATATGAATTTAGGTGCGGATGTTAGTGTAGAGTGGAACAAATTAGTGCATGGTAAGTAATGGGCTTGTTTGAGTAAGATTGCATATTGAGCAGTGAGGGGGACAGGTGAGTGAAGTTTCACATGAGTGCATGGTGAGTAGTGTGCTTGTGTGACTGCAGGGTGAGGTATAGGGTGAAGAGCGCAAGTGCATTGTGATTGCAGAACGATCACTGTGAGTACCGGGTGAGCGAGTGAATGGTGTAAGTGCATGATGATCAGTGTGAGTGCATTGTGGTTGCTGTGAGTGCAGGGTGAGTGTGAAAGTGAAGGGCGAGAATGAGGAGTGTGTCTGGGAATGCACCCTGCATTGAGAAAACACTAGAAGTAATTCAGCATGTTATTGATGGCGGCCTGGGCTTTAAGATACAAGATAAACTATTGCTATTATGGCATTAATCATGGATCGAGGGTGGGGGAAATAAAAAATGTGCTAATCCTACAACAAGTTTCCAGTCTTATGATTAGGGTTGCCAGCTCATTATTTTGATGTCCCAGACAGTACAAAAACAAGCATAGGCATAGCCAATAGGTCGCACCTTTGGGACCTTATAAGTGTTTAGCAAGATATATTTGGAAAGAAATTGTGTGTTTGTGTGCGCTTGAGCAAGAGACAACAGAAGACTAGATACAGAGATTTTTCAAAAAGAGCAGCAAAGAGACGAGGGGAAATGGTGAGAGGAAGAGTGAAAGAGATAAACAGAGGAGCATAGAAATAAGAAGAGAAAGGGTGACAGAGGAAGTGTAAAAGGGAGAGAAATTAATATATAGGAAAGGGGAATTGAGTAGAAAATACATGAAAACTAGCGCCCATAATGTGAGAAGTTGGCCTGGCATGTACTGTCCACTATTCTAGAGGGCACCTTGCACCAGTCCAAATAACCCTTATTGATGGTAGGTTTAAGACAACCTTTATAGAAAGCTATCCTAGGGGTAGCTGTGGAGAGCAGCCTTCAGGCTAAGTCTTGAAGGAATGTAGAGCAGCTTGTTTTACCAGTCTATAATCTCATGAATGACCAAATGAAAGGAGAACCACACCAGGTATATAAAAAATGTATATGTATTTATTCTAAACACATCCTTCTAGTGTCTTTCTGAGGCTAGAGTCAAAAGTACACAAGTAAACTTAATTAGCACATAGTAAATTAGCACAGTATACGTTTTGCCCTAGGGGCCTCACAAACCATATACGAAGAAAGTGGTATAAAAACCAAGAGGGACATAGGACAAGACCTAGGGACTGTAGAACCGCTGGGGCAACCAGGAACCACCCAAGGTAGGGATGCAGGAGACCCATTAGGGATGCATGCAGTGTCTAAACACAGTCGCGAATCACCATTGACTTCTATGGAGAAAGTGACTTATAAGTTTATATGTGTCTGTATATATAGGTAGATATAGGTATACTATATCTTAGTAAGGGGTGCTTACACCACTTACCCAGGCTGCAGTAGCAGACCTGGGGTGCCATTTTGGAAGGCTTCCCAGGGGTGGCATAATACATGCTTCAGCCCCTGGTAGGCCTCTGGGTAACTATGCCCTTGGTACCTAAGGTACCACATACTAGGGACTCACAAGGGTAACCCAGTAACCAATCTGGAGGGGTACCTAATGTACATGCAATCAGTTTAGAGAGAAAGCAGCTAGGCTGGGGTCCTGGTTAGCAGGGCCCAGCCAGACTAAATTCGATAAATCAGTGAAACACAGCAAAAAGTGGGGGTAACCATAGTAAGCAGATTCTACTCTCCTACACATAATTCATCTGAAAGCCTTGTGGCTCTTCTGACGCAACACAACCTTCCCATGGGCGCGTCATAATCCCACTGTGCTCTGCAAGTAAATGGGTATAGTGTGAGGGGACTGGGAGCATGATGTACAGCAGAGAAATGGTGAACCACCCACGGTCCCACTGGACCCTCCAGCTGAACTGGTCTGCGCCATTGTAAGGTGCCCCCCAATTACTTTGTAAAACACGTACACCAACCACAGGCAGCTGTACGCAGAGCACCGGTTTCACCAGGTAAAGGGGCAGTGGGGGACTTACTGGGTAAGATGCAGTTGGAAGCCCCACTTGCTACCTGTGAACTTGTTCTCCCCCAACAAATGAACATGTGTGAGAAATAGAGTTACCAGAGGGAGTGGGGGGCATAAGAGAGGCGAGGAGGTGGAGTATGCAGGGCAGTAGAGATCCTTCACCACCCTTAACTATGCTCCCGGCCACTTACTGTCTATACCGACAGTCAGCCCGCAGCCTGGGTGTGCCCCTTCACGGCGTGAATACGGAACGCATACACTATTCTTATGCTTTTTTAAATTAACCTGGCGTCTAGTTCCTGGTATCGGGTAAATACAAGGATCTCATCCTGCCCCCGCTAAGGCTAGCTCGACCGCTCTGTCGACCCAGCCCCACCCTTTCCACATCCGTGCGTGGCCTCACTCCCATGTGGTCTCCTCCCCCCACCAAAGAGCTGGACTCACTCTTCCAAGAAACTCACACCAACCTCAGAGTAACGCTCTAAGTTACCCGTCAATACCTATTCTACCATACCTAGAGCGACCAGCTGAATCTGCCCAGCCAATTTTGCCCCATATACCGAGCCAATTTACATCCTGCTAACAAACTAGAACGAGGAAATTATATTCAGGGTGACCAGAATTCCAAAGCAAAAACTGGGACATTTTCCTCACTAGAACAATGACAAAAATTTAGCTCCAACCGAGTGCACATGACGACAGTGCTCCTTAGCAGATAATTAACAGAAGAGGCAGTAAGAACAGAAATGAAATGCAATTTTAAAGCCACTAACATGCCTGTTAATTAAATTACTTTCTTATAAACAGCTACCAACTATCTCTGCTTTGCAAAACAGAAAAATATGCCTCCCACCATTCTCCATCGACCCTCTCTAAAACCGGGACATGATGTAAAAATTTAGTGAAATCTGCCGGGACAGCTGATGAAAAAACGAGTCTCTCTGGGCAAATCCAGGACGCCTGGTAACCCTAATTATATTACCCAGATGGATGACCGATACTCCCTTTTCGGCCAATACAGCAATGCTGTTGTTTCTAAGCCCCCGTATATTGGGTGTACTGAGGAAAATTAAGGGATTAACCCGCATTACACTTTTGGGCAATTAACGAATGCGGCATTAGTACCTGTTTCCTCCTCCTGAAAACCACAGACAGCTCCGTCTTGGCCAACTGTACTAGTACACAAAGTAATAATGATGTACTCTGTTTTTTTAGAAAACTACCACAAAATAAATTCATCGTCCGATATGGGTATCGTTATAAGCCAACTTCGCCAAAGCCCCCTCCCGAAAACCCACCATGCCACACTCCGTCTCGCTCCTTTCGACAACGCTCCTGAGGCTAGGGTAAGGTCCAAGGGGACAAAGAGGTGCTATGAGGGCAAAGCAGGCATAGTGAATGTGTGGGAGAATTCGCTGAGTGTTGGATTGAGGCACCGAGGGTTTATAGAGGGAACATGGTGGCCTGGGGGGTGGGGAAGAGATAGGGTTGAAACACGGGCAATGCGGGGTGAAGGTTTAGGGTCAAGGAAGTAGTGTGCAGTGCACTTAAGTTTGAGGTTCAAACCAGGCAGTGAGGGCTGTGAGGGTGCAATGAGGGTCAGACAGGGACTGAGAGGACTATAATAGGGCAGTTAGAGATGAGGTGAGACAGTGGAGAGATTTGTCTAGAGGTTGCAATGAAGGTTTCAGTGAGGTTTGGAGGTGAATGTGTTGTAGTGAGAGGTTTAGTGAGTGCGGGAGAGATGGGTGTGTTTCAATGAGAGCTGTAGTGAATGCTAGAGTGGCAGGTGTAGCAATGAGGGTTTTAGTGAGTGGTACAGTGGGAGTGAGTTGGAGTGAGTGCTGAACAGCGTCAGGTGATTCCCCATTCCTCCTGTACAGCACTGTGCGCTGAACTTTTACCTGTCCCTTTCGTTCCACACATGTCTGAATTACACTGCCTCAGGGCATCCCTGACACACATTCTTGACACACAGGTACTCAGGCGGCAGACGCAGCCTTGTGACACGCTTTGGGAATCAGGCGTGCCTGTGAGCTTGAAGCCTTTCGCCACCCCTGGTGTGCAGTTTTTCTATATGTGTAAGCGGCGCGTCAGCAGGGATGATGAAGTGGATCGAAGCTTGAGGCTGGTGCTCTTCAGCGCCGTTCCAGGCTTGTTGGTCTTCCTGCAGCGGGGGCCTCGTGAAAGAGGGGAGAATCTCCTGTATACTTTCAGAATCATCTATCACCGGATCCATAGCACACACACACACAGCAAACATTGAAATAACATTGAAATAACAAGCCCGGGCGCCTCGCGCTGAAAGGAGGCAGCAGGGGAAGGGGAGAGAGGAGGGGGCTTGCGCTTCCCTCGCGGAAGCGAGAAAACATATGTTGCCAGCGGAGTTGTTACTCAGTTAAACAAAACTCCAGATAATCTTCTGGATGAATCCCAAAAAACTTAGTCCGCTCCCAAACAAATAGGGCGCTCCAGTTTTGATGATAAAAGGAACCACACAAACAAGTCAGAGCAAATAAATAGATATGAACAAAGCAACAAGAGACCTCATTGGGCTGTACTTAAAGACACGAACATAAATCAAAAAAAGGTCCCCTCCATTTGTGTCACAACACCAACCACCAATGCAACCACAGGGAAAAGTATCACCATATTGTCTGACCATCAAACCCCGGGAAAAAGTGACCAAAAGAACCACAGGCAAATAAGAATAAAGGCTGATAGTCATATGGATGACCAACCGAAACTCAAAATACACATTGACATTAATGGCACGCAAGCATCAAAAGAGATTGTAAATGTGGAAAGAATAGGTCCATGCCCTGGACCAGTGATTAAATCCAGTGGGCACCGCCAAGAACAGGCGGAATCTAACATATTAGGCCATGAGGCAAAAGCCACGACAAATACGCCACTAGTACTAACTCAGAATGAAATGTACAATCAAATAGGGCAAAATCTCCACCTCAATGCAAAGGGTTACGATGATCAGAAATCTACTAATAATGAAAAAGCCCAGATCAGTAGCAAAATACCCTCTGAGATGCAACTAGCCACAGCGGGGAAGATACTGTTTATTCCCTGTTACGAGCCTCAAGGCATCCAAGACTTCTTAAACCGAGGGAACATTCTCCACCTCACATCCTCCATCCCCAGCCTAAGCCACCTAACGTCGGCTGACCTATTATCAATCGAATTCGTCACGTTAGGAGAGAATGCCCTCAGGGAAGGCACACTTACCACCTGGAGGAGCCAAGAAGTGGTAAGAAGCATCCTCGCAGAAGTAAGTAAATTTGAAGAGTGGGGAATTTCTCTGAAAGAACAAACAAAAAAGGGCTATCAGTCACCCCTGCTAAAAAGATGTAGAAAAAGAGAAGACTACACTACCCTGACCACTCATTCAATATTACATGGTGCCAGGGGGGCTGAAACATCAATCAATAGTCACCAGAGACAAATACAGGGCGTTAATGGCAATTGAACCTATTATGAACCTGGTAAAATTGAAGAAAACGTTATAAAACTGCTCTCCTGGAACATCGCAGGAGCAAAAAACATCCTAAATCATAGCAGGAAAACAGCTACCTGGGATCAATATGACATCATAGCGCTGCAGGAAACTTGGTCAACTGAGCCAATTGATGTACCAGGAAGATTATGTTTCCATGAAAACGCGACACGCTTTCAGCGCTATGGCCGCGCAAGGGGAGGTCTATCTATTTATGTTTCCACCTCATTAAAGATCAATGTCTTGCAAATGCCTGCCTCAGCAACGGATATGCAAATCATTAAGCTGGAGAGCATAATTAAATGCGTGGCAAGGACAATCGTCCTAATCAACATATACGCCCACCCGAAAAAACTGCAAAAAAAAGAACTGTTCCAACGTGTAGTTAATGTTGTAACTTCCATCCGTCTCGACCACCCAAGTTGTGAGATCATTGCTACGGGTGACTTTAACTCCAATCTTTTGCATCAATCGGAGGAAGAGGACAATATCTCAGTGGCAAATGAAATGTGGAACGTCGAATCCGAGCATGGGAGAAGAGTCAAAATAAGGAAAAATGTTAATCTAGAGTGGGTTCTACCACATGAGAGTAGGCTTTGTAGGCCCAATGCAGATATACGGCCGGCCAGGAACCCACGCCGTGCATGGTACTGCAGAAGAGTTCTGTGCTCAAACTAGGGTGCAGGTCTTTCATACCTGTTTAAAGCAGAGCTGTTAAACCATATTGTCGCAGGTGCCTGACCGCAAGCCTACAGTTATGTTGCTAAAATCCTGAGAACACAGAACTGGTATCATAAGAATACAGAAGTGGCATCACAGTGGACCAGGTGTTTTCTTGGGTGGTTGGCAATGGTTGACCACAAATTATGAACAAAGAACATTTTTAATGTAAGTTTCTCGCAACATATATAAGAAAGCGGAACTTTGAAACAGATGGTTATCATGCCAAGGTGCTGTCTTGGTTTCATTTGAGTAAGCTTGGAAAGTTTCATAATATAAAAATAAAGCAAACAATACTACTGTAGAATGAGAATGTACCAGCTGGTCCTGTGTAGGTGTTATATAGGCTATTCTTGTAACTGTGGAAAGTTTCTCTGGTTGGCCAGGCTGCCTCGCAGTGCTGGGCTCAGGAGAAATGCATGTTTGAGATTAGTGGGGCCTAGTAAATTTTATTATTGATGAGGATAAAATGAGGCAACGGCCTTGGGCCTTTATGTAGATATATCAATGGACTTGTGAGCTATTATGGCACTTAGTGACTGTGAAAGGTAAAAATGGTCAAGATAACACATCTCCCAGGTTTTAACTGGTGGGGGCTATATAGGGAGTTTCATGCTGCATGGGTAGAGCAGAATGTTATGTTGGATTTCACATGGTAACACTTGGTCCTCCTTCATTTCCCTCCTCTTGTTCATTTTTTAACAAACTTCTCACTGAGTATCTTGGTGACTCTTGCCCAAGCCGTGGCATCCAAGGTGTGTCATTAACGCAGCACTTGTATTTGCCCTGTTGTTGTTCCCTTAGTTCGACATATTCTCCATCTGACCTGTTAACTATTTAGGAATATTCTCCATCTGACCTGTTCACCAGACATTCATATCGAGCAATGGCAAGGCCCTCTCTCGTGGTGTATCTACCTGGAGGAAGTGGGGGAGCTGTGGGTATGTCATAATAGGCGTCAGGTGCTGTGAGCTCACTCATTTGTAATTGCGTCCCAGTCCCGCCCCCTGGAGCACAGTCCATGTCCTCATACTGTGTTTTCTGGTAAATCCCTGTGCTAGCATAGTTCATAACTACTACCTTGGTGCCAAATATTTTTACATACTTAATTATCAACTGTATACCGCAGCACACCAGCATCAACACGCAGCAAATAGTTAGACACATTTTCAAGATAGCAGATAGCCATGAAGGCATCCAGTCAAAGTTAAACCAATTACGAAAGACGTCTGCTTCGGCACCTCCCTCCTCACGCATCTTCCTCCCCAAATTGTCCAAGTCCTCAATAGCCTTGGTGAGCGTTCCGTTGTCGGCATCGTTAGATGGAATGAACGTGCAGCAGGTTGCTCCTATTTTAGCACAGACTCCACCATCCATAGTAGTCAGTTGATCTAGAACATAGCGATGTTCTAGAACCATATGTCTCAATGGTTGTAATTCTTCACTTATGGCATTGTATCTGTCTCGGCTGCTGTTGACGAGCTTCATAAGCTCGTAGAGGGTTACCTGCAGCCACCGGGCATTAGCTGATGTTTGCATATCAGCCACAGGCCCCTGAAAAACACCTGGCTGTCGTTGAAAAGGCGAAATTCCTGAGGAACCTCGCCAAAGGTGTCGTTAGCAAAATATTAAGCACTCCTTTGGTGCCGGTGGAGCAGGGTGACATCACCTGTCATCGGGTGGGTATATACTTGGGAAATATTGGATGCCGGGACAGCCAGATGCAGTTCGTGCACAGTGGCCATGGTGCACAGGCCGTTCTATTAAGGAGGTAACTGGAGATAAAGGCATTCTCCCATTGCCCAATAGATGTCCATGAGGCTGGAGGTGCCGTCTTGGAGGTCCAAATTAAAGATCGTGTTATTGCAACCAGTGTTGCCGCCCACAGGAATTTCACCATTGCCTAGGAAGCAAAGGAGAGGAGATTTTAGCTTGTATGTTCTTTTCCATTTATATGTTGTGCCCTTACCAAAGGTATACCTTCTGGTTTCCCTTGCCCAAACCTCTTTGCACTCAAAGTCCCAATCGGTATCCCCCTCCCAGTCTGTCACTACAAAAGGTGTTCCTAAG
Source organism: Lissotriton helveticus (assembly GCF_964261635.1). Lineage (NCBI taxonomy): Eukaryota > Metazoa > Chordata > Amphibia > Caudata > Salamandridae > Lissotriton > Lissotriton helveticus. Next base: position 347,257,791 of record NC_136059.1, read on the forward strand.
GAGGCTGCCTTACAGGTCAGGTTGTGTGGACCCTGCCATTTGTGGTTAAAATAAATATGGGCCCGTAAACGTAGCACAGTCCTGTACTGACAAGGGTATTGGGCAGTGTGAGAGCCTTTGCTGTCTATTCTTGGATCACATGTTGCTGCGGGTGATGGAAATGCGAAATATCCTAACTTCTCAAAGCTATGCTCCCAATGCTGTTTCAGGGAGTTAGGTATTTTCATCCTATATACAATCTACATGTCCCTCTCAAATTGTTGTTCATCAGTCCAGCTCTGAATGTGAGATAATTAGGAGCTGGATCTGACCATGTATATGGCAAAGAAATAAGTGGAGGAGACATTTGGCAGTCAGTGGTGGGATTTTTTGGGGAAAGACCAATTTGTCCAAGCCTACAGCATGTGGGATGTCTGCACACATGTAACACGACTCCTGTGTGACCTTCTTCCCTACTGCAGTCATTTCCCGGTACCACATGATATCTAACAAGGCGTTAAGGGCTCCATGATCACTTGTTGATCGGTCAGGATCTGGGGAATGGAAGGCAGTCATGGGATGCTGGTCGGCAATGTAGATAACTGTGTCGTGAAGAACGGTGGCACAACTTGTTGCTGTCTGTTTAGATCTTGTAGGGGTGCGGCGTTTTGGCTGATAGACCCGGGGTAATGCAAAAGCGACTCTACGTATTCTGTTCTGGGCTATTCTGTGCCTGCGGGAGTTCTGGGAGTTGTGGTGGCGGGTGTTGTGTTGGTGGCCTGAGAGCGGGGGCCTATTGTTGGGTCCAGGGTGCTGTCCCATGTAGTATCACTGCCACCCGGGACGGAAGTTGGGAGTCCGGGATGCCTACTAATGTGCGCATTGCTAGTGTCACTGTCAGGGTGTGTTGGACCTAGTGTGTTGTTTTGCGCATCTTGTCGGCTATGGGTGAACTTTGGTACAGGGGGTGGTGTTGTAGATGATATGGCATTGATGCTAGCTGCATTTTGAGGAAGGTAAACCTTTACAGTGATGTAAAAAATTTACAGATTAAATGTTGCTAGTGCCACTGCAACAAGGATACAGCATATTAATACAGAAAAAATACATATCTTTGCATTGCGGCTGCTGTACTCATGGAGCAGCATTCGAGTGTCATCTTTGTCTTCATCGACAGTGGAAGGGAAGCCACTGTCTTCATTCAGGGGGACCAATGGCATGTCATTTCCTTCTTTTAGTCCATTGTCCGGTGCTGCTGAGGTGCAGGGTCGAGTCTGATATTGCAGCAATGGATCTATGCCTTTTTCTCAGCTATCCGAACAGCAGTTGGTGAGGAATCTGTTACAGCGTACGGTCCGTCAAATTTTGGGTCCCTCCAGCGTCGTACATGTATCCAGATAAATAGCAAAGTTCCAGGACGGATTGGTGGGAGCTCAGGATCGATGGGGCCCTTCTCCTACCTCTTGGATACCTGGGTAGAAAGAAACTGCGCAGCGCGTGTTAGTATACACATATAGTCTTAAAGCTCTGCTTTAACAATCTCAGAGGATGACTCACTATCTGTTTTGGGCCTCGTGGAGGGGACAGTTACATTTATGGATCGTCCGGTGACAAGCTGATGTGGCGTGAGGTGGTAATCCAAACTAGGAGAATTTCTTAGTGAAAAGAGGGCAATTGGGAGACAGTAGAGTAATTTCTTACCAATTGTGGTGCTTATTTTGCTTATTTTATGTGCAGTTTAGCAGATTCCCGGGTGAGGTCCTGCATCAGAAGACGTGCAGCACAATTTTGAACTATTTGGAGTTTTCTGATGGTCGTAGCAGGAGCGCCCAAATAAATCACATTGGCATAGTCCAGCCGAGAAAGAATCAAGGCTGGCACCAACAGTTTCCTAGCATTGAAAGGCAACTGTGGTAGAACCTTTCTTATTATTTTGAGGATGCCATAACAGGCGCCTGCTACTTTACTCGCCAGTACCCCAAAATTCAGGTTGTTATCCAACCAAACCCCAAGACTTTTGATATGGTCTTTAGGGGGAGGCATAGAACCTAGGCAATTTGGCCAAAAGGCGCTGGGATCCAAGTTGATAGGTTCCCCAAAAACATGAGCTCCGTTTTAGCAGCATTCAGTTTTAAAAAGGAGCTGTCCATCCATTATTATTATTATTAGGGATATTTGTAAATCGCATGGTTACGCAGAAAGCGTGTCCCCGCGCTGGAACTGGGGCTTAGAGACAGAAGGGGGGGGAAGCCTAATTAACCCTGAAAGAGATGCGTTTTAAGTTTCTTTCGGAAACTTGATTCTGAGGGGTCCAGGCGAAGGTTGAGAGGTAAGTCATTCCAACTTTTCGCCACCAGGTAGCGGAAGGACCTCCCTCCCATGCGAGTCCTGCTAACCCTAGGGAGTCCTGCTAACCCTAGGGACTTTTAACAGGCCTCCGTGAGAGGAGCGCAAGGCGCGTGATGGTGCATACCTGGTGATAAGGTTATGGAGTGGGGCTGGCGCGTTTCCAGCAAGAATGCGATGGCAAGTGCATAGGGCCTTGAATGTGATTCTGCTTTTTACTGGCAGCCAGTGAAGGGTCTGAAGGGCAGCTTTGGAGTTGGATCTTTTGGGGAGATTAAGGATAAGGCGGGCTGCCGCATTCTGTAACACCTGAAGGCGGTTAGTTGCCTTACAGGTTGCTCCCAGATACAGTAGGTTTCCGTAGTCCAACCGTGATGTGACGAGTGCATGCACCAGCGTTCTATGGGCGGACGTAGGCAGGAGAACAAGGACCTTCCGCAAGCTTTTCAAAACACTGAAGCAGACACCCGCCACCCGGTCTATCTGGGGTCCAAAGGAAAGGTCCGCGTCGAGCCAGATGCCTAGGTTTTTGACTTCCTGTCGGGGCGTTGGGGCTTCTCCTAGGCATGGTGGCCACCACGCCGATGACCAAGCAGACGGATTCTTCCCTACTACGAGCACCTCGGTCTTGCTGCCGTTAAGTTTGAGGCAATTGGTGGACATCCAGGTTGCTAGTTCTTGCATGCAGATTCTGAAGCTGTCCATAGCAAGGGCGGGTGCACGGGAGAGGGAGATCACCAGCTGCGTGTCATCGGCGTAGGACACAATTTGCAGCCCATGCCCTGCAGCAATGGAGGCCACTGGGGAGACATAGAGATTAAAAAGAGTAGGGCTCAGGGACGATCCCTGGGGAACTCCCTGGCCCAAATCTATGTCCCTAGAATAGTGGTCGCCCTGGCGGACCTGAAAGCTCCTCCCAGTCAGGTAGGATTGGATCCATTGGAGTGCAGCTCCTGATATTCCTCCATTATTCAGACACTGTAGCAAGGTGGTGTGGGCTACAGTGTCGAATGCTGCACTCAGATCCAATAGGATGAGGGCCATAGTATGACCCTCATCCGCCCCCTGGCGTAGGGACTCCACCGCTGTCAGGAGCGCAGATTCTGTGGAGTGGCGGGGACGGAAACCAAATTGGGTGTCGTGAAGTAAGGCAGCCTTATCCACGAAATCCATAAGTTGCTGATTGACCGTTTTTTCTGCCACTTTGGCCAGGTAGGGTAGAAGGGAGATAGGTCTAAGATTATCTAGTTTGTCAAAACTGACGTTCGGTTTCTTTCTAAGGGGTAAGACCACCGCTTTTTTCCAGTCGTTGGGCACGGTCTTGGTGCTGAAAGATGTGTCTAGTAGATGTCTTATGTAGGGTTCCAGTACCACTAAACTATCTGTTAGGCGTTTGGGTGTAGTGGGGTCGCGTGGAGAACCCGACTTCACAGATCTGCAGATTTTTAGAAGTTCGTCTGAGGGCGGGGTGACAAAGTTGGTCAGTCTTTGTCTATCCCCCATGTCCTGGGGCTTTCAGCAAATTCTAGCCCGTTAATGGGTTGAGTTGGGAAAGCTGAATACATTTTTGTTATTTTTTCAGAGAAGAAATCGGCGATCTGATCGCAGGATTCAGGCGAGCAGTCTGCTGGGGTAATTGCAGGTTTTCCGCTTGAAAGAGTTTTGTAGATCAGAAAAAGCTCCTTCATAGAGTTACCAGCTTCGCTGATTCTCGCTGTATAGTAGGTTGACTTGGACTTTCTGATTAGTCCATGGTAGAGGCACCTCACACTCAGGTAGATGTCCCTGGTTTCTTTAGAGGGTGCCCCCCGCCAGTGTCTTTCTGATCTTTTCAGTGCGGCTTTCCTGACTCGCAGTTCGTCATTGAACCAGGGGGCTGTTTTTTTAACACGGCTGCCTGTTTTGGCTTTTGAGAGGGGAGCGGTGGAGTCAAGAGCCTCATGAATGCGCTTGCAAAGATTGGTGTTAGCCGTGTCGGCATCATTCCCTCCGGGGTTTCCCCCTTTAGTTAGTGCCTCGCAAAATTTGGATTGGGAGAAGGTGGCCCATCTCCTCCTAAGGTGGTAAAGTGCCACTGGTGGCGGAGTTTTTCTTCCAGGAATACGTATGGAAAAAGGTACTAAATGGTGGTCGGACCAGGGGATCGGGATAGGGGTTGAAGCTTCTATTTCATTCCAATTAACAAATATAGGGTCGAGCAGATGTCCTAATTGGTGAGTAGGACCCTTAACAATTTGGCTCAGTTGAAGGGCTCCTAATGCCTGACAGAAGTTATTGCTGACGCTATCAGAGGGATCATTGAGATGTAGGTTGAGGTCTCCGAGTACCAGAAATTTTTCTTTGCATAGTGCCGTCTCTATGATACCCTCGACCAGGCTCTCTTCGAACCTGGCCAAAGGTCCCAGGTGTCTGTAAAATAGCACGCCCTTCAGTGTGCAACCATTATTCACTTTGATGGTGAAGCTCCCTGCTTCACTATCTAGGATGGGGGAGTGATCTAGTTGGCAGCGTAGATTTTCTTGGGCTATGATTGCAATTCCACCTCCTCTTCCTTTGGGTCTATCCTGTCTGTGCATAGTATAACCCTCTGGGAGTGCCTCAAGGGCATCCGGAGTGGAACCTTCGTCAAGCCAGGTCTCAGTTAAAAACATAAGGTCCCACCGTTTCTCTGTGAGTAGATCATGTAGATCTAACTTATGTTTCCGTAACGAGCGCACGTTGAGTAATCCATGCAGACACTCTTTCCAGGTAATTTGCCAGGCTGGCACTATTTTTGTTCAAGGGGTTAAGGGACACCACCAGCTGAGTGTCGTCAGCATAGGTAACAATCCCAACTCCAAAGGGCTTAACTACATCCGCGAAGGGGCGCATATAGACATTAAAAAGCATGGGGCTTAGAGAAGAGCCCTGAGGCACCAAACATCTCAAAGGCATCCTATCTGAGAAGACATTATCTTCAAAGACCTGGAAGGACCTTTCTGAGAGGAATGACTACAGCCAGTTCAGGAGCGTACCCGACACCCCGCATTCTCTTAGTCTTATTACCAGGAGTTGGTGGTTGACCGTGTCGAAGGCCACGCTAAGATTAAGTAGTATAATAGCTGCGGACCTTCCGGCATCAAGAATTTTCCGTGACTTCTCAATAACCACTAGTAAGGCTGACTCTGTGCCTTGGTTGGGTCTTAAGCCAGTTTGCGAGGGGTGTAAACAGTTATTTTGTTCTAGAAATGTAGAGAGAACCGAATTAATGTATTTCTCGCTAATTTTGTCTGTCCCAGGCAAGAGTGAGAGTGGGCGGTAGTTCGCAAGGACCTCGGGTCCATGGATGTTTTTTTTAGCGGGGCTCTGACCATAGTCCGTTTCTAGGAGGAGGGGACCGTCCCGGTCGAAAAGGAGGAATTGATAAGTTCCAGGATAACAGGAGCAATAGCATCGAGGACCTTGTTAAGGATAGTGGGGGCGGGGGGCACTAGCACATGGGGAGCAAGATTTCAAATAGGCAAAGTAGATTTTTAAAGTTATTAAATACATGGGGGGAATTATGTCGATAGTGGGGACAGGGAGTTCAGTAGGGTGTTCAGACACATCGGACCCTGTTGGCATTGCTAATGGGGAAAAGGTGGAGTAAATGTCTTCAATTTTCCTATGGAAGAACAGTGCCAGATTATTACTTCTTTCATCTTTATCCTCTGAGGATAAAGGGGGTACTGGTGGTTTTAGAAGGGACTTAGTGATTTTAAAAATTTCCCAAGGGGAATTGGCAGTGAAAAGAATTTTCTTTCCATAGTAATCAGATTGAGCAGTTCTAATTTCTGTCTTATAGGCTCTCCAGCCAGCTCTATATTTATTTTTTTCTGTTGTGGAGAAACCCCTTCTCCAATTTCTCTCCAAGCGCTTACACACTTGTTTCATTTCCCTAAGTTTGGGGGAGTACCATGGTGCACAATGCTCTACTTTTTTGCTGGATATCCATTTTTTGGGAATTAGGTTATCTAAAGAGGTCTCCAACCACTGGTTGACATTAATGCTAGCAGATTCCGGGTCGCTCCCGAGAGCCGGCCTCGTATTATTTAGAGTCGATGCCCAGGACTCTGGGGATAGTTTTGCCCAGTTCCTATTCCATGTTTTTACCATGTGTTCAGTGTAGAGTGTTAACGGGGATCCCATGACAATGGGGGTGCCTTTCTCTACAGCGGATGCTGCTGCAGCAAGAGCTTGCTCACATGGATAATGGCCTCTCATGACAGAGTCCAGCATGCCACTGAAGTAGGCAATGGGATTATGGCCCATGGGATATTTTAGCTTGAGCACTGCAGTCATGACTTGGCTGTTGCAGTGAGTGAATAGGTAGAATTCTTTTGTGTAGTCAGGTGAGTCTAACACTAGTGTGTTTTATTTAATCTTTTAACTGCCTGAAGGATGCTCTCATCTCAGGTGTCCAGTCTATTTCGGTGTGTCTGTCTTTGGCCATTTTACCAGCTTTGAGCAAAGGGGTGGTGATTGTTGAGAAATCAAAGACCCATTGGCGGACATAATTCACTAGTCCTAGGAATTTCAGCATGTCCTTGACTGTTTGTGGCTCTGGGGTGTATTTTATTGCCTCAACTCTATCTGGCGTTACTTGTCTCCCTGATGCTCACAGTAATTGACCAAGAGAGTGTACCTCTTTTTGGCAGTACTGAAGTTTATTTTTGTCCACTTTGTAACCTCTTTGTGCTAATGTAGTAAGCAGAGAAATGGTGTGCTTCCTGCATTGTTATTCTGTGGGACTGCAGAGCAAGATGTTGTCTACATATTGCAGCGATGTGCTGTCACATTGGAAATTTGATAAATCTTGTTTGACAACTCTGTTAGAGATGCTGGGAGACTCACAATAACCTTGTGCTAACCTTCTGTACGTCATTTCCACATTTTTTTAATGTAAAGGCCAATAGGTACTGACTGTCTGGGTGTAGGGGGACGCTGAAAAACGCATTTTTCAGGTCACTGACGGAAAAGTACTGCGCATCCTGGGGTACATTTGTGATGATGACAGAGGGGTTTGGGACGAGGGGAAACTCTGTTACGACTATGTTGTTAATGGTGCGAAGATCATGTACTAGCCTCGTTTAGTTGGCCTTACCCTTGCACACCGGGAAAAGACAGGTGTTACAAGTGGAAATACAAGGGTATATGACTCCCTGATCCAGCAGGGCTTTTATGGTGGCGGCAATACCTTCCTCTGCTTCTTTAGATAACGGATACTGTCTAATTCTGGGTATGATGGCACCTGGTTTGAGTGTTATTTTGAATGGTGCAGCAGAGTGAATAAGGCCTATGTCATTTGAGCCTGTAGTCCACAAATGTGCCAGTACTTGAGCCAAATCTGCTTCACGTACAGAGACATATTTTGTTATGGCAGTGGGTGTTCTCATTTCCACTGTCACTGAGAGGGGCACTTCATTCAGATAGATGATCTCACTTTTTGAATAGTGTTCGGGGGGTCCAAAGACTTGGTCAGCTGAGATATCCCTGACTAAGCCTCCTGGCTCAATGAAGATGACACAAGCCCAAGTACGAGCATGATTATCAAATGCTTGAAATGCTCCGTATGTATGTGTTATTTCAAGGGCACATATGTCTAAGATCAGGTGCTTGTCAGATATCTTAAAACTTGATGCTTGGGGCCTGAAAAGGAACTCTTTGGGTAGCTGAACGGACCAACATTTTAATTCTGGAGTGGTGGCAACCATTTTATGGACATCCACTGAAAAGGCGTGCTCATTCACTAGACGTGCTCTATGCTGACTGCTCAAGGAGGAATCTACAGTGACTGCTTCATTCTAGCCAGTGGTGTACCTGGTATTGAACAGATCATTGTTCCGCTCTCATAAAAGTGGATGTTCATGTTTTATTTTGCTATGAATTCACATCCTAAGAGATTCACTGGAGATCATGGTGAATAGAGCATTCTTTGTACCACCACATGGCCTCCTATCTGTATGGGTTCTAGCTTAGTGAAAGGGACCCTTGCTATTGCCCCAGAGAATCCCTGTGTGTCCGCTATCTGATCTAAAATGGGCAGTGGTCCGCCTGTAATACAGGAGTATGTAGCGCCTGTGTCAATGAGAAAGCTGTATGTTTTATTGTTTATTGTGACCAGGACGGTGGGGTTATCTCCACTGTTCATAGTGCATGATAAAACTGGGCACACAAGAGTTGTTTGTGGGCTAACTTAAGCAGTGTATCCTCCTGCATGGTATTGCTGAATAGTGCCTTGTGTGAACATATTGCTTGGTGTTGTCACCGTGCCTCCTTGGGGCGCAGCATTTTACGTTTGGGGTATCACCTGGTATGTATGTGCCTGCTGTTGCTGTTGCATTGGATCTTGCATCTGCAGGAGTGGTATCTGGGCTTGGGCCATTATGGGTGCTTGGAGCTGCGCTTGCTGCATGTTTTGCTGTTGGACTGGTTGGGCATAGGAGTAGAGCATTTCGGGCTGGAGGGGCTGTGGATGCATCTGCTGTTGCTGGAATTGTGGCGGTGCTTGTTGGGCGGGACCCATGGACTGTTGATTTTGATCTTGAATTCTAGTATGGCAATCTCTTTGTATGTGGCCTATTTTGTGGACCTATTCCCCGCATGCTTGTGTTCCTATTGGTATTGTTTCTGTTGTTGTAGTAAGGTTGTTGGTCATTGCTGTAAGCCGGTTGTGCTGGCATGTATTGTACGGGGGCTGTGCCTGCATGTACTGTACGGCAGGCTGCGGCTGGGTCTGTACGAATTGTACAGCAGGCTGTGTTTGCATCTGTTGCGGGGCAGGCTGTATGTTGCCTGCGAGTTCATTCATGGCAGCCTGGGGGAATGTGGTGACTGCTGTCATCTGACTGTCAGGTGCAGCTAACATGACTGTGTTTGGTGTTTCCTTTTTATTATTAAGTTTCTGTTGCACCAATTTTGCAGCTGCATTCTCTATAGCTAGCTGTCTATCCTTTTCCTTTTCCTGCTTCTTTTTGCAGAAATGAATAATGTGATCTTGTATCTCAGGCCATGGTTTTGCTTCCATTGCAACAATTCCATCCATCTTATCTTGAATGTCAGATGGGAGCCCTCTCATTACCACATCGGTGAAAAACCTACTGTTGCCTCCTGCCGCGTTCCATTTGTCTCCTATCTCCTGATGCCATTTTTCCTTCAGTTTTGAGATGTGATTAGCAGGGTCCTCATTTGGTTGCAGTGTCTGTGACATGAGGGACCCAATGTCCGGGATATCTGGAAACTTTCTTCGTAATTGGGTCCAGACGTGAGCTCTTATTTTGTTAAATGAGTCCCCATCGTATTGCATCTCTGTTATAGTTATTTTGTCATTGCTGATACTTTTAAAGATGTCCTCTGCTTCCTGTCCCATGATGGAGATGAGCAGACTCTTCATATCTCCTATTCCTAAATTTCTACCGGCCGTGTTCTTTTCCAGGGCTGCTATCCATTTGCCAGTGCCCTCGGTCAAAAGGTGGAGCTGTTTTTTCAAATGTTCTTTGTCCATTTGGCTCCACGGAAAATAGACAGGCGGGGCATTGGCATGTTTGAACAATAGGGGCATTTGGCGTGGTGCTCTAGGGGCCAATAGGTTCAGAGATGCATGCAAGGTGGGGTCATAGTCATTTGCGTATTTCTGCCACACCTTGAGACTGGCTGCCATATAAGCATTGTCCCAATTTTCTTCTTCCTCTCTATGCATGATGTAGTCTTGGGCTGTGGCCAAATGTTGGGGATGAAAGGACCCTCCTCTCGGCCATGGGAATGTTTCTTTGCTAGTGCATTCTGCCAAATTATCAGAGAAAGGTGTGCCATGAAAGTCAGAATCCTCTCTCAGTGTCACCATTTCATTAGGTGTTAAGTTGATATATGAGGATGGCCTTTGTTGAGCAGAATCAGACTGCGTTTATTTCTCTGTCTGACAGAGCGTAATGATGCTGTACCTGTGACATCATATTGTTGTGCTTCGATTTAGATACCCGTACATAGGTTTCCCGAATCATGCCCTTATATAGGCACAACTCACATTGCCCTTTTTTAGGCATAGAATCCAGTCCTTATTTAGGCATCAGCCATGCTATCCAAATACAGGCATGGTCAACTACCTCTGTCCATCCAATGTCACAGCGAGTTCTTGGAAACCAGACCCTTAAGCCATTGGGACTTGGATTATTGATTTCTCCAAGAGCTCATTTATTATGCATGAACAACTATTCCTTAGGGGTTCATTGATGACGTCTTCCTCTGCCCGACTTTACGTCAATGCTAGCATACCTAGGAACGTTCCAGGTAAATATACCTTCACTTACCATGGCAAACCATGGCTCAGCTGCACAGTTCGATACGGCTTGCCACGGCAAGTTCGGAAGGAATCCGAGTCCCCGCCTGACGCACTGACCAAACGCTGTCATCCTGCTTGCAGAGAATTCAATTTCTAGTGTCCTGACTCTCTTCGCGGGGTGTTAGGGATTGAGATCCGGAAAGAGATTCCCACCTCTCTCATTCTAAGGTATGGAGCAGACTAAAACCTAGAGGGACTCTTGGCATACAAACTATAGCTTACCATACTATAGAAAACAGCATCTACTTCTTACCTTGTACTACACTTAGGTTAGGTACACTGAGGTAGAACTATTTAGAAGCAGCAGACGAGTATTCACATTTTAGCCTGAGTTATTTATGTATGTATTTTAACGAATATATGTCATAGCTACACGACATGCAATTACAGTATTATTTTATCTTACTGCTAATGGTGTATGCATTATACTTTGCATTCTGTCTTACGATTTTAGCAGTTCATATCTCTTGCATGAGAAATAAGAGTATTCAATAAACCCTTTTTATTGAAAAGCCTGTCTCTCTATTTCTGTGCAACTCTGTAGAAACGAAGCATGCATGATTGACTCACTGAAACGGTTATCGATTGTTTCCACGACTCGGAAGATATTGTTCTGACTCTAAGGGAAACAAAGTTGTCATGTTTATGCGGTTGTCAGAGACTAATCCCTTCTTGTTTATTTGAGAAGTTTCTAGTGACCTCTGAGTTAGCTGGCACACAAAGGAATTAAGTTTATTATACTCGATAGAGGCATACTGACCTCAGTCCTATGCAAAAAGTATAGTGTTTATTATTCCACTGCGCAGAGCCTATAAGGGAAATAGAAACTACCCTGCATGGTACCCAACGGTTTGGTAATGCACTAATTTAGTGCTAGATACTGAAGTAACTCAGTTGTACTTTTCTCAGAGACCCCTACTCATAATACTCCATAAGATGTCTGGAGTGGGTAGGGATAATATCCACCATAGCTGAGTAAGACGAAAATCCTATGTATTAGCTGTTTGGTTTTTTCAAAGTTGAAGGGTACAGTGTTCCAAAAATATTGTGCACCTTATCTTTGTTTCCTTGAAACTTGCTCTTCATTTTTCATGAAACAATGTCTGTTAGCGAGGGCAATAACACCGGGACCGGTAGAGCTCCGACCGACCAAGTCACAACAGCTTTTAATCGTACAGGTTTTAATGAAACTGATGATGATGCAATTCATATCCATGCAAATTGAAGGAGAACGATCACTCTAAAACTTATAAAACATGGCCTACACCAAGAGGTGGTAGAGGAGTTTTCGTAATAGAGGCACATGAATCTTTTCAGACAGAGGTATTCTATTCATGGATAGTATTCCCAGAATCAAATCCAGTAACACAATTGTTTCACTTCTACAAAGAACATCAACCACCTGAGGAATACATTCCAATCGAGGATGTTGAAATTCCACTCACATACCAGGAGCATAATCTCTGGTTTAATGGCGCCCTAAAACATTACAATCATATTACCAGGCTCGGTCCACTAGGTAGACCAGGAGCAACATGGGCGATTTTAGCCGGCTACACACCTCATCCTGACATTGAAGCAAATTACTTAATCAAATACAAGAATTAATAGCATTACACATTTAAACCACAACTGTCTGGAGTTCCTGAAAAGGACTCTATTAAACACAATCCTAAATCTTCAAAAGAGAAGTGGGAAAATAACAAACAACATTCAAAAGAGAAACATTCTAAATCCTGAGGTAGGTCTCCTCAAAAGGAGCCCTCTGAAAAGAGGTATAACCTCAGGAATAGGGATAATATAAGAAAACCTAACAGGTATCAGGATACTGATACACATTCCTCTCGTACCTTTCAGATATCGGCACAGACATCCGAAAGAAAAGGGCGGTCAGATCATCGAGAAGAACGCATGAAGTCCAAAGACGATCAACACGTCCAGAAAAAAAAAAAAACTCAATTCTCCAAGAAGAAGGTAGCAGATCAGACATGCCAAGAATTCTGAGAACATAACTCAAGAACAGAGAATGGGCTCAGACAATGCTGGACAGTGCAGCAGAAGTAAAAATAGCTCACCAGAACCTGAAGGAACTTCAGGAGACAGTGGACTTGAATGAGAACAAACAAGTAGAGACTGTAGACCCCAGGGTTAGTTCTTCACAAAAGTTAAATGAAATAACACTCCAGATGGAGGGAGACATACCAAGAAAAGTGAAAGCACTCTTTTGGGAGAGATTTTCAAAGGGTTATGATATACTTCTAGCAGAACAGGTCTGGCCACCAGAATTTGTCAGGGAGTGCCCACATGGCGAAAACATAATTATGCCATTCTTCTCCAACCATGTTCCAGTACATTTAAAATATACTTATGTCAGGAAATAGCCAGTTGCCCAAGCCCCAGCATTTATATAAAAATAATGTAGGATGGGATGAGGACTCACCTCACCACAAGATCCAGTTAAAAAATCAACCTACTGCACAAAGGCAGTATCCAATTAAACAAGAAGCTAAATAAACAGACCAGGGAGATCTTAGATCAACTTGAATATCTAAAACATTTACAGTGCAAAATGCACATAGGACAGCATTAATGAATAACATTGTGCGTAAAAAATATAAAACCACATTAGACATTTGTAACGGTTTCTTTTTTCAAAACATAGCACATGAAGGTAGGTATTTGACAGCTTTCTCAAAATGGGGACCCATCTTCACTTTTGTCGACTCCCACAAGGGTTCAAGAATAGCCCGGGGTTATTCTCAGTAAGAGTAACAGAGTTACTACAAATTAATGATGACGAGGCATTGTCATATGTCGATGACATCTATCTGACAGACGATGACCTGGATAGGCACTGGAATAGGGTAAATAACATTAAATTGGGCTTCGCCTCTGAAGCCTACAAAATCAATTTCAAGAAATCAAGAATTGTCCACCTCAATGTCCTTTTCCTAGGATTTGAACTTTCAAGTAAAGGTAAAAGCCAGGCAGCTAACTTTTTTGAAAAGTGTGCGCTGCTACAACCTCCAAAAACGCTGTAAAACTTACAGTCAATTCTAGGTTTCCTAAATTTTGGAAGAACTTACATTCTAAATTACGCAGAAAGGGTTAACCCTCTCTACGAATTAATCAAACCCAATTTCAAAATCAAAAATTGGATACTAGAACACACAGATATCCTGCGTTCACTTCAAGCTGACATGTTAGCAAAAAATCACTTACAAACACGCGCAAACGTGCGCAATTTACTGATCCGAATCATTCCGGGTCAATGCGGATTCAGCGACTTAACTTTTAATGAAAGTGAAAAAGCACCAATTGCATACAAATCACATTTGTATACAAAAGCAAAAATGCACTTTACATCAACAGAAAAAAATCTGACAGCAGTTCAAACCGCTGTAGCAAAAGAAAGAGCTCCAGCTCAGGGGAAACGCATAATTGTTGTGACTCCAGTACTAGCCTTAGAGGCAGCTACAAAAGCGAGCATTCCGAATGCAAAAGCTTTACATCCAAAATTCTCTTGCTGCAACAGATGTTGAAAATATTTTTGATCCTTATTTAAAAACACAAGCATTCCTGCAATACGAACACGAATGTCCTCTGCCTACTGAGATTCTCCTTCTTGAACAGTACAAATTCATAATTTATACTGAAGGATCAGCACAACCCGCTACGGAAAGTAAGCAAGCTTACAGTGCAGCATGTGCGTTCGTTAAAGGTTTTATGTGCGATGGTGAATTCCGACCGATGGTCACAAAAACACACTCTCTAGGAGATTGTACAGCTCAGCAAGCTGAACTACAAACATTCAAATTAGCACTTGAAAATACAGATTGCGAATTCCCCACACTTATTGTGTGCGATTCTTTTTACTGTGTTCGATCACATAATGAATATTTACAGAATTAGCTTCAAAATAGTTTCAAAGATGCAAAAGGTGGCACAATCAAGCATAAAATGCTTTGGGAACAAGTAGTTCAGTTGCGAAACGGACTACAAAACTCTCTCGTGATACACACGCTGAGTCATCAACATGATGGCGTTTATGTTGCAGGGAATTCATTGGCCGATGAAGCCCATAAGGCGGCTGTGCAAACGCTTCCGTAGCTGCGATCACTCATTCAAAAACAAAAATAGACAGTGAGATATTATTGGCTGTCAAGGCTTCAAGCAAAGGCAGCAGGGCAAAGTTACCTGAAAAGTTTCCACTCAAATACTTGTATATAATTGATGCGAGCAACGTTTCGTTTGCTCGAACACCTGGAGTGGGGGATAGGATAATTCCAAACATGTAACTTAGATTAGGACTAATTCTAGCAGAACATGACGGGATAGCCTCTGCCCATGCAGGTGTTTCCGCCACAGTATCATTATTAAAACAGAGATATTGGTGGTGCGGTATTAGGAAACAGACCTAAAACTATGTTTTGGAATGTGAAATATGCCAGAATATGAAAGTCTCTAAAGTGAAACGTCCTGCGCAGACGCCCATGTTAATTTCAGATAAACAATTGGCGTGTGTTTACCTGGACCACTGAGGTCCCTTGCAAAGGGATGGTAACTATAAATATATCATGGTCGCAGTGGATTTGTGATCAAGGTTCCTATGGATGTGGCTTCAGCACTCGGCTGACGCTCGAACTGTTATAAAAGATTTGCGAGTCTTTATCGGCACATACGCAATAGGCACACTACACTCCGACCAGGGCCCTGCGTTTAGCTCTTGAGCTTACAAAGAAGCCATGGCCAGTTTGGGTTTAGCATTGCGGTACTTCTCCCCATTCCATCCTGAGGGACATAAAGCGGTCTATAACAGCTAGGGTATTAGGTTCATCTTTATGGGGTCCAATGCTCATTAAACAATTTGCCAAGAAGTTCTCTAGGAGGTGTCACTCCATATGAGGTCCTGTTTGGGACAAGAATGTGGGTCCCAAAACTCAATTACAGAGACACAGTGGTGGAAAATAAACCATTTGACATCAAAGATCGTTTGTTTTACAGGACTTAAATGAACTAAGATCGAAACAAAGGAACGTGTTCCTGAAGCGAACCACTACTGGGGAAAATCCTGCCGTCCCAGCAAGGCCTTTCTGGATCCCAAAGCTTGGGGATCTAGTCAAAGAGAAGATCGCGGATAAGAAGGAATTTGGGCCTTCTTACAGACAAGCAGTACCTGTCCTTGCCATCCACCGATCAAGATCAGTACTTTTGCCACCATTTGCTGGAAAAAAGGAGAAAAGATTTGTGTCCTTCGACCTCATCAAACCACACTATGTGGCGATACTAAGCAGTAGGCCATGAGGGCTCTGACCAAGTAGCAGACGCACTCCTTTAGCTACTATCCAAGAGGTTCAAACTGAAAAGGCTCATCACTTTTGAAGAGTCAGAAGTGAGAAATGAAGGACTAAGCAAGAAAGGCTATGGAACTTATTCCTCTTGAAACCCAAATAACAGTTTGTCCTGATACACCTGTCTACAACAACGTAACACGTGATCAACTGGTTACAGCAATTTCAACAAAGTCTGATGCAATTCCAACCATTGACCGCACTGCCTCTGGCTATTTCCTCAACTTTGATACTTTTCTGAGGATCCCAGCGAACCTTAAACAACGCCAGCACAAAGAACTTTCAAAGAACAAGCAACTGACTTTTTTCATCTCCTGAAAAAGACTTATCTGGTTTCACCATGGATCGAACTATGGATTGTTTTTGGAATACTTTTTTTTCTGCTTTGGCTAGCTTTAGTAATGACTATGAGTATGCAGATGAATGGAAGGTATATTCAAATGGACACAGCAAGTAAAAAAGTGAACTTACTTCTGAAACCACACAAATCATCCCATTGTGAAGCAAGAGACTTGTCATCAGTGAACATCACGGCCGTTCCTATACAAGATGGTATAGTTTAGGACAAAACTGAATATGACATATTCGACCCATCTGAACTTTTGAAGATTCCACACTTATATAAAATTTCATTAAGTGACTTTATTACCTCTAGTACCTTTTCTGATGATTGGGACTTTGAGACTGTTAATAACATCATGTCTGATCTAGAAAAATCGGCTGCATTCTCTAATCATGATTATTTCGAGGGTTCATCAGATTATGAACAGCTTTATTATTACAACCACTATGGTCATCATTTCCTGCATAAATCTGCAACACTTAGAAATGTATTTATACATAACCAATGGGAACATTGTCCTACACCACCAAAGGGTAGCGCAAAAACATTTGCAATGAAGTTTTGGTATTTTTCAGGGTTCAGCATATCCAATCCAGAAACGTTTTATTTAAAAAACGTGAACAAAACAGGAATGAAAAATATGTTAAACAATACAAAACAGATTTATTCGAGACAGGGTTTCGACTTTTGGAAAGACATAATTGACACATAATCTGTCCGGAGTACAAAAGATTGGCAAGTGCAGGGGTTAGAAGCTTTGTTTAGAGCCTGTATCATCCCACAGCAAATAATGCTTTTGAATAACACTGTCCAACAAACGTCTTGCCTTGGGTTAGCCAAGATCAAAGACATGAACACTCCGTCCATACCTGCATCTGAAAGTAATAGCACTACACAGGGGGAGGTCGATGTAGATACTATTTTACATCACAACAGATCAGATCCTGAATGGAAAAAAATTGTTGCTCCGGCCCATAGACAGAAACATCTGTCAAGAATGATTCCTTAACAAAATACAGGGTTTTACTTTCAATAGGCCAGACTCACGCTATGTTCAAAGACAGCATCCATGGGTAGTAACAACATACAGTGTAGGAAAATGATACCTTGATTAGTTCGAGAAATCTACACTAGAAGATGTGAAACAACACTTTTCTTTACTTAAAGAAGACGCAGACTTTAGGGATTTTTTGCTAGGTCCAAGAAAAACACGTAAAAAACTTTTCATATATGTCGGTATCCATGCTGCTTATAATGAAATATGACAGCTTACGCAAGCAGAAACTGCTGAAAGAATACGAGAAATTGATCGTATTCATTTAGAAAAATCTCTCTCTGTAGTCGACAATGGGTTAACGACTCTGTCATCCAGGATATATTCATTGGGCAACATTGTATTCCCTGCCATAGACATTATGGAACAAGATTTGGTCATGCTGTGACAAGGCCAGTCTCAACTACGTTATATTCTGCTATTAGGCTGGACGCTGCAAAACCTGCGTTCAGGCTATGTGCCTTGGTGTTTTATCAACACAACGTCTCTGTTTTCAGAATTCAATCTCACTGATAAACAGATCGAACTGGCACAAAGGGGAGGAAAGTATACAGTGCTGAGCACTGAAAAACTAGAATAATTGCCATGAGTGGATCATTCATGGCAAAATAACTCTGCCTGTTCAACTTTCCATTTTCAGTATTGCCTCAAAAATATACCAGCAGGCAAATATGAATGGTTGGGTAAAGAATACATCAAAACATCTTGGGATTTACCTTACACATACAGATGTTGGAGTCGGGCGTGAAGTGTTTCTTAGCGGTACACACTGTGAAAATGCACTAAGCGGTTCTCTCCTATGTCAGGGTATTAATTTACACTGGGCTTGTAACGGTTCCACTGCAAATTTGTCCTGTCACCTGCACGGTTCACCAGCCGCAGTGATTAATCCAATTTTTGGACAACTTTCAAATGGAAGTTACAATATGTTTAGTGATCACAGCTGGTGTGGCATGTTGCCAGCCATCCCATATCTAGTAATGGTTACTTTCAGGGTCACTTGTTGTATGCAAGTCTTGTTCCCCAAAATATACAACGTCAGGGAGTCACCTATATGGCCTTCAGTGCTTTTGACCTTGGCCAAAGAAACCTATGATCTACAAATTGCAAGTACTTCGGCTGAGATACAGGCTCTGTTAAGTACAAACTGCCCTGCACATTTCACAGCAATGTTGGGACGGATGTTAAACATGTCTGATACGAGTGGTATTGTACATGTATTTAAGAACATATGTTATGGGCTGTTAACATCTTTTCAAGCAGTCCTCGGAATCATTCCAAACTTCGTGCACTCGGTGTTTGGTGGTCTGCTGCTAATTCTAGCACTCGTTGCAGGAATCCTGTTTCTATTCCTTCTACTATGCTACGGCAAGCCAATCCACCGGCGTCGCTCCCAGTACTGTGGAGAAAGCTCTCCTGGAAAGGAAGTGTCGTGAGCGCATACTACAACTTTTGAGTTTACCTAATCTACGAGAGGAAAATACCACATGGTTTCTGTCATTCAGACCAGTCTTGCAAGATTGCATCTTACCGTTCTATGCTGCTTGCTTTGCAGTGAAGAATGCATGCTAAACATCTGTCTAACACTCCCATCAGTCATGCCAATGGATATCGATACACTGCTGGACCCGGTAAGGGAAGGGACGATGCAGAAGAAGTCGGCAAGTAATGCACACTGTTCCCGAGGAAAGAAAACTATTTCCACAATATTAACAACATTCTTATAGTTTCAAACTATATTTGCATTTATTGATGCAGTAAACTTCATAAATCATATTATTGAATCATAATACCATAAGTGGTTCAAAGTTATACATTATGTAATACAATTCATTTTCATTGTTGCATTTGGTTTTTCAATTTTCTGTGCTATAACATATCATAGCAAATAGAAATATTAAAACAAAGGGCCTATTTACAGAGAATTAATCATGAGAAAAAATCCCTTCTTCCTGTAGATGTTATTCTTCATTTCTTGCGGTCCAATGTCCAATGCATTTCGGGAAGACGTTTCCCTTCATCAGGGGCAATATCCTATGAATACTGGTACAAAGGATTTTAGGTATCTAATACATATGGCTGAACACAAATCCAAGTTCACAACAGGGGATGCCATGTTGTGTTAAAATTAGAGACCTTATACCCCAGGAGTCAAAAGAAACCAGCAAGATAATCCACCATAAGTGTGGGTGTGTCTGTCATGCTTCAACATGGAATATACCCAAAAATACGAGTTTAAGGAGAACATGAAAGTACTAATAGTTAAAGTACATGTGTGTGTGCCCTGCGATGGTCTGATGAGTAGACAATCTTACAGTACCATTGCTCATGCAGTCTAATGAAACCAAGTGTAGGCACCTGAATCAAGCGATGCTAAGGTAGTTGTTCTTCAAAGTAGTCAAAATCCCAATATGTTGAACACGTCTGCATGGTATCCCTAAAGCAAGGTTCAGACGGGTATATCAGTGAATAAAGGCGTGTACCTCTTGCTGTCTGTAGCTATAACTATGCCCATTGTCTCGAATGCTGTTAATTGATATTGCATCATCTAGACATATAAATATGTCATGCACATAATCTCTATGTGGGTAAAAGACTGATCAATGTTCTATACTAGTTGTGACGATTAAGATATGCCAGGTATACCTAATATTGCCGATAATTTTCACGTGCTCTAATGAATAATCCGCTATCAATCATAGTACTGTGCTTGGACGCCCCCGGGCAGCAATTGTGCTTCACAAATCCACATACAATACAATACAATACAATACAATACTGTGAAAAATAGATAATCACGTACCTCACTGAGACCTATCCAAATCCCGATGGGGGACACGCTGTATGCTCGATGCTCTTTCGGTCTCCTAGCAGTTCTAAAAAAATTCAACAAATCGTGACCTGTACTGTCAAGCTCTATGAGGAAAAGCATGTGCATCTGATATAACGAGGCTGATACCGAATACAGGAAAAAACCCTTACCTACATTGTTAGTATGCCGAATCAAGGATTCCACCCAAAACCTCCACGGTATAAAGTTTGAGTTCTTCCTGCGAGTTTGCGCGGAAGACTACAATAGGATTCTAAACTAGTGCCGATGTTAAAAATAAACGAAGGTCAATAACGAGAGTCATCTTGTGTTATTTAGAGGTGAGGAGGGCCAATTCATTGAGATCGTGTATGTAATACAGACTGCAATGGAATGTTCCACTAAATGTGTATCTTGTTTCAGTGGGAAATAAATCAAACTGTAAACGCGATCAACTCGTAAATAAACAAGAAGGCGGAATCCGTTTTCCACTCCTGCAAATATGTCTGCTATGTATTATGGGAAATGTAGTGTCCCAAGGAGACTGATAATGCTGTCGTAATTCTGGGATTAAGTTAAAACAATCTCATTCTATACTTAAATTTTCTGGTCACCCAAACGCTTCATCTGTGTGCAATATAACTTGATTGTTTAGACTTACAAGGAAAAACCCCGTGCTGCGGGAACCAAAGTCCTCTTTAAAGTACGATGCAACAATCAAAGCTGGAACCACTGTCATAACGCCGGTGGGTTAGAATCAGTCAGAGCTTGACCGTATAAAGAAATTAGGTAAATACAACCCAAATCTGTGTCAATGTGCATGCAGTGTGGAGGTAACAGTGGGAGAACTATAGAGTTTCACTTATGTCAATATTGATTGCGTCTTTAAAAGAGTCCTCCTATTTGACAAACATTCTCAATTTGTGTAACATGTGCTGAAATCATGTACATATATAAATGCATATTTTTCAGTCAAAAGGATTACTTGTAAAAATCAAACAGCATCACAGACAATTGAATATAATCAATAGACACTGATGTTAACACATATTAGAATCATGTGCATATCTGCACTAAATAGTAACATAGCGATAACTAAACTAGGCCTATATGGACCTATTGATACATGTAGATATTTAGCATAATGTCAAATGATGTGCTTGCTATGTATTATTACTACTTAGCCCATTAATGTCTATGCACCTGAGAATACGATACCATATCCAATCCTTTAAATGTAAGTTGGTGTCCAACATGAATTTGTTGACTGTACTACTGCGTAGATGTATCTCCTTAGACCCGTAGGTCTTCAATGGTGTTCTTGGGTACCATATGTTCTACCAGCCTGGTGTGTAGAGGGATGACTTTATTAGTATTAATATAATGATATGCCCTAAGTCCTAAAGGATGTTGTGTTGTATTACAGAAAGCAACTGAAATCTAACCTATCGTTCCATCCAACCGGCATAAGTGTTTTCAGGTGATCTATCCAATATGTTTCCCTCTGGAGTAATCTCTTTGTGTTATCCTGTCCCTTGATTTTAGGTACAATTTCCACTATTTGAACACGTAGTTGTGCTATATTATGTTGTGCTGCCAACCAGTGATTAGCAACTGGGGCTTATCTGTTATGTGTTCTTATCGTACTTTTATGTTCTGTTAATCTTATTTTTAATTTTCGTTCTGTTTTTCCAATGTATGCTCTGCCGCATGGGCATTTTAGACAAAATATACTAAATGCATGGAATCACAATCGCCTGAGTGTCTTAGTGGGATCTTCTTTCCAGTGACCGGATGGGTTAAAGTATTGCCCAATGTGATGTTGTTGCAATGCATGCAATTGAAGCATCTAGTTGTGCCTTTATCGTTGTCCTGTTGGGACAGTTTGGGTGGTATTCTGATCATGTCCATCAAATTTTTACCACGTGTGTATGCAAATGTGGGTTTCTCTTCAAAAATCCCATTAAATTCCGTCTCATTCCGTAGAAGATCCCACCTTTTGTTGATGATATTCTTGATTTGATTGGAAGATGTTGAAAATTTCGAAACAAATGTAAATGCTGTGGTTGATTTTCTGACAGTTGAAGTCAAAAGTGTACTCCGATCTTTTGTGGACAATCTATCCATACTTTGTTGTAAGATCTCTGGAGGGTACCCTCTCTCCTCAAATTTGGTAGCATGTTTTTGCAATTTTCTTTCCAGCGTATCATTTTCGGAACATATTCTTTTTATTCGCAGGAAATGTGAATATGGGAGGTTTGTTATGAGACTCCTAGGATGTAAACTGGAGTACATCAATGTACTATTCCTTTCTGTGGGTTTTGTGTATATGTCTGTTGTCAATTTATGAAGACCCATGTTCTTGGAAATTAAAACATCCAGGAAATTAACTTCTGATGCACTGATCATACTGGTGAACTCTATTCTGGGATTTCTGGAGTTGAGTTGGTCAATTAGATTCTCCAATGTACTTTGCTCTTTGGACCAAATGAGAAAAATGTTGTCAATGTAACGACAATATTGTATTAGACCATCTGTCCAGCTGTTGTTAGTCAGTATATACTCATGCTCAAATTTCGCCATAAAAATATTAGCGTATGTGGGCGCTCCTGAAAATCCCATGCTGGTCCCTGTGAGTTGTGCATAAAATGTGTCTTGCCATTTGAAATATCTGTTGTTTAAACAGAAATGCAATAATTACATAAGAAATTTACATGTAGTAGTGCCCATTCTGTGGCCTCCATTCCTTTTGTGTGTGAGATACATGTGTATAGTGCCGTCAGGTCAATGGTACAAAGTATCCAGTTTTTATCAAAAAATTCTTGCATGATTTCAAGCTTTTTGAGAAAATATGTGGTATCCTGAATGTATGTGCACCATGACTGCACGAATTGTTGAAAATGGTAATCCAGATATGTTCCCAATGGCTCAAAGATTTACTCACAGCCTGATACAATCGGCTGGAAAAGTGGATCTGTGGGATGTTTGTGGATCTTAGGAGTCATGTATAATTTTGGTCTTCTTGGGTTATGTGATGTGAGGAAAAGTCTGATTTGAGAAGTGATGACTCCTGTTTGTTCTGCTTCTGCCAAGACTTCTTTTGACATGTTTTGCAATGTCAGAGTGGGGTCTGCGTCCAAAATCATGTATGTGTTGGTGTCTTGCACATGGTCATTGACTTTCTGTTTGTAGTAGGAAGTGTCCATTAAGACTAACGCACCACCCTTTTCTGCAGGTTTTATGGTCAAATTCTCATTCTGGACTATGGATTGTAAACTACGTCGGTCATGGTAGGTGAAATTAAAGTTCTTGCGTTTGTTGTTATTTAATTTTTGCAAGATCCCGTTTAATGGTATCTTCAAAAAAATCCAACATTTTGTGAGAAGTTGGTGGCAAAAATGTACTCTTCGGTTTGAATATACTCATCTGTTCTTCATGTTTGTCAATTTTTTCCTGGATGGCATTGGAAAAGTAGTGGCGCAAATGAAGTTTCCGCATAAATTTATACAGCGCTACATTTGTTTCCAATATAAGAAACATATGATATCCCAACAGGTATAATTTGGAGACAGTTAGTTCAGATATGTATACAACATTATCACAAGGGGATAAGGAGACTCTCTTTTGGTTTTTCACATATGTGCTGGTAACATCATATTTATTAATTGGGTACAAGGAGAGTAAAACACTTGTAGGTAACCCAAAATTGTACTTGGTGCTTAGTGCGAGTGAGTGAAGGCACGGTAGCAAAACAAGTGACAATAAACAGCGACGGCGGCGCAGGTTGACTGGTGATCAATATATACAGTGAATGCAAACAATATGGTTCCACGTTTGTTTTGAGATAGACTTGAATGAGAATATGCAGGTATTTATGCTGGAACCATTTGGACTGGAGCGCCTATGTTTGCGCTTGACGGTCGACGGCGTTTTGATCCCATTTAAGTCGGGATCTTCTTCAGGACTTGGGTTAATTGCAGTGCTGTAGGGGGGGAATGGACGGGAATTAATCGAGGGCAGAGAGAGAAGCAGGGTTGGGGTGCGGGGAGTGGGCGGTGTGTGTGGTATGGAGGAAAAAAGACTAGGTGACAAACTTATTAAAGCGGCCGTCAGTGAGTGCTCGAAGGATGGAATATGGTGACAGAGCAGGTGATGAGCGATCCAATATGATCTGTTGTATCATGCGTGAAGATCGCGCACAAGAGGGGGACGGGCGGGGTGTGAGTTAAGACCACGCCAGGAAACGAGAATGTGGTGGGTCAGGTGCTAGTGGGGTGGGAGTGCTAGGGCAGACGAGCGATGCGTGTAGTGGAGAAACCGCAAGCCCTCGGTGATGCGTGGAGCATGATTGAGGTGGCAGTAAGAACAGCCCGGTAGTCTGGTCAAGGTAAAGGGCTGTGAATCGCTGGAAAAATAGTGTGTGGAATCGGCGGGAAAGGTGTGAAGAGGGATAAAGAGTGGGGGTGACACCACAGAGAGGAGACCAGGTGATAAAACCACCGTGAGAAGGGAGGCGGCACACAGGGAGGTAAGGACACGTACCTATGGCAGCGAGAGTCCGATGCCAGGTCCGAGTGGTCGTCGGATCGATCAATCGAGGAGGAAGCCTGGGGGGGAGAGGAAATGCATGAGGGCCCGAGGTGGGGGTATGGGGCAAGAGGGAGAGCAGAATGTGACGGACTTACCAGGTCCGGTGGGTCATCCGGGATACCCTGTGAAGTACCGGTCAGTAGATCCGGCGCGGGGAAGGAGTCCTCGATCCAGGTGGTGATCGGTGGAGACGAGAGTGAACCTGGGGGGAACAGGGAACTAGGTCAGGCTAAAAATCGTGTCCAAGGGTGAGGGGGAAGGGGGAGCCATGAACGGCGTAGAACGTACCTCGTAACATAAAGGCTTCGTGAGGAATGAATCCGTGTAGGCGTTGCCGGGGAGACGACAGGCGAAGCCGGAAGAGAAAAAGGGGATTGGCCTAGGGGCGGGGCTAAGTGACGTGGAGGGAATCCGCTGGAGCAATAGGGCGGTAGCCGGCAGAGTGGGAGGGAGGGCCGGATAATTGATTACCTAAAATGCGGAACCTAGCGCGCGGCAAAGGAAGGCAGTAAAGAGAATGAATGTGTGTCAACGTAGCGCTTGGTGCTAGGAAGTGTGTACAAACAATACAGACTCGTTGGAGGAACACACAATGTTGACAAATGGCTGCTATATAATGTGCCATCCAGTGGCATAAATGGCTAATATTAATCAATTGCAGAACAATTAGCAGATGTAGACCAAACATTTAGATATACATTTGGTGTAATCACTTCTGTACATATGGCAAACATGTCAATTATAGTGAAGCCGATCCCCATGGTGAACATAGCTAGGTACATGAACAGTTACTCAAAGGACAGCTGGCATGGACGGGGTAAGTAGAATAGGGAAAAGGAGTATGGCAACCCTAGATCGAGACAAAACTTTGTGATACAACTTGAATAAGGATAAGGAGTATATTCAGGGATCAAGGGCGACAGGACATGACAAAGGAGGAATTGAACCCATTTAGATGGTGATGGTACTATTCCATTCATCAATAGTGTTCAAACCGTGGTGGACAGAGTCGCAAAGGGTCATCCACTTACATTCGCATTTGTTCAACAGTGGTTTTATGTCCCCTCCCCGTGGGGGGAGTGTGATCTGTTCTGCCACTTGCCACTTAATGTCCGTATCCCTATGGTTCTCTCCTAGGTAGTGGCGAACCAGTGGTGCAGTCATCACTTTGCAGTTTAGCCTGCTCTTGTGTTGGATGATCCTGTTTTTGATGGGTTGGGTGGTTTGGCCTATGTAGATCAAGGCGCAGGGACATTATGCGATCTGCAGTTGGTGTGTGTCTTCAGGGTGTGGGATCTATTGCCAAAGGTGAATACTTTGGTGTTAATTGTGATGTCGCACAGAGAGCAATTTTGGCATTTGTAATGGCCCATTATGGGAGTCCCCAGGCAGCTGTGATAGTGTGGTTGTGTGTACTATTGTCTGGCCATGTAATGGCGTGTACCAAGTGAGATGCTATGTTATCTCCACGTTGATAGGAAAAATGGGTTCATCTTTGAATGGTTCCAAAGGACGTAGTATGGACCAATTGTTTTTGATGATCTTCGCCACTTTATTACTGCTGGGGCTGAATCTGGAAATGAATGGAATTCTTTCCATTGGTGGTTTATTTTGGGGCACAAGTAAATGTTCTCTGTGGTTATACCACGCTCTCTTGCGAGCTCTCGAAATGCGTCTCTTGGCGTATCCTCTGGTGATGAGTTTTTTGGACAGAACTTCGGCCTCCCGGAAGTAGTCTTTCCTCCATTTGCAATTCCGCCGGAAGCGGAGAAATTGGCCATATGGTAATCCGTATCTCAGGCCGCGCGGGTGGTAGCTGGAATACTGTAGGAGTGTGTTCCTCTCAGTTGGTTTTCTGAAGAGGAGGGAGCCCAACTTGCCAACTTCCGCATGTATAGTGACATCTAGGAAGGGGAGGTCGTTGTTTCTGTCATCATATGTGAAGTGAAGGTGTTCTTGTGACTGATTTAACCATTCCATGAAGGAAGCAAAGTCATCTTTGGTTCCTTTCCATAGCAACAAAATGTCGTCTATGTAACGACGCCATAGACTGATGTGGATGGAGAAGGGGTTGATGGTATGCAGAATGTGCATTGTCTCCAACTCGTGCACAAATAAAATCACAAAATTCGGGGCAAAGCAAGCCCCCATGGAGACCCCCTTGATCTGTAGATAATAGGTACTCCGGTAGAGGAAATAGTTGTTTTGTAGGGCAATTCTGAGGAGGTCCATGATAAAGTCTGTGGGTATCTTACTCGGCCTAGGTCTTTTCAGTAGAAGAGATTTGATCACCTGTAGTCCTTCCGCATGGAGGATGTTCGTAAAAAGCGATTCGATGTCCAACCGTGCCATCAGTTCAGTTTCAGTGTCAAACGGTTGGTCTTCGTTCATGTTGATAAGATCTGTGGTATCTCTAATAAAAGTGTCAGTCAGCGGGACAAATTCTTTCAAAATGGTGTCGATGTACTTCCCAATAGGTTCAAGGATTGACCCGCACCCGGAGACAATAGGGCGCCGGGTGGGTTCACGGCGTCCTTGTGGATTTTTGGGAGGATGTAGATAACGGGGGTTCGAGGATGTGGGTTGTTCAGGAACCAGAATTCTTTGTGTGTAATGATGTTTCTTGATTCTGCATCTTGAGTCACATTTTGTATTTTGAGTTTGATATCTTGAAGGGTGTCCTTGTGGAGTGGACGATAATGACCGGTGTTGTTTAGTTGGCGCATGATCTCCTTATCATAATTATCAGCTTTCATCAAGACGATTCCACCGCCCTTATCGGTGGGCTTGATGATAATGTCCTTATTGTTTTTGAGGTTAAGGAGAGCTTGTTTTTCTGAGCATGAGATATTGGATGGGACGTATTGAAACTGGGATTGGAGTACGGCAATGTCATGGAGTACCAGACGCTCAAATGCCAGAATTTCAGCGGGCATGGAGGATGATCGAGGGTTAAATGTGGATGCTGGGTGGAATCGTTGAATATAGGGTTCAGTGGGTTCAGGTTCATCTTTGAAGAATTGTTTTAATCTAATGCGTCTGGTACTCCATGACATTGCCGTACTCCAATCCCAGTTTCAATACGTCCCATACAATATATCACGCTCAGAAAAACAAGCTCTCCTTAACCTCAAAAACAATAAGGACATTATCATCAAGCCCGCCGATAAGGGCGGTGGAATCGTCTTTATGAAAGCTGATAATTATGATCAGAAGATCATGCGCCAACTAAACAACACCGATCATTATCGTCCACTCCACAAGGACCCCCTTCAAGATATCAAACTCAAAATACAAAATGTGACTCAAGATGCAGAATCCAGAAACATCATTACACACAAGGACGCCGTGAACCCACCCGGACGCCCTATTGTCTCCGGGTGCGGGTCAATCCTTGAACCTATTGGGAAGTACATCAACGCTATTTTGAAAGAATTTGTTCCGCTGACTGACACTTTTATTAGAGATACCACAGATCTTATCAACATTATCAAAGGCCAACCGTTTGATACTGAAACTGAACTGATGGCTGGGTTGGACATCAAATCGCTGTATACGAACATCCCCCATGCGGAAGGACTACAGGTGATCAAATCTCTTCTACTGAAAAGACCCAGGCCGAGTAAGATACCCACAGACTTTATCATGGACCTCCTCAGAATTGCCCTACAAAACAACTATTTCCTCTGTTGAACAAATGCGAATGTAAATGGATGACCCTTTGCGACTCTGTCAACCACGGTTTGAACACTATTGACGAATGGAATAGTACCATCACCATCTAAATGGGTTTCATTCCTCTTTTGTCATGTCCTGTCGCCCTTGATCCCTGAATATACTCCTTATCCTTATTCAAGTTGTATCACAAAGTTTTGTCTCGATCTAGGGTTGCCATACTCCTTTGCCCTATTCTACTTACCCCGTCCATGCCGGCTGTCCTTTGAGTAACAGTTCATGTACCTAGCTATGTTCACCATGGGGATCGGCTTCACTATAATTGACATGTTTGCCATATGTACAGATGTGATTACACCAAATGTATATCTAAATGTTTGATCTACATCTGCTAATTGTTCTGCAATCGATTAATATTAGCCATTTTGCCACTGGATGGCACATTATATAGCAGCCATTTGTCAACATCGTGTGCTCCTCCAACGAGTCTGTATTGTTTGTACACACTCCCCAGCTCCAAGCGCTACGTTGACACACATTCATTCTCTTTACTGCCTTCCTTTGCCGCGCGCTAGGTTCCGCATTTTAGGTAATCATTTATCCGGCCCTCCCTCCCACTCTGCCAGATACCGCCCTATTGCTCCAGTGGATTCCCTCCACGTCACTTAGCCCCGCCCCTAGGCCAATCCCCTTTTTCTCTTCCGGCTTCGCCTGTCGTCTCCCCGGCAATGCCTACACGGATTCATTCCTCGCGAAGCCTTTGTGTTACGAGGTACGTTCTACGCCGTTCATGGCTCCCCCTTCCCCCTCACCCTTGGACACGATTTTTAGCCTGACCTAGTTCCCTGTTCTACCCAGATTCACTCTCGTCTCCACCGATCACCGCCTGGATCGAGGACTCCTTCCCCGCGCCGAATCTACTGACCGGTACTTCACAGGGTATCCCGGATGACCCACCTGACCTGGTAAGTCCGTCACATTCTGCTCTCCCTGCTGCCCCGTACCCCCACCTCGGGCCCTCATGCCTTTCCTCTCCCCCCCAGGCTTCCTCCTCGATTGATCGATCCGACGAGCACACAGACCTGACATCGGACTCTCGCTGCCATGGGTACATATCCTTACCTCGCCGTGTGCCGCCTCCCTTCTCACGGCGGTTTTCTTACCTGGTCTCTGCTCTGTGGTGTCACCCACACTCTTTACCCCTCTTCACACCTTTCGCTCCGATTCCACACACTATTCCTCCAGCGATTCACAGCCCCCCACCTTGAACAGACTACCGGGCTGTTCTTACTGCTGCCTCAATCATGCTCCACGCATCACCGCGGGCTTGCGGTTTCTCCACTACACGCATCGCTTGTCTGCCCTAGCACTCCCACCCCACTAGCACCTGACCCACCACATTCTCTTTCCTGGCGTGGTCTTAACTCACACCCCGCCGGTCCCCCTCTTGTGCGCGATCTTCACGCATGATACAACAGATCATATTGGATCGCTCATCACCTGCTCTGTCACCGTACTCCATCCTTCGAGCACTCACTGACGGCCGCTTAAATAAGTTTGTCACCTAGTCTTTTTTCCCCCATACCTCACACAACCCCCACTCCCCGCACCCCAACCCTGCTTTTCTCTCTGCCCTGATTAATTCCCGTCCATTCCCCCCCTACAGCACTGCATTTTACCCAAGTCCTGATGATGATCCCGACTTAAATGGGATCGAAACGCCATCGACCGTCAAGCACGTACATAGGCGCTCCAGTCCAAATGGTTCCAGCATAAATACCTGCATATTCTCATTCAAGTCTATTCCAAAACAAACGTGGAACCATATTGTTTGTATTCACTATATATATTGATCACCAGTCACCCTGCGCCGCCGTCGCTGTTTATTGTCACTTGTTTTGCTACCGTGCCTTCACTCACTCGCACTAAGCACCAAGTACAATTTTGGGTTACCTACAAGTGTTTTACTCTGCTCCTTGCAGTGCTGTTATAACTGCAGAATTACCTTGTTTTTACCTCTCCTTGTACCCAATTAATAAATATGATGTTACCAGCACATATGTGAGAAACCAAAAGAGAGTCTCCTTATCTCCTTGTGATAATGTTGTATACATATCTGAACTAACTGTCTCCAAATTATACCTGTTGGGATGTCATATGTTTCTTATATACTTCCTACCCCAATCCCAACGCGGTTGAAGGGTCTACTCCTGTTGTGTATACAACATTTGTTTCCAAGGCATTCATGTCACTGGTGGGAACGAAGGACATTCCTTTGTTTAGAATCGTGGTTTGTTTTTGTGTGAGTGACACTGAAGATATGTTGATTATCAGGTTACATTTTTCCCGCTACGAAGTATTCTTCCCGAGTGCTCGCCTCTAGAGAATCTAATTGACCAACTCAACTCCAGAAATCCCAGAATACAGTTAACCAGTATGATCAGTACATCAGAAGTTAATTTCCTGCATGTTTTAATTTCCAAGAACATGGGTCTTCATAAATTAACAACAGACATATACACAAAACCCACAGACAGGAATAGTACATTGATGTACTCCAGTTTACATCCTAGGAGTCTCAAAACAAACCTCCCATATTCACATTTCCTGTGAATAAAAAGAATATGTTCCGAAAACGATACGCTGGAAAGACGATTGCAAAAACATGCTATCAAATTTGAGGAGATAGGGTACCCTCCAGAGATCTTACAACAAAGTATGGATAGATTGTCCACAAAAGATCAGAGTACACGTTTGACTTCAACTGTCAGAAAATCAACCACAGCATTTACATTTGTTTCGAAATTTTCAACATCTTCCAATCAAATCAAGAATATCATCAACAAAAGGTGGGATCTTCTACGGAATGAGACGGAATTTAATGGAATTTTTTAAGAGAAACCCACATTTGCATACACACGTGGTAAAAATGTGATGGACATGATCAGAATACCGCCCAAACTGTCACAACAGGACAACGATAAAGGCACAACTAGATGCTTCAATTGCACGCATTGCAACAACATCACAATGGGCAATACTTTAACCCATCCGGTCACTGGAAAGAAGATCACACTAAGACACTCAGGCAATTGTGATTCCACGCATTTAGTATATTGTCTTAAATGCCCATGCGGCAGAGCATACATTGGAAAAACAGAACGAAAATTAAAAACAAGATTAACAGAACATAAAAGTACGATAAGAAAACATAAGAGATCAGCCCCAGTTGCTAATCACTGGTTGGAAGCACAACATGATATAGCACAACTACGTGTTCAAATAGTGGAAATTGTACCTAAAATCGAGGGACAGGATAACACAAAGAGATTACTCCAGGGGGAAACATATTGGATAGATCACCTGAAAACACTTATGCCGGTTGGATTGAACAATAGGTTAGATTTCAGTTGCTTTCTGTAATACAACACAACATCCTTTAGGACTTAGGGCATATCATTATATTAATACTAATAATGTCATCCCTCTACACACCAGGCTGGTAGAACATATGGTACCCAACAACACCATTAAAGACCTACGGGTCTAAGGAGATACATCTACACAGTAGTACAGTCAACAAATTCATGTTGGACACCAACTTACATTTAAAGGATTAGATATGTGATCCTATTCTCAGGTGCATATACATTAATGGGCTAAGTAGTAATAATACATAGCAAGCACATCATTTGACATTATGCTAAATATCTACATGTATCAATAGGTCCATATAGGCCTAGTTTAGTTATCGCTATGTTACTATTTAGTGCAGATATGCACATGATTCTAATATGTGTTAACATCAGTGTCTATTGATGATATTTAATTGTCTGTGATGCTGTTTGATTTTTACATGTAATCCTTTTGACTGAAAAATATGCAGTTGTATATGTACATGATTTCAGCACGTTACACAAATTGAGAATGTTTGTCAAATAGGACGACTCTGTTATTGACGCAATCAATATTGATATAAGTGAAACTCTATAGTTCTCCCACTGTTACCTCCACACTGCATGCACATTGACACAGATTTGGGTTGTATTTACATAATTTCTTTATACGGTCAAGCACTGACTGATTCTATCCCACCGGCGTTATGAGAAAAGGTCGTATGACAGTGGTTCCAGCTTTGATTGTTGCACCGTACTTTAAAGAGGACTTTGTTTCCCGCAGCACGGGTTTTTCCTTGTAAGTCTTAACAATCAAGTTATATTGCACACAGATGGAGCGTTTGGGTGGCCAGAAAATTTAAGTATAGAATGATATTGTTTCAACTTAATCCCAGAATTATCCCAGACAGCATTACCAGTCTCCTTGGGACACTACATTTACCACAATACATTGCAGACATATTTGCAGCAGTGGAAAACGGATTCCGCCGTCTTGTTTATTTACGAGTTGATCGCGTTTACAGTTTGATTTATTTTCCCACTGAAACAGGATACACATTTAGCGGAAAATTCCATTGCAGTCTGTAATACATACACGATCTCAATGAATTGGCTCTCCTCACCTCTAAATAACACAAGATGACTCTTGTTAATGTCCTTCCTTTATTTTTAACATCGGCACTACTTTAGAATCGTATTGTAGTCTTCCGCGCTAACTCGCAGGAAGAACTCAAACTTTATACCGTGGAGGCTTTGGGTGGAATCCTTGATTCGGCATACTAACAATGTAGGTATGGGTTTTTTCCTGTATTCGGCATCAGCCTCGTTACATCAGATGCACATGCTTTTCCTTATAGAGCTTGACAGTACAGGTCACGATTTGTTGAATTTTTTTAGAACTGCTAGGAGACCGAAAGGTAAGAGCATCGAGCATACCGCGTGTCCCCCATCGGGATTTGGATAGGTCTCAGTGAGGTACATGATTATCTATTTTTCACAGTACTATGATTGATAGCGGAAAATTCATTAGAGCACGTGAAAATTTTCAGCAATATTAGGTATACTTGGCATATCTTAATCATCACAACTAGTATAGAACATTGTTCAGTCTTTTACCCACATAGAGATTATGTGCATGACATATTTATATGTCTAGATGATGCAATATCAATCAACAGCATTCGAGACAATGGGCATAGTTATAGTTACAGACAGCAAGAGGTACACACCTTTATTCATTGATATACCCGTCTGAACCTTGCTTTAGGGATACCACGCAGACATGTTCAACATATTGGGGATTTTGACTACTTTGAAGAACAGCTACCTTAGCATCGCTTGATTCAGGTACCTACACTTGGTTTCCTTAGACTGAATGAGCAATGGTACTGTAAGATTGTCTACTCATCTGACCATCGCAGGGGACACACACATGTACTTTAAATATTAGCACTTTCATGTTCTCCTTAAACTTGTGTTTTTGGGTATATTCCATGTTGAAGCACGACAGACACACCCACACTTATGGTGGATTATCTTGCTGGTTTCTTTTTACTCCTGGGGTATAAGGTCTCTAATTTTAAGACAACATGGCACCCCCTGTTGCGAACTTGGATTTGTGTTCAGCCATATGTATTAGATACCTAAAATCCTTTGTACCGGTATACATGGGATATTGCCCCTGATGAAGGGAAATGTCTTCCCGAAATGCATTGGATATTGGACCGCAAGTAATGAAGAATAACATCTACAGGAAGAAGGGATTTTTTCTCATGATTAAATCTCTCTAAATAGGCACTTTGTTTTAATAATTCTATTTGCTATGATATGCTATAGCATAGAAAATTGAAAAGCCAAATGCAACAATAAAAATGAATTGTAGTACATAATGTATAACTTTGAACCACTTAGGGTATCATGATTCAATAATATGATTTATGAAGTTTACTGCATCAATAAATGCAAATATTGTTTTAAACTATAAGAATTTTGTTAATATTGTGGAAATAGTTTTCTTTCCTCGGGAACAGTGCGCATTACTTTAAGACTTCTTCTGCATCTTCCCTTTCTTTACACTTACGGTGTTAGCCAACACACGTATGTAATGCAGCACCCCAAAGAGATGAACGTAGCAATCTGATTATTGTGATTAAAACATTAGACAATTTAGGGTGTGCACCTCGTTACCTAACTCTAGGACCCGGTAAGGGCC
Source organism: Lissotriton helveticus (assembly GCF_964261635.1). Taxonomy (NCBI): domain Eukaryota; kingdom Metazoa; phylum Chordata; class Amphibia; order Caudata; family Salamandridae; genus Lissotriton; species Lissotriton helveticus. Next base: position 347,292,402 of record NC_136059.1, read on the forward strand.
CATGCTATGTGTTGTTCCCAGAGGCTACCAATCCTGATGACGGCATTCATTGAGATCTCACAGATGTAAATTGCTACTGCTGAGGTACAAGAGGAAACAACGGGCACGCAGGTAACATCGGACACGAACATTGCTGATGCTTCCAATGCTGAAGCCGATGCTTCGCATCTATGTGCGGTTAATCTTCTAAACGAGGTATTCCAACTCTCACCTACATCGGTAGACGATTTTTTGTCTACAGGAATAGAGGATTTCATGTTTTCTCAATTCCCATACACTGACTTTTGAATCAGTACACAGTGTACCGGGAAGACTCTGAATTTTGCCTTCATTTTTTAAAACAAAAGACAAAACTTGGAGCTTTGTCCAATGATTAAGTTTTTTTTTTCAAATTTGAATTTTTCTTTTTATGGCACAGTAATCTGCTTACAGTAGAACTATTCATAGAGAACAGAATTCTTTGCACACATCCAGAGACAAATTGTCAACTTGTCAAACAATTTCATTTATGTGACCTGGCATGAAATGGTTTCAAACTTTTTCTTCTGTATTTAAGAACTATTTCATCATGTGAATATATTTATGTTCATTCAGTTACATATGTAACCATATGCTTAGAATGAAACATTGCTGTAATATGTACAGCACCATTGCATTTCATGCATAGCAACAGTTGTAATGCATTTTAAATATGTTTTAGACGTGTTTTTAGCAACTCATGTGTAACACTATTTTTAGTATATTTAGCATGTTTAGCATTTAGTAATGTCGATCATTTGAAAATGGAGTGGGTGTTGTGTTTCGATTTATATACCCGTCCATAGGTTTCCCGAATCATGCCCTGATATAGGCACAACTCATAATGCCCTTATGAAGGCATAGAATCCCAGTCCTTATTTAGGCATCAGCCATGCTATCCAAACACAGGCATGATCACCTACATCCGTCCATCCCACGTCACAACGAGTTTTTAGAAACCAGACCCTTAAGCCATTGGGACGTTCTCTGCTTGGATTATTGATTTCTCCAAGAACTCATTTATTATGCATGAACAACTATTTCTTAGGGGTTCATTCATAACCTATTTCTCTGCCCAAATTTTCATCAATGCTAGCATTCCGAGGCACCTTCCAGGTATAAATATACCTTCACTTACCATGGCAAACCACGGCTCGGCTACGCAGCTCGATACAGCTCGCCACGCCAAGTTTGGTAGGAATTTGAGTCCCCGCCTGATGCAGTGACCGGATGCTGTCATCTTGCTCGCAGAAAATTCAGCTTCCAGTGTCCTGACTCCCTTCGCGGGGTGTTAGGGATTGAGATTCCCACCTCTCTCATTCTAAGGTATGGAGCAGACTAAATCCTAGAGGGACTCTTGGCATAAAAAATATAGCTTACCATACTATAGAAAACAGCACCTACTTACCTCATACCACACTTAGGTTAGGTACACTGGGGAAGAACTATTTAGAAGCACCAGACGAGTATTCACATTTTAGCCTGTGTTATTTATGTATGTGTATATGAATATATTTCATTGCTGAATGATGATTCTATTGCAGTATTATTTCTTCTTACTGCTTATGCTGTACGTATTATATTTCCCATACTGTCTTGCGATAGTAACAGCTCATATCTTTTGCACGAGAAATAGGACTGTTCAATAAATCCTTTTATTGAAACGCCTGTCTATCTATTTCTGTGTAACTCTGAAGAAACTCAGCATGCACGATTGACTGAGTGAAACTGTTATCTATTGTTTTCACAATTCTGAGAACTGTTCCGTTTCTAAGGAAAACAAAGTTGTCATGTATATGCTGTTGTCAGAAACTACTACCTTCTTGTTTATTCGAGAAGTTTCTAGTGACCTCTGAGTTAGCTGGCACACAAAGTAATTAAGTTTAATATACTCGATAGAGGCATACTGACCTCAGTCCTATGCAAAAACGATAGTGTATATTATTTCAATGAGCAGAGCCCATCAGGGAAATAGGAACTACACTACAATACAGTTTGTCATCTGGCATACCACGCATCCCTAAAACTTACAATTGTTCTATTTCTGTCTTTATTTCCCTTTTAGATTTTGCTCCTTCTTTGTCATGGGACAATTGTTCATGGGACAGTGCTTTTGTGTTGACCGGTAGGTTGTGAAAGAGGTTCATGTAAATAGTAGGGGCAAGCGTATGGGAAGTATTTGAAATGTACTCTTCAGTCCTGTGTGTTTCAGTCCCACCCTGTGTCATCTCATGAGTCTTTCTGTGCAGTGTCGGATGTGACGGTGTGCCTGGCCCTGCACTTTCCTGAGGCCTTGTGATGGACACATCGTTCACTAGCTTTGTAAGGTTCTTAATCTGCCAAGATACTCATTCCATTTTCGCTGACCTGCGCCTTAGGGCCTCAGCATTACCAGGGGGACTAGGTGACTGCTTCTTTGTATCATATTAGTGCTTGGATCCCTAAATGAGGTGCCATTGGGACTTGCATTCATATCCAAGTCACCTCTACATTTATTTATTGTTCCTGAGAAAATATATTATCAGGTAGGCTCTGTCCGTTATCCCTAGACTGCATGTTAGTAGTTGGTCAATCCAAAAATAAGGATCTGTCCTCATATTTTAAAGTGGCGGCTAAGGGTGATTTCTTATTAAGTTGACATTGTGGACTTGGGCGGCGCTGGTCTGTAGTAAGGGACAAGGTGTTGGGGTGAGTGGGAGTCGCTGGCTTTGGAACGGAGCAAGAGATATGCTCAGGAGACTGGTGTGATTTGTTAATCCATTGTGTTAGTTCTGATTCCGTAATTATTTGGTGTTGGTCCTGCATTTCAGTCCCTTATTCTTTGTGAAGACTGCTGGTTGGTCATCAGGTAGGAAGAGTTGCTGCTCGCCACTGGGGGATGTGTGAGGACTGGGGTGTGAGGTGTGCGAGGTGGAATGCGAAGCACACCACCTGAATATCGACTGTTAGCAGTCTATATACTATTGCAGTCTTCATGCTGGTCTAATTGTTGTGCTAAATTGTTATTTGCTGGTGTCATTTTAAAAATAAAGTGTGCCTTGACCTGACTGGGCAACTCTGTCAATTTCTGGGCGGTGAGGGACGGTGGTGTTAAGGTGCAATCCATCGTCTGACCGCTTTGTGAAGGGAGGGTGTCCGGTGGACATATGGCAAAGTCGCCTACTGCTGTTTTGTTATTGGATGTGGGCGCTAAATCTGCATTACTTGAGAAGAGAGGGACATTGTAGGAAATGCTGTGTGACAATAAGAGGGGAGAGTACAAAAAGCACAGGAAAAGAAAGCACACATTGAAAAGGGAGCCTGATCAGGAAACCATGAAGTAGTAGAAAGAAACGGAACCACGGAGATGAAGAATCAGTTGTCAAATATACAGATGAGATTAAAAAGAAGTGCAAAAAAAGTGTCAGAAGTCAAGCTTTTAAACCCAACCTAATAGAAATAAGGGAAGCGGTGCAACCACAATCAGGACCCAATGATTATACCAATATCGTCACAACCAATTATAAAAGCTATAAACCACAATCAGGACTTGAACCTGGAGACACAATTAAAACCAATACAACCACAATCAGGACTTGTACCTGGAGACACAATTAAATGTGACGTGAAAGTTCTCGGACTCAAACCGTGAACATATTCGGCCTCATACCGGGATACCCACAAAAAATTTAAGCACAAGACGTATTCAACCAAAAGCGACACTGTAACATCAGAAGCAAAAGGCGAGAACCGTGACCACACACAGACGTAGAGGGCGGTGGTCGTGGCAGGACAGACTACTATAGGGGACCAAGGAGCAGGCAGGGGCACCCCAGAGGGCTCACCCCTCCCAACCACACACCAGGGACCGGAGCAAATTCAAGGAAAAAATGAAAGGTCCCTGACTTACCCAGCAGTCGGTGGTGGTGGAGAGGCGGGGGGAGTCTGGGGTAAATCTGCCAGAGCGTCCCAGGTCCGCGCTGTAGACAAGAACAGTCCGCACAAGGTTTTGTGGTCGCCAGGTGATGAAGGGTAAATCTAACCCTTCTGTGGTGGTCACTAGTCACTGCAACACTGTTTATCTAAAAATAATGAACAGGCGTGTGAAACGAAGGTCTAACGTTGAAGTGACACTTTTATTCATTAAGTCATTAACATAGCAAGATATATATATTCATCAATTCATTAGTTTAGAGAAAATATTTAAATCACAATTTCCATCAGGCAGAAATAGCAACATAAAATACGTACTCATAAACGTGCAAGTGCCTAGAAGGTAAACCTGAAATGAGAAAACTAACCATCAAGAATTACAATTTTAAAGTACATTAAATGCAATGAATTGGATGAGGATGAAAAACTGAGAAGAAGAGAAGAGACAAAAAAAGTAAAAATGTTAATCTAGACTGGGTTCTACCACCTGAGAGTAGGCTTTGTAGGCCCACTGCAGATATACGGCCGGCCGGGAACCCACGCCGTGCATGGCACTGCAGAAGAGTTCTTTGCTCAAACTAGGGTACAGGTCTTTTATACCTGTTTAATGCAGAACTGTTAAACCACATTCACGCAGGTGCCTGACCGCAAGCCTACAGTTATGTTGCTAAAGTTCCTGAGAACACAGAAGTGGTATCATAAAAATACAGAAGTGGTATCACAGTGGACCAGGTGTTTTTTCGGGGTGGTCGGCAATGGTTGACCGCAAATTATAAACAAAGAACATTTTTAACGCAGGTTTCTCGGAAAATGTATAAAAAAACGGAACTTTGAAACAGGTGTTTATCATGCCAAGGTGCTGTCTTGTTTTCGTTTGAGCAAGCTTGGAAAGTTTCATAATATAAAAATAAAGCAAAGAATACTTCTGAAAGAATGAGAATGTACCAGCTGGTCCTGTGTAGGTGTTATATATGCTATTTTTGTAACTGTGGAAAGTTTCTGTGGTTGGCCAGGCTACCCCACAGTGCTGGGCTCAGGAGAAATGCATATTTGAGATTAGTGGGGCCTAGTAGATTTTATTATTGAAGAAGGTAAAATGAGGCAGAGGCCTTGGGCCTATATGTAGATGTATCAAGGGAGGTGTGAGCTATTATGGCTCTTAGTGACTGTGAAAGGTAAAAATGGTCAAGATAACACATCTCCCAGGTTTTAACAGGTGGGGCCTATATAGGGAGTTTCATGATGCATGGGTAGAGCAGAATGTTATGTTGTGAACCTCCTTCACGGTGTGTAGTTGTGCAGCCATACTGCTTGTTTTAAACACAGTGTATGCGTGCAGCTGGCAAATACAGTGCAAGGTTTCCCTTTTTGTTTCGTATCTGTCTGCTTTAAACACATTGTATGCGTGCAGCTGGTAACGTAGTGTTCTTTTTAAATTTGGACGAATTATTGAGCATTTCTTTCAATTAATTTTTTTTAAATGCCATCTGTAATTTTTGTTGCCACATGCAGCTGGTAACAATCAAACCCATTGCAATTGTATTTTGGGCGAAATGCAGAAAGAAATAATACTGATCTCAACTACAATGCGACTTTGTAATTTTTTTCCCTATGTGCAGCTGCTACCATTAAAACCCATTGCAATTGTGTTTTTGGGCAACATACAGTGGACAATATTGATCGCAACTGCAGTGCAATTTGTTCATATTGTCACTTTTTTTTCAAGCCTAAACTTTATTCACAACAAATGGAGACTCAATGCAACCCGTTCACACCACCACACACTTTCTGTCTCAGCCACTCTTTTTTTTTTACAATAAAATACGTGCGCATTCACACCTTCATAAACATTGCAACAAACAATAGGAACCGTTCACACTACCACAGACTTCCTGGCTCGCATGCACTCTTCTTTCTTTTAGGAACAAGGTGCATGTGCATTTCAAGGAGCTTCCAATAAAGTCTGTAAATTAGCTTCACAATGGCGTCCTTGCTCACTTAACCCCACTATTACCAATTACTTTATAGTTAATATTTTGCCACATGGTCGGTAACTTTTCTTTCCCACACTTTTCTTTCCCCTGGACAAGACACCTTAGCTCCGCAGAGCATTTTAGTACTTTAGCGCTTTCTGCGCTGTGTTGTAGGTACTTTCGCTTTTTTAATCTCCCGTTTTGTATTTTGGTTCATTTGTTTTAATTATCCCCTGATTTTATGGGCATTCTACCACTTACCTGCACCATAATTGTCTGATCACCGCGGCTTCAGCGGGTCCGGTCCTGGGGCTTCCGATTTCGGCGAGTATCGGCCGACATCTTGGCAGTAGAGGGGATGTTTCTTGGGCGCCATTTTGAGCGCTCTAGTGCTCCGCTAGCCACACGGTCATCCTACTTAAACCAGACTGCCTAGCGCGCAGCGGTAGCGCGCAGCGGGCGTGCCTCTATCGCGCCTGAGTCGTGCCAGAGTCCTGCCTGTCTGCGTCCGTCAGCGCTAAGGAGGCACGGAGCACTAGAGACTCTGTGCATTTTGTTGATGGCAGGTATGTACACCAGGGTGGACCTCCTCAGGCTTCGGAGCCTCCCTAGATCATGTAAACGTGCTCCCCTTGATACACTTTGTGGCCCTTTTAAGTGCCCATGCGGTATGCTGTCACTTCCTCAGTGTACTCCTATTGTTGGGTAATGCTCCGGTAGTTGTTCCACCTACTATCTCTCAGCCCTCCTGTGACTTAAAAATCTACCATCTTAATGTCAGATCTTTAGTCAAGCACCACCAGGACATTTTTGACTTGTTATCCGATGAGACTCCTGATATTTTCTTTATGACCGAGACTTGGTTGCAGGATGAGGCCATGGCTGTGCCTAATTTAGCACTCCCATCGGAATATTCTATTTTTATGCACAATCGAAACTCAAGAGGTGGAGGGATTGATATGGCTATTAAATCATGCTATCCCTGTACCTGGAAAACTCTGGACATAGCCGGATGTGAAAGTGCATATTTTTGCATCACGATTAGTCATCATTTCACTATGTCTGGTTTGCTGATCTATAGACCTCCAGGTAGTGATATGTCTTTCAGGAAAGCTCTCCCAGACGCTGTAAGTTCTCTTGCGCCGGGGTCGGCTAATTTTAGTATTATTGGGGACTTAAATATCCATTTTTATACTCCCCACTCTCCTGCGATTAGCAGTATTCTTGCGGACCTGGAGGCACTCCAGCTTTCTCAGCTGGTTACCTTCCCCACTCATTGAGGGGGGCATATCTTGGACCCGATATTTAAGGTTCTCTTGCCAAGACCTATAGCCTGGACTGATCATCATCTGATAGAATTCCACCTCACGGTTAAGGATCGTCCTTTTAAAGTATCAGACAGAATCATCTTCAGACGTCCCTGGAAAAAACTTAAACTAGCTGACTTCCATCACCTTCTCAGTGGTCTCCCGCTAGCCTCCTTTGAGGATGTCGAATCTGGCTATGACCTGTTTTGTGAATGGGTCACTAAAGCCCTTGACTCCTTGATTCCTGCAGCCTGGAGTAAGAGTCGATCGTTAGAACCTAGTCCCTGGTATAACGACTCTCTTCGACTTTTAAAGAGAACGTGTAAGCAAGCAGAAAGCGCCTGGCGGAAGTCCTATGATGTTGAGGGGAAAACTTACTATCTAGCACAAGTTAAGAGCTATCATAGAGCTGTTTGTAGGTCACGGGCAGCCTACTATTCTCATGAATTTAATACCAGCTCTAATCCCACGAAGTTGATCTTCAAAGTGTTAAAAGACCTTACAGCCAACACAGTACCTGTGGCTGAGATCTGCTCACTTTCACATTGCGAAGATCTTGCGGTCTTCTTTGGGGAAAACGTGTTTAAAATATATCGCTCTTTTCCTAGTACTAGTCTGACAATGGAGGATCAGAGCTCCATGCCTAGCGCCAATTTGGCCCTATCCATACTTCCTGACTTATCGGATGAGGAGTTTGACAAGCTGGCAGCCAAAGTTAAATCTGGGTCCCCTGCGGACCCTCTTAGACCTGCACAATTTAAAGAACTAGCATCGGTATGCCTATCCCCTATACGCCAACTTATACATCTATCTCTCTCCTCGGGCCTAATTCCACCTCAATTCCAAGCTCAAGTTACCCCGATCTTGAAAAAACCTGCACTGGACCCTCTCAAACTGGAGAATTATCGACCTATCTCCCTTCTCCCCTGGGTCGCGAAGGTGGCAGAAGCCCATGTCAATAGCATTCTTTCTAACCACCTTCAGTCTGCTAACATCCTGGACCCTTCGCAAAATGGTTTTCGTGCTGTTCACAGTACCGAGACCGCTCTTCTCTCCATGACAGAACACCTGCGCTCCGTGCTGGACTCGGGTCAAACTGCGGCACTGGTATTACTCGATCTCAGTGCCGCGTTTGACATTGTTTCGCACGCTATACTTTTGCAGCGTCTGGGAGAAGCTGGGGTCAATGGTGTGGCACTTGACTGGTTTTGGTCGTTTCTTACTAACCGTACCTTTAGGGTCTCCACTCCTCCATTTGAGTCGAAACCCTACACCAGTGATCAGGGAGTCCCGCAGGTTTCGGCACTCAGCCCCACGCTGTTTAATCTTTATGTGCAGCCGCTGGCTGCTGTCGCCAAGCGCTGGGACCTGACTATGGTCTCTTACGCTGATGACACGCAGCTGGCGGTCGCACTCAGTGGGGACTCAGATCCTGAGGCTACTAGATTCCGTGAGGGTCTCAGTGCAGTGGCTGGCTGGATGACGTCCAATTGCTTACAGCTTAACGCTAAAAAAAACGAGGTCCTGATTGTGGGCAAAGCAGAGCAATCTCTGGGGCGACAGATGGTGGCCATCAGAACTAGGCCCTATCCCCACTCCGGCAGCTGAGGTGAAAAATCTGGGGGTGTGGTTGGATCCCTCCCGCAGCTTTTCCACCCATACAAAAAAGGTAGCAGCCACCTGCTTTGGGATCTTACGCGGTCTAAGGCCGATCTTGAAATCTTTTGACGCCCCTACTCGACAGCTGATTATTCAGGCTGCCATACTATCTAGACTCGATTATGCGAGCTCTCTTTTGCTTGGAGTCAACTTGGTGGAAACTACCAGGCTGCAGCGCGTTCAGAACGCGGCTGCAAGGGCACTGGTAGGTCTTCCTAGATTTTGCTCGGCCAAGGAAACCATCCGTAAGCTTCATTGGCTACCTCTGATTCGGAGGATTGAATTTAAGACTTTGGGGTCCATTAGGATGGCGGGCGGATTGCCCCCACCAGGCAGGCGGTAGCCACCGCCGGCTTGGCGGGGGCAATCCGCCCGCCATCCTGACTAAAAATCCCCCCCGCCATATTATCATGGCATGGTTGGCCGCGGCGGATGGAAAGACCGTCCGCCGCTTTTCCGCCCCGGTCGCCTTGCGGCCGGGGCGGAAAATGGTTTATATGGTGGCGGTGTCTATTAGACACCGCCAGCCATATTAGGATGGGCATTTGCGAATGCCTTTCCGTGGCGGCAATGCCGTCACGGAAAGGCATGCGGAGTCCCCCTGTGGGGGCCCGTTGCGGGCCCCCAGGGACTCCGTGGGGGTGGGGGGTGCACGGGGGGGGGTACCTATGGTACCCCCCTGCATTTCAATGCACAACATGACAGGCACCTCGCGGTGCCTGTCATGTTGTGCATTGAAATGCACAACGTGCATTTTTTAGCATTGTGGCGGGCGGTGCTTTCAGCACCGCCCGCCGCAATGCTAAAAATGCGGGAAGCGCCCGCCACTGTGGCGGGCGCATCTTAATATGTAAAACAGGACCCCCGCCCTTATGGCGGGTGGTCCCATTCACCGGTAGGATGACGGGCGGACAAAGTCCACTCGTCATCCTAATGGACCCCTTTGTGTCTATCTTTCAAAATTTTGAAACAATCTTCGCCTCAGATACTGAAACACCTCATTACTCCCTACGCTCCTTCTCGGCAGTTGAGGTCTTTGGGGCAAAATTTAGCTGTCGTCCCACGTTTTAAGAGAAGCAGAGCAGGTGGTCGTTCTTTTAGAGTTCTCGCACCCAAACTGTGGAACTCTCTTCCTGCCCATATTCGTGCCATGGATGAGTTACTAGCATTTCGGAAAGCCGTAAAGACTTTCATTTTTCCCACTGGTTCTTAGGGTTTCTTCTGCTTGAATTATTCTCTTTCCCTGACTGAGTTGTGTTTCTTCCCCAGATATAGCGCTGGGACGCCCCTTTGCTGGGGCAGCTGCGCGCTCTAAAAATGGAAATAACATAACAAATAACATAACAGTCAGCTGGTAACAATAATGCTTATTGTAATTGCATTTTAGTTTTCAACATAGCCATAACTTCCTGTTTTGGCTGGCATCTTATTGTTTCTTTTACATTTGTAAGAATTATTGAGAATTTATTTCGATTTAATATTTTTTAATATGGTTAGTAATTTATTTTTGCCATGTGCAGCTTGTGACAATAATTCCCATTGCAATTGTATTTTGGTCGACATGCAACAAACAATAATAGCGAGCACAACTTCAATGCGACTTGTGCATATTGGGGCAGATTTACAAAAAAGGGACGCATATTTAGAGTTGCATCACTTTCCCTGCGCCACCGTGAAAAACCCTTGCGCCACCATGGATGCGCCGTATTTACAATACAGCGCATCATGGTACAAGGATTGACGGATGCGTCAGAAATTCAGACGCATCTTTTGGGGCAAAAGTCACGCATTGCTGGAGTTGTGCCGCAGCACATGGCAATTCCAGCAATGTATTTTGAGGCCTGTTCCCAATACACTGCCTCACTGCTTCAAGGAGGCATAAGGTTTTGATGCAGTGGCATCCTGGAAGTGACGCAGTGAAGTCTTGTAGATTTCACAGTGTCACTTTTACAAGGCTTTCTTGCGTGGGAACGCCCACCCTGCATACATTATACCTGATGCAGGTATAATGTGACACAGGGCTTTGTAACATGACGCATCTCCCTAGATGCATCCCGTTGTAAATTGGGCGCATTTTTTACGCCACCACTGCATCACAAAAGTGACGTAATGGCAACGCAAAAGTGTTGCAAGGGTCTTGTAAATCTGCCCCATTGTTTTTTTCTTTTTTTACAGGCAAAACCTTTTTTTACAACAAATGGAGACTCAATGTAACCTGTTCACACCACCACAGACTTCTTGTCCTACCCACTCTTGTCTCTTTTAACAATAAAATATGTATGCATTAACACTTTTACAAACATTCCAACAAACTATAACAACTGCTCACACTACCTCAGGCTTCTTGGCGCCCAAGCACCCTTCTTTCTTTTAGCAACAAGGTGCATACGGTAAGCAGACATAATATCGACTTTTTTATATCGACATGACAGAATATCGAAGTTTTTATATCGATGGTAAATTATATCGAATGTAAAAATATCGATAGGAAAAATATTGTTTAAAGTATGTTTAATTTTATATTGAAAGTAAAAATATAGTCAGACAAAATATCGTTGTTTTAAAATATCGAAAAATAGTAGTAATTAGTACAAAATATTACTTTTTAGCAATGTTAATAGTTTATTAATAATTAGTAAATTTAATGTGTTAAAATTGTGATTTTTATATATAATTTATAAAATCATATATATTTTTAGGAGCGGGATGTAGGGTTTATAGGGATAAGGGTGGGGAGTGTTTTAAAAATGTAAATATTAGAATAAAAATAAATGTGAATTTTTAAAAATTTTAAATTTAAAAAAAAATCATATATATTTTTTAGCACGGGATGTTGGGTTTATAGGGGATAAGGGTGGGGAGTGTTTCAAAAAATTAAATATTAGATTTAAATGTATCAACAAATTTTAATAATAAAAGAAAATTGAAAATTTTTAAAAATATTAATTTTTAAATTTAAAAATATTTGTTAATTAAAAAAAATTAAAAAAATTATTTATAATTTTAGGGACGTGATGTTGGGTTTATAGGGGATAAGGGTGGTGAATATTTAAAAAAATTAAATATTAGATTCAAATTGATCAACAAATTTAAATAATAAAATAAAAATCTAAAAAATATATATTTTTTTTTAATTTTTAAAAATGTTTAATTTAAATTTTTTAAAAATATCATATATATTTTTAAGAACGGGATGTTGGGTTTATAGGGGATAAGGGTGGGGAGTCTTTAAAAAATGTTAATATTACAATAATATGGCTAAATAAATTACAATTTTTTTAAAATTCATATATATTTTCTGAAACGGGATGTTGGCTTTATAGGGGATAAGGGTGGGGAGTTTTTAGAGCATATAAACAATTACAATACATATTTTCAAAATTTATTTTAAATAAAATACATTGAATTTAAAAAAAATAAAAAAAAAAAATTTTTTATATTAATTTTAAAATTAATATTTTGATTTTTTTTTAAATAATGTTATTTAATAATAAAAAGAAATAAATAAATTTAACATTTAGTAGTGTGATATTCGGTCTTTAGGGGATAAGTGTGGGGATTGTTAAAATACGTCTAGAAATGGAATTATTATTTGTTAATATATTAACAATTTTTGAAAAAAATATATTATTAGTTAATATTTGAATATTTTGTAAAATTTTATAATAAGAAAATAAAAATATTTATAATTTCATTATAATTGTTAAAGTTATATTTGTAAATAAACATATTTTAATATTGACATTTATAAAAGAAAGACATAAATCCACATTGACTAGTGCAATATTGAGTTTATAGTGGGTAAGTGTTGGGAATTTTAAAATATTTAGACAAATTGAAGTAATATTTGTTAATTAATTTAAATACTTAAAATTAAAAATTTTACTGGAGTGGGAATAGTAAAATATATTTAATTAGTGTCCAGCACCTACCCCAATTTAATGTAGACTGGAGTGGAAATAGTAAATTATAATTAATGAGTGTCCATCACTTACCCCAATTTAATGTAGAATGGAGTGCGAATAGTAAATAATAATTAATGAGTATCCAGCAGTTACCCCAATTTTATGTAGACTGGAGTGGGAATAGTAAATTATATTTAATTAGTGTCTAGCACCTACCCCAATTTAATGTAGACTTGGATGGGAATAGTAAATTATATTTAATTAGTGTCCAGCACCAACCCCAAATTATTGTAGACTGGAGTGGGAATAGTAAATTATAATTAATGAGTGTCCATCACTTACCCCAATTTAATGTAGACTGGAGTGGGAATAGTGATATATATTTAATTAGTGTCCAGCACCAACCCCAATTTAATGTAGAATAGAGTGGGAATAGTAAATAATAATTAACCCCTTCGACGCTCATGACGAGCTGGGCTCGTCATGGCGTAGCCTCCTCGCACGCTCATAACGAGCCCAGCTCGTCACGTAAAGTGCGGTTTCGCAAAACCCAGCGTACGAGCGGAATTCCGCCCGCATGCATGCGGTTAATGAGTGTCCAGCAGTTACCCCAAGGTAATGTAGACTGGAGTGGGAATAGTAAATTATATTGAATTAGTGTCCACCACCTACCCCAATTTAATGTAGACTGGAGTGGGAATAGTAAATTATAATTAATGAGTGTCCAGCACTTACCCCAATTTAATGTAGACTGGAGTTGGAATAGTAAATTATATTTAATTAGTGTCCAGCACCTACCTCAATTTAATGTAGACTGGAGTGGGAATAGTAAATTATAATTAATGAGTGTCCATCACTTACCCCAGTTTAATGTAGACTGGAGTGAGAATATTAAATTATATTTAATTAGTGTCCAGCACCTACTACAATTTAATGTAGACTGGAGTGGGAATAGTATATTATAATTATTGAGTGTCCAGCACCTACCCCAATTTAATGTACACTGGAGTGGGAATAGTACATTATATTTAATTAGTGTCCAGCATTTACCCCACTTTAATGTAGATTGGAGTGGGAATAGTAAATTATATTTAATTAGTGTCCAGCACCTACCCCAATTTAATGTAGACTGGAGTGGGAATAGTAGATTATAATTAATGAGTGTCCAACACCTACCCCAATTTAATGTAGATTGGAGTGGGAATATTAAATTATATTTAATTAGTGTCCAGCACCTACTACAATTTAATGTAGACTGGAGTGGGAATAGTATATTATAATTATTGAGTGTCCAGCACCTACCCCAATTTAATGTACACTGGAGTGGGAATAGTACATTATATTTAATTAGTGTCCAGCATTTACCCCACTTTAATGTAGATTGGAGTGGGAATAGTAAATTATAAGTAATTAATGTCCAGCACCTACCTCAATTTAATGTAGACTGGAGTGGGAATAGTAAAATATATCTAATTAGTGTCCAGCACCTACCCCAATTTAATGTAGACTGGAGTGGGAATAGTAAATTATAATTAATGAGTGTCCAGCACCTACCCCAATTTAATGTAGATTGGAGTGGGAATATTAAATTAGATTTAATTAGTGTCCAGCACCTATCCCAATTTAAAGTAGATTGGAGTGGGAATAGTAAATTATAATTAATGAGTGTCCAGCACATATTTCAATTTAATGTAGAGTGGAGTGGGAATAGTAAAATATATTTAATTAGTGTCAAGCACCTACATCAATTTAATGTAGACTGGAGTGGGAATAGTAAATTATAATTAATGAGTGTCCAACACCTACCCCAATTTTATGTAGACTCGAGTGGGAATAGTAAATTATAATTAATGAGTTTCTAGCACCTAATTCAATTTAATGTAGACTGGAGTGGGAATAGTAAATTATATTTAATTAGTTTCCAGCACCTACCCAAATTTAATGTAGACTGGAGTGGGAATAGTATATTATAATTATTGAGTGTCCAGCACCTACCCCCAATTTAATGTAGACTGGAGTGGGAATAGTAATTTATATTTAATTAGTGTCCAGCATTTACCCCACTTTAATGTAGATTGGAGTGGGAATAGTAAATTATAATTAATTAGTGTCCAGCACCTACCCCAATTTAATGTAGACTGGAGTGGGAATAGTAAATTATAATTAATGAGTGTCCAACACATACCACAATTTTATGTAGACTGGAGTGGGAATAGTAAATTATAAGTAATTAGTGTCCAGCACCTACCTCAATTTAATGTAGACTGGAGTGGGAATAGTAAAATATATTTAATTAGTGTCCATCACTTACCCCAATTTAATGTAGACTGGAGTGGGAATAGTGAATTATATTTAATAAGTGTCCAGCACCTATCCCAATTTAATGTAGAATAGAGTGGGAATAGTAAATAATAATTAATGAGTGTCCAGCAGTTACCCCAAGGTAATGTAGATTGGAGTGGGACTAGTAAATTATATTAAATTAGTGTCCACCTCCTACCCCAATTTAATGTAGACTGGAGTGGGAATAGTAAATTATAATTAATGAGTGTCCAGCACTTACCCCAATTTAATGTAGACTGGAGTGAGAATATTAAATTATATTTAATTAGTGTCCAGCACCTACTACAATTTAATGTAGACTGGAGTGGGAATAGTATATTATAATTATTGAGTGTCCAGCTCCTACCCCAATTTAATGTACACTGGAGTGGGATAATAAATTATATTTAATTAGTGTCCAGCATTTACCCCACTTTAATGTAGATTGGAGTGGGAATAGTACATTATATTTAATTAGTGTCCAGCACCTACCCCAATTTAATGTAGACTGGAGTGGGAATAGTAAATTATAATTAATGAGTGTCCAACACCTACCACAATTTTATGTAGACTGGAGTGGGAATAGTAAATTATAAGTAATTAATGTCCAGCACCTACCTCAATTTAATGTAGACTGGAGTGGGAATAGTAAAATATATCTAATTAGTGTCCAGCACCTACCCCAATTTAATGTAGACTGGAGTGGGAATAGTAAATTATAATTAATGAGTGTCCAGCACCTACCCCAATTTAATGTAGATTGGAGTGGGAATATTAAATTATATTTAATTAGTGTCCAGCACCTATCCCAATTTAAAGCAGATTGGAGTGGGAATAGTAAATTATAATTAATGAGTTCCAGCACATATTTCAATTTAATGTAGAGTGGAGTGGGAATAGTAAAATATATTTAATTAGTGTCAAGCACCTACATCAATTTAATGTAGACTGGAGTGTGAATAGTAAATTATATTTATTTAGTGGCCAGCACCTACCACAATTTAATGTAGACTGGAGTGGGAATAGTAAATTATAATTAATGAGTGTCCAACACCTACCCCAATTTTATGTAGACTGGAGTGGGAATAGTAAATTATAATTAATGAGTTTCCAGCACCTACTTCAATTTAATGTAGACTGTAGTGGGAATAGTAAATTATATTTAATTAGTGTCCAGCACCTACCCCAATTTAATGTAGACTGGAGTGGGAATAGTAAATTATAATTATTGAGTGTCCAGCACCTACCCCAATTTAATGTAGACTGGAGTGGGAATAGTAAATTATATTTAATTAGTGTCCAGCATTTACCCCACTTTAATGTAGAATGGAGTGGGAATAGTAAATTATATTTAATTAGTGTCCAGGACCTACCCCAATTTAATGTAGACTGGAGTGGGAATAGTAAATTATAATTAATGAGTGTCCAACACATACCACAATTTTATGTAGACTGGAGTGGGAATAGTAAATTATAAGTAATTAGTGTCCAGCACCTACCTCAATTTAATGTAGACTGGAGTGGGAATAGTAAAATATAGTTAATTAGTGTCCAGCACCTACCCCAATTTAATGTAGACAGGTGTGGGAATAGTAAATTATAATTAATGAGTGTCCAGCACTTACCACAATTTAATGTAGATTGGAGTGGGAATAGTAAATTATATTTAATTAGTGTCCAGCATCTACCCCAATTTCATGTAGAGTGGTGTGGGAATAGTATATTATTTATTAATATTAATAAATGAATACAAATTTTGTGTAGGTAGAATTTTTCTTTTTTTAATAAAATGCAAAAAAAATTAGGAAACATTAGTATTGCATTTTTATTTCATACTAATTTCTTTTGTTACATATGTTTGAGAAAACATTTAGGGGCCGATTATGATGGCGGACGGACCTGAGTCCGTCCGCCACCATAGAGTAGGAGGGACCGTCCGCAGGGGCTGCGGCGGTCCCTCCGTGCAGATTAGGATGTGACCGCCAGGGTGGCGGTCACATCCTCAATCTTTAACATTGCGGCGGGTGCAGCTTCAAGCTGCACCCGCCGCAATGTTAAAAATGCATACATTGCATTTGTATGCAGCAAGCGGCAGGCACCGCGCGGTGCCTGTCGATTACTGCATACAAATGCAGGGGGTACCATAGGTACCCCCCATGTGCACCCTCCACCCCCCCTTCACCCAGGGGGCCCGCAACGGGCCCCCGCAGTGAAGCTCCGTATGCTTTTCCACGGCGGAAAACCCGCCGTGGAAAAGCATTTCTTTTCGGGCATCCTAATTTGGCTGACGGTGTCTAAGAGACACCGTCACCATATTAGTGCTTTTCCGCCACGGTTGTAAGCCAACCGCGGCGGAAAAGCTGCGGACGGAAACCAGGACCCACCAGCCATCCTAATGTGGCGGTGGGTCTTTGGTGGGTCCGCAGAGGATTTTCCGCATCCTCCTGGCTGGCGGTGGCTTCCGCCGGCCCGGAGGATGCGGAAAATCCTCTATCATAATCGGCCCCTAAATGTTTATTTAACATTGTTAAACTTTTTTTAAATTGTACATTTTATTACAATAAAAAAAAAAAAGATTTAAGTATGGATAAAAATTACAGAAAATTACCATTTTTTAACATAATATGCTACATTTTCATATTGTTATACATGTTGGTTGTAAATTTAGTTTTAAAATTAATATTAATAATTACATTATTAATATTATTTTTTTGAATAATATATTGAAATGAAAATAACATTTTAATACAGGTATATTTATATAATAAAATGAAAATTGGATCACACATTTTAACAATTTTTTATAATTATAATAATAAATATTATGTATTTTATAATATTTATTTTTATAATTTAACACAATATATACATTTTGTTAAGTATTTTAATACAATTTAAAAAAACTGATATTTTTTCAGAATTTATTTATATCTCATTTAGTGAAGGCATATTTTAGAAAATTATATTATATGTTTGTATTGTTAATATATGTTATTAGTTTTGGGTGTTTTATTTTGTAACCGCTTTGGGTAGTTTTGTGTCATTTGGATGAAGACTAGCTCGCGGTTGGGAGACACTTCACGTCGCTAAAGGTAAGGTTTGTTTTATATGTTTTAAGTGTGTTTACAAGTAATTTTGATAGTAGTGTGGTACTGTTTAGTGTTGTTAGAAGTACCTTAGTTATATTTAACTTATTTATATGTTGTATTTACGTATGGTGCATGTACGTGTTTTTAGCTTGTGCTAGGCTTGTTTGTATAGTTAGTATTTCGTTGTTAAAAGTACATTTAGGTGAAATATAATGTTACTAGTGGTGTTTATATGTGTTTATGTGTTGTTTTATGTGGGTGGGAATGTATGTTTTATATGTTTTTGTTGCAGGTGTTCGTGATATCGGAAGCAGTCGTTTTTTTTTAAAGAAGTGTTTGTTAGTTTTATTAACTAATGCATTTTCGGGTTTTTTATGGTTATTCGAAGGATATTCATTCTATGGATTATTTACTTTTGGCACAGTTGTATCTTTTAATTTTTTTTTGGGCAAATTTTTACCAAACTGGATGGTTTTGGTCAAGATGGATTCTACTGCACTTCGAATATGGTTGGTACGTTTTTTAACTTTTATATATTGTGGGTGGGTAATGTTATTATTATCATTGTTATGTTTTATTTTTTTCATATTTAATTAATGTGTGTATATATTTAAAAATAATTAATATATTGCACACATTAATTTAGTATGAAATAAAATATATTATTTAGATTGCTATTATATAAGTTGTGTTTTTTAGGAATGGTTTGTTTTTTTATAGTAATTTAGAGTAGTGTTTTGGCTATTAGGTTGAGGCATTCAATGCCTCTTGTGCTAGGGTACAGCTTTACTTGTTGTTCTAGGTATTTGTGCATTTGTTTTGTTTGTTTAGATGTTTTGGGAGTTAGTGCAGTAATGGATTGTTCCATTCTAAATTCTTGATAGATTTGTTCTTTTTGTAGGCATTTTATAAATTTTTCTAAACTTGGTTTAGTTCGGCCAGTTGATTGTAGGAAAGCGTTGTGCCAGCCTTCTACAGCGTTGTTAGTTTTTGATTCACCATTTATGGTGCTTCGGTAAACGTTCCACCAGGGTATTAGGAATTTTGGATTTCTTCTGTGGCCAGATCTGTGGAGTCTGCCTACCCAGGTGTCCTCAAAGTAGTCTAAAAGAGGACTTAATTTAGCTTCATTTTGTTTATAATAGGTGCTATCAATTAAAATGTTGTAGTGTTTCTGGAACGTAAGCCAGTGCTGTGAGTTTTTTAATTTGATATGCAAAAGAAGAGTTTGTTGCATAGTCGATACTTAAAGTTGTCTTTTGTAAATGTCTCCATAGACACTGGTTAAAATGATAATAGCAGCCTTGAATACAGGTATGGGGGTGTATTTTTAGAATACTTGAAAGCATTGCTTGTTCAAAATCAAGTATTATTTTTTCAGGGGAATAGTCATTAGTTTTTTGTTTGATTGTGGTTAATAATTCCATATATGTGGAATAAGTTTTATTTGGTAGTAGTGCATAAAGTAGAGGTATGTTGCAGTTTTGGTATAGGCCATGTATTGTATATAATTGGAAAAAAGGTTTAGGACAGATGTTAAAAGTCCCATCCATCATCCAATATTGGCTTTGCTGAAGTTTGATGAGATTTATATTTGTGCCAAAAATTATGACTCTTTTATCATTGCTTTCATTGTCGTAAATTATAAATGGTCGTTTGGTTAAAGTTATACTTTGATTAGGATTTACATTTATATTGCTATATGTTCGAGGAGGTGGAGTGGTAGTAGTAGTTGCTCTTTTTGTTCGGGCTATTGTTCTTTTTAGGAAAAGAATATTTGGCATTTGAGTAGTTGCAGTTTTTGGTATTTTGGGAATTTGTTCTTTTAAGATGGTGGTTGTTCCTTTTTGGGAACCTGTGCTTGCCTCTTTTATGTTTTCTAATGCCGTTCTAACTTCTATTTCTGTTACGTTTGGTGGGTGATTGTGGTCCCTAGTATAAAGTACTGTTGCTTCTCTAGTTGGTGCCTTCCATAACATTTGTTGGAGTAATATTTGCTACATTCCTAATTTAATTTCATCCCAATTTGTTTTTCTTGGGTATAAGTGTAACCCATATAGCAGAGTAGTTGTTTTCCTTTCTGGCTGGTAACAAATTCTGCTCCTTCACTCATTTTGTTGTTTGTTGTTCTACACGAAATATATGTTGTAGTTATTAAAAAAATAGTATTTGTGTTTTAAGTTAATTTAATAAAAAATCTATAGTATATACTTACGTATTTATAAAATCTGTTTTCGAATTTGATGTACTTGACTAGTTAGTTGTGGCCTTTATTTTCTGTGCTTTGTTTATCTGTTTAGAAAAAAAGCATTTATTTGTGTTAATTATTTAGAGATATTTTGTAGGTTGCAATAACATATTTGGTGAAACATTTAGCTTAAACTCAATTTATGTGTTGCAGAAAATTTTACAATATACTTACTAATTTAGTTTAATCTTTGTTTTCTGAATTTTATTCTCTGTTATTTGTCAGTAGAGTATTCTGTAGAATAAAATGTATATATGTTTTAGTAAATTGAGCATGTTAGTAATTTGAAACATTTTAGCAGTTAGTTTAAGGTTTCAATATACTTGCTTTGTTAGTTGTATCTTGCTTTTCAGTTTTTTGTTGTCTTTTCTTTGTTAGTAGAGTATTCTGTAGTGGTAGGAGAAAGTTAAAAGTAGATATGTTTTAGTAATTTGAACATGTTAGTAATGTTAAACATTTTAGCAGTTACTTTAAGGTTTGAATATACTTACTTTTTTAGTTTTATCTTGCTTTTCAGTTTTTTGTTGTCTGTTCTTTGTTAGTAGAGGATTCTGTAGTGGTAGGAGAAAGTGAAAAGTAGATATGTTTTAGTAATTTGACCATGTTAATAATGTTAAACATTTTAGCAGTTACTTTAAGGTTTGAATATACTTACTTTGTAATTTGTATTTTTGTTATCAGATTTATGTAGTCTGTTCTTTGTCAGTAGAGTATTCTGTTGTGGTAGGAGAAAGTTAAAAGTAGATATGTTTTAGTAATTTGAGCAAGTTAGTCATTTTAAACATTTTAGCAGTTATTTAAAGGTTAGAATATACTTACTTTGTTACTTGCATTTTGGATTTCTGAATTTTGTTGTCTGTTCTTTGTCAGTAGAGTATTCTGTAGTGGTAGGAGAAAGTTAAAAGTAGATATGTTTTATTAATTTGAGCATGTTTTTAAATGTTAACGTTTTAACAGTTACTTTTATGTTTGAATATACTGGCTTCATTATTTATATGTTGTTTTGTAGAATTTTGTTCTCTGTGCTTTGTTAGTAAAGTATTCTGTACTGGCAGTAGAAAATAAAAAGTAGATATGCATTAGTATTTTTATCATGTTTGGAATTAATCACAATTTAGTAGTTACTTTTATTTAGTTTAATTTAGTTACTTACTTTTAATCAATAGAATTTTCTGTTGAATCTTGGTGTTCTTGTAGGTTTAGTCGAATTTCTCCTGTTTGTGTTTTCCAGATGGTTTGTATTTAGAGTGTAATTGTTTATATAGTGGTTTGGAGTTAGTAATTAGTTTGCCATTGGTTAATTTATAATTAAATTGTTTTCATTGGTCAGTTTGTATTTTTGAATATCAGTTAGATTTATTTGTATATATTTTGGAAATGTCATATAATATTGTAGCGTTTTAAATTATTTTAATATATTTTAAACATTTAAATATGTTTCTACATTTTTTAGAATTTTTAAAAAATTGAAATTTTTATATAATAATTATATTTTATGAGAGGTGTGTATTTCTTGGTTAATGTTATCATAATATGTTGATAAATAATTAAAAATATAAATAAATAAAAAATTGATATATATAAAAAAACGATAATATTATTGTCGATAATTGTGTTTCCGATATTTTTGACTTAGGGTATACATTTTAATGTACTCGATATTTAAAAAAATCGATATGTTTGTTGTCGATTTTAGTGAGATCGATGTTTTTGTAGCTCGATATTGTGTATCCGATATTTGTGTGTGTTATTAGTTATGTATAGGATGTCGATATTATTGTAATCGATATTTTTGTGCCGATATTTATGTAGGTCGATATTGTGTCTATCGATATTATGTCAGTGATTTGGTGCATACACCTTTCGTAGAGCTTCTGATAAAGTCTATAAATTACCTTCACACTAGCGCCCTTTACCACCTAACCCAACTCTCACCCAAAAAAAAGGATTACCTGCACCAAGTGTGGCTTTTTTACTTTAGCATCCGGCTGTGAGCCTCGTGGTGCTTTCTTACTACTTTAACCACTCTTAAAAAAAAACATTTGTTCTTACTTGCAGCTGTCCGTTATTTACCTTTGCTTAACAGAAACTAAAAATTGACACAGACTTTTTGTCATACACATGCTTTTCTATTTTAGTTACAAGGTGCGTGCGTTTTTGAAACAGTGACCAAAATAAGTGATGGAAACGGTTTTAATTGTTGCCAATGAAATGCACACATAAAGTAATATCAACTGCTACCACTACCATAGACTTCTTGCAAGTGCAGCTTTTTTATTTTTTATTTCACCAACAAGGCATGTGCGCATTGTAAACAGCTTGTAATGTAAAGGTTGCTGGATAGAAACTGATAGCCACAATTACACCGAGCTTAACTACCAGCTCTCAATTGCTGCTACATATATAAAGACCTAATTCAACTCGTTCACACTATCATAGACTTCTTGTCTGAGCAACTCTTCTTTCTTTTAGCAATTAAATATGTGCCCATTCACGCCTTTAAAAAGATTACTACAAACAATAGAAACAGCAATGCATTTGCAATGCAATAGATCTTGCAATAATAAAAGTTTGAGCTATTGGAGTTGCAAATTATATTGGAACTCCAAAAGCTCAAACTTTCAGTATGCAAGACCTATTGCATTGCTAATGATCTCTGCCAATTACTGTTCAGCTATGGTTCTTTCATTGTTTGAGAGAGATGTCGGTAGTGCCCTAAATTCTGGGAATAAGGCACAACATTCATGTTGTTTCTTTGGTGCCTCTGAGCAGCATCCATGAATACAGTAAAAGAAAATCCATGTTTGTATACAAACCAGCTTCTCTTTCTAGCAATACTGTGCAACAGTTCTTTAACTTCATAGATGATGATCCTGGGTTGCTGCATTTTTCAGGCTGATCTGTAGGCACTCCTCATTCTCTTGTTCTCTTGCAATGTATTACATATACCTAATTTTACTCCACCCAATTATTCACCCATATTTTCCATCAATCGTTCGGCAATCCAGGTTGTCACATTTGCCACTCTTGCCTCAGTACCTTCCGGTACCTATATTATCCTTATATTGGAACATCTGATTTATTCTTAAGGTCCTCACGTTTGCACATTAAGATTTTGATCTGAACGTCAGACTTGACTGCTATTTCTTTTGCTTGCTTTTCTAATCAGGATAGTCTAGTAACCATCGATTTGTGATTTTCCATGAATGTAGCAAGCTGTACATCTAAGGCATTCACTTTTTATGCCAGTGCTTCCATATTGAAGCCTTGCTCTACTTTTAAGCATGGACAGGCTTTGTTTTTGACCACAGAGAATCAGAAACATGTCTAGAAATGGTAGGCTAGTGTAGACCAGTCAGGCACACACTAGTGGTTTAGTAGGTTTTTAGGGGGCACCTCTGAGGTGCCCTCTGAGTGCATTTATTAATTTAATTTCAAAATATTTATTCGACTTATCATAAAAGAATTCACAGAATTAATACATAATATAAATAAATAAAATAATCGAGATACATATCCGACTCTGTGGGATACAACCTCTAAAATACCATTACGGTCTAATACTATAAAACCAGTGGCGAAAAAAGTGGGGGGGGGAGGCAGCACAAGTTTTGGGGGCGTCAGCCTTCCACCCAGCTCTTACATGCGGCAAAGGCAGCGACTGACACTCAAAAGTGTCTAGATATGCCACTGAATAAAACCATGCTGATTTAAAAAGACTTTATAAAACAAATGTGTGACAAAGAGAAAAACATCATACATTTACCCAGCCATTGTTTTTCTTGCCCTGAAACGAAAAAGGTGCGAGGGCTTCCATTATGTAAGATCATGGGAAAAATACATAACTAGTTCCCCTGTTGCTAAGGCTCTATAATAATTCATGACTGTGCAAGGATTATAAAAGAAGGGCTTCACATCAGGTCAGGAAACCCTTGGGGTGGGCCAGGCTGAGAGGGGACCCACCTCTAATGCTTACTCATTTTCCAGCCAATCTTGCCGTCAGAAGTGGGGCTTGGTCGGGGTCGGACATCTCGACTAACTGAAGAGGCCCTGGCTAGCATATCAAAGAGCCGTAAGCCTTTGAGGCTCACCACCCTTCAATGCTGCCCCCGCTTGGGGGCAGAGCAGGCTATGTTTCTGACCCACGAGAGTGCAAAGCTCCCACTTCAGGGAGTCAGAAACATGTCTAGTGGTGGCAGGCTGGTGCAGACCAGTCTGTCACACACTAGTGATTTGGTAGGTTTTCGAGGGGTACCTCTGAGGTGCCCTCTGAGTTAATTTATTAATGAATCCAACACTGTGGGGGCTCAATATTCTGAGAAATTTGGTACCAAACATCTTAGGACTTGGTGAAGCCATCATGGATCTGTGGGACTTGTATTGTATTGAGAAGCTCTCAGCGCATGTACTCAGTATGGCTTCACTACGCACTTATAATGTATTAGAAGGGACTTAGGCACTATGAGGCTATAGTGCACCCTGCCTTAGGGCTATAAGGCCTGCTGTAGGGGTGACGTACCTATGCCTCTTACAGTGTTGGCAGGTCTGGCACACAGGGATGTGCGTCAGGTCAGCTCTTTACTTTTAGCTGCACCAAATCACGCAGGCTGCAGTGGCAGTTTGCGTTTTGTTGCTGAGGGGTCTCTTAGGGTGGCCCTTATTGACCCGCTCTGGTCACAGTGCCCATAGTACCACTGATACCTTTTACAAGGGACTTATATGTTGGCCAGAGGTGTGCCAATTGAGGAAACAAGGGAACCGTTTTGTGAAAGGACACAGGCATTGAGAACCTAGTTAGCAGAATCCCAGTACACATTCAGTCAAAGTGCATCAGAATCAGGCTAAAAGTGGGGGGTAACCATGCAAAAAGGGGCACTTTTCATACTCAATGCACCAGCAAGCTTTTAGTGTTTCATGGACCGTGTCTTTGCAGACATGCTAAACCAGTTCCTTGTAATCTACCTTGAAGATATCGTGCTTCTTTATTTGCATCATCAGTACGTCAGGTAACTTTTAAGTAGACTCTGCCACAACCAATTTTTTGAGTTTGACCAGTCCAAGGTAGAATATTTAGGTTTTTGTTTGAACAGTCAAGGTATATCCATGGACCTTTAAAAAGGTTTCTCTCATTATGGATGGAACTACCCGTTCTTACAGCAAGGAAATCCAGTGTTTCCACTGGTTTGACAATTTCTTTCAGAAGTTTGTTCGTGATTTTACTTGGTTAACCAGTAAAATAACAAGCATGCTAGAAAAGGAAATGCTTAGCCAAGGTTTCCAGGGGAACTCTAGAGCCAAAGAATCCTTCCAAGTTTAAAACAAGCCTTTACTCAAGCCCCAATTTTGAAACATACTGATACTACTGAGAAACTAATTTTTGAGACCGACGCTTCAGACTGGCTCAATGGGGCTGTTCTCTTACAGTTTTAAGCGGGTGATGGATTAGAGCATCCCGTTTTCTATTTATCTCATATCTTATCTGCAGGATCGTCATCCTTTCTTGCCGTGACTACCCACATTTTTAGGTCACAGTTGTATTTTTTCATTTTTTTTGGGGCAAATTTTTACCAAACTGGATTGTTTTGGTCAAGATGGATTCTACTGTACTTCGAATATGGTTGGTAAGTTTTTTAACTTTTATATATTGTGGGTGGGTAATGTTATTATTATCATTGTTATGTTTTATTTTTTTCATATTTAATTAATGTGTGTATATATTTAAAAATAATTAATATATTGCACACATTAATTTAGTATGAAATAAAATATATTATTTAGATTGCTATTATATAAGTTGTGTTTTTTAGGAATGGTTTGTTTTTTATAGTAATTTAGAGTAGTGTTTTGGCTATTAGGTTGAGGCATTCAATGCCTTTTGTGCTAGGGTACAGCTTTACTTGTTGTTCTAGGTATTTGTGCATTTGTTTTGTTTGTTTAGATGTTTTGGGAGTTAGAGCAGTAATGGATTGTTCCATTCTAAATTCTTGATAGATTTGTTCTTTTTGTAGGCATTTTATACATTTTTCTAAACTTGGTTTAGTTCGGCCAGTTGATTGTAGGAAAGCGTTGTGCCAGCCTTCTACAGCGTCGTTAGTTTTTGATTCACCATTTATGGTGCTTCGGTAAACGTTCCACCAGGGTATTAGGAATTTTGGATTTCTTCTGTGGCCAGATCTGTGGAGTCTGCCTACCCAGGTGTCTTCAAAGTAGTCTAAAAGAGGACTTAATTTAGCTTCATTTTGTTTATAATAGGTGCTATCAATTAAAATGTTGTAGTGTTTCTGGAACGTAAGCCAGTGCTGTGAGTTTTTTAATTTGATATGCAAAAGAAGAGTTTGTTGCATAGTCGATACTTAAAGTTGTCTTTTGTAAATGTCTCCATAGACACTGGTTAAAATGATAATAGCAGCCTTGAATACAGGTATGGGGGTGTATTTTTAGAATACTTGAAAGCATTGCTTGTTCAAAATCAAGTATTATTTTTTCAGGGGAAAAGTCATTAGTTTTTTGTTTGATTGTGGTTAATAATTCCATATATGTGGAATAAGTTTTATTTGGTAGTAGTGCATAAAGTAGAGGTATGTTGCAGTTTTGGTATAGGCCATGTATTGTATATAATTGGAAAAAAGGTCTAGGACAGATGTTAAAAGTCCCATCCATCATCCAATATTGGCTTTGCTGAAGTTTGATGAGATTTATATTTGTGCCAAAAATTATGACTCTTTTTTCATTGCTTTCATTGTCGTAAATTATAAATGGTCGTTTGGTTAAAGTTATACTTTGATTAGGATTTACATTTATATTGCTATATGTTCGAGGAGGTGGAGTGGTAGTAGTAGTTGCTCTTTTTGTTCGGGCTATTGTTCTTTTTAGGAAAAAAATATTTGGCATTTGAGTAGTTGCAGTTTTTGGTATTTTGGGAATTTGTTCTTTTAAGATGGTGGTTGTTCCTTTTTGGGAACCTGTGCTTGCCTCTTTTATGTTTTCTAATGCCGTTCTAACTTCTATTTCTGTTACGTTTGGTGGGTGATTGTGGTCCCTAGTATAAAGTACTGTTGCTTCTCTAGTTGTTGCCCTTCCATAACATTTGTTGGAGTAATATTTGCTACATTCCTAATTTAATTTCATCCCAATTTGTTTTTCTTGGGTATAAGTTTAACCCATATAGCAGAGTAGTTGTTTTTCTTTCTGGCTGGTAACAAATTCTGCTCCTTCACTCATTTTGTTGTTTGTTGTTCTACACGAAATATATGTTGTAGTTATTAAAAAAATAGTATTTGTGTTTTAAGTTAATTTAATAAAAAATCTATAGTATATACTTACGTTTTTATAAAATCTGTTTTTGAATTTGATGTACTTGACTAGTTAGTTGTGGCCTTTATTTTCTGTGCTTTGTTTATCTGTTTAGAAAAAAAGCATTTATTTGTGTTAATTATTTAGAGATATTTTATAGGTTGCAATAACATATTTGGTGAAACATTTAGCTTAAACTCAATTTATGTGTTGCAGAAAATGTTACAATATACTTACTAATTTAGTTTAATCTTTGTTTTCTGAATTTTATTCTCTGTTATTTGTCAGTAGAGTATTCTGTAGTGTTAGGAGAAAATAAAATGTATATATGTTTTAGTAAATTGAGCATGTTAGTAATTTGAAACATTTAAGCAGTTAGTTTAAGGTTTCAATATACTTGCTTTGTTAGTTGTATCTTGCTTTTCAGTTTTTTGTTGTCTTTTCTTTGTTAGTAGAGTATTCTGTAGTGGTAGGAGAAAGTTAAAAGTAGATATGTTTTAGTAATTTGAACATGTTAGTAATGTTAAACATTTTAGCAGTTACTTTAAGGTTTGAATATACTTACTTTTTTAGTTTTATCTTGCTTTTCAGTTTTTTGTTGTCTGTTCTTTGTTAGTAGAGTATTCTGTAGTGGTAGGAGAAAGTGAAAAGTAGATATGTTTTAGTAATTTGACCATGTTAATAATGTTAAACATTTTAGCAGTTACTTTAAGGTTTGAATATACTTACTTTGTAATTTGTATTTTTGTTATCAGATTTATGTAGTCTGTTCTTTGTCAGTAGAGTATTCTGTTGTGGTAGGAGAAAGTTAAAAGTAGATATGTTTTAGTAATTTGAGCAAGTTAGTCATTTTAAACATTTTAGCAGTTATTTAAAGGTTAGAATATACTTACTTTGTTACTTGCATTTTGGATTACTGAATTTTGTTGTCTGTTCTTTGTCGGTAGAGTATTCTGTAGTGGTAGGAGAAAGTTAAAAGTAGATATGTTTTATTAATTTGAGCATGTTTTTAAATGTTAACGTTTTAAGTTACTTTTATGTTTGAATATACTGGCTTCGTTATTTATATGTTGTTTTGTAGAATTTTGTTCTCTGTTCTTTGTTAGTAAAGTATTCTGTACTGGCAGTAGAAAATAAAAAGTAGATATGCATTAGTATTTTTATCATGTTTGGAATTAATCACAATTTAGTAGTTACTTTTATTTAGTTTAATTTAGTTACTTACTTTTAATCAATTGAATTTTCTGTTCAATCTTGGTGTTCTTGTAGGTTTAGTCGAATTTCTCCTGTTTGTGTTTTCCAGATGGTTTGTATTTAGAGTGTAATTGTTTATATAGTGGTTTGGAGTTAGTAATTAGTTTGCCATTGGTTAATTTATAATTAAATTGTTTTCATTGGTCAGTTTGTATTTTTGAATATCAGTTAGATTTATTTGTATATATTTTGGAAATGTCATATAATAATGTAGCGTTTTAAATTATTTTAATATATTTTAAACATTTAAATATGTTTCTACATTTTTTAGAATTTTGTTAAAAATTGAAATTTTTATATAATAATTATATTTTATGAGAGGTGTGCATTTCTTGGTTAATGTTATCATAATATGTTGATAAATAATTAAAAATATAAATAAATAAAAAATTGATATATATAAAAAAACGATAATATTATTGTCGATAATTGTGTTTCCGATATTTTTGACTTAGGGTATACATTTTAATGTACTCGATATTTAAAAAAATCGATATGTTTGTTGTCGATTTTAGTGAGATCGATGTTTTTGTAGCTCGATATTGTGTATCCGATATTTGTGTATGTTATTAGTTATGTATAGGATGTCGATATTATTGTAATCGATATTTTTGTGCCGATATTTATGTAGGTCGATATTGTGTCTATCGATATTATGTCAGTGATTCGGTGCATACACCTTTCGTAGAGCTTCCGATAAAGTCTATAAATTACCTTCACACTAGCGCCCTTTACCACCTAACCCAACTATCACCCAAAAAAAAGGATTACCTGCACCAAGTGTGGCTTTTTTACTTTAGCATCCGGCTGTGAGCCTCGTGGTGCTTTCTTACTACTTTAACCACTCTTAAAAAAAAACATTTGTTCTTACTTGCAGCTGTCCGTAATTTACCTTTGCTTAACAGAAACTAAAATTTGACACAGACTTTTTGTCATACACATGCTTTTCTATTTTAGTTACAAGGTGCGTGCGTTTTTGAAACAGTGACCAAAATAAGTGATGGAAACGGTTTTAATTGTTGCCAATGAAATGCACACATAAAGTAATATCAACTGCTACCACTACCATAGACTTCTTGCAAGTGCAGCTTTTTTATTTTTTATTTCACCAACAAGGCGTGTGCGCATTGTAAACAGCTTGTAATGTAAAGGTTGCTGGATAGAAACTGATAGCCACAATTACACCGAGCTTAACTACCAGCTCTCAATTGCTGCTACATATATAAAGACCTAATTCAACTCGTTCACACTATCATAGACTTCTTGTCTGAGCAACTCTTCTTTCTTTTAGCAATTAAATATGTGCCCATTCACGCCTTTAAAAAGATTACTACAAACAATAGAAACAGCAATGCATTTGCAATGCAATAGATCTTGCAATAATAAAAGTTTGAGCTATTGGAGTTGCAAATTATATTGGAACTCCAAAAGCTCAAACTTTCAGTATGCAAGACCTATTGCATTGCTAATGATCTCTGCCAATTACTGTTCAGCTATGGTTCTTTCATTGTTTGAGAGAGATGTCGGTAGTGCCCTCAATTCTGGGAATAAGGCACAACATTCATGTTGTTTCTTTGGTGCCTCTGAGCAGCATCCATGAATACAGTAAAAGAAAATCCATGTTTGTATACAAACCAGCTTCTCTTTCTAGCAATACGGTGCAACAGTTCTTTAACTTCATAGATGATGATCCTGGGTTGCTGCATTTTTCAGGCTGATCTGTAGGCACTCCTTATTCTCTTGTTCTCTTGCAATGTATTACATATACCTAATTTTACTCCACCCAATTATTCACCCATATTTTCCATCAATCGTTCGGCAATCCAGGTTGTCACATTTGCCACTCTTGCCTCAGTACCTTCCGGTACCTATATTATCCTTATATTGGAACATCTGATTTATTCTTAAGGTCCTCACGTTTGCACATTAAGATTTTGATCTGAACGTCAGACTGCTATTTCTTTTGCTTGCTTTTCTAATCAGGATAGTCTAGTAACCATCGATTTGTGATTTTCCATGAATGTAGCAAGCTGTACATCTAAGGCATTCACTTTTTATGCCAGTGCTTCCATATTGAAGCCTTGCTCTACTTTCATCTTTTTAATGCCTTAGATTTCTATCAGGATACTTTTAAGCATGGACAGGCTTTGTTTTTGACCACAGAGAATCAGAAACATGTCTAGAAATGGTAGGCTAGTGTAGACCAGTCAGGCACACACTAGTGGTTTAGTAGGTTTTTAGGGGGCACCTCTGAGGTGCCCTCTGAGTGCATTTATTAATTTAATTTCAAAATATTTATTCGACTTATCATAAAAGAATTCACAGAATTAATACATAATATAAATAAATAAAATAATCGAGATACATATCCGACTCTGTGGGATACAACCTCTAAAATACCATTACGGTCTAATACTATAAAACCAGTGGCGAAAAAAGTGGGGGGGGGAGGCAGCACAAGTTTTGGGGGCGTCAGCCTTCCACCCAGCTCTTACATGCGGCAAAGGCAGCGACTGACACTCAAAAGTGTCTAGATATGCCACTGAATAAAACCATGCTGATTTAAAAAGACTTTATAAAACAAATGTGTGACAAAGAGAAAAACATCATACATTTACCCAGCCATTGTTTTTCTTGCCCTGAAACGAAAAAGGTGCGAGGGCTTCCATTATGTAAGATCATGGGAAAAATACATAACTAGTTCCCCTGTTGCTAAGGCTCAATAATAATTCATGACTGTGCAAGGATTATAAAAGAAGGGCTTCACATCAGGTCAGGAAACCCTTGGGGTGGGCCAGGCTGAGAGGGGACCCACCTCTAATGCTTACTCATTTTCCAGCCAATCTTGCCGTCAGAAGTGGGGCTTGGTCGGGGTCGGACATCTCGACTAACTGAATAGGCCCTGGCTAGCATATCAAAGAGCCGTAAGCCTTTGAGGCTCACCACCCTTCAATGCTGCCCCCGCTTGGGGGCAGAGCAGGCTATGTTTCTGACCCACAAGAGTGCAAAGCTCCCACTTCAGGGAGTCAGAAACATGTCTAGTGGTGGCAGGCTGGTGCAGACCAGTCTGTCACACACTAGTGATTTGGTAGGTTTTCGAGGGGTACCTCTGAGGTGCCCTCTGAGTTAATTTATTAATGAATCCAACACTGTGGGGGCTCATTAATCTGAGAAATTTGGTACCAAACATCTTAGGACTTGGTGAAGCCATCATGGATCTGTGGGACTTGTATTGTATTGAGAAGCTCTCAGCGCATGTACTCAGTATGGCTTCACTACGCACTTATAATGTATTAGAAGGGACTTAGGCACTATGAGGCTATAGTGCACCCTGCCTTAGGGCTATAAGGCCTGCTGTAGGGGTGACGTACCTATGCCTCTTACAGTGTTGGCAGGTCTGGCACACAGGGATGTGCGTCAGGTCAGCTCTTTACTTTTAGCTGCACCAAATCACGCAGGCTGCAGTGGCAGTTTGCGTTTTGTTGCTGAGGGGTCTCTTAGGGTGGCCCTTATTGACCCGCTCTGGTCACAGTGCCCATAGTACCACTGATACCTTTTACAAGGGACTTATATGTTGGCCAGAGGTGTGCCAATTGAGGAAACAAGGGAACCGTTTTGTGAAAGGACACAGGCACTGAGAACCTAGTTAGCAGAATCCCAGTACGCATTCAGTCAAAGTGCATCAGAATCAGGCTAAAAGTGGGGGGGTAACCATGCAAAAAGGGGCACTTTTCATACTCAATGCACCAGCAAGCTTTTAGTGTTTCATGGACCGTGTCTTTGCAGACATGCTAAACCAGTTCCTTGTAATCTACCTTGAAGATATCGTGCTTCTTTATTTGCATCATCAGTATGTCAGGTAACTTTTAAGTAGACTCTGCCACAACCAATTTTTTGAGTTTGACCAGCCCAAGGTAGAATATTTAGGTTTTTGTTTGAACAGTCAAGGTATATCCATGGACCTTTAAAAAGGTTTCTCTCATTATGGATGGAACTACCCGTTCTTACAGCAAGGAAATCCAGTGTTTCCACTGGTTTGACAATTTCTTTCAGAAGTTTGTTCGTGATTTTACTTGGTTAACCAGTAAAATAACAAGCATGCTAGAAAAGGAAATGCTTAGCCAAGGTTTCCAGGGGAACTCTAGAGCCAAAGAATCCTTCCAAGTTTAAAACAAGCCTTTACTCAAGCCCCAATTTTGAAACATACTGATACTACTGAGAAACTAATTTTTGAGACCGACGCTTCAGACTGGGTCAATGGGGCTGTTCTCTTACAGTTTTAAGCGGGTGATGGATTAGAGCATCCCGTTTTCTATTTATCTCATATCTTATCTGTAGGATCGTCATCCTTTCTTGCCGTGACTACCCACATTTTTAGGTCAAGCCTAGCGCAGCGCGCATGCCCTGCCCTGCGAGGCTGCTTGTATCTACTCTTATCTACTCTGTGTGGGTCTGACTCTTCCCTCACATTGGATGGCTAGAAGATCACCCGCAGGGATCGCGCCAACGGAACCGGAGGAGGAATAGCCATCGTCCACAAGTCCACCCTCAAGGTCACCACCCACGCAGATGACACCCTCAACACCGCCGAACACCTACACTTCCGGATCCATACCGACCCAAACACCATCCTCAGAGGAACACTCATCTACAGACCCTGGGCTCAGTTCAGCGACTCCATCGCCGACCTCGCCAGCACCCATGTACTCACCTCCATGGACTACATCCTCCTTGGGGACCTGAACTTCCACCTCGAGAACAACAACAACGCTAACTCCGCCACCCTGATCGACAACCTAGCCAACCTTGGCCTCAGACAACTCGTCACCGCATCCACCCACGACGCCGGCCACACGATGGACCCCGTCTTCTCCTCAGGCACTCACGTTGCCTTCGACCACACCACCCAACTCCACAGGACCCACCACCACTGCATCCATTTCACCTTCAAGAAACCAACGACGCACCACCCAAAAGCTGCCTCGCCGCTGCTGGGCCAAAAGTCACCAAAGACCAGCTGATCACCACCCTCGCCCAGAACCCACCCACTGACCCCCCAACCCAGACACCGCAGCCCGCAACCTCAGACAGTGGATCGACGACTGCTCCAACACCCTCGCCCCGCTCAAGAAACCCTCCAACAGCCACACCAGCAAGAGACCCATCTGGTTCACCGGCG
Source organism: Lissotriton helveticus (assembly GCF_964261635.1). Classification (NCBI taxonomy): domain Eukaryota; kingdom Metazoa; phylum Chordata; class Amphibia; order Caudata; family Salamandridae; genus Lissotriton; species Lissotriton helveticus. The sequence goes on from NC_136059.1 coordinate 347,326,561, forward strand.
AACTCCAGACCTCCAAACGCGCATGCCGGAAACTAGAGAAAATATGGCTCCACGAACGCACACCGGACAACCACGCAGCCCACAAGGACACAACCCGCAGACATCACCACCTCATCAGACTAGCCAAGAGATCCTCCTTCAAAGACCGCCTGGATAACAACGCACACGACAGCAAAGAGCTCTTCAGCATCGTAAAGGAACTCTCCAACCCCAGTGCCAACACCAACGACATCCCGCCCTCGCAAGAACTGTGCGACTCACTAGCCATCTTCTTCCATCGTAAGATCGCTGACATCCACCGCAGCTTCAACACCACGACCGCCCCGCTTACGCCAGACTCCACCTCCCCTGTGAACACCACCAGCGCCATCCGCCTAACCTCCTGGTCCAACGTCAATGACGATGAGACACACAAGGTCATGGACTCCATCCACTCAGGGTCTCCGTCAGACCTGTGCCCACACCACGTATTCAACAAAGCAGACGCAGCCATCGCACCCCAACTACGGAAGGTCATCAACATCTCCTTCGAAACAGCGACATTCCCGGAAAGCTGGAAGCCCGCCGAAATCAACGCCCTCCTCAAGAAGCCCAAGGCGGACCCCAAGGACCTCAAGAATTCCGGCCCATCTCCTTGCTCTGTTCCCGGCAAAGGTCATCGAAAAAATCATCAACAAGCAACTGGCTCGCCACCTGGAAGACAACAACATCCTGGACCCATCCCAATCCGTATTCAGACAAAACTACAGCACCGAGACAGCCCTCATCGCCGCCACAGACGACATCAGGCGCCAACTAGACAATGGCGAAACATCACCCCTTATCCTCTTGGACCTGTCGGCTGCCTACGACACGGTCTGCCATCGTACGCTAAAGACACACCTCCTAGAAGCCGGAATCCAAGAGAAGGCGCTTGACTGGACCACGTCCTTCCTCTCTGGCAGAACCTAGAGCATCTGCCCCCCACCCTTCCAATCCGAAGTCACCCACATCATCTGCGGCATCCCACAGGGCTCATCCCTCAGCCCGACTCTGTTCAACATCTACATGGCCCCCCTTGCACAAGTGACCCGCCATCACGACCTCAACATCATCTCCTACACCAACGACACCCAGCTCATCCTCTCCCTCACCAAGGACCCACACACTGCCAAAACCAACCTTCACGAGGGAATGAAGGCCGTCGCCGACTGGATGAGGAGCAGCCGTCTGAAGCTGAACTCGGGCAAGACGGAGGTCCTCATCCTCGGACCCACCCCCTCAGCCTGGGACGACTCCTGGTGGCCGACCACACTGGAAACAGGATCAACACCCACCGACCATGCACGCAACCTAGGAATCATCCTCGACTTCTCCCTCTCCATGTCTAAGCAGGTCAACGCCATCTCCTCCTCCTGCTACAACACCCTCCGCATGCTCCGCAGGATCTACAAGTGAATCCCGACCGAAACAAGAAAAACGGTTACACAGGCCCTTGTCAGCAGCAAACTGGACTACGACAACGCACTCTACGCAGGAATCCCAGCCAAACACCTACGACGACTACATTGCATCCAAAACGCCTCTGCCCGACTGATCGTAAATGTCCCCCGCCGCAGCCACATCACCCCCACCTGAGAGACCTACACTGGCTCCCCGTCGAGAAGAGGATCACCGTCAAGCTTCTCACCCACGCACACAAAGCACTCCACAACGGCGGACCAGCCTACCTGAACAGCAGACTCAGCTTCTACACCCCCATCCGCAAGCTCCGCTCCGCCAGTCTCGCACTCGCCGCTGTCCCCCGCATCCAACGAATGACCTCCGGTGGCAGATCCTTCTCCTACCTCGCCGCCAAGACCTGGAACACCCTCCCTATCCACATACGACAGACCCAAGACATACTCACCTTCAGAAGGCTCCTCAAGACCTGGCTATTCGAGCAGTAGCAGCATCCCCCCCCCCTCCCCTCAGTGCCTTGGGACCCTCACGGGTAAGTAGCGCACTCTACAAGTACTCTGATTGATTGATTGATTGATTGATGGGGTTTTGTGTGTGTCTTTGTAGAATCAAAGCCTGTAAATGGCTAAAGGTGGGTGCATGTCCCACCTCTTTGAAAGGTTCACTCCCATAGTGTTTTCCCGCTGGTGCGACAGCGCCGCACAGGGCGGCATCTGCAGAGCCTCCTTATCTCCGTGTGCCAGCCCCCACCACTCCTCTTTGTGTTCCTTTGGATTGCCTCGGCTCGTGTTTGTGTTTGGAAAGTTGTTTGCTGGCTTTCAGAAGCAGACCCCTCCCAGGCCCGATGTGGCCGAGTTTTTTCTTCCTTTCCCTTGCTCATCTATCAGCAGGGCCTCACAGACGCATTGCTTTAAGTTTTGGATACATTGCTATTTGGGCAGCTCTCACTTTTACATCCGTTGCTGCCTGTTTGTGTGTAGCTTTCTCCCTCCCTCGTTGTGCTTGGAGCCCTCCTCCCACCCTCCAAGCACATACACAGCTGTGGGTTTCTCAGGGCTAAGAGACCTTGCACTGTGACCCCACCTCTCCACCCCCAAGTACTACCGCCGCTGCCTGCCTCTTAACTCCAGCGGCAGCATGTGCAGGTCGTTAACCCTTTCCCCCTTATTTCATTGGTCCTGTAGTTTTATTCCTCTATTATAGGTCTGACCGAAGAAATAGAACTGGCAGAGTCACCCTCATTGCATCTGGTCAGAGATCAGATAAAGAAGCAGGGTATTTTAATAGAGGAGCCCACAGCTACCCTCTACCAACAAACTCGAGTCAGCAACATCTAAACCATAATGGGCCGCATCTAGGTTTTGATCTTTTCAAGTGCTACATTTGAAGTCTCTTCTGATGGAAATGCGCTCATTCTCTTGCTCAAACGATTAAAAACGCCTTTAAGGAACAACGCATACAAAAGCAAAGGTCTTAAAACTCATCGTACCTCATCCCTACCCTACAACTGTATTTCTGTTAATACGTCTGTATTATGATGTATTTACTATCGTTTAAGGCGCTCTAATACCTGTGGGTCAAGTTCACACTTTATAAAACTCCCCCCACCGCCAAAAAAGGCTCTCTCGCCGCATACATATAATATATAACGTGCACATTTCTATCTAAAGCTGCATTTTTATACTGCTTATATTTCGTGAAGATTTTCCACAATAATACCAACCCTACTGACCTTAAAGTGAAAGCTTTTTAGATTGACCGACATTTTTTAGCACATACACAGGTTTTTACATTGGTCCTGTATTTATTTTCCCCATTATATGTCTTGGCTGGTAAGTCTCGGAACGTACAGTGCAGAACTGGCAGAGAGTCGCCTTCTTGACATCTGGTCAGAGGTCAGATAAATAAACAGGGTCTTTTAATAGAGGAGCCACTGCTACCCTATGCCAACTAACATGAGTTAGCAACATCCAAGCCACAATGTGCTGCATCTGAGTTCTAATCTTTTTAAGGCACTACATTGGAAGTCTCTTGTGATTTGTATTGTTTGACTCCGGTCCTGTATCAGCACGGCACCTTCTTCATGTGGACATGTGCTTCATGTTTCGTCTCAGATTGCAATAAAAACAAGCATTTGCAATGCAATAGGTCTCTCATTTGTGAGAGGTAGAGCTATTGGCGTTGTAAATGACAATGTCTTTTACCCATGAATTTTGGTTTGGTGTTTGCTTGAAGCGTCACAGACGGGAGATGACAAAGGAGATGTGAAGGGAAGAAGGAAAATGGACAGGGGGTGGGAATGGAAGAAGACACAGGGACCTGATGCAGTTAAAAGTTAAAATGTGTACATATCAAATTAACATTAGCCACAAGAGCCACAAAGAACATTAAAAACTATCCTTGCTCCTGTTTTCCAGTGCACACGAGAATGAGAGGGAGCAAAACAGTAACAAGAGTAATATGCTGCCTGACAAAATATTAGCACATATTGAATGCTTTACAAATATACACTCCTTTAGGGGAACTGCTTTCAGCCATGCATACAGAGACCTTGCAGGGGAAACAAAAATACTTATGGCAATTCCCTAAAACACTCCCACTGGAGGAGCCTGAAAGGTACATTAATACTTAATACTTGGTAGACACACACCTTGAATTACTTTTGCTGTGAAATACACAAACTTAGATGCAAGCACACCAGCTACATTTCCTGAAAACACACACATAATAGCACATCAATCCACGTGTGTTGTCAAAGAAGCATTTACACTGTGTGAACGTCCTTTGTATCAGGAACACAGACAATGGATATTGTTGCTCAGAAATTTACGCCAACTGTGTTAAAAGATAATGCATCCCTGGTCCACCATGTGATACAAACAGAAGAGCATTTATTTTGAAATGCAAGTCCTACTTTTGTTCACTCTTAGTGACAAGAAACATCTTGATGCGCTCTGACAAGAAATAATAGCACTATCTGTTTGAAAAGTGATGGAAAAAAGTCCACACAAATTTCCAGAACTGTAAATGAGCCACCATGGGAAAGTACATAAGTAATATACTATGTATTATGGCAAATCAATGATATGTAAGGTATTCTGCTAAGTTCAGGTGGCCCTCTTCTGGAAACACTACTTTTAAAAGTTTCTCCCAAGGAGTTGAAAAAGCATCCCAATTAAATCTAAAAAGGCTTTTATTACACAATAACAAAAGGAAAACCGAGCTTAAGCATGTTTCCAGACAGTCTTATTCCGTGGAAAATAATTACACTCACAAAAATCAGTTGAAAATAATATAACAGAGAGGGAATGCACACATGGCTTCAGTCTTACCTGCACACTCTAGTTCCATGTACTAAATGGCTGTGCTAACAAAGGCTGGGTAAGAACATGCAACAACTATCAGAGCATGACATCTAAATCCCTAAGCTTAGTTTCTGAACATATCCCATACACCAATAAGATGTGGTTCTTGTACCCTCAAAAACATCAGTGCTAAAATGAGTCATTTTAACCCACTGGAATCCGGTTTAAAGTAAACAAATACTTTAATGAATGCCTATCGAGCGCATGGTTCTCTGGCACTGTGAACTTACTGATAAGCAGAAGAAATATTGGAAAAAATCCATGAGTCGCTGACAAGACTTTACAAACACACGCAGCGCCCGACAGTCAAATTTGTACGTTAAATTATACTGTAATTTGGTTACGCAGGCTACAGGATGTTGGTATGATTGGGTTGCAGCACATTCCGACTCCCCTGTTCGTGCACTTAGTTTAAAGTAGGCAAAACCGTTGAACGAAAGCTGAAAATACTGTGAGCTGATGCAAACCTAATGAAATAGACAGCTTGGAATTGCATCACCTTGCTAAACCATGCATATGCTTTCCAGACCGCTGTGAAAAAGAACGTATGGGGGCAGCACAGGACAGGCAGCCACACTAGGAACGAGTGTTTGAGGGCTGCTGGAACCAACATTTGCATTGCCATATTTTATATATGAACATGAAATAAACCAAGGGACACTCAGATCGATAATGGCAAAATGATAAATAATGTTATTCACTTAATAATATAGGAAAGTGGAATAAATCTGTATGTTCCAGCCACACTCGTCCCATGGAGCAGAAGTGCAGTCAAAGATACATACTTAATAGCAGTATTTCTCTAAAAAAGAGAAATAAATTACTCTGACTGCTTGTACAATAAACAGCCGGAAGACATCCATTACCCCAGTGGATGGAAAGATTTGCTTCCTGATGTGTTTTTCTGTTATCTCGCACATTGTAAAAGCTGATCGCAATCATACAGAAAAATGTAAATGTTAATTTTCTGCATTTATTTTAATTTATTGTAACATTTGTTACTGTATTTACATGTAAATTGCGAATGCACTGCATGTATATCAAATATGCAAATCAGGGCTTTCTAACCAAGCTGCACATTATTCTGTAGACTTCACTGCATCTGCATTGTGCAGCAGAGAAGAGTCTATGTGCATGGTTTATTTTTAAATTGAGCACCATGAGCAAAATGCACATAGGGTCCTTCCTGCAAAAAACAGCATTCTAGGCTTCAAGCAAGTTACAAACGTAGACAACAAAAACACACACACAAAGAGCTCACTATAAACTATGGTGGGAGATGCTCCACAAATGGGAGTCAGCGGGCGGCTGCTCCTGTTATATGATCTCTTTAGGTGGAGTGGAGAGGGAGCTGAGTGATATCCCTGGAGAAGAGGGGCATATTTGTGTAGTTAGCCGGGTTTGTGTTTGGCGTGGATGACAGGACGTTTTCCTTGACGAAAGCATGTGCGCTCTTTCTGATTTCCATGTAGAAGGCCAGACACACGAGTTGCTACTTCTATGGAGCCCTAAGTGGGAGAAATGGAGACATAAAGCAAAAAAAGCCCAGCTCTTTGAAGAGAGAATGTGGCATAACAACTAGAGTAGAGTTGCTGACTTAGTCCTTGGGGAACCGAGTTCGAGTCTCTGCATCGCCTCTTCTTGTGCCTAGAAATCGCAAGATTTTTGTTATGCATGGCGTATTTTACCCCAAATGAACAGAATAATAATGTAAGGATGAAGTGGCCACCGCACTAATAATGAGAAACGTTCATGAAGACCTTTGAATTGCTGTTCAAATTAGCAGGCAAACTTGGACGGCGTGAATGATTATAATATTACTCCTGTTGTGTGACGAAGGGAGGAAGTAGGCATGAAAAAGAACCTGAAAGTGCGAGACCAAGGGGCAGTGAGTGCCTGTTGGTGAAAGAAAGAGGCGAACAAAGAAAAACCAAAGGTGATGATGGATGTAGCGTTGACAATACACTCACCCCCAGTCAACTGATCTGGGTTTAATCCATCACCGTTCTTTAGCTCACTACGCCACCCCAGTTCAGACATGGCCATATGCAAATCAGTCTGACCCTGTGCCTCAAGGGACCAGTCCAGCCCGAACTTCCAAGCCATGTCTTCCCTACTTGAGAAATCACCCGATGGCGGCTTCTGATGGTTTCCAGACCCTTCCGCTGAGACGCACTGCTTTTGTGGCGGGTCCGCCGTATCCGTTCCAATCATTCGAAGCAAATCTGTGTCCATATACACCCTGTCTTAGACTGAGAGTGCTCTCAGTCCAAGACAGGGTGTATATGGATTCAGAAAAGGGGGTGGTGATGAACAGAGTGCCTGAATTAAGCAGACCACTCTTACCCAGTCCAAAGATCAGGGCTTGATCCATCACCGTTTTTTAGCTCACTGCACCATCCCAGCTCAGAACTTGGCTATATGCAAATTAGTCTGTTCCTGTCCCAGTGCATGATGGGAACAGGGCAAACCAAACTACCAAGCCAATTCTTATACTGGGAAGGAAACAAGCTTCCGGGGACAGGTTTCTGCCATTTCAGGCGTCGTCGGCCCGGCTTGCTTGAATCCTGATGGTGCAATGAGCAAGGGACTCACATCTGAGTATACCCTTCCACGCTTATGGTGGACAAATTGATTCAGAAAAGGAGGTGGTGATGAACAGAGTGCCTGAATTAAGCAGACCACTCTTACCCAGTCCAAAGATCAGGGCTTGATCCATCACCGTTTTTTAGCTCACTGCACCATCCCAGCTCAGAACTTGGCTATATGCAAATTAGTCTGTTCCTGTCCCAGTGCATGATGGGAACAGGGCAAACCAAACTACCAAGCCAATTCTTATACTGGGAAGGAAACAAGCTTCCGGGGACCGGTTTCTGCCATTTCAGGCGTCGTCGGCCCGGCTTGCTTGAATCCTGATGGTGCAATGAGCAAGGGACTCACATCTGAGTATACCCTTCCACGCTTATGGTGGACAAATTGATTCAGAAAAGGGGGTGGTGATGAACAGAGTGCCTGAATTAAGCAGACCACTCTTACCCAGTCCAAAGATCAGGGCTTGATCCATCACCGTTTTTTAGCTCACTGCACCATCCCAGCTCAGAACTTGGCTATATCCAAATTAGTCTGTTCCTGTCCCAGTGCTCCTGCTGGGCTGGGGTGGCGTGCAGGTTCTTCTCTGCTCCCTCTGCCCGGCTGCCTGGCTTCGCGGGCAGTGGTGATGTTTCCTGGTGTGCCTGCCTCCCGGCCTGCCGGGCTTGCTGGGAGGCATGGCTTCTTCCTGGCCGGTATTCCGGATTCTTACCGGCCCTTTGCGGCTGGTGCGCCGCTTCCCGGTTGCTTCCGGATCGCTGTGCGCATCTCCCCGAGCTTGGCCGGGTGGGAGACGCGCTGCGCTGGATGTTTGGATTCCGGAGCCGGCTGTTTGTGTGGGGGTCTTGTTCGTGATGCTCCGGCCCCCGCTCCGGGTGAGTCCCGCTTTGCGGTGTTTTTTGCTCTCTCTCTGTGCCCTACGTGCGGATTCCTTCCTTGTGTGGTCCACAGCTGTTCCGGCTCTGGGGTGTGTAGCTGCTCCGACCGGTGCTACCATGGGCCTGCTTCAGAGATGGGAGGGCGCTGACGAAGTACCCGGGTGGCGGGCAACACTCGTGATCTTTCAGTCATGGCAGCTAGGAGTTCTAGGCTGCAGCATGCCAGCTTGTGCACATACGTGCTACTAGATGGAAGGATTGTTATTGAGAAGTGTGTCGCACACGTTGATCGTGTTTTGCGACTTTGCCGTATTTGGAATCTGGTGGTGCTGATGCATTTTTCACATATATTGCTGTGTCTTGGGGGCCCTCTGGGGGGTGTGCGGTGTTTCCTTTGTGAAATGCTAGGTGCTTTGCTCTGTGCCTGTTCTGGATGGGGCACTGTGCGGGCGCGCATACACCGTTGGGTTCACGGGGCTTCAGCCCGTCCCCCCCCCTCCACCCCCTCGTTTGTGTCAGCCCGCGCCCGCGTCCTTGATGGGTCTTTGCGGACCTTTGACGTGTACATGCGTTCGCCCTTTCTGTTTGTGGCCTGCCTCGAGTTGGGGTGGGTTCCGGTCGCCTCTGTGGTGGCTGGTTCTTTTTTTCGCTGGCTCCGCCTTTGCTTGCTCGTGGGTTTCCCTGTGTTGTTGGGGTTTTCCTGCCTGCTTGCTTGCGCCTTGCCCTCTGCTGCTCTTATGTCGGAGTCAGTTCCCCTTCTGCTTCGGGATCCCTGCCCCGCCTGATGGTGGGTCGGTGTTCCTGCTCCTTGAGCCAATGCGGGGGTGAAGAGGGGGGGTCCTGTGGGCTCCCCTGGTTCCGGTTGACCTGCCGTGCTCCCTCGGTGGTCTTGCCTCCGCTGCGGGCTGGCTGTTGTGGCCGTCTGCTCCGCTTGGGGGTCCTGGTTCTTCCCTTCCTGGCCTCTGTGGGGTTGGTCGACCGTTGTGGCTCCTGGTTCCTGGCCCTGTTCCTCCCGTCCCGTGGACTGCGCCTGGTTCCTCTCGTGGGTGCTTGCCGGTGTTGTGCCGGTGGTTCTTTGGGGTGCTCTGTCCCCTCTGACTGCGCTTGGGTGGCTTGTGCTGCCTTGGGCGCGGCTGTTCTGCTCCTCCCTGCCTGCGCCTGTTCTCGGGCTTGGTGTCTGGTGGGGGAACCTGCCTGGGTCTTCCTGGTGCTGTGGCCTTCCCTTTGCTCCGGCCTGGGGCTTCTGGTGTTGTCCGGGGGCCTTTTCTGTGGGCTTGGCCTGGCTGCTTCTGCGGTGGCTCTCCCTGTGCTTGCCTTTGGCTTGGTTCTGTTGTTTCCTGGCCGCCCCTCCTGTTTTCTGCCGTAGTGCCTGCCTTGGTTTGTTCCTGGCTGGGGCCTCCTGGTGGCTGCCGGTTCCTGTCGTGCCTCCTGTTCTCTGGGTTGGTGTGCTGTCCCCGCGCTCCGCTGTTTGATCGGTGGTTGTGCTTGGTCTGGCCGGGTTGGTTCCTGCCTGGCCTCCTGGGGCTGCTGGGTGCTGTTGGCTTCTTGGTCCTTCTACTCGCGGGGGTGTTTGCTCCCTGGGTTGTTCTGGTCTCGTCTGGTTCCCTTGGTGGGTGCCGGGCTGAGGTTTTGGCTGGGGCGTGCCGCTCCTGCATGTTGGGCTCCTTTTTGGGCTCTGCTTCCTTGCTGGTCTCCCTTTAGGGCCTGGCGGGGTGTTCTGCGTTGGGGCCGCTTCCTGGTGGTACCTTCTGGGCCTTCCCTGCTGTTGGTTCTCTTCCCGGGCTTGTTTTCCCGGTGTTGTGGGCCTGTGTGGGGTTCTGTGGCTCTAGTTCTGCCAGCTTCTTGCTGGTTGTGTGTGGCCTTGGTGGGGTTTTTCGGGCTGTGCTGTCCCTTTTCGGCCTGCTCGGGGGGTTTGTTGCCGGCCGTTTCCGGGTGCTTTCCTGGTTCTGTGGTCCTGGCTCGCTCCTTCCTCCCTTGCTTTCCAGGGCTTTGTTGCCGGGAGGACTGTTCCAGGCTATTCTATTTACAACATAAGATGTTATTTGCATCTCCGGAATGGTATGCTATGAAGACCTTCCTCGCTTGTTACCCTACACTAAACCATGTCTTTCCTTAGGTCACGAGCCTCGACTTAGCGAGTAAGAGATTACTTCCTGGTCATCTAACTTGATTGACCCACGAATTCTGCCCCTTAGGAAACCTATCTCGGTAAGGACTTACTATACACTGGCGTATCTATCTGCTTCTTCCGTATGGTTTTTCTTTTTGCAATTTTGTTTTTTTCTTTTTTCTTTTTTCTCTCTTTTCTTGTACTCTAAGGTCTGTATTATATCTTTTCTTAATCTCACTTACAAAGTTTTCTGTGATTTTTAATAACTCGTTTCCTTTTTCCTCCCTTTTTTCGCATTTGGTGTGCTTTTTAATAATTTTCTTGAGAAGTCCGTTTCTAGTTATATGTTTTTTGTCTCAATTTATCCTTTACCTAATGCTTTGTGATTAGTGTTAAATATACTTGGATACGGACATTGGTTAGTCCTCTTTTTATCTTATGTTGTAATAAAATAGCCTGGAACAGTCCTCCCCAGGCTACAAGCATTTGTAAATACAATAATTTAATCCATTCTCCTAAACCATTAGGATCATCACTATAGCATCAGTGAAGATATGTAATTGGATATTTCTTTTTAAATGGGCCATACTGACTGTTGTATTATATATTTTTTGTGATGTGTTGTTTGTTGGGTTAGTCTAATTCAGTTTAGTGTGGTGAGCACTTTTGTTACTTGTAATTTATTATCTGTATTTTCATGTGTATATATATGTTTGTAATTTTTACAGCCGTGACGAAGTTCCTTAAGGCAAATGGGAACGAAACGCGTTGGCTGTGCCTTTGCTACACGAATAACCTTTGAATAAAGAAGAAGATATTTATAAAATTACTTTTGTTACTGACTTCATTTGAGTGCACCTTCCATTCTGTTTCTTTGCATTGTGGTAGATAATACATCCTATAGCAGCGGGTGTTGGGAGAGATTGCACCACTCTAACCTCTGAGAACTTTAACATCTGTTGTGCTTGACCTTGTCTGCTGCTTTTGGTCCTTTGGTTACAATGTTATCATAACGAGTTTCCATGAATTTCCTTTCTTCGGAGATCGCAGCGACGCGCGACGGGTAAGCTAGTTGTGAATAATTTAAACGTAAATAAATAAACAGCTCTGGTAAGGGCAAGATGCTGCCAGAGGTGGAAATGCACAGCAGCAAAGAAAACAAGGACTGCCTAAATAAAAAGATAACAGCCAGCAGCGTAAGTTAGCTGTAGTTGGTCGATGCTGCTTTCTCCAGAAATGGAAGAAAAAGGAGTGATGTATTGGACCACCAGCCAACAATGAGTAAGATAAGTACAGCAATGCCAGATTCCATCAATGACAAGGGACAAAACAAAAAGAATGGGTGCTGAGTGTGTTGGATGGTATCGAGGGTATACGCCGGCCTGCAGTTTGGGATGCTGCCCTGAGGTCGGAAGAGTGGCGAGCCATTCCCTGGGACGACGTACGATTGACACCCCCCTGTGTGGCGACTGGAGTGACATAAACTGTTTTGCTGGTGAAGGAAAGTGCTTAGCATGCCCTGGAATGCTGGTGTGGAGGGTCATTACACCCCTGCAACCTGATGCCTAACGGTGTATGAGAGGAGTCTGAGGGGACCGCCATTTTGTGGGGCACTATGGAGGTCCGGAAATGTGACTCGGCTCTGGTCGGCGGCGCGTGCCCAGAGGACTTTTGTCGGCACTGGGTCACGGCTTGATTAAATGCAGCCCTATACAAGATGTGAGTACCTGATTGCCTTCGTTGGGCTCCATCAAGTACGGGCTGTGTGTGGCGCAGTGGCACAATAAACCCGGGATCCACAGTGCAGTGCACGGAGAGGAGATGCTCAGGGAGGCGTCTGCTGGTGGTCCGCACTGATTTGCTGTAAGAAGAGCGCAGGTCAATATCGGGACCTGGTATTGCTATACCAAGCATGTTTGCGCCTGAGGGGTTGGCAGTGGTCATGCAGGGTCCACAGTGCTATGCAGCTGCTGAGGGGGGGCACAATAAGGAGGCAATAAGGAGGCAATCCCGGATAGGCTGCTAGTGACATTGCATAGTGAAAGCGTGCTGTACTGCAGAGCTAGGCTGAAACAGGGTGATAAAGGCAGCAGCTCGCTGGTAGAAGCTGGAACTGGTGGTCTGAGGACACGCAGACCTGGAATACTGTGAGCTGCGAGTGGTGTTTATATGAGGAGGGGGTCCGGATGACCTAGGTGCTGGAGAGGTGCCAAAAACGGACATGGACAACAGCTTTGCCGGAGGTAATGGGGTACGGCATGATACAGAGTACAATTGCTGTCACTGTCTGAGCGAAACTTGCAGGATTTGCTGAGAATCTGTGTGCTATTCACAGGGCCACTTTCTTGTTAAAACGTAGTAAGGCTGGAGGACCCACGCGTGAGATCAAGATGGCCACGTGAGAGCTCGGCTCCTTCGGCCTCCTCGTTCAGCCTCATCATCCTGGAATTCATCCTGAGCATTAACTCCACCACCCGACTGTCTTGAAGAAGCGGTCTTCCCCGCTGTGTCTCCGGGCCGCCTGTGACACCCAGTTCCAAAGATATGCCGCCTGGCAATCTGCGGCCTATGCACGCCTGAACTCGGGAGCTGGAGTGGCAGGAGTGCCCGCCGCCAAGGTCACAAACACCGGGGCAGAAAACCGGAAGTTTCCGGTCCGGCCCGGCCCGAGACTCATCGGCTGACTGTCTGGGGTTGCGGAGGGCTTGGCAGAGTGTCGGAGGGGGGCAGCACTGTTGTGGAGGGCCCCCGCAAGGTCAACTCTAATTGCCCTGAGGAACATGAAGAGAGGCCTTGCACCTCGTGTGGAGATGGAACACTGCCCCGGAGTGGGGCGGCCCGGGACTGGCGGAGGTGAGGAGCTGCGTTACGAGGAGGGGGCACATGACATGCTGTGACCCCGGCGGGCCGTGGATTGGCAGTGTTGGCCCCCGGGGTGGAAGTAACTGTGCTGCACTGCCTCGCACTTGCAAAGGGGCCAACGCTGAGCACTAGTGGCAGGGAGGAACAGAGGACACTTGGCGCCAGGTGATTTAACTGATCTGCAGGCGGGTGGAGATGCCTGGCAGGGGAGAGAGGAGCTACAGACTGTTGGGGCGGTTTGGCCCGGGAGGGGCCCAGGTCGAGTGTGATTGGCCCTGGGATGCCGTGGTGTAATCCTCTGGTGAAGGCGGCTGCGGAGGGGCGAATGTGACTGAGTTATGCCAGGAGGCGAGTGACGCCCCCTGGGCCTTTGAACATTGAGCACTGTCTGTGGGAGTCGTGTGTATCGTCGGGCGTCTAGTGAATACGGTGGAGCATCAAGACATGAGTGGCCCTGTGCTATCTACAATTCCTGCACCCAGCAGTCAAGACGGTGGACTGCACTGATTTCTTTATGTGGCAGGGGTTGTGGGCACTCATAGTGATGAACTGACAATTGTCTCATTGAATAACCAGTATTGGCGCCGCGTTCGCTGGGAAGACCGCCCCCTTGTTGGCTGACTAGGCCATGGCTCATCGGATCATGTCTACGTGGCAGACAGACGCAGAGTGGCCAGAGGACACATGGTAAGCCCTGAGATTCGGACCCCGGACGTGTTCTTAAGATCTGTGGCTGGAATGGGTGAATGAACGGGGTTCAGATGGCGACCAAGGGGATACCGAAAAGTCCTTTCCAGATCCTCCAAGGGGTCTAAAAATGTTCAATCTAACAAGTTGGATCGCTATACTATGCCCAAGGGCTCCCCTACTTGAAATGGGCTCGGTCGGCGTGGGGTGACTCCTTGGGCTCTCCCACTGAACTGACACTATTGGATGTCCTGGCAGCCATAAGTGGGGTCTAGGTGTCCCAGGGCCAAAAAATGGAAGCTCTGGACAATAAGTTAGATACAGTCACGATTGAGGTCAACTTGATACGGGAAGATCTTACGAAAGCCAGTTAAAAGGTTAAATCGCTTTATTTCAAGACTGCCAGTTTAATCGATGATATGGCGTTGTTGCAACAGGAGGTACGAGACCTCAAGACCTCACTTGCTCTGACAGACCGGTAGCTTGATGAGTATGAGTGAAGGGCCAGGCGCAATAAAATACGCATCCTTGGGGTGCCCAAGAAATCAGAAGGCCCGGCACCGGATCTGCTTGTTGAAGACATTGTCCTCAATCACCTCAAGCCCAAGGGACTGAGCAACATTTTCACAATTGAACGTGCTCACTGAGTACCGGGGGGGAGGCCCAGGCCTGGATCCCCCCTTGCCCGATGCTCGCGAGAGTCCTGAATTTTCATGATCTTACAGGCGGCTTGAGCGGGGACTCCCATGCGGTACGAAAATGCGACGCTCTCCTTCTTCCTGGACTTCACTCAGATAGTACAGAAACAACAACAGGGTTTTCTACTGGTGAAGAAGAAATTCAGGGACAAGGGACTAAAATATGCCATGATGTTCCTGGCTCGCCTGTGGGTGGAACTCAAAGGAAATGCCTGTTTTTTTGATAACCCCGAGGTGGCATAGGACTGGGTGGACAGCATGTATCCGAGCAGGCCAGAGGAATGAGACCAAGGCGGATGAGATGAACAGCGAGAACAAGAATGAGGAATGCCGTAGGAATTTGCATGCAGTATTGGGATGTCGGGGGGTGGGGCGGGTCGGCAGCCAGTTTCTCTGCTTGACTCATCTAACTGTACTATTGCTGTGGATTGCCCCGGACTTCAGGGAAACTCAGGGAAACTTGGGGGGGCTGGTGAGGGGGGGCGGGGTGTTGGTCCTCCTCCTTTCTACTACCTTTAGTTAGCTTGTAGGTCAGATATTGGGCGACAGGCACACTGCTAGTTGGGGAAGGGCGACAGCCCAATGCAGGGGTGCAGGGAGGGGGTTGGGACAGGAGGGTTTTTTAGAATTTGGGATTGTATTGAGTGCAATGTCGTTTGCAATCTGTTTTCTTTTTTCTTTTTGCATCTGGTGACAATGCTAGGACTGGGTTGATTCCTTACCATTACAATGTCAGCTGTTAGACGGGGATCGGGGATAAATGTGATTAGTTGGAATGTGAACAGTCTGGGAGATAAAACTAAGAGGGGAATGGTGAACCAGTTGATCAGGCGACATTCCCCAGAAGTAGTTCTACTACAGGAGACTCATCTAGTTTGTAATCATTGCATGGCCCTACACAAGGGGGGTTATAAATTGGTGGCACACACTGGATTCACCACGGGGTCTAGGGGAGTCGGTATCTTGGTTAAAGACTCCTTTCCCCTAACCATACAGGCCAAGTGGGCTGATAACCGAGGCCGATATATCGGCATGTCGGGGCAGTGGGAGGGAAGAACTGTCACTTTCATGTCCGTCTATGTTCCGCCAGGCCTTCATTCAGATACTTTTCGGGACCTGGACACTATGGGCCAGATGTAGGTGAAATAGATTTACCGATTTTAAATTACCGAATTTTACCGATTCGGTAATTAAAAATCGGTAAATCTATGGGGTGGACATGTAGGTATTCCAGATGTGCTGGAATACCGAATCGGATGATTTCGGTATTTACCGATTCGGTAAATACCGAATCGGTAATGCCCATTTATTCCTATGGGCTATGAAGCCCATAGGAATGAATGGGCATTACCGATTCGGTATTTACCGAATCGGTAAATACCGATTTCCAAAAGGGTGCAGGGGGTGTCACTTTGACACCCTCTGGCACCCCCAAAACAGGCTCGGTGCCATGTGGCAGGCATACATGCCCTAAGGGCAGGTCTGCCTGTCACATGGCATAGGTGTGCATGCACACATGTGCATGCACACCGGAATCGGTATTTTACCATCAAATTTATTTGATGGTAAAATACCGATTTGGTAAGGCTCCTGGGACTCTGAAGAGTCCCACCTACATATGGGTGGCTCAGATTCGGTAAATTTACAGATTTTTTATTTTACCAAATCGGTAAAATTACCGAATCGGTAATTTTACCGATTAGGTAAAATAAAGCCCCCTACATGCCAATCACCTATTTACCGATCGGTAACGGCCGAAAATACAGATTTTCGGCCGTTACCGACCGACCTACATCGGGCCCTATATTCCTGACTTTGCCGCTGGGTTTACTGGTGATGGGGGGAGACTTTAACGCGGTGATGGATGGATAGGTAGACAGGCTTCCAGCCCAAACTCTGAGGCCGGCGCAGAGGTGGCTTCCCGAATTCTTACTACAGCAGGGCTTATTGATGGTTGGAGGTTGTGAAACCCAAGCGCGGTACATTATACACACGCATCCGCCGCACATCACGCCCTGACTTGAATAGACTATGTATTGATACCGGCGGCTCAGGCATCTGCTGTTCGGGAGGTGCGACAACTGGGAAGGGGAGTTTCCGATCACTCACCAATTTGGCTATAATTGAAAACTGGCCAATCTGCTGTAGGCAGAGTAGCCCCTATCAATGCATGGCACTTGAGAGACCCCGCCATTAAGAAGGAAATTATTAAAAGTACGGAAAGGTACTTCCGAGTGAATAAGGATTAAGTGGACTCAGCACAGACCTTGTGGGAGGCGTATAAGACTGTTATTCGTGGGGAGGTTTTATCTGTGGTCACGGGGGAAAAGAAGAAGTGGCCAGCCGCAATAGAGTAGGCGGAGGCGGAGGTGACTAGGTTGGAGATTGAGGTATCCAGGGACGTGACTCCAGAAGGTATACACCGGTTATAACTTCACCAGGATGACTATAGGGGCCTTGCTAGAGATAGGGCCTTAGTACAGTACGATGAGACCCAAAGCAAGATCTACGAACATGGGGATAAAGCGGACAAACTGATAGCGTGGCTTGAGAAGGGAGAGTGGGCGTCTCGGCTGGTACCGGAGTTGCAGAGAGGTGATTCTGAGAAGATCACTGAACCGCAAGCCTTAGCAAAGGAATTCTCGAAGTACTTTGGGGAAGGGTATACCTCTGCGGGGCTATACACGGAGGCCGACAATGCAGCAATGATCAATGACATTCAGATGCCCACACTATCGGATGATAACCAGAAATACTTAGATTCCCCACTTACGAACGACGAAGTGGCACAGGCCATCAGAGGAGTGTACTCCTGGAAGTCCATGGGCTGAACGGAATCCCTGTAGAGCTGTATAAATTGAGTGCAAATAGACTTGCTCCGTTTCTTCGGTCCATGTTTGTAGAGAGTAAAGAGGGGAGTCAGCTCCCATACGACCAGCGGGTAGCAAATATAGTGGTCATTCACAAAGCAGGTAAGCCCAGGACATTCTGCTCCTCATATAGACCTGTTTTGTTGCTCAATGCTGAACCTAAAGTTCTGGCGAAGCTACTGGCAACGAGGCTAGCTAAAGTTATCACCACCCTGATCCAACCGGACCAATCCGGCTTCATGCCGCATCGGAACACGGCCCTTAACCTGCGAAGGCTGCACCGAATAATGAGCAGGGCCTCGACGATACAGGAGCCGGCAGTACTGGAAGCCCTAGAAGCCAACAAGGCTTTTGACAGGGTTGAGTGGCCCTATTTGTTCGCAGTCCTGGAGAAGATGGGCTTTGACCAGAGTTCATCAACTGGGTCCGTCTCTTATATACTGAACCCCTGACCAGAGTAGTAGTGAATAATCATAAGTCTGAGGACTTCCCTCTGGGTAGAGGCACAAGGCAGGGATGCCCCTTGTCCCCGCTCCTTTTTGCCCTGGCTCGTGAGCCTTTGGCGGAGTGGGTTCGGTGGGACCGATCGATCAGAGGGTTGCATTGGACGCTGGAATGGGAGGACAAAATCTTGTTATATGCAGATGATATCCTGCTTTACCTCACCAATCCCAGGGGTTCCTTTATTTGTTTTCTTGATGTACTTGCTATATTCGGGAGATAGTACGGATTTGCAATCAACTGGTCGAAATCAGTGCTCTTTGTCCTTAGAGGAGGTCCGCCGGTAATCCCGAGTGCTTGCCCGTTACAAATTGAACCGGTGGGGTTTCGATATCTCTTCATTTATGTTACATTTGACCCAAAGTTAAGATAGGCCAATAACTTGGGCCCCCCCTGACTCGATTTAAGGGAGATGTGGTGAGGTGGAAGCCACTTCCGCTCTCCCTTTTTGGTAGGGCAGTGCTTTTCAAGATGATGGCCCTTCCTCGATTATTGTACGCCCTTCAGAACGCGATGGACCTTGTACCATTGTCCTATTTTAGGGAAATAGAGGCCCTTCAGAGGCAGCTTCTCTGGGACAGCAAGCCTCGTATAGCCTTCTCCAAGCTTACTCTCCGATGGTATGACGGTGGGATAGGAATGCCGGATCTACGGAAGTATTATTGGGCCTCCCAATTAGCAGCGGTGAACCATGCCATATACGGACCCCCGGAGACCCTGGATACGCTATTGACCGTTGGCAGGCGCCAGGGGGCGACTTCACCAGGGCATTGTATGCCAGGCCTAGACGATTCCTATTGCGAGACCATCGGCACACACAGTGCAGGTGTGGCATGCGGCCAAATGACACCTTAAGTGGGAGGGGAAACCTACACTTGCCACCGCATTGTGGAACTCGGAGAAGCTGGGCAGTTTGTGGAAATCCAAGGGATTTGACAAATTAGATCCTATTGGGATCACTCAGATCAAAGATGTTTAGGGGCGGGACACGGTTCGCACATTCAGTTCCCTCCAGCAATAGTACCACCTTCAATAAAGCGAGCAATACCACTACCTCCAGGTCAGGCATGCTCTACTCACACACATCCCTAGAGGCACTGTACTGCCTGATGCCTCCCCCCTGGAAGATCGAGTGTTAGACGGCCACCTCCCGGAAAAGACCATCAGCTAGATTCATGAAGCCAAATTGCGATCGCAATAGCTGCGAAATCGCAATTGTGATCGCAATTTGATGGGAAGGAATTCAAGAAACAGAATATTCCCAAAAAGCGAAGTCGCTAAAAAAAAATTGCGACTTCGCATATAAATTCGCAGAATCCTGGAGGATGGGCATTTGCGAATCGGAAATTGCGAAAAACCATGGATTCTGCTAAATCATTTGCGAAGTCGCAAAACAGTCGCAATCGCCATTCATGAAAAATCGCTAAATGCAAAAAACGAGAAAATCGCAAATAGCGACGCGCAAATTAAGAAGAACTCAAATCAGGTGGTAACCAGTACCGAAATTTCTTTTTTCTTCAAAAAACAGTTAAGTTACTCCCAACAGGTGCAGGGCTGACCAAACACATTTAAGGACATGCAGCTGGAGCCTGGGGATTCTCACAATGCCTGGACTCTACATGCTGGTTCGGCGGCGTAGGCTGCAGCGAGCTGCACGCAACAGACAGAGGATACAGGAGCGGATATTCCGCCAGCGGGTCACCCTTCTGGGCCAAACCAGGGAGCAAATCTTTGCTAAGTACCGCCTGAGTGGGGCTATGATAATCAAGCTCATCCGGGACCTAGACCCCCTGATGCAGCACCCTACAAGGAGGACCAATGCCGTGCCCACACATGTGCAGGTATTGTGCTGCCTGCACCTCCTGGCCTCCGGAAGCTTCCAGGGGATGGTCGCTGTTGCAGGGGGGATATCCCAACCCACCATGTCCCGCTGCCTACGGAGTTTCCTGGAGGCTATGCTGACCCGGCTACACCACTATATATCATTCCCCACCAGCCAACAGGACCTCCATGAGACCAAGCTGCAATTTTACAATGTAGCTCAGTGCCCACACGTCATTGGATGTATTGACTGTACGCACATCCACATTTGCCCACCTGCTGAAACAGAGTACATGTACCGCAACCGGAAAAGCTACCACTCCCTCAACATCCAGATGGTGTGCAATGCAAAAACATTCATTACGGACACTGTGGCACAGTACCCGGGGAGCACACATGACTCCTTCATCTTCAGGCACAGCGGCATCCACACACGACTGGCCAGAGGAGACTTTGGGGAAGGACACCTACTAGGTAAGTACACATGCCCCAAAATTGTACACTGTGATCATGTAGCTGCACAGAACAGGCACTCACCCTCTGCTCCTTTCATTCAGGTGACAGCGGCTACGTCCTCCGTGAGTACCTCCTCACCCCATACCTCAACCCTGCAACACCACAGCAACGGCGATTTAATGCATCACACATACGCACAAGGAATTGTATTGAGAGGACATTTGGCCTGTTGAAAAGCAGGTTCCGCATACTGCAAAAGACAGGTGGGGCCATGAAATACGATCCTGAGGTCTGCTGCCGCATAGTGGCCGTGTGTGCTATCCTTCACAACATTGCTACCAAGTGCAGGATCCCTGTTGACATCTCTGGCAGTGAGTCTGAAGGGGACAACCGACCACCTGCACATGTGCGTCACGCACGCGGCGAGAATCTTGCAGAAGGACACATGCGGTGCAACCAAATCTGCATGAACTATTTCTAGTGCACCCACTCCCCACACCCATTACCTCACTCATGCATGACAACATTAATAATGACATGAGTCAGATTAAGTTAGTCTGAATTTTAATAATTGTTACAGCACAATAAAGTTGGCATTCTGCTAACTGGTACATGAATGACATATTGCGTCATATGTCTGTCCTTCAGGAGGGCATGCTTGTAGCAGCAGCATGGCCCCTCATGTCAATGTTAATGTTCAATGACGCCTCCGGGCAGATGCTCCCAGCCTCCTTTCCCCATCGTCCTCCTGATTAGGCCGTGAGGCAGCAGAGGGCCTGCTGCTGCGGCGGGGTGCTACCACCGGAGGAATGGACTGGCTGCTATGGCTGGATGTAGCCTCACTTGTGTCGTCAGCCCCCCTCCTGGCCATGGTCGGCAGCCTGCATGCCTTGGACTGCAGTAGACACATGCTCCAGAGCTCTCGCGACGTCCTGGCAGCACTGGACCATTTGGACCTGCATTGCCAAGGAGCGTCGCGAGAGCTGGGAGGTAGCGTTCCCCATATTGTAGTTCGACCGCGTGTACGCCGACAGGCGGGTCAGCAGTTGGCGGTGTCTGCGGCTATTGAGATCCCGCTGCCTGTTAATGGCCTGTGTGTTGGCCTCCATAACAGCTGTCATCCGCTCAGACATTACTGCAACATTTCGGGCGGTCTTGTCCAGTTGCAGGTGGATGGCCCTGAGATGACGTGCCTGTGTCTGATGCACATGGAGCATCCTGCGCTCGATGGATAGAATACCTGCTTGCACATTTTGTCCCCTACCAGCACAGCAATTGTTTGTGCGTTGACCCCTCACCAGTCCGCTGGACTGGCTCCTCACAGCTGCAGGGCGGCGGGTTGGTTGGCGAACCGGAGCTGGTGTTGCATGTCCCACTGGGGACTGTGTGACGGGCAGTGCTACTGCAGCGCGTGCTGGCACAGGAGTGGCACTGGCCACAGGGGCAGGTGGTGTGATGAGCGCTGGTGCGGCAGCTTGCACAGATGGTCCGGGCTGTGGGGAGAGATTTGTGTCTCCCTCTGTGTCCTCCGTGATGTCCATGACCAGGCCATCGATGTCTGTGCTTGGGACTTCTACGCCACCTGTGATGTAAAGTGGACGTTGATTAGTGACATGTTTCTTACACATTTAGGCTTCCTACATGCATGCAGACTACCATTCCCTGAGTCGCTGCAGGATTGACTCTCACTAAACATGTCTGGCTTAATGGGGCAAGATGGTAATTGTGGTCAGACTACATGTCCCACAATGCAATAGCGTTTTAGTGGTGTGCTTTGGCTGCATGACTGGGGTTTGATATGGGAGGCTCTGGTGTCATGGACATTGTTAGGGGACAGGGGGTCGCAGTCGCATGGCACTTACCTGGTGTGTCTTGTGTGGGTCGGGAGGAGTCAAGCTGTGTCACACCCACACATGCCTGTGGATTTATTGTGTCCTCCACTCGGTCCTCCAGTGGTGTATCCGGTGGGACAGTGGGCTCCCCTCCACCTGTCGCCACACGCTCCCCCAGCCTCTCCGCTATCTTCTCCTTTGACCTCCCTCTGAGGTCATACCAGCGTTTTTTAAGTTTGTCCACGGAGCGCTGGGTCACCCCCACAGAGTTAAATTTAGCGCGGATGCGCAACCATAGCCGCCTATTATCGGCCTCGGGCACCCTCCTCGAATCTTTCCCAAACAGCCGATTGTACTCCTTGCAGACTCCATCTATTAAAAATTCTAGCTCTTGCTCAGAAAATTAGATTTTTCTTTTCCTCCCACTAGCAGATCCAGCTGCAGCTTCCTCAGACATGCTTGCCACTGGGATGTCTCCTGCACAACTCCTGTAGGCACACTGAAGGGGACCTCTGATGGTGATGCTTCCTGTTCAGGCTCTCACTGCAGAATGAGGGTGGAACCTGCCTACTTCCTGGTTGTGATGTCATCACTGTGCTCAAGATGCGACTTCCTGTTTTTGCGATCTCGCACTTAGCAAGATCGCAATTTGCAATCTTGCTAATTGCGAAATCGCAATTTCTAAACGGGTATCGGACGATTATGCAAATATTTACCGATTTTCGGAAACTCGCAATCAGCGATTGCGGCCGATTGCGAATCGCTTTTTTTTTCCCGCAATTATTCATGAATGCCAATCTGCGATTTCTTAATTGCGATTCGCTTTTTCTCGCAATTTAGGAATCGCAGATTGGGACATTGATGAATCTAGCTACATCTCTTTAATATACAAAAAGCGTATTAACAATATGGAGGACCCGCTGGTTACTATTAGGACACAGTGGGATGCTAATGGGGTGGAGCTAGATGACAAGGACTGGAGGGAGGCGGTCTCCTCTCCAAACGTGGTGGCTATACAGATGAGGCTCAGACTAGTGCAATTGAAGATTCTCCACAGGTCATATGTCACGGGGCCCCGTCTGGTTCAGATGGGTCGGGCGGAGAATGGGGAGTGTCGGAGGGAGGTGCGGTGAGCTTGGAACCTTCATGCATATTTTGTGGCACTGAGTGGAGATACAGGAACACTGGGTAAAGATCCAAGAAGAGATGCGCGGCGCTGTGGGTATGGAGATCGTTCCGGGGGCCCGCAGGTGTATCTTGAATGTTTGGGAACCCACGGATCTGAGTGTGTATGGGAGACAATGGGTGACGCTGGCATGTATGGTAGCCAAGCGTAACATTGCTCAGCTGTGGGGAGCTAGTCAGTCACCCCGTGTCGAGAGGTGGATGGAAGACCTGGTAGTGGTGCATGTTCAGAGAGAGGTTGGTTTACGTTGCTAGGGGTTGACCTGCAAAGTGGGGGAAGGTCAGGGAGAATTGGAATCGATATCGTGGTGATATCTGTGTCCCCCGATAGGTCAGGAGGAGGTAGAGACGCATGAGTCCCTGTGATCCCTTAACAATATTCTGTATTTATTATTTTGAAGTATGGAAATGTATTTATGACAAATTTGAAGGCGGCTATTGTCACCGGATGTTTTTCTTTGTGGTTTTGTAAATAAAAAGGTTTAAAATAAAAAATAAAAATAGTAAGGCCACTATGTGAGAGTTAATGAGACGCCCCAACCAGGCAGCGGACAGAAGATAATAGTTAGGCCGGGCAGCACTTCTGGAATAGCAGCTCCATACAAAGTGTGCCATAATTACTTACAGTGCCCCCTCACGGTACCCACTGCGAGCCACGATGGGTACACCTGATACGTGACAGCCCAAGATAAGAAATCTAACAAGATGGCGGAGGGCGAATCCAGTTTACAGAGTCAATCGGAAGAAAATGCAGTTGCCCCTCTACCGGAAGACGACATCCGTTCAATGTTTAAGGACCTGAAGATGAGTTTTCAGGGCATCGACTCCAAGATGTATAACCTAGCTGAAAGAATGGACAGGATAACGCATAGGGTTGAGAAGCAGGAGGGTCGTCTGAGCATTCTTGAAACCAGGATGACGGAGTCGGAAGAAGGACAAACGGATATGGACAAGAAATTGCGTGCCGTGGACGGACTGCTGCAAGCTGTCCAGCAGAAGAACGAGGATTTGGAAGCCAGATCATGGAGGAATAACATAAGAATCACAGGGATTTCTGAAACTATAGACATGCATAACATGGAGAAATACATAGAGACAATGATAACAGATCTTTTTAGATCGAACCTATCGGCCATGTTTTTAATAGAACGTGCACACAGAACGCTGGGCCCTCGGCCACACTTGGGGACCCCTCCGAGACCCATACTGGCAAGAATGCTCAACTACAGGGACCGGGATATGATCCTCAGACTAGCACGAGAGAAAAAGGCGATACAGTATAAAGGTAATGACATTGCAATGTACCCAGACTTTACATTACAAGTACAAGCGGCCCGCGGGGAATTCATGCCTGCAAAGAAGATCTTTCAGCAAGTTGGAACTAAATACTCTTTGATCTATGCAGCCAAGCTACGAGTTCAGAGCCAATGGGAAGCCCACCTTCTTTACAGATGCCAAGGCGGCTTTGACATATGCAAAGCAACTGACCAAGGAACAAAACAAAAGCAAAGAGAACAGTTGAGTGATTCCCAAGCCGATAACAACCTGAGCGACAATGATTGAGAGATACGTTACTCATTGCTGGATAAGCAGATACGTTTTTATATGATGTATTGGGGTGTTGGGTGGTATCGTTTACTGCAGCTAAAGCTGGCTCCATGACTACACGCATATGTGAATGATGTTTTTGTGGGGTTGTCCTCCACGTGCGTGCATGCATGCTGAGACTACCAAGGACTTTCAATATAAGGTGCTCCTTGTTCAATGGCAACACGGAAGGGCTTGGCCACCCTGCCAAGAGTGCAGGGTAGTATGCCAGCTGCCCCACGTTCCCCCATGGGATGAATCCTTTAGGGTCACTTCTGTGGAGAATTGGTTTACAGTTGTGGGGAGTTGGGGTGGGACTTTCACAACCTGATTGGGGGGTTGGTGTGGGTGGGTATGGGGAGTTGGTCTTGTGTTAGAGTCCTGCCAATCTCTATGCGCAAAGGTCAAGGTCAGATGAGGGTGACATGCACCACAATGTACGTATCTAACGGTCGACATGAGGAAACATACAAGTCAGTGTATACCACAGCTGCACTGTTGTTCACCTTCGCACTAGACGTGTTTTTGACGCTTGAGAGCAATGTATGTATACATTCCCTGTATGACACATCTGAAATGTCTCACATGGAATGTGAGGGATTTAACTGACTGCAGAAAGTCTAGGTTGGTCCTCTTTTATCTTTCTAAGCGTGGGATAGATATCTGCCTACTACAAGAAACTCATCTGACAAAGGCAGCAGTGGGCATGCTACAACATAATAGATGGGGGGAGGTGGTGGAGGCCGGATACTCAAACTATTCCAGGGGAGTGGCAATATTGATACGTAAGGGACTTCAATGGCGGATGCATCATGCAATAGTAGATAAGGAAGGGCGTTATAGCTTACTGCAAGGCACACTGTTCAACACACCCATGGTGATCATCAATACATACGGTCCAAACACAAACTCCCCATAATTCTTTAAAGTTGTGTGGCAAAAGGTACAGGCAATGACCAACACGGCAATCGTATGGGGAGGGGATTGTAATGTGGTTCTCTTGAATGCGACACATTAGCACATGACACATGAAATCGTCAGCTACTTTGCAAGACATCATAAATGACCCCCACTTAGTAGACTCTTGTAGACTCTTGGAGAATGTTATATCCAGAGCTCAGGGAAGGTACATGTGTGACGCATCATCGCAGTGCATGGTCAAGGCTGGACTTGTGCCTGGTTTCCATTGACGTACATACATGGGTGACAAACGCTATGCACCACCTGCACACTCTTTCTGATCATGCACCTACCCAGTTGACATTTAGAGTGCCAGGCCCATACATATCACCGTTCAGTTGGAGATTCCCATCAGGTGCACTATTGGACCAGGTTTTCAGAGAAGAATTAAGAGGGAAAGTAAATGACTATGTTGCACTCAATGAGGGTACGGTAGAATCTCCTGGAACATAATGGGAAGCGTTCAATGCTGTGATACGTGGCGATTGCATAGCACTTAAGACAGGAGTCCTACGAGATATACATAACACATTGCAGCGGCTCGAGGGCGACCTTAGGGAGTTGGAACGATTGTAAATACAGTCCCCTTCCCCTGACACTATGGCACACATTAGGGCCAAATTAACGGAATTTCAGGCAGAGGCAGAGAGGGAAACAACATACCTCCTTCACAAATACACCTAAGCACGGCGGTACAGTGAGGGAGATAGAGCCGGGAAAATGCTGGAAGCCTACTCAGACCACCTAGAGGTGCGGTTTTTATCACCAAAATGATAACGGGGAATGGTGAAATAGTTAGAACGCCACCAGAAATTTCGGGTACAGTGTCCGATTATTACAAAACACTTTACACTTCCAAATACAATCCTTCTCAGGCTGATATTGTGGACTACCTGGACACGTTAGCACTGGCCTGGTTCAGTGATGGTGCCAGGCAGTATATGGAACTGCCTATAACTGTTGAAGATGGCAGGCAGGTAATAAGTAGCATGCCAGCATGTAAGGCTCCGGGAACAGATGGTCTGACAGCAGCTTTCTACAAAGAATATGTAGATATCCTTGCCCCTGCCTATTACTGATGTATTTAGAGGCGATGGAAACAGGCATCCTCCCCCCTATATTGCGTGAGGTCACAATAATTACTTTGCTGAAACCTGACAAAGATCCCATGGTACCTGATTCTTACCGCCCACTGTTCCTAATCAACTTGGACGCTAAGATTTATGCCAAACTCATTGCAAATAGGTTGCAACCAATGCTACCGCAGATAGCATTGCCGGAGCAATCTGGTTTCATACCGGGTCGTTCCACCGCTCATAATCTAAGAACAGTGTTCAGCCTCCTCCATTACTTGGCCCCACATGTGCAGGCAGCTGCTGCATTACCAGACGCCACAAAGGCATTTGACTCTTTGGAGTGGAATTTTCTTTTTACTTTGCTGCCCCCTATGGGGCTTAGCCCTCTATTTATTAAACAGATTCAACTAATATACACTAATCCCATGGCGAGAGTCAGAATAAATGGACAGATATCAGATCCATTTCCCGAAACGAGGAGGACACAACAGGGTTGCCCTCTGTTGCCGCTTTTGTTTGCCATCTCGACTGAACGATTGGCAGCTAGGCTCCGACAACACCACACACAAAGAAGTATTGGGTTCACATCCAGAGGATTATTGATCTCGATGTATGCCGGCGACATGGCTGTCTATTTAACAAATCCAAAGGATAACTTTGTAGTCATTATGAGGGAACGGCTCAGATATGGTGGGCTAACCAGCATTCAAATAAACTGGTTGAAGTCTGTAATAGCCCTGTTTACTGATGCCACAGTCCCGTTCGACACGGAATTCCCCATACAGTGGGCTAATGGAGATGTGAAGTACCTGGAAATATGGGTCAGTAGGTCACTGCAGGAAATATGGCTAGCAAACTACGTAAGAGTGGTGGATTGGATAGAGTGTTAAGTACAGAGATGGAAATCACTGACGCTTTCATTGATTGGGCAAATAGCTATCGTCAAAATGGTGATTTTGCCCAAACTGTTGTACTTATTTGTAAATATACCTATGCGCTGAACACCCACTTTTTTAGAAAACTTCGCTCTCATGTGCTTGAATTAGTATGGGCCGGTAAGCAACCTAGAGTCTCGTGGAAACTACTGACATTACCTTTTACACAGGGTGTCCTAGGGGCTCCGGATTTTGAGCTATATGCTTACAGCGCGTAGGCGCAGTACCTACACTATTGGCAGCACCAGACACCATACCAGCCCCATGTGGCGATAGAAATTGATAGAGTTGCTCCCATTACATTGAATACAGCGGTATATCAGCCTTATAAAAGACCACAATTGGAGATAGACACAGTTGAAACTACACGCTGGGCCTGGAGAGGGATTGCGAAAAGGGCAAAACTTGAGGAATTGTATGCTCCCTCAATGCCACTCGGGGGTAATCCGTTGTTATCTCCATTAACAGATAAAGCGACCACGTTGCGGGCTAAGGCTCGTGCATTGGTGAAGGGTAGTGTTTGTACCCAGATGGAACTTTCCTGACATTACAGCAAATGTGCGATACTCAACCACCTAGAGCGTCAGATATGTTACTTTATTATCAGATTAGGGCGGCATGTCGAGCCCGATACGCGACTTTTCCCCAGGAACCTCCAGCGCTACCTGCATTAGAAAATATTCTATCCAACCCTTCTTCTCGTAAATTAATAATGCGCATCTACAGTATAACACAAGGTGAATCTCCTATACTTGCTCCCATGGCTAAAGCGGAATGGGAGAGAGACACTAACCTCGTCATTACAGACAAACAGTGGCAGTATTGCTGCTCATAATTAGAGCACCACTCACCAAACTATGGACTCAGGCTCATCTACTTTAATTTTTTGCAAAGTCTATACCGCACACCATCTCTTCTACACCGCATGGGCATACATTCAGACAGTAGATGCTGGAGATGTGGGGCTCAGAACACCTCGTTTACACATCTATCATGGGACTGTGGACCAATAGAACAGTTTTGGACGGAAGTTTTCAGACATGTTGGACAAATCACTAATTGTCAGATAACAGTCTCTCCATTGACAGCCCTTTTAGGTTTTGTATCGGAAGTACCGAAGAACTCTCGCAAGCTTACGGCCATGTTGCTACTACTGGCCAAGCAGCAAGTGGCAATGCACTGGAAAAAACAGCAGCCCCCGACGGTAGCTGCTTGGTTAAATACAGTGGTTTATTGTAAAGACCAGCTATCCCAATATTGGGAGCTAATGCCTAGTAGATCTAGACCGGGAACCCTTCGTGAACTGGTTGGGTTCGGGGGGATCCGACCTCATGGTAGCCAACCCACGAGACATGTTTAGTGTCGCTATGGTATAGATAAATACATAGACACCAACTGACTCAAGGTTTACGTGCTAGGTATTGGGCGGAGGATTCAGTGTAGCAGAGGTTAAATGGGGAGACCCGTGTGGTTGATGTGATCAAGATAAAACAAATAGCTAGGTGACATTAGCTGTGGTGTAGAGGCAATTAGAGAAAGGCAGGGGGAAGGAGGGGTGTTGTTCTTTAGTTGGTTTCCATAGAATATCCATTCAATTTCACTTTAACCAGATTGTTGGTTGAGGTTAAGGATTGTATGACACGAGAACCATATATCGCTGCCG
The DNA here is from genome assembly GCF_964261635.1 of Lissotriton helveticus. Taxonomy (NCBI): domain Eukaryota; kingdom Metazoa; phylum Chordata; class Amphibia; order Caudata; family Salamandridae; genus Lissotriton; species Lissotriton helveticus. The sequence continues at coordinate 347,356,076 of NC_136059.1, forward strand.
GCCCACTGGGTTGTAGGTGAAAGAGCTATGTAATGGTTAATCAGTCCGAATGTATAACATGCTGCCGGCCTCAGGGCTGTAGGCGAATAGCTGTGTCAACTGTGATGGATACAATAAAAAATAAATAAAAACAGGAAACATAATTTTAATACAAACTCAATAACCACATAATCTTAATACTACCTGACTGGGTGTCAGTAACAAAATCATTCCTGTAAAAATATTTCTGATTTATTAGGTGAGCAAGCTGCTTTTACTTGAGGGGCATGTGAGAAGTTGGCCTGGTATATGATGTTCACTATTCTAGTGAACACCTTGCACCAGTCCAAACAACCCTTATGGTGATGGTTGTACCTTATAGACCAGCTATCCTAGTGGTAGCGTGGACAGAACAGTCCTAGGCTAAAATACTCTTGAGGGCATGTAAAGCCAGCTGTTTTACCATATGTAATGCTTTTAATATCAAATGAAAGGACACCACACAGGATATATATAAAATATATATGTATTTATTTACAAACACACTCCTCTGAACTCTTTATAAGATCAGAGGCCAAAGCACATAACAAGTTACTTACTCAGAATACTTTAAGTTGCACAATTTATAGTTAGGCCCTAGGGGCGAAGCAAACCATATATTAAGAAAGTGGTATATGTACCACGTCACGAGAAAAGGAAAGGCCTAGGGCCTAGGGAATTGCTGGAGCTACACTATCTGAACCTTAGTTAAGAAGTGGGAGGCCCACAGGCGGCACGTGTAGTGTCTTTACACACACGCGTGAGTCAATACAAAGTCAATGGGAACATAGAAGTTAGATAAAGAATGATTTAGGACACTTCTGGTTTAGCTAGGAGGAAACAACTAAAAACCTAGACACTTGGATAGTCAATACCCTTGGGAGCACCGAAGTACTCGCGTTACCTCACCCATAGGAAGCGGGTGCATAGGTGTGAAGATGTGTCGGGTTTCGCCGTTGAAGCCTATGGAGACGTGGAGGAAAGATGCTGCAGGCGACCAGGAGGAAGATGTCCGGGTGGATCCAAGGGTGGATCGAGGTTGAAGATGACCTGAAAGCAGAGGGGACAGAGTCTGGGTCACTAGCCAGTGACCGGGTTAACCAGGAAAAAACCAGCTGACGTCGAGGAGCAATCAGGTGCTGTCTTGAAGCTTGTCTCTTCAGCCACGCGGACCAGGAGGCGTCGAGGACGACCAGGTGCTGGGGGCGAGCTATCCTACGAAGGTTCTCGCAGATGGAGGGGTCGACTGCCAGATTGGAGTCAACAAGCCTTGGCAAAGGCAACCAACGCAGGATTCAAAGATGGCTTCTGGTGCAGACCAGCAAGGTCTGAGGTGCCTCACCTTTGCAGGGAGGAGAGGGCCAGTCTGGAGCAACCAGACCAGTGAGTTGGTTCAAAAGGATTGTCGTCAAAGAGGCTACTAGCCAACGGGCCAGCAACCGGACAACGCGTCGAGCAGAACACAAGCAGAAGGGTCCCACGCAGAACTCGTGGAGTGTGGAGGGCTGATCTTCAGTGCAGGTGGAGCTCGGATTCGGCGCTTCTCAATCCCCAGTGCACAGCTTCGAGGATACCTCAGGAGCTGCACAGTTAGCAAGTTGCTGGCTTTTCAAGATGTCCGGTCCCACGTGTCTCGTCGCCTCCACGGATCTCAGCTATGCTGCAGACGCGAAGAGAGGGTCAGAGAGGTCTGGAAGTCTGGGTCTTGTCAGGCTCTGTGCTCGGGGCCGAGCCGGAGCGTCGACAAAGCAAGCCGTTGATTTGCTGGATGGTGCCTGGTTGCCCAGGGTGGTCACTCCTTGGCCACAAGGGAGATTCTTCAGTCTTCAGCTTCAGCAGAACGTCGAAGGTCCAGAGTTTCGTGTCAAGTTTCGATTCCAGGATTAATCTAAATTCCTAGGACTCAGCTCCTACCTTTATACAACTAAAAGGGGCTGGATTACTTTCTAGGTCCCTCCTATGGGTGGGACCAGGAAGGGGGTGGTTACACCCCCTTTCCTTTGTCCAGTTTTGCGCCAGAGCTGGGGCTGGAGTGCCCCAGCAACCGGTTTGAACTGGGGTGTGCATTGAGCACCTTGTGTGCCCCAGGCAGTGTCTCAATCTATTCAGCCCTCCCTGTCCCAATACACAAAGTCCTGTCTGGGGTGGTGCTCGCACCTCTCCAGGCAGGAAACCTATTGGCCAAACCTCCGTGACTGGAAGGACTCCCAGCAGCAGGAGGTCAGACTTGTGTCTGTGGCAGCAGCGTCCATTTTGTGACGCTGGGGCTCTGGTTAACTTTAACCCGGATCGTCAGCAACAACATGTCCTCTCCCTCTAGAAGGGTGGAATGCTACCCCCGTCGCCAGAATTGGCAAGGGGGTAGTATTCCAAAGCGTATGACACCTTACACGACATGTTTAGAAAAAGCCAAACCAAAGTTAGCATTTAACCACGAGGTTCAGAATGCACTTAAGAGTATATGGTATGGTAATATCATAGAACAGCTATAAGGACATGGTTCCGAAAGCTGCAGACAGGCTCAGCTCATGCTAGAGCACCATCTCACACATGACCAATCACTCTGCCTCCAGGATTGTTAAGGCCTGCCATAGGAGTGACTTATAGGTTACTATGAGTCGATATATAGGTAGGTATAGGAATACTATACCTAAGCAAGGGGTGATTACACAACCTTGCTCCAGCTGAGTGATCAGCTAGTTGTCTCAATTTAGGTGGCCAGCCAGGGGTGGCATAATATATGCTGCAGCCCCTGGTAGGCCTTGGGTGCACCTATGCCCTGGGTACCTATGGTACATGGAGTCCATTTTACAGAAAGAGCAGATAGCCTGGGGTCCTGAATAGCAGGTTCCCAGGCCAACTAAGTCGAAAACCAGCTAAACACTAGGCATAAAGTTGGGGGTAACCATAGTCAGGTATCCATCTTCCTACAGGGCACATGCCAACAAATTAAGCTAGGGATTCTCCCGGTTCTGTGGTCTGATCATTGGCTGGCCAAATTTGCGATCAGTGGCGCTTCCAGGTTGTCTATCTCTGCCCCACAGCAACGGGGTCGTGCGTTCAGAGCGCTCAATAGAGTGACTCCGGAGATGCTGGCTCAGGCCGCTTTGGATCATCCTTGTCCTCTCTCCGGTGAGCTGGAGAGGGATTTGGAGTCCCTGCAAGCTTGGCTTTCTGACAGGCTTAACGACCTGGCCCCGGTGTTGCCCCCCCGCTTGACACCGAAGCGGGTTTCGGCCCCCTGGTTTACCACTGCACTGCGGGCTAAGCGGCAGCAGTGTAAGGTAGCCGAAAGGGCCTGGAGGGCACACTATGATAGCGTGGACCGGTCGGCCTATAGGGCAGTGGTTAAGGCGTACCACCGGGACATCCGCCTTGAAAAAAAGGCCTATCTTGCTGGGAGAATCGAAGCGGCCTCCAATTCCTGCAAGGAGATTTTCACCATTGTTAGAGAATTTATTTCTCCTCGGACCATTACATCTGAAGAGGTGCCCGTAGAATCCTGGGCGGCGGACCTTGCTTGTTTTTTCACAAACAAGATAAAACTTATACAGGATTCTTTTTCTTCTGGAGCACCCGCTGGTCCGTTTATACCTGTGGTTGACAGATTTCCTCTGGCCTCGCACGGTGCTATATTGGCTGTGTTTCCATCTTTGCCTGCCTCTGCCTCCTTAGTGCTTATGGGCAATTTGAAATCTGGGTCTCCACTTGACCCCTGCCCAGCTAAGCTTCTGGGTAAGATGGCGGAAGTGATTAATCCACTGGCCAACCCTCTTCTGAATCTTTCGCTGAGTCAGGGAGTGGTGCCGCCAGCTTGGAAACAGGCAATGGTCATCCTGTTGCTTAAAAAACCGGGTCTCGACCCGAAGGCCCCAGCCAATTACAGGCCTATCTCCTTATTGCCGGCCCTCGTAAAAATACTGGAGAAACATGTTCAGTCGGTGCTCTCCAACTTTTTGGAGACCCACGAGATCTTGCACGACACCCAGTCCGGCTTCCGTTCAAACCGGAGCACCGAGACCACGCTCCTTGAGGTTTCTGAAACCATCAAAGGGGTGTTGGATACCGGGGGCAAAGTCATGCTGGTGTTGTTGGACTTGTCGGCGGCTTTTGACACCATCCCCCATGATGGCCTTCTCGCAAGACTCTATGAGATTGGTCTTCGGGGGACGGTGCTCAGCTGGTTTGCCTCCTTTCTAGCCGGCTGCCGGAAAACGGTCTGGACATCGTCTGACACCGACGTGATGCCGCCTTTGGGAGTCGGGGTCCCTCAGGGCTCTATTTTGAGCCCGACCCTCTTTAACATCTTTATGACCCCTCTGGCGGCGGTGGCGGAGTCGTTCGGTGCCCGGATCGTATCGTATGCCGATGACACCCAGCTCCTCTTTTCTTGTAAGAGAGGGGCAGACTTTGACGGGGAGAGTATCCGGGATTGCCTTGGGGCTGTGTTCGCATGGTTCCAACAGAACAGCCTCAAGTGCAATTCCGATAAGTCTGAGGTACTCTTCTTCGTGTGTGACTCGGAGCCGGCCTGGCAGGCCTGGTGGCCCGTCGACATGTTTCCTCCGTCTTGCTCTTCCCCTATGGCTAAGAACTTGGGGGTCAAGATGGATAAGGGGCTGACGATGAAAGCCCAGATCCTTGGGGTGACCGGTACCTGTTTCGGTCTATTAAAGATGCTGCGGAGGTTCTTGCCTCTTTTGTCGGAGGAACACAGGAAGGTGACTGTGCAGGCTCTGATAGGCTCCAGGTTGGATTATGCCAACATTCTGTACCTGGGCCTTCCAGAGTACTTGCTGCAGCGGCTTCAAGTCGCGCAGAATGCGGCAGCCAGGGCCATTTTTGGTCTAAATAGACGTGCCGGTGTTGCGGGTCTATTGCGGACGCTGCATTGGGTGCCCATCCGCAAACGGATCGCCTTTAAGGCTATGACTTTGGCCTATAAGGCCCTCCATGCGGTGGGAGCAAAGTACCTTCAGAAGAGACTGGCCTTTTACCATCCGGCCCGCTCTTTGAGGTCTGAATCCTTACTCTTGGCGGTTGTGCCACGAGTGAAGAGAGCGCGCCTGGGTGGCCGTTCTTTCGGCCTTCTGGCCCCACAGATGTGGAACTCGCTTCCGCTTCTGCTCAGGGGGGCTTCGAGTCTTCTTGACTTCAGGAGAGGTCTTAAAACTTGGTTGTTCACCCAGTAGGTATTTTTAGTAGCCCTTGCTTTTATTCGTCTGTTCTGTACTCTCTTTTTACTGTGTTATGTTATTGCGAAGCAGCCCCCTTTACCTAAAGCGCCGGGACACTCTTTTTGAGTAACCGTTGCGCTATATAAAAGAATAAATAACATAACATAACATAACAGGGTCGGAACGTGATTAATTCCTCAAAACTGAAATGTGTCTGATAAAATGGAACACATTTTTCCTCGCAATTGTCAGAATTAAAATACAGCCTGCAATTCCAGAGGCACGATAAACTGAGTCAGTGTTTGAATGTTGAAGGAAATAACGTTATTTGCGTACAGCAAACATGCCTCTGGGGAGGGGCGGAGGAATGAGTGCCCTTCATAGTGTTGATGACCTCTTGAGCCTGTCCTCAGGGTTGTGGGTGTGTGCTCTGCAGAAAATGGGTTCAGGCACGTGCTAAGGCATGGGTTTATGGTCCAATGCGATTTACCATAGAGATCAAGACCATGTTTCTCTCCATGTGAAAACTGTGGAAGGCGTACCTTTGGGGTCCAAGCCACTCTTTCCTCCAGCCCTTCCTTTATACACCATCCCACAGATTTAAACCAGTGGCAGTACTGAATGTGCACGTGTATGTTGGGGTGGGGGCGGGGGATGGAGATGGGATGCACCAATGATAATAGGAGGAGGGATACTGCCTGCCAGACAACCTAAACAAATGGTTTCCCCTTGCAGGAAATGCTTTGGTCCACAGAAGAACTGCATCAACAACATCCCACATTAACATCCCAAATTTTTCTTTGGCCAAGACATATTTTTTATCCACTTTTATGTAGCGAGGATATGACTCGAAAGAGTTGGGGCGCTTTACGTGAGCACCAGTTACATCACAGGAAAACACATTGATGTTTGGTAGGCACAAGGAAATTGAGTGATTTGCCCAGAGTTACAGAATGTTGAACATACCTGCCAAGACTCGATCCTGGTTCCTCAGCTTCCGAGTCAGCAGTGCTTGCCATTGCGCCACATCCTCTGCCTGTTCTCCTAATTTCCTCATAGAGTGGAAGAGAACACAGAGGAGTGGGACAAATAAATGCAGTTCAGCTTAAAGAATTCTTCTCACAGTGAATGTTTTTTTCGATTGTGGGTTCACCGAGGGGGCACGGAAAGCAGGGAGCGCCCTCTTACCCCCACCCCCAGAGTGCCTAATCGGGATAAGCCGTCCCTGCAAGGTGTTTGCAACTCTTGTGTCTGCCTGCGGAGAGGGGCTTGTTGTATGGGGCACACAGGGGTCGCAGTTGTAACACATCTCTGAGGCCTGACCGTGGCTCACCCCCTGTCCTCTATGCTCTATAAACAGAAGCTGTTTATACGAGCTCCCTAAACTCTCCGGACAGTCAAGGCCCTGGTGCTCAGCAGTAATCTATGACTTCTCCAGGGGCGGGCTGAGGCCTGGCTGGACCCCTGTGAATAATCTGGTGTCCTTCTATAGCGCCCACAGTAACAGAATCGCGGCTAGGTGCTATGAAGTATTAGGGGCATACCTAATACGCCTACGAGTGCCTTATTTAGAACATTGGATATGTACACTTCAAGCCTGCCTCCATAACCTTCGCACTTGCCCCCGCCTCCCCTCTGTGCACCATTCACCATACTGCATTCCCATTTTTGCCAACTAAATAAACCAATATACACTTCTGTCTCACTGTGGTCATTTGTTGGCCGCAGTTTTTATTTTGTAATACAGTGACAACATACATAACTTTTGCATTTTGCTGTTTAGTCTCTTTATGCCCTTGCGGGTCGTTTTTCCTTTTGGTAGGTTGGATTTGGGCTCCCTTTGTGCAGAGGGGAGGGGTAGCTTCTGTGCCGGGAGTTAGGCCATGACTCGCTACCTTTTCCGGTTCTGGTTGTGCCCTGACATCCGGCGGGGGATGGGCTGTGAGCGCCATCTCTGTTTTTGCTACCCCCCCCCTTTTTCGGTAAGCCGCCTCACCCAGCCGTGAGGCATCTGAAGGTGAGTGGTCTTACCATCTGCCCTTTGGCATCTCAAGATTAGTGGTCCCGTCCTGGCATACAGCCCTCTGGTGTGCCTCGTTACTAACCCTTATCCGTGTAGTTCTCTGCCACGCTGTCGGGGAGGCTTCCGTCTCTCTACGGCTCCCCCTCCAACTACGCCATGTGTCCTGCTATTTGCAACCTGCTAATGCCATGGCGCCCCAGAAGTTGCTCCGGAACAGGCCCATGCCCTCGCCTGTCAGGTGTACTCCGTCTTTGGCGTATAGTTCTGGGCGACCCGTGTGAATGAGCCTGTGCCTCACTGACGCCAGGCCATTAGCCCTGCAGTATTTGCTCACTGCCAAATTCAATTTCTTGCAGGAATTATCGACTGCCTTTTATGGTTCCGCCCCACGCCATTCATACCGGCTGGTTATCTCAGACTACACTACCGCTGAGCCCCTGAATGTTTATTTATTTATTTATTTTGAAAGTTTTATATAGCGCGAACAAGATCTTTGCAGATAACAGAGCGCTTTACACAGGCAGGTGGGAGGGTAGGGGAACAAGAGGGCATAGTAGGGAGGTAGATCATCAGGTTCATGTACATAGCAAAAATATTACGTATAGTACAGGTATGAGGTAGCATGGCATAGTTGGAGCGTAGGTCATCAGAACGATGTAAATAATACAGAAATATAAGTCAAAACACACGTGCATAGGAATATATAGGCTATATCATATTAAAATACTGGTAATACTGTTCGACGCAATGTAAATCAAACGAATTGTTCAAGTGTATTTAGCCATAAGGATATTTTTGACTTCTTTCTTAAAAAGAAGGGAGGAGCAGATGAGCCTCGTTTGAGGAGGAAGTGCGTTCCAGATCCTGGGCGCCATACCAGAGAAGGAGCGTTTGTAAGTTTTTTCCTTCCGTAATCTTTGCGGTTTCAGCAGAAGATTGTTTGTGCTCCTGGTAGTTCTGAACCCGCCGGAAATTGTCAACTTATGAGTGAGGTAGCTGGGTGATTTCAGGTGTATAGCCTTGTGCGTCATGCAGGCAATTTTCAGCTGTATTCTGGCTTCAAGGGGCAGCCAGTTCAAGGATTTGAAGTCAGGGGAGATATGCGAATGTTTTTTTGATCCAGTGATGAGTCTTGCTGCCGCATTTAGTGACGCTCTGAGGGGTGCAGTTGTCGTTAGGGGGAGGCCGCAGAGGGCCACGCTGCCGTAGTCTATGCGAGGAATGACTAGTGCTTGTACTGCTGTTTGGAAGTCTTTTGCTGGGAGGAAGGGTTTCAGTTTCCTCAAGGTATTTATTTGGAAGTTCGCCCCCTTAGAAGCCTTGCTGATATGCTGCTGCATGTTGAGGTTGGTGTCAAGTGTTATGCCTAAGGATTTTGCGGAGTCCACGATGGTTGGTTGGACATTGAGTGCTGTTAGGTGCTTAAGCCATGTTTGTGCGGAAGATATTTTCGTGGGAGGTGAGATTAGGAGGAACTCAGTCTTCATAGCATTGAGTTTGAGGTGGTTATCGGCCAGCCAAGATTGGGTGCTTCTGATCGTTGAATTCAGACTCAGGATGTCTTTGGGGGATTGTAACTTGAGATATATTTGAGTGTCATCGGCGTACATGTGAAAGTGTACATTGGATGCTTGTAGCAGGGTGGTGAGAGGTTCCATAACTAGGTTGAACAAAGTAGGGGATAGGCATGATCCTTGAGGGACACCTAACGATACCGGTACTGGGGAAGACATCAGGTTTTTGCTCTTGAATTTTTGAGACCTGTTGTGTAGAAAGGAAGTGAACCAATGAAGCACAGTCCCAGAGAAGCCCATTCTTGTCTTTAGGAGTTCGAGTAAGTTCTCATGTTTCACTGTGTCGAATGCTGAAGAGAGATCAAGAAGGATGAGGAGGCAGGTATTATTTTGATCTAAGATTTGGATGGCGTCGTCAATGATGTGAGTCATAGCTGTTTCGGTGCTGTGCCCTGCTCGGAAGCCTGATTGGTGTGGGTTGAGGAGATCAAACTGTTCTATGTGCTTTGTCATTTGTAGTTGGACGCATTTTTCGAACAGTTTGGCAAGAGTGGGAATGTTAGTAATCGGACGGTAGTTGCTTAGATCAGTGGGGTCGGCTGTTGGTTTCTTCAGTAAAGGTGTAACTTGTCCAACTTTGAGGGAGTCCGGGATGGTTCCTTGTTGTAGTGAGCTATTGATAATTTTAGTCCAGAGTGGGAGTAACAAAGGGATGAAGTCTTTTACGGCATTAGCAGGAAGAGGGCCAGTGAGGTGATTGGATGGTTTCAGGGTGCTGAGTATTCTGTCAATTTCTTCTTCAGAGTAGGTGTCAAAGGATAACCATGTCGCATTGTTTTTTAGTTTATTGGGTGTTATGCAGTTGGGTATTGAGTAAAGGCTTGCGTCATTGAGGAGGTCGCTCCTTATATTGTCAGTTTTTTTGTTAAAGAAAGCTGCGAAATCTTCACAGGAAGGAGTGGTGCTCATAATGTCGACAGCTGGGGGTTGTTCCTTAGATTGAGATCGGATTAGCTCGAACAATTTACTTGGACGTTTTTTTGCTTGGTCTAGCTGGAGTCTGAAGAACTCTGACTTCGAGCGTTTTATTTTCCTGAAGTATGCATTTCTCTTTTTCCTCAGAGTTTTAAGATGCAATGTCGAAGGAACTGATCTCCAGGTGCGCTCTGCCGTTCGCATAGCCCGTCTCTCTTCATTGAGACTCCCGTTGTACCAGGGGTTGGATATCTTAGTGGATACTCTTTTCAGTTGCATTGGAGTGGCCTCATTGATTATTGAGGCCTTGGAGTTGAGATAGTGGTCAGTTAGGTACTGAACGTCAGTAACGTTGGTAGGGGGGAGTAGGAGATTGCAGCTGTTAGGGGGTAGAGAGTTTGGATTGAGTTTCCTCATGTCTCTTTTCCAAACTTTGGGCATGGAGTATTGCACCGGGATAAGTTTTACTTTTTCCTTGATAAGGAATGTGATAATATGGTGGTCTGACCAGTCACAAGTTTGGATTGAGTCAAGTTGAGTGGTGCCTTCTTTGGAGATGACCAGGTCGAGGATAGAGCCTTTGTCAGAGTAGGTGTCAAAGGATGACCATGTCGCATTGTTTTTTAGTTTATTGGGTGTTATGCAGTTGGGTATTGAGTAAAGGCTTGCGTCATTGAGGAGGTCGCTCCTTATATTGTCAGTTTTTTTGTTAAAGAAAGCTGCGAAATCTTCACAGGAAGGAGTGGTGCTCATAATGTCGACAGCTGGGGGTTGTTCCTTAGATTGAGATCGGATTAGCTCGAACAATTTACTTGGACGTTTTTTTGCTTGGTCTAGCTGGAGTCTGAAGAACTCTGACTTCGAGCGTTTTATTTTCCTGAAGTATGCATTTCTCTTTTTCCTCAGAGTTTTAAGATGCAATGTCGAAGGAACTGATCTCCAGGTGCGCTCTGCCGTTCGCATAGCCCGTCTCTCTTCATTGAGACTCCCGTTGTACCAGGGGTTGGATATCTTAGTGGATACTCTTTTCAGTTGCATTGGAGTGGCCTCATTGATTATTGAGGCCTTGGAGTTGAGATAGTGGTCAGTTAGGTACTGAACGTCAGTAACGTTGGTAGGGGGGAGTAGGAGATTGCAGCTGTTAGGGGGTAGAGAGTTTGGATTGAGTTTCCTCATGTCTCTTTTCCAAACTTTGGGCATGGAGTATTGCACCGGGATGAGTTTTACTTTTTCCTTGATAAGGAATGTGATAATATGGTGGTCTGACCAGTCACAAGTTTGGATTGAGTCAAGTTGAGTGGTGCCTTCTTTGGAGATGACCAGGTCGAGGATAGAGCCTTTGTCATGTGTCGGGGTGTTGCAATTTTGAGTGAGGTCAGAAGCGTTAAGGAAATTTTTGAGGCTATTAACTACTGCGTCACTGCAATCATTCCAATGGAGATTGTAGTCACCAAGGTAGATTTGTGTGTTTTGCCGTCCTGCGTTGATTGACATTGTGTCCATGAGTTGTTGGGAGAAGACGAGGTTGTCCCCCGGGGGGTGGTACATGATTTGTAGTGAACATACAGGTTTGTTCTCACTGATAACATCAAGGGAGAAGTATTCACAGGAGGTAAGAGAAGGGGCGGTGACTTTATTAATCGAGAGGTTGCTCTTGTAAATGCAGGCGATTCCGCCACCTGTCTTGTTGGACCTGTCAAGTCTAGTGATGCAGTAGTTGGGGGGGACTAGGATATCCATGATAGGATTGGAGGATTCAGTTAACCATGTTTCAGTTAGTATGGCCAGGTCAAGGTTCCTAGACAAGATGAGGTCAGCGACCTCCGTCGAGTGATTTTGGGCCGATCTACAGTTGAGAAGTATGCATTTGAGTCTGGGGGTGCAAGGGGAGGTGGAGGGGTCCATAGTGAGAGGGACTTTAGTGAGGTTGTTGGGAACAGTGTAGTGTAGCTCCTATTTTCCCAATAGGCTCTGCGCATTGGAATAGTACCTACAGCAGTAAAGGCCTAGACCAGACGTTAACTAGGTCTACTACTGTCGATACTAGACTTAATTTTTGGGTTTGCCAGCTAAGCTCAGAGTTCGCTAGAAACTTTCTCGAATGTTCAAGGAAGGATTAACTCCCCTGATTAGACAAGAAGGGATTTAGTTTCTGACAACCATAGAACATGACAACTTTGCTCTCCCCTAATCAAGAGTCAATCTCATGAGTCGTGTGAGCACAAGGCAATTATTTTACTCAGTCAGTACGTGCATTCTTAGTCTCATCAGAATGTAGAGAAAAGGAAGAGACGGGCGTGTTCAATAAAAGATGTTATTTATTGATCAGTCTCTTTTCTCGTACAAGAGAAATGGATCGATATTATTGCAATACTTATAGTTAAGTAAAGTGCATACATTAAAAGCAATAGTATAAAATAATACTGTAAAAACATTGATATGGTTTCTGAGCCATATGATGCTTTAAAATGATTAAAATATATTTACATACACATATACATTTGACTAAACGTACTCAACTGGTGTTTCTAAATACGCCTACCCCGTGTACCTGACCTAAGTCTAATGCGTGGGCGGGAATAGAAAGTTACAGTTTAAGTTAAGTTTGTTTTTGCCAAGTGAATAACTAAAGAATTCTCTAGGAGGGGTTATTCAGTTCTGTACCTGGAATTTAGGATGAATGAGGAATGGTATCTCTTTCTCTGCTCTCGATATTCCAGGCTGCCTGCGAGGGCTGCCCAGAAACGCCGGTGCTGGGTCTCTCGGCTTGAGATAGCAGCGCGTCTCTCAGCGCGTCAGGAAGGCGGGGCTGCTGCCTGCGGGGTCTGCTTCTGCTCTCGGCTTCGGCAAGTATGGCTGCTCCGTCTTGTCACCACGCATGTGTTTGCATAGGGCAAGGTCGGCAATATTTATACCTTAAAGGTGCCGGGATTAACGTAAGGATGGACATAGGTACGTCAATAAAGATGTCATACGACTTGCTCGTTAGCACATTCTTTACTAAAGTTCTCTGTGAAATCAAAACAATGGCCGCACGGATTATCCAGGTTGTCATAGGTTTGATTTGTTATGAGAACGTCGTATGCCTTATCAGGGGCTGGAGGAATGTCGCTTGTCTAATTAGATCTCAAGCGTTATGACCTAATCAGATAACACGTTCCTGTGCCGTAGTGTGACTGCGTCAGATAACGGTATCTGCATCATGGGGGATTTCTTGCCTCATGGGCTGACTGTTAATTAACTAGCTAGGTAGTTTAACCAGAATAGGGTCAGGAATAGGGGGATCGATTCAGAACCTATAGAAATACACGACACCCACTCCACGCTAACTATGGTCATATCTACTAATCTATGCATAGTATAACATAGTACAACATACTATAGAGTATAGTGTATACCTTACCACCCCAAAATACATAAATGCATTTTGAAATTTTCAAATATACTGAAAAATTGCAGTCATATATATTGTATGCACTTAAGCTATGAATTAAATGCAAAAGTAAACACGCATTGTTATGCATTATTGCTTGTTGGTATATGAGAAATACACATGAAATGGCTCTTAATATGGCTATACAGAAAAAAAGTCGAAACCATTTCATCACATAAAATATATTGTGAACATACCAGCGGGCAGCTAAAGTCTATATAAAGTCTATAAAGTATCTAAAAAATAGAAATCTTAGTTCTCTAGGAATAGTTTCTTACTTTAAGCAGAAGATCAGTGTCCCGGAAAAAAATATATAGAAAAATATTTTAAGGGCTTTCTGAAAAAATTGCTGTCCGTGAACTGGATTGTAATTGTTCATGTGACTTTATTTTGAAAGTTGAAGGCCGGATTCAGGGAACGCCGTGTGCGAGTTTACTCAAAAGTCTCTATTTCTGTTCCGGAGAGAACATCATATCATTCAGGCTTTCGAAAAAACTGTCAACAGCTTCATGGGAAAGTTCCACTAAGTCGGAAATAGGGGTAACCATGCATTCGTGCGCATGATTGTCTGCATTGACATTCTGATTTGCATTGCTGACAGAAGGTCGTACCTGTTCGATGCTGCTTTCATCTTGAACTTCACTACCCTTCAATCGCAGTGGTGAAGATTCCAGGAATGCCGTCATCAGAATTGGCAGCCTTTGAGGGCAGCACAAAGCGTGAACCTTGGTAGGAACCAGCAGTGTATCTGCATCCACCGGCGCATCCGATTGTAGCGTCAGACAGGTGTCTAACACGCATTCTTCTCCGCATAGCAGACACCTTAGTACAGGTAAAACACACCTTTGCCACATTGGTCGAAATGATAGAAACCAAGTCATGTTCAGGTCTCTAAGCCGGGAGAGTCCCAGGATTTTTGATATCCGGTCCCGGTATCCAATGGCTAGGATCGTTTCTTCCATTGTCGTGAGAGTTTGTTCTGTGACATGGGTTGCCATAACGAAAAATAAGGACTAGGAATAGGATTCCTGCAATTAGTCCCAGGATCAAGGGAAGTCCGCCAAAAATCGAATGGACGAAATCTGGAAAAATACCCAGTATGGCTTTGAATGGTGTTAATGCCATCGAAAATACTGTCTTAAATACCTTTGAGACCCCAGTGGTATCAGAAATATTTAAGATTTCGCTCAGGATTTCCGCGAAATGTACGGGGGAATTAGTTGATAATAATGTATGTATCTCTGCAGTCGTCCTTGCGACTTGTAGATCATACGTTTCTTTAGATGACGTGAGCCTTGTAGGCGTCTGAAGAAGCACTGTTTTCATTCTGCTTAAAGCGTCTATTCGAATAGAAGTAATTTTCAAACCGGGCCATGCCCTTGCCTCCCTGTCTGGAAAGGAGCTGGGGAACAAAGAACGTCCACAGCACTTGACCTTCGCCGTCGTAATGACGAGATAAGGAGTCCCGGGCATAAGACTACAACATCTGCGGTCTACAATAAGAATGTAACTCCCATTATAGAGTCTTTGAAAGAATGGTTCTATTTCAGTTGCAGGTGCGCCTTGCTGGTGACATGAAAGGTTGTATGAATTCCCTTCACAGGCTCCGTGCAAACTAATACCGTTACACAGAAGCGTGCCGCTTAGTGACATAGCACAATTGTTGCCACTAAGAAACACTTTCTGTCCTTTGTTACTGACACATGCATGTGAATAGGGCAGGTTCCAAGTTGTTTTAAGGTACCCCTTTCCCAATTTCTCGTACATGCCAGCCTGTATATATTTTTGGCAGTATTGAAACCTGAAGGTTGAGATTGGAATATTTATGATTCCGTGGATTATCCATTCACTGACAGGTCGTTCTGACATTGTCAACGGTAATCTTTCTAGTTTTTCAATGCTCAAGATTGTATAATCAGCACCCTTCTGCGCCATACCGATTTGTCTATCAGTAAGGTTAAAGATTTGGAATAGTGACGTTGTGTTGATTAAACGCCAAGGCACATAGCCAGAACGCAGATTTTGTAACGTCCAGCCAAGCTGTACAATAGAACGCAATTGTGACTGACCATGTTGTAATAACAGTAAGTCTTGCGATAATATATCGATTGCTGAAGACACAATGCTGTCCAATGAAAAAATTCTGGAGGACAGAGTCATTAACCCATTGTCCACTACAGAAAGTGATTTTTCCAAATTAATACGATCAATTTCACGTATTCTCTCTGCTGTTTCAATTTGAGTAACCTTCCAGGCCTCATTGTATGCTGCATATACAGAGGCTGCTATGAAACGCTTTTGACGCTGTTTGCGTGGTCCCATTATGAAATCACGCAAGTCAGCACCATCAGTAAGTAAAGTTAGGTGTTGCTTAATTTCAGGCAGTGTGGAAGACTGTAGCCATTGAAGGCATAATTTGCCCACACTGTAGGTTGTTATTATCCCTGGGTGATGTCTTTGGGGATATCTAGGGTCTGGCCTGGTCATTTTGAAACCCTGTGTTTTATTCAGGAATCTATCTTGACAGTTATTTGTATCTGTGGGCCAGATCAACCATTGTTTCCAATCAGGATGTGTTCTGTTTTGGTTAAGTATATGGTTTATGTCTATTTCTTCATCTGTATCAGAGTTATTGCTAAACATTGTTGGCTTTGGAATAGACGGGTTATTTAAATCTTTGATTTTGGCTAAGCCAAGACAGGTGGTTTGTTGAACAGTGTCATTTAAAAATATCATTTGTTCTGGGATCATGCAGGCTCTAAACAAAGCTTCTATACCCTGTACTTGCCATTCTTTTGTACCCCAAACACTTTTCAAATCAACATTTTTGTCCCAATAATCGAATCCAAAAGTATTCATTTTTTCAAAGAATGAATCAGAATAAATCAATTTTGTGTTGGTTATCATGGTTTTGGTCCCTGTCTTGTTTGACAATTTATAATAAAATGTTTCAGCATTACTAGTGTTAAAACCTTGAAAGTATGAATATTTGTCATAAACGGTTCTAGAGCTCCCTTTTGGAGGTGTAGCACAATGTTCCCATTGATTATAATTTAAAACATTTCTAGGTTGTGCAGATTTATGCAAGAAATGGTTACCATAGTGGTTATAGCAATACATACTATCATAATTTGTAGAACCTTGCAAATAATCATGTTTTGTAAATTTAGCAGACATTACTAAGTCAGACATCATATTGTTTATACTTTCAAAGTCCCAATCATCAGCAAATGAGTTTGGTTTTGCAAAGTCACTCAAAGAGATCTTAATTTGGTGTGGATATTTCAGGATCTCGACCGGACCATAAATTTCATAGTCAGTGTTGTCCCAGGCTACCCCACCAGGTATTGGAATTGCTGTGAAGTTGGCTGAAGAAAGTTCTGAAGAAAGTTCTCTTTTCTCGACGTGTGAAGATGTGTGTGGTTTGAGGACCAAGTTGATGTTCTGACTTGCTGTGTCCATTTTAGCATATTTTCCCTCAATGAAGCGTCCCAAAGTAAATACCATGATGAGCCAAAGTATGAGGATAAATGCACCAAAACCCACCCAAAATTCAATCCATGGAGAAATCAGATATGTTTCTTTTAGTTGATTCAAAAGTTCCTTCGCTTTGTCTTTAAAGGATTTTGATGATGGCTGTGTCTTTTGTTCGCTGAAACCTTCAGAGGAATCATCGAAGTTGATGAAGTAACCGGATGCAGTTCTGTCAATTGTTCCAATTGGTTCAGGATTTTTGTTTCTTGCATTTTCACTTGGTACTTCAGTATAGATTGGTGTGTCTCTGCTAAATGTCTTTATTTGGGTTTTCAGAGGTCTAAGTTCTATTGCATTGTTGCATAGTCCTTGTTGTTCTTCTGTAGGCGTTTCGAATGTGATGAGCCTCTTTGTTAGGACCTCTGTACTGGTAGCAAACCTTGGTGTTCTGCTACTTATTGGGAGTCCACTTGGCCTACTGTTTGTTATCGGCCACATGTTGTGGTTTTACCAGGTCGATGGATACAACTCGGTTCTCCTTTTTTCCAGCAAGTGGCGGTAGTACAACTGATCTTGTCCCGTTGACAGACAAGACAGGAACTGCTTTTCTGTAAGAAGGCCCAAATTCCTTCTTTACCGCGATCTTCTCCCTGACTAGATCCCCGACTTTTGGAATCCAGACAGGTCTTGCTGGGACAGGTGGTGATTCTTCAGTGGTTGTTGGCTGTTGTTTCAACTGTATGTTGCTCAGGTCTTTTCTTGTTTTGTTTAAGTCCTGCAAAATAGCCAAACGGTCTTTGACATCAAAGCTTTTTTCTATTACCACTGAAGTCTGACTATCAAGGTCAGAGATCAACATCCTAGTTCCGAATAATAATTCGTACGGACTGAATCCCTTCAGAGAATTTCTTGGCAAGTTATTTAGACTACGTTGGACACTTATTAGATGTTTGACCCACCCAGCTCCCGAACCTAATACCTTTCTATTATAGATTGCTTTCTGTCTTGGTTTTTTCTTTACACCATCCCATACCCTCAGGAAGGAAGTGAGAAGATTCCCGCTGGGCTGTGCTCATTTGGCCATTCTTTCCCCCCCCCCAGGCTGGATTGCCTGAGTGAAAAAAAATGGTCGAACGTAGCATGCTCTTAGCGTATATGCCATTTAGACTCGCAAATCTTGTATAACAGTCCGGACGTCAGCCGAGTGCTGTGGATCTACATTATAAGTGGAACTAGCCTGTGTATGTTAATCGCACGCCATTCTTTTTGTTGGTAATATTATCTGCCTTGATACGACGAGGTATTAAACTGCTTCTCTCCCCACTGCGATCTCTGTTGCAGTTTGGGCAGTTTTTTACAAACATGGTGTAGTGCAGGCTCATGCCTGGCCACCAGTACCGTGATTGTAATTCTTCCAGAGAATCTTTTAATTTAAGGTGTCTGAGACCCTCGCCCATGTGTGCGTCTGCGATTAACAAGTTTCTCCTGTCCATGTTTGGAATCACTCTATCCCCCACTCCAGGGATTCGAGCAAAAGGGACGGAGTTTGCATCGATTATGTATGTATAATTGAGTGGATAGTTGATCGGTAACGCTGAGCAGTCGCCTTTTGATGACGTTTTCACCGCCAGCAATGTTTCACCGTCAATGTATTTTAATGTACGCTTTTTTCGATCTACGGGAGCCGATTTAGTGGCTGCCGCTGCGGCTGTCTCAGCCAATGAATTCCCTACAACGTGAACGCCATCACGCTGGTGACTCAGTGAGTGTGTCACGTGAGTCTTTGGTAGTTCTTTTTTTCAAAAGAGCTACTTGTTCCCAGAGCAGTCTCTGCTTTATTGGTGCATCTGTGTCATCTTTGTAACCGTTCTGAATCCATGTCTGCAAATCCTTGTTATATGCTTTGACGCAGAAATATGAATCTGACACTATAAGTGTCGGGAATTCGCGATCCGCATTATCTAGCGCCATTTTCAAAGCTATTATTTCAGTTTGCAGTTCTGAATTAGTTTCTACTGAGTGTGATTTTGTTAATAGAGGTCTTAGTTTACCTCCGCGCCACACTTCTTTTGTAATCTCACATGTGGGATTGTATGCATGTTCTCCCCAAACGGAGGGTTGAGCATGTCCGTCTGTATAGATTACACAGGCGTAATGTCGTAGAGGCAGAATGTCGATTGGCAGAGGATACGTCTTTTCATATTTTAGATTTTTTAATTCTTCTAGTTCTTAAAAGACTGTCAACCAGGCAATACTTGATAATTCATATCCTCCGTACTGGATTTTCAGATGGGCAATTCTGGATTTTTTGAAGTTGAATTTGTAACCCTCTGCAGCGAAACCAAGTATTATGGTGTTCACTCTTTTCAAGTGAGTCTCCAAGTCATCATCTGTTAAGTAAATGTCATCGACATAAGATAATGCTTCATCATCATATTGTTGTAGTAATTCTGTTACTCTCGCTGAGAATACCCCCGGGCTATTCTTGTACCCCTGGGCTAACCGACAGAATTGTTTTTGAGTGCCATTTACTGAGAAAGCTGTTAAATATCTGCTCTCTGGTGCTATGTTTTGACAAAAGAATCCGTTGGAGATGTCCAAGGTAGTTTTGTATTTTTTGCGCACTATGTTATTCATTAGTGCAGCACTGTGTGAATTTTGCACTGCAAAGGTTTTGCAACATGTGTTAAGGTGTCGGTAATCCAAAACTAGACGGTATGAATTGTCTGGTTTGGAGACCGGAAACAAAGGATTGTTCATTTGTGAGGTGCAAGTTTCAATCACCCCCTGGTATTCTAGCTGATCTAGTATTTCATTTACTTGTTTTTTAGCTTCTTGCTTAACTGGGTACTGCCTTTGTGCAGTAGGTTGTGATTTTAACTGGATTTTGTGAGGAGGAGAATCCTCATCCCATCCTACATGATTTTTGTATAAAGCAGGTGCTAAGGCCACTGCCCACTTTCTAGCAAGTGTGTATTTTTTATGAATCGGGATTTGATTCGAGAAGGCAGGCATAATTACTTCTTCGCCATGAGGGCACTCCCTGACAAACTCTGTTGGCCAGTCTTTTTCAGCTAAAAGGATGTCATAACCCTTTGAGAGGTTATCCCAAAATAGTCCCCTTATTTTCCTAGTCTTATCTCCCTCTATACGTAATGTTATCTCGTATATTTTGTGGGGCTTGCTAACTCTGGTATCTGCAGTTTCCACTTGAAGGTATTCATTCGTGTCCACTGTCTCCAGATGATTCATAAGGACTTTGCGAGCTATGCTCACCTCTGCTGCGCTGTCTAGCATTGTCTGAGCCCACTCTCCGTTTTTCAGTTGTGTCCTCAGTATTCTCGGCATTGTTAACTACCTTGATACTGGCTACCTTCTTTTTTGGAAATTGTAATTTCTTTTTCAGTTGAGCAGGTTCCTTGTCTTTGGACTTGGCGTGCTCTTCTGATCGTCCTCTTCTTTCCGATTTCTGCGAGGAATTCTGAAAAGATTGAGAGGGACGTGTATCAATGTCTTGATATCTATCAGGTTTTTTAATATTATCCCTATTTCTAAGGTTATATCTATTCCCAGAGGGTTCACTCTGGGGTGACCTTTGTCTCGGGTTTGGAGATTTCTCTCTTCGCCTAGGAGACCTTCCTCTGGACTGGAATTTCTTTTCTTTAGGATTGGATTGTTTGTTCCCATCCCAGTTCTTTTTTGGTGAATTATTATTATTATTAAAAAACATTTTTTCTGGACTTGTAGTCAGTTGCGGTTTTACTGGTATTCCACCTAGACTATCTCTGCCTAGTTCTTCATAGGATTTTTCTATGATTCTGGCAATTTCAGCTGGTTGGTCTGCTATATCTGTCTCTTTTAACCTCTGGCGGATCGCCACGTTTGCTGCTTCACCTTTTATGTTGGCTAGTAATATAGCCGAGACCTGCTTGAAGTCTTTTAGTAATTTCATACCAAGAGTTAAAGCAGGTTCTGGACCGTATTCATCTTGAATTTGTTTTAGCACATCTGGTATCACCGAAATGGATGGAACACCGTGCGTTTTTGTGTAGATGGAAGCAAAGACTGTACCCCAAGTGTCACAGTCCTCAATGTGTGGTGCGATTCCCATTGGGAGACATATAGTCAGAATCCTGTGTTTTTCTAATGGGGTGGTGTCAGGAAACACCGCCTCTATTTGGGTAATTTTCTGTGCCAACCAGAATGGTATTTGTTCCCGTTTTGCTGGGACTTTACCTAGGCAGGATTGGATGTTCTGTGGTGTAATTTTATTTGTGTTCCCCTGGTGAGGGGTCAGCTGTGGAAGTTTAATCGCTGGCTGAATTGTTGAAGTCCGCATTACATACTGAACTAATTGTCTATGAATTTTTAGTAGTTGTTTTAGCTGTATTAATAGCTCTGCTGCAGGCATTCTTTCGATGTCTGGATGTGGTGTGTATCCGGCTAAGACCGGCCACGTTGCTCCTGGTCTACCTAAAGGACCGAGCCTTGTAATGTGATTGTTATGTATTAGGGCGCCATCAAATAAGAGCAAATGCTCTTGGAATTTGAGTGGTACTTCCACCTCCTCGAAAGGAGTGTAAATGTCAGGTGGTACCTCTATTTTGTAATAGTGGAAGTACTTTGTTACAGCATTTGCTGCTGGAAAATGTATCCATGTATAGTATACCTCTGTCTGCCGATATTCGTGTGCCTCAATTACGAATATGACTGTGCCACCTCTAGGTGTCAGTCCATTTTCTATAAGTTTTAAGGTTATAGATCTCCTTTTGCTGACCGGAATGAGTATTATATCCGCGTCTGCATCCTTTAGTGCAGTATCTGCTGCTGTTATTTCAGCTGCTAATCTAACTGCCTCTCTTTCTTCATCACTGTCTCCCATTTTACAGACAGGATGGTATTATGTCTATTTGCAGATCAGGTTTCTTTATGGAACAAAGATTAGATGCACAATATTTTGGAACTGTTTTATCCTTCAACGTTGACTAGACCAAGAACCATACATAGGAGTTCCCTCCTGCGAGGTTTTGGAGGATATAATAACCTTTCACCCACTCCAGACGTCTTTGGAGTATTTGGGAAAAGGGGTCTGAGTGAGAAAGCACGACTGAGTTACTCTAAATGTCTTACGTTAGTTTTATCGCCCTTTCCAAACGCGTTGGGCGCCATGTAGTGTAGCTCCTATTTTCCCAATAGGCTCTGCGCATTGGAATAGTACCTACAGCAGTAAAGGCCTAGACCAGACGTTAACTAGGTCTACTACTGTCGATACAAGACTTAATTTTTGGGTTTGCCAGCTAAGCTCAGAGTTCGCTAGAAACTTTCTCGAATGTTCAAGGAAGGATTAACTCCCCTGATTAGACAAGAAGGGATTTAGTTTCTGACAACCATAGAACATGACAACTTTGCTCTCCCCTAATCAAGAGTCAATCTCATGAGTCGTGTGAGCACAAGGCAATTATTTTACTCAGTCAGTACGTGCATTCTTAGTCTCATCAGAATGTAGAGAAAAGGAAGAGACGGGCGTGTTCAATAAAAGATGTTATTTATTGATCAGTCTCTTTTCTCGTACAAGAGAAATGGATCGATATTATTGCAATACTTATAGTTAAGTAAAGTGCATACATTAAAAGCAATAGTATAAAATAATACTGTAAAAACATTGATATGGTTTCTGAGCCATATGATGCTTTAAAATGATTAAAATATATTTACATACACATATACATTTGACTAAACGTACTCAACTGGTGTTTCTAAATACGCCTACCCCGTGTACCTGACCTAAGTCTAATGCGTGGGCGGGAATAGAAAGTTACAGTTTAAGTTAAGTTTGTTTTTGCCAAGTGAATAACTAAAGAATTCTCTAGGAGGGGTTATTCAGTTCTGTACCTGGAATTTAGGATGAATGAGGAATGGTATCTCTTTCTCTGCTCTCGATATTCCAGGCTGCCTGCGAGGGCTGCCCAGAAACGCCGGTGCTGGGTCTCTCGGCTTGAGATAGCAGCGCGTCTCTCAGCGCGTCAGGAAGGCGGGGCTGCTGCCTGCGGGGTCTGCTTCTGCTCTCGGCTTCGGCAAGTATGGCTGCTCCGTCTTGTCACCACGCGTGTGTTTGCATAGGGCAAGGTCGGCAATATTTATACCTTAAAGGTGCCGGGATTGACGTAAGGATGGACATAGGTACGTCAATAAAGATGTCATACGACTTGATCGTTAGCACATTCTTTACTAAAGTTCTCTGTGAAATCAAAACAATGGCCGCACGGATTATCCAGGTTGTCATAGGTTTGATTTGTTATGAGAACGTCGTATGCCTTATCAGGGGCTGGAGGAATGTCGCTTGTCTAATTAGATCTCAAGCGTTATGACCTAATCAGATAACACGTTCCTGTGCCGTAGTGTGACTGCGTCAGATAACGGTATCTGCATCATGGGGGATTTCTTGCCTCATGGGCTGACTGTTAATTAACTAGCTAGGTAGTTTAACCAGAATAGGGTCAGGAATAGGGGGATCGATTCAGAACCTATAGAAATACACGACAACAGAGCCTCTGTTGCTATGCGTGGGGTGCCTGATAGGGTTGGAGAGAATCGTGGGAATGGACATGTTCGTGGTGGCTAAGCTGTTTTGGGTTGCCGGGACATATGTGCTGAGTAGGGTGTGTATGTCGCGGTCCGAGAGAGTCTTGATTGCGCGCTGGGGGCGGTTGGCGGTATTGCGAGAGGGGATAGAGGTCCAATGCAAGGAGCGATTAGGATGTGTCTTGATAGTGTGCTGAGGCCGGTTGGAGGTATTGCGAGAGGGGATAGAGGTCCCATGTAAGGGGTGACTGGGATGTGAGGGGGAGTTGTTGATTCGTTGAGAAGTGGTGGCGAGGGGGGGGTGCTCGGTGTGCGTGAGGAGTAACTCTTTGAGCGTGTGGAGTTCTTCTTTCACTTGGAGGAGGGTGGTCATGATTGTGTCCAGCGTGCCGTTGGGTATGGGGTTAGAGTTATTGGAAGGGTAATCAGTGACAGGAGGGGTGAGGCAAATGCAAGACGTGTGGAGACTGGTCGTTGCGGGAGGGCAAGTGTAGTAATGGGGAGTGAGAATGGGGGGAGATGTTGAGGGGGGAGTGGGAACCAGGAGTGGAGGGGGAGCTAAGGGTGGCGAGTGAACGGTTGAGGGAAGAGTGGAGGCTAGGGGTGGCGGGGGTGCAGGGGGAGGGGGGAGGAGATGTTGAGGGTGGGGTGTAGGTCTGGAATGGGTTGAATGCAGAGAATGGGGGGGCGCTGTTGAGGGAGGAGTGAAGGCTAGGAGTGGCGGGAGTGCCGGGAGTGGGGGGGAGATGTTGAGGGAGTGGTGTATGTCAGGAGTCGTTTGAGTGCAGAGAGTCGGGGGGGAGATGTTGAGGGAGGAGTGGGGGCCAGGAGGGAGGGAGCCGGGAGTGGGGGGAGAGAGGTCATGGCTGGAGGGGGAGCTAGGTGCGGCGGGAGTGTAGGGAGTGGCGGGGCTGGAGAGATTGGGGGTATTTGGGATGGCATAGAGTCGGGTTGTGAGGGTCAGAGGCGGTGGGTCATTCTGAGACGTTAGTTGGACGCGAGGAGTTCTGGTTCAGTTGGATTGGAGTATGTGTGGAGGGCCGCCGGTTGGAGAGGTGCTCTTTGAAAGTGGGGAACAAGTTGTCGAGTAATTCCAGGTTCCTGTCTGTGGATTGAATTAGGACAATCCCGTTATTGTAGATAGTGATGGCTGTACTGCCTGGGAAGAGTTTGGATGGTGCGATGGAGAGTGTTAGTCCATGAGCGGATTTCCTGATGGTGGAGACGTTGAGTAAGGTAAGGAACGCTTTTCTCCATTGAGCTCTGCGTGCGGTGTGGAAGATGATATCAGTGTTCAGGGATCCATTTACCGGTGAGAAGTAGGTGTCGGCAAAGGGTGTTTCAGGGTGGGACCTCAGGAAGTTGTGTTTAAAGCGTTTAGTGGCTTTTTTTTGTGAGTGCGGGTGGGTAGATTATTTTATATGTGTGCTTGCCGCAGTGATCCATGTTAGGATGGCATAAAGGTGGGTGTGGGAGAGTGAGCAGAAGAGATATACAGGAGCGCAGATAGATGCAGACAAAATGTTACAAATACCTGTAGACAGTATGTTACATGGGTCAAAGAGATAACTGCAGACAATATGTTACATGGGTCAGAAGAGGCACTAGTGAGAGATCAAAATATATGTGTTAGCAACTAGGTGCATTACAGGCATAAAAAAGAGAGATGGGAGCAGCATACATAAATATATAACAGTCAGATATGCGTATAATACTGATGAAATATTGTAGCAAAATACATATGCCCACAGAAAGTTAATGCGTCAATTGACACTAATGAGCAGGACTAATGTCCTGGCTATTTCCGCAAGCTCCCTTTGTATGTTGTGTAGGAGCGTCCTCACCCAATCTGTGCCAGGTCGTTGCAGCCCAGGTGTATTATTAGTACGTCTGGGTGCAATGCTGTGTCCGCCCTCAATTCCTCGAGGGTTGCAGACAGCTGGTCCCATCTCATTCCCGGCCGACCAAACCACCGGATGCAAGTGTCCGCTGGTCCCCCGTTCGTCTTACTGCCCCCTTCGCGCCACCGTGTTTGCATCCGGGATATGAACAAGTGCCCCACCACCCATATCAGGCATGGTCTCCTTCCTGTTAAAGTAAGGAAAAATGAGTCACTCGTGGTTCGGCCCACTACGGGTTCGCCTGTCCTGTGGGTCAAAGAAGCTGGGGTCTTACATACGTTCTGTAGGCCTGTGACCTCCCACTCCCTACCGCTTTAATGCCTGCTTCTGTCATCCCATGCAGTGCTGCCATCATGGCTGCCTCTATCCTAAATGAATGGGAACCGAAGGCTGCCGGGCGTAGTCCTGCTTTGCCTAGTGCATTGCATATGACTGTCGTTAACTGGAACCTGCTTAATTGTGTACCATGTTTGTGCTTGAACAGGGGGCCTTCCCCTGCCGGACGCACTGCCATGAAGGCAAGCAGGCAGGCTCCTTTACCTGCTTGGTCGGTTTTTGACCATTTTAGTACTATCTCCACCCCATTTGCTGTGGGTGTTACATCGCTCGCCTGTATGCTGGTCCCCATTTCGTTGGGGCTACTAGCTCGATGAGGTGGAATGCCCCAAAGAAGGTGGTGGAGAAGGCCACCTGAAATAGCGCTAATTCGAACTCGTCTGTTACCACTCCCCCAAGAGCGCCGAGTAGTATACGCAGTCGTGTGAAATCAATGGGACGCCTGGTATCCTTTCTAGGACCCTCTTTCCTTCTCCACCCCTTCATTGCTGCCTTGATGTAGTGTGATGCTACCGGGTCGTGCCCAGTCTCTACTCTTGCAAAATGGGCCACGGAGGCCAAATGGGCCTGGGTCCAAGACCTGGATTTTCCTGCCTTGAACGCCCATTGTATAAACTGCTCCGCTGCCCTGAGTGTCGCGCATGAGTTGCCCAGGGAACCGATCCCACCTACGCTCATCACTGTCTCCACGTACTTCTTGTACCTCCTGGCCGCCGTGACTCCTTATCTCCCTAAACACATTCAAACCCTGATTCTACTGCTCTTCAGGATTATCCAAATCACTAACCCATTAGCCTTCGAAATACATTTGACCCTGATTTGAAAGATTCATGTGATGTTCAAATCTTCCCTATCAAAACCTTATTGTGGGGATTCTTTTCAAAATCATTTTTTTTTCTCTGTCTACCTATTATCATGAACAATAAATCAGTGAAGTGGAAATTTGTAATTCTTGAAACTTTAACAGGTTACAGTTTCCGAATAATTGGAGGGAACGTGCACCTATGGAATTCATGGGAAAGGTCCTGAGCTGATGCCTCCTCAGTTCACACTCCAGTTCTGATACAATTCTTTTTGGATAATTCCCAAACAATCCCTGAGCATACTATTGCACCACTGAGGCAACTGCCATCCCGCCCATCATCCTCTATGGATTTGGCCTTAGGAAAGTGGGACACACTTCTCCCTTTGTAGTGTATGTAACAAGTGTCCCAGCTTACCGAATTAAACTTTCCTCTTGGAGGTTGGCCCAACAGTGCGATCCTCTTTGATGCTTTCCTCCATGGGGAAGGCAACGCCATTCCTGCTCTTCCCCTTCTCAGAACACTTCTATGAGGAAATCTAAGAAGGCTATAGAGGTTCCCAATTTAAAATAGCAACCATTCATTGTTTCCATGTGCTTTTTCCAAGCCTTTATGAAGGTACCAATTGGTCAATAACAACTTTCAGTCACTAGCCTATATAAGGGAAGACACTGTACTACTCTTTGTGTCACAACGCTTCAGGTAGTGTAATCATCATGCTTGTCACTCATGGCTCAGTCCTGATGTTTTTCTCCTTTAATTATACCAGTTATTTTTCTGCCTTGTATCTCTGTTCTTATTCAGACTTCGGTCTCGTGGAGTCCTACAGTTGGGCATCCATTATGTTGGATTTAATGCCCTCACACACCCTTTCAGGTGTCATGCTTCATCATCTGGGCTGCTCATCGTTGGGCTTTGCAGTGCCCTAAACACTCCACTGAGTCGGTGGTGGTGTCGGTCCTAAACACCCTCAGGGAGGGCCTGGACCAAAATAAACATCAAGCCCTGGTGCTCCTCGATCTCTCCGCCGCCTTCGATACGGTGGACCATTCCATCTTGCTTTCACGTATTGGAGCGGCGGGAATCGGGGGGTCAGCACTAGTGTGGCTCTCGTCCTTCCTGCGGGATCGCACACAGGCGGTTCGGCTGGGAGAGTTCATGGCAGATCCTCTGAATATCACTTGTGGTGTTCCCCAAGGCTCTTCTTTATCTCCTTTATTGTTTAACCTCTATATCTATCCTCTTATCTTTGCCCTTCAGCAGCTGGAGGTCACCGTGTATAACTATGCGGATGATCTCCAGCTGGTCTTTGATCTCTCTTCCTCCCCTCACGCTATCTCCAATTTTCAATCTATTATGATTTTTATCAGGGACTGGATGAGCCACAACCATCTGAAGCTTAATCCGGATAAAACCGAATTGGTGCTTACTGGTGGCTCCTCCAGTCCCTGGAGCTCTTCCTTTTGGCCCCTCACTCTTGGTTCCCCTCCCCTTCCTTCTTCTACGGTTAAGACACTAGGTATAAAAATTAACAATCAGCTCACTCTTCATTCACAGGTTGGTGCTGTTGTTTCCTCTTGTTTTCTGATGCTTCGAACTATCCGTACTGTTTCCCGGTTCTTCTCCCCTTTGGCACTTAAACTTATTATGTCTGCCTTGGTCATCTCCCGGCTAGACTATGCCAATGCCCTTTACAACGGCATCCCGGCATATAGTCTACGCAAACTCCAGCTTGTGCAGAACCAAGCAGCCCGGCTGGTGTATGGCCTTCCCTGGTTCCACCATTCTACACCACTGTTGAAGGAACTGCAATGGCTGCCTGTTCGGCAATGATCTCTCTTTAAGATTGGGTGCATGGTCTTCCAGGCACGACAGGGAACGGCCCCTGCTTTCATTTCTTCCCTTTTAACTAATTATGTCCCCGTCAGACACCTTCGTTCGTCCGATCGGTCCCTTTTGCAGGTCCCTCGGTTCACTAGGAAAAAATGGGGAGGTTCCAACTTCTCCATCTTGGCTCCTGTATTTTGGAACTCCCTGCCTGACCACCTCAGAGCCTTAAAACAATATTCCCTCTTTCGTAAGGGCCTAAAAACCTTTTTGTTTACTCAGGCCTTCCCACACTAATGATCCCCCTCTGTCTGCTCGGCATGCCGTCAAAAGCGCCAAGAAACCGTAATGGTGTATGATGCGCTATATAAACTTTTTAAATTCAAATTCAAATTCAATACCCAACGGGCGACACCTCAAAAAGGGGCTTTTTTGGTGGAGATCTTCTATCCAACTGCCGTTAGGTGAAGTGCTGGTGTGGGGCCAGAAAAGCGTAGACGTGTTAGTGTGGGTTAAAATAAATCTAGGAGTACCAGGATCGAGTTTATTCTGGGGGTCCCCTGCTCTAGTTAAAAATATAAGACTGACTTGCTGGAATGTTATGCTTCCAATTACGAATCACGATTCAGTTTGTGCTCTAATCGGTCGACATGTTTCTCGCTTATGTGCAGTGACTGGCGACTCTTCAGGACCTAAAATAATGAATATATCTAAGGTTTCAACTGTCTACGTCAGTGTGATCTCACTAGTATCTAATGTTAAATATACATTCAAGCGGATTTACTAACAGAAACAATGTGTTTCCTGTATTATACCTGTGTTGAGCTGCATCTACCTAATCGGTTTATTATACAGACAACAACAGTATCCGGCGGGTTATTCATCGGGTTCTGTCATCCAACAATTGGTTGTTAGCTCCCGTGTAGACTTCTGTGGCACCTACCCCTCGCTGCCGGATCCGGGTGCCTGCTGATGCTTTCCAAAATCTGGCTTCTACTACTATCCAGCATATGACTTCCGTTCTTCATTGTCAAGTCATCCAACAACAACTGTGGAGCCTTCTTCACCAGACAATAGGACTTGGTCCAAAAAAATGTCAGCGCTACCTTCCGCTCAAAACCCAGAGGCATTATCATCCTGTTTCTTCGATATACAGATCTTATACAAGTCATTTTGGCATCTAAGCAAGGCAAGTAGAAGATATGGTCCAGGCACAAGATTTTTCTCACTCAGGATGTCTCACCTGTAACGACTGCTGAAAGTAAAGAGTTCTTGGGTCTTGGTCCATCTCTTCCTGATATGGGTGCCAGATATGGTCTTTTACATCCATGCATTTTCAAGGTCACTTATAAGAACAGCACTACTTCCTTTAATTGTCCTGTGCAATCAGAGGAATTTATCCATTGTCATAAAAGAGAAGCCATGGATACTGGTGGTTCCTGAATTCTTACTTTTGCTTTGATTTCCATTGTTTCCCACTTACACTCCTTTTGGGAAGGTTGAAAGAGTATTGATTCTCTGTTTCCTTTTCCATCTTCACTAACTTATCTAAGTATGTGTATGTTGGCGTTTCCAACTTTTCTTTTGATCAAACGTAGTTCATTATCCTTTGTTGGACCGTTCCTCCCATATGTCCCACCTTGATGGGTAGGTTTGTTTTATAGTATGTTTTTTAGGATTTTTAATTGTTAGCCTCTGCTCCTGTATCCCTTTTGCCTTTTTTCTCCACTCCGGTTTATTACTTCCTTATCTTATTTCTGTATTTTTTTACCAGGTTCCTTGGCTGGTTTATCTTTTATGATGTTCCTCTTTCTTTTAATTTGGCTCAAGTCCTTTGGGCTCTTGCCATTTTCTTCTGGTATCCGATCTTTTGGATCTTCTTCAGATCCATTTTCCTTTTTCTCTGTACTTTTTCCCTTTTTCTGCTCATTTTTGGTTCTTTCATATTTTTTCTAGTCTTATCTCTCTTTTCTATTTTGTCTGTGTCTTTTCTGGCTTTTTTCATTATCTTTTTTCCTCATTTCATTAATCTTATTCTTTCCTTTTATCATATATCCTTTTTCTTTTTTTCTTTACTTTCATGTTGTCGTAGTGGTTTGCATGCATTTTGTTTACTGTAATATCTATGTTTTGTATGAGGTTGCAGTTATGTATCAAGTTTTACAATTGTTTTAATGAGTAGAATTATTTCATGGAATGTCAAAGGTCTCCGCAGCCCTGTTAAAAGACAGAGCGTTCTAACACACCTTTTGAAATCCTCCCACCATGTTGCTTTGTTGCAAGAGACCCATCTTTCTGAAAAAGATATTTACATGCTTAAAAAAAGTTGGGTTGGTTCTGTTTTCTGTTCTCCAGCTGTCTCTCATAAAAATGGTGTGATTATATTATTTCATAAAAGTTTATCTGTTACTGTTTTAAGTTCATTTAATAATTCTGATGGTCGATTCCTTCATTTAGATGTTACTATTAATAATTCTCCATGTTCTATTATTATTGTTCATGGACCAACTGGTGTGGATGCACAGTTTTGAGATTTACTTTCTATAAATTGTTATCGCTCAAAAGTGTTATTCTCTTTCTGTAAGATGTTGTATTATCCATTTTCAGATAGGAAATCAGCTTGTAAGTATATTCCTAATATTATGCAAAAGGCTTTTCATAGAACAATTTCTGATAGAGATCTTGTTGATGTTTGCAGTGTTTTTAACCCAGATCTTTTAGAATATTCTTTTTTCTTCCACAAATCACCCCACTTCTATACTAGGTTATATTCTTCCCAACAGACATTACACAACATCTTATTCATGCTGAATTACGCCCTATCGTGATCTCTGATCATGCCATGTCATTGTAGACCTAGAGCCCTCCCATTCCCCCCCCCATGTCCTGTAGATGGCAGTTTTATAATTCACTGTTGCTAGATCAACATTTTGTCACAGGTTTTGAACAGATTATCATTGAATTCTTTAATAACAATGCCACTCCTGACTTTAAGTTCCAACATGTTTGGGATTCCTTCAAAGCCTCTGCACCAGGACACATTATTAATTATGTTCCCCAAAAGAAAGAGGTTGCAGCTAAGGTATCATCTTAGTCTCTCACAGAGCATATTAAAAAATTACAACATGAATGCTATTCCTCATCCAATAAAAAAAATTGGACCAACTTATTTAAGCTAAGCTCAGCTTTAACAAATCATCCTTAAATAATGCTTGTAATGCTCTCTTGAAAATAAATGCATAATATTATGGCGATTCCAATAAGGTGGGCAAACTTTTATCAACTATCTAAAGATTATAAAACAGAATTCCAAAGTTGAAGTTATCAGTGATGCCTCTTGTCAACAACTATTATTTTTTGGATCAGGATATTATCACTCGTTTCCCTGAGTTTGATTCCAATCTTTATACTGAAGTTACTTGTCCTACTCAAGATTCCCTTGACACATTTTTCAGTACTATTCCTAAATCTCAATGTCCATATATTTATTTTTCCTTTCTTGAGACAGATATCTCTTTGATGGAACTTCACTCTTCTATTTCCAAACTTTCAAAGGACAAGGCTCCAGGTCCTGGTTGTTTTAGCATTGCATTTTATTCCAAATGTTCTCATCTTCTACTCCCAAACCTTCTTATCCTTATTCAGCATTTTTTTATTTCTGATATCCTGATTGGCTCTTTTTCTGAAACTATGATCTGTTTAGTTCCAATAAAGGATAAAGACTTGGCCAATTGTAAAACTTTTAAGCCAATATCCTTAATTAATACTGATTGTAAAATCTTTTCTATGGTTCAGGCACTTTGTGCCAATGATCTTGTCCCTCTTTCTTGTCGGTATTGAGTAGTCTAGATTTGTTAAAGGTTGTAACATTTAGGTTAAATCCTGTACCTTAATAAATATTGTACACAAGGCTTTCCGGTAGAAATACTCGTTTAGCAGCTGTTACCTTGGAATGCCGAAAAGGCGATCAATCATGCTAACTGGGTCTTTCTGTTCTGAGCCTTTAAATGACGTGGTTTCAGACCTACATTTCCTAAATATGTTACAATTATTTACACCTCTCCTTCTTCTTCATTCTGTACTAATGGCTTGCAGTCACTGTGTTTTCCCCTTTCTAGAGGAGCAAGACGGGTTTGCCCATTATCTCTATTACTTTTATTTTTGCTTCGGAATCATTTTTAGAATCTATTGGAAGATTCCAGACTTTCACTGGATACACACTTAATCAACTTTTTACTAAATTCACTGCATATGCTGATGATATTTCACTTTATATTTCCAATCCTCGTGTGTCCATTCCCGTTCTCTTCAACTTCGATCCCGCTACTATGTAGTCTCTGGCTATCATCTTAATATTGCTAGATCAGAAGTAATGCTGCTTAATACATTTTGTCTCAAAGATATGTTGAACAATACTGGTTTTCTTTGGAACTCTTCTAAAATTAAATGTTTGGGAATTCTTTACTCTCCCTCTATCAAAGACACTATACAAGCTAATATATTCACTCTAAAACATTAGATCCTTACCTCATCTGCTCAATGGTCACCCTTATACCTTTCCTGGTGGGGTAGATTGGATACAATTAAAAAGATGTTCTTGCCTAGTAATAAGTGTTACTTGCAAATGCTTCCTCTTCATTATCTATCATGTTTTTCATATCAATTGATGGTCTTCTATCCAAATTGTTATGGAACAAGCGAAAGACTCAAATCTCTCTATCCAAACGTTAACATTCCTAATTATCTAGGTGTGTTGTTATATCCCTATTTTCACTCAAGACCATTCTGCTTTCACTCTTAGACAGATTTGAACTTCATTGGATAGTTCACCTTGCATTTCCCATCCACTTTGGCGATCTCTTGAACTTTCGCAAATTTCTCCTTTTTCTTTTCTCCAATTCTCTGTCATGGCTCAGAAACCCAGAACTATGTCTTCTCCTTTACTGAAACACTCTAGCAATGTTGTTAAAAAATGTATTTCTCAAATGTATACCCCTTCTCAATTGTTGCTGTTCACTTCTGTTTGTATATTCCCTATATTACTATAGCTCATAGGGTTCTTAAATGATCTCCTTTTTTAGCAAATTGACTTATCTCACTATCCCAGATCATACATGACAATCGATTCCTCTCTTTCGATTAATCACACTACCAGTTTCACATTCCCTTTTTTGGACTAAATATGGCACCCTTTTGAAAATCCTTCGACAAGGTGCCATAGACCCTTCTTCAATTTCTTCACAATCTTCCAACTTTCCCACATCTCCCTACGATTTTTCTGTCAAGTTTAAAGCTTCTTTTATATATATCTAAGAAGTTTTCTTTTTCAGACTTAGACAGGACAAAATCTAAAATTGAGGAATCTTGGGAGCAATATTTGCAGTCTTCCTTCTCCATACACGCAAGGAACAAAATATGGTACAAAACTCATCATACTTCTCCTTTTTCTAGTACCACACAGACCATGTATATTTTTTTATAATAGGTCATTTTTAGGTCGAGCAACAGCGCATGCACTGTCTGCAAGACCTCCTGTCATCGTTATTCCGACAGTTTCCCCGCCTGCTGCTTACAATTGGTTGATTCTCCTGATGCACTTCTTTGGTGCCTCCTATCTGGTTGCAATAGCAGGCACGTCACTTCCTTTGAAGGCTCAGGAGCACCGGTAAAGTACCGGTTCCTTACGTCTTTAGTATTAATTTGTTGTTTGGTGAATGCTTTTCGTTATGCTGCATTGCTGTTAACTCATTTTTCTACCTCTTTAGGCTGATGTTGGTGATATTAGAATGCACCATCACGAAGCATTATTTGTCCATCCCCTCTGTTGGACTGGTCTTGTGAGTATCGGGCTCAGGATGAGGACAAATACCTGTGTGTCTGTGTGCCTGTTTGCTGATCAATCCCTGTGTGTGTCGTTAAATGTGTTGATGCATAATGATACTGACATATACAAAAGCTGTTTCCTTGCACCAACAGATTTAGATCAGATACGCTGTCTTTGCTTGTGCTTTTTTTTTACTTTGTGAGCTCCCTGCTGGGAAACATGAGGTGTTCCTTTCATTTTCATCTCCCTGATTGTAAACAGCAGAACAAGATCACTTACACTAAAGACGGTGTCCATCTTTTATCTTTTCCACTGCCCACGCCTCTGTTGCTGTGCATCGTTAGTGAGCCGGGGGAAGAAGCCTCCCCCTCTCACTGGGAGATCCGGACACTTATGGAACAGCCATCACCTGCAAGTGAGTGTTGGGTTTTCTATTTTAGATCTGGCCCATTCCTTTGGTGCCCCTTCATTTCTCTTTTATTTCATGTTATTTAATCCTGCCGGGAAAAAAACAGCCTGGTGCTGGCGCTGATGTGCTCCTGGATTTTCCACATTGAGTCAGTGTATTTAATAATGCAAATGTTACTTTCACCTTCCGCCCATCCCAGTTTCTCGTGTGACCCAGTGCAGTTTGTTTGAATTCCCACAGCTGCTTTTAATTCCATTTTTTTGTTTGTTTTCCGTTGGTCTGCAATTTGCTGCCTTCCATCCCCTGTTATACCCCTAGTTGTCCTTCCGTGTTTCTAACACCCACGCTCTGCCCAGTAAAATCAAATCTGCTTCCCACAGGAGTTACAAACATTCAGGTGCTCAGCACCGAAGCACGTAGTTTAACGAAGTTGCAATAGAGTACTGAACGTCGTCTCCATCTCTGTTTGTGCAACATTAACTTAACATGAAACACAATTTGTGAAAGCATTTCAAATATGTATTTACAGTGATCTACATTTTCTAGGTGCAATTTACACAGCTGAATATTTTACAGCCTCTTTAAGCAGCCACAAAAAGTCAATACAACATTGTGATATCGTCATGTTTGAGGAGGGACGTTTGGATTATATTAATAGACGATCGTTTGCAGCTGTCTGGAAGTTATTTCAACATGCCACATAAAGTGGGTGATGGGGGCTTATGTGAAAACAGAGTAGAAAACAGAAAAAAAATCTTAAAACGGGGATTAAGCACAAATGCTTCCAAACACTGCGAAGTATTCAGACCTGTAATGAAATCATATGTGTTGCAAAGTTGTGGAATGTTAAAGGTCTCTGTGAAAAGCAAGTACCATTCCATAAACAATTTGTTGGTAAATGTCTATAATTGCCCTCTTCTCTACTACATAATACTTTACTGGTTGGTTTATAACAGTGTGTGCCCTACTAAGGGTCCTATTACATGTTTTTAGGTCGAGCCTAGCGCAGCGCCCATGCGCTACTCCATAGGAGGCGTCATGTAACTACTCTAAACTACTCCGTGTGGGTCTGACTCCCCCCGCGCATAGGATTGGCTTTTTCTGGTCTTTCAAGAATGAAAGTACGCAAATGGCCAAAGGTGGGTGCATGTCCCACCTCTTCTAAAAGGTTAACTCCAACGGCATTTTGCTCTCGGGAGTGAGCAGTGGCATGCAGGGTGGCAGCTGCATTTCTCCTGGGTCAGATTACTATTTACACATAACGCGACGTTCTTTCGCTTTTGCTTGTTTTTGTTTACTGCCTGTTAGCTTGCATGAACCAGAGACAGAGTAAAGAGAGACTGGCGAGGACTGGGTGGAGAAGGCTTGTCCACTTTTACGTTTATAGGACAGTCCAGCAGGTTAACCTATAAGCTGCAGAAACCTGAGTGCAAACTGAATAATAACCTGCTTTTATACAGTGCTGTATGGAACAATTTGGCTGTTTCCAGTTGCAGTGTACCACATGTATAATTATTACCCAAATTAACTGTGCTTAATTGTTTGACCTCGGTTGCCTGGAAGACCTTGGTGCCTCTTAGGTATTCACTCTGCTCAGCAGATCACCATATATTTTAGTGGGAAGCATTTAATTCACTGAGTAAAGGCTTCTGCTGGATAGCACAGTGCTGATTTTAGGCACGGGTAGACCAGATTATCATCCTTCAGATTTCAACAACAGGGGTTGGGGGAAACAGCTATATACATCAACAGGTATCGCATTGTAAGGTCATTGGAGTTATATAGCGCTTAATGTTCCTGACGAGAAGTTGGAGGACTTTAGTTTTGAGATATGTATATGACTGCAGACATCTCGCTCGAAGGATCAGGTTTCTGCTCTTCGCCTCAGGGCAGGTCCCCTCTGGACTGGAGTGCCTGAATGTGGCCCTGGCAGGGTAGGACTCCCCTTTGCAGCACTCGGGCACAGAGAACCATGATGCACTCTCATCTGTGTGAAGCAGCAACTTGCCTGATGCCCGGGCTACCACTACAAGCAATGCCCTCCTTGATTACTCGCCAGAGCCACCACAAGCTTTGGGGTAGTATCAAGGCACTGTGGCGGCATGCCAGTCAAATGTGCAGGCTTCCTGACCCCCTTCTTTTTAATTATTTCCACGCTTCCAGCTCGACGCACTTTCATCCCTCTCCTTGGGCTCAAAGCACAGTGGGGCTGGCAGGGAGCGGCAAGACTGAAAGGTTGCGAGTGGCATCAGTCAGAGGGGCAGGCGCCACAAATGAGCAGTGCGCAGACCAGCAAGGGCGAAGAGTCAGCTTTGACAGTGTTACTTTCATCGCAATTCCAGCGTTGGGTTGGGAACAAAGCCATTTCAAATATTTTTTTTTAAAGTCACGTGGTAAAGGCCTGCTTTGTCGTTGGCGAGCACTAACATGGCATGCACCCAGATGCCTCAACAAAGATTACTTCCCCTTCCATGATCTTTGGTCTTCGCGATAAATCCAAATGGACCTGTCTCCGGCATAGTTCGCCTTAATCCAATGCACAAATGTCGGCCATTCACCCCCACCCGCGTGCACACTCTTCCTTCAGTAGAATCGAAATGGGGTAATAATGCCTGGTTGACAATAAATGTATGCCCTATGTACCCGAATGCACAATATTTTGCCACCTGTTCACCCAAACCATTTTACCCTCCATACATGCACAACAGGTGTGACAGGATTAATGTTACACTTTTATGTGAGGCCATACAACTGATGGATCTGAAGGGCAGTGGAAGCCCCCATGTCAGTATTGGAAACCAAACCCGTTACCTGCCCTTCTCCTCTTTCTTTTTCAACATAGGGATTAATCATCCCACGGTTCTGGTACTTCTGACTTTAGGGTGCCCTGGCTGAGCTGTGTCTTTTCTGAGTGCCACCTGCCCACCTCCTCCTTCAGGCTATTTTAGACTGACAGCCAAGGTCACACTGGCTAGCTTCCAGTACGGGGCAGTTGGACCAGTAAGGCAAGGCTAGCCAAGACTACCAAAAGTAAATACCACCCTTTGATTGGCCTAGGAAAGATATCTAGAATGTACAATCACTTCCTGTGGAATACATCACAGGGAGGAAAATACGCCAGGCCCTTCTCTTGCTGTCCAGCTCAACTGTGCCTCCTCCCTAGCCACTCAGAATAAAGAGTTGTCACCTGACCAGCAGCGGGATAGAGATGCTACCAAGTGGATTAATTCCCTGACCTTTGTAGACATGCGTCTCTGAAAATGCCAAGTGTTTCCCACTTGCACAATATTCACATACTGAATGGAAGTGAAAACAGCAACACAGGTTGGTAAATGGAGATGGCTCATCCCACCGTCTGTCACAGTTTAAGAACAGACTTCTGCACGTGGTCAGTACAGTACTCTAGGTTCATGGCAACCTCAGTACTTCTTCCATTGAACTGCGTGTGTGCGTGGACCTGCACGGGTCGAATTGCCATGCTTCTGCTATGGCTTGCTTTACATTCTGTCATGGATTGGACTGATGTGCGGTGCTTTTCACCCCTACCAGGATCTCAAGGTGGATTATAGTTGGCACTGGAACCAGTATTTTGTGGCGTGTATGATGTCACCACACGTCACACACCATAGCTGCGCCAGTTCGAGGAAGAAGTGTACTTCAGTGGATACCAGCAAAGCAATGCTAACCTTAGCTTGTGTTAGAACCGTCTCCAGATGACATTCAGCAGAGGGTGCTCCAGAGCTTCCAATGGAGGCATTTCAAAGTAAGGATCAGAGGAATCTATCTCAGAGGTGCACAACAGGGCTCCATGGAGCACAGCCTTGAAGAAGCATAACGGTATGCTGCCACAGATCACCGTTGAAGTCTGCGGGATGCTGGGAATCTGCTTAACATTCTGGAGAACTTTTCTTCTGTGTGTCCTATGATCAGTATGCCTTTACTTTCTTTAACCCCTCCCCATACACCTCTCCTCCCTGGAGGCAGACTTCCAAGTTGGTGCTTCAAGGGCAGTCCACCCATACGTCTATAAGAGAGAATGAAAACTAATATTCCAAGGAAAAGTCTGCTTTTCCCCGCCTTTCCATGTGAAGACCACAGTGTTGTGAAGATAACAAGTACTGTGCAAATAGCTGCAGTACTCTTCACAGCAATGAAAGCGGTAAGCTTCCGCGGCATTATCAGCAGCTGAATGCTGCGAGAGAGTCCCAGGCAGCAGTAAACATTCCTAATCCAGATGCTGCAGACAGGAGCGTATTATCTCTCCATGTAGAGTTGCTTTTTAGCACCTGTGTCTTATCTTGTGCTGTGCCTTTTCTGCTAATCACTTATTTTCCATGAAAAAACGTATTTTTTTATCCTACCGCTCTCATTTTTCATGCTCGCATCCTCTCCTGTCTAGTCCTCCCTCTCTCGAATGCTTGCATGGCTTTCTTCCGCTTATCTATTGGTTTTCCATTCGTTCCACTCTCCTATTTTCTTAGCCTACTTTTTCCATGCACTCCACATCCCAAAACTGCATTGACTTTCAGTGCCTAAGCATGAAGGAGTGAAAGTTTCTTCTTCTATATGCCCTATACCCTGACCACTTACAAACTATCATACATAAGCAGTAAATGAACTCCTTAAATGTTTTCTCGTTTACTTGAACAATGTCGGAATCTTCAAATAATGCTCCCAGGATTCAACACTTAACCTATAAAATAACTGGAACTTTCAATGTGAATTTTTTTATTCGGACCTCACCCACCATGAAAAAAATAATTGAAAAGGAAAACAAACCCAAAAACCCCAAAACAAGTTCTGATTCTTTATGCATCATTAGTAATGTTTAGGTCGAGCTTTCGAGATCTCTTGTAGATACTTTAGTACATTCTTATAGTATATTCTTATATATTCCTATATATTCTTTTATTCTTATAGGTGTATTTACTTTGTATGTATAGGTGTATGTACTTTGTGGGCTCTTGAGGTCATCCCTAGGACTTGTCTGCTTCCGCTTAGGAACTTTGTTTTCTGTTCAACGGCCTCTAATTAACTGTTTTGATAGAAAACGACCAGTAGAGGTCAGTAAAATAACAGAATTGCTTTCTGCTTGTACAACTGCCTCTACCTAACTGTGTTGATTGAAAACGACCAGTAGAGGTCAGTAAAATACCAGAATAGCTTTCTGCTGAGGGACTTTCTTTTTTTAAATTTTTCTGGCTAGTGCCTCTATGTAACTTTCTTGATTGAAAACGACCAGCAGAGGTCAGTAAAATACAAGAATCAGTTTGAGCATTCTCTAGATTCCAGTCCATAGAAAGTTTCTTCCACGAGCACCCAAAGACAATAATATTTTTTTCAAATCTTGTATTTTCAGTGATATGACCACCAAAGGCCCTGATTTTATATTTAAAACAGAGCTTTGGACTTTACAATTTCCAGCTGAAAGGCAATGTTTGTCTCCATGTGTACCCATACCTGGCATATCATGCAGTTTGGTGACCACTTTCCCTCCATGTTAAAGAACAGTAGATGTTTCAGCACCCAGGCTAATGTGCTGCATAGCTAAATGCATGTAAAGTTCCAAAGGCAAGACCGATTGCATTGCAAATGCTTATTTAACTTGTGGCCTTCCGTCTGCTGTCGTGGGTGGTTTTCATTGTGATGCCCGTCCTGGCAGTCCCTTTAACCAATAATAGTGTTGTTTAGTCCCCGCTTTCACGTTATTGACAAGCCCAGCTTGTTGCAAGACTTTATTTATCCATTGAAGCTCGCCTTCTGTTTCTGCCTCACCTATGCTGCCAAATAAGCTCCAACACGCCTTCTCCTCAGCTCATCTGGAAGTATTTACAGTCCTGTGTGTTCTCACTGTCAAATGCTGCTCATTCACGCTCAATCACTGCATATTCCTTTGCTGCAAAATAACATGGCTTGCTTGGACACTGTGCCTGTGAGGCTTTGAACAAGTTTTTTTTTTTTACAGAGTTTTATATAGCGAGAACTTGACCCGAAGGTATCGGGTATCAGAGCAATTTACATAGCACCAGTTGCGTTACATGAGGACACATTCATTTTTGTTAGGCACGGGGAGATTACGTGATTTGCCCAGAATCACAGGATGTTCAGCTTCATTGCCGAGACTCAAACCCAGTTCCCCAGATTCGAAGTCGACCGTCCTAGACATTAGGCCAACTCCTCTCATCTAAGTTAGGCTCATAGCTCTTTTTACAATTGTCACCTTGCTTACCCCTTGTTAGAATTGGGGGTCTCTAGTTGGCACAGGTAGGTACTTGTGACAAATAGGGACCCTCTCCTCTAGTTAGAGTAAGGGGGATTGCACTCCTAAAATAACCTCTGCTCACCCTCTAGGTAGCGTAGCGCAAGCAGTCAAGGCTTATTTCAGAGGCGTTGTGTAAGTTAAGCATTTATGACCACATACAGTAACCCAGTGACAACACTACAAATGGACACGTGTTTTATATCAAAAATAAGTTATACTTTGTATAGCGTTACCACAAGACTAATAAACGACAAAAATAAACCACAGTACTATTCGCATTCAAGAGTTCTTGTTAAAAAGGCTTAAATGAAGCTTCTGTGTGAGTCTGTAGCCCGGACGGGCTACAGCATCGTTGAAAATAACAGAGTCTAGCAAATCCAGCGGACCGTGTTGGTACGGGCCCACTCAATGGTCGACAGACACAGTCACAGTACCTTTTACTTGGGGCAGCCGGCACGGGCCTGCAAGCAAATTCCGGTGATCGTCGCGGTGCAGAAAGGAAGTGTTGCAGGACGCGTTGTCCCTCAATGCGGTGCAGGCAGCGGCCCGTTGACAGTCGGTGGATCCAAGGCTTGCATTGCAGGGCGAGAATGTGCTTCGATGCGGTGCTTGTAGCTTAGCTTGCGGTGCGGCGATAGAGACGGATCTTGGGAGCGGGCGTCGATCAGTCCGGACAGCGGTGCATGGCGGGCGGTGCGTCGTGAAGCGTTCAAGGTGGTGCCCAACTCCGGTGCGGTCACAGGACTCGAAGTCAGCAGCAGTGACCGCGTCGGTCATACCAGTTCGTTTCGGTGTAGCAAGGCGTTGCACGTCGCGGTGTCCTTCCAGACGCGATGCAGGCTACGGCTCGGTGACGGCACCAAGGCAGAGTCGGTGAGCACAGAGCTTGCAGTGTTCGAGGCGGACGTTGCTTGATGCGGTGCCTATAGGACACTGGGCCAGTCGTGAGAGTCGGTCACAGCTCCCTGCCTCTGTAGCCACTTGTTTCCAGAAGCAATTCACAAAGGCTGGTGAAGTCCACTGGTCCTGGGACTAGGTCAGGGTGCAAGCTCTCTTCCAAGCCCTTAGAGATCTTTGCACAAGTTGAAAGAAAAGTCCACAAAGTTCTTTCTCCTCTCTTTGACAGTCAGGCAACCACTGCAGGCAAATCTTCCAAGCAGCACTTCAGCTTGGGAATAGTATCTCCTCAGTTTCTTCAGGTTCCTTCTCCTCAGCAGAGGTTTCGTCTTGTAAGTCCAGGAGTGATCTAATTTCATGGGCTCAGGGTCCCAATACTTATACCCCAAAATCCTTTGTTTTCTGAGGGGCAAGGGCCCTGTGCCCAGTTCAAGCCAGTTCTGAAGCACTCTGTTTACCTTTCCTTTCACCACGCAGGGCAGGTACATCAGACGACCCCACAGGAGGTGGAGCCAGCATTGCGGAAGGCATGTACAGTCCAGGAGCACTTTGTTGCTAGTCTTCCTTCTTTTCTTTCAGTGTGCAGGGCAGAGACATTAGGCACACCACAGGGGGTGGAGCCAGCTTTGTAGAGGGAAGGCCCAGCCCTATTCAGGTCCCAGGTGCAACTCCTTCCTTCCATCTAGATGCAGATCTCCCTATTCACCACCGGGCTACCCCAGCCTGTCTCCTGGAATCCCCCAGCCCTGTCACACACAAACCCAGACAAGGAATACACAACCTCGCAGAGGCAGGCTCAAATGGGTAGGCAAGTAAATACCTATTTTCTAAAAGTGGTACTTGCAAACACAGAATATTAAAATAAACTTCACTAAAATATGTATTTTATTATTCTGAGTCCAGGCACACTAAATTCGAATTTCTACCATGTTTTCTGAGTCTGCTAGGATTATAAAGTGTAATAATTTTAACAGCCCATTCTGGCCTATGGAGAACAGGTAGCCTTGCAATAGTAAAAAATGAAAATGGCTGTAATTCACTAATAGGACATGACACATACATCAGGGCTTGTCCTACCTTATACTTCCAATGCACCCTGCCCTTGGGCCTACCATAGGGGTGACTAATATGAAGAAAAGGTAAGGTTTAGGTTCTGGCAAGTGGGGCACTTGCCCAGTCAGCATGACAGTACCAGACTGCACGCAGGCCCTGCAATGGCAGTCCTTAGACACATTTTACAAGGTCGCTTCTGTGGGTGGCACAATCAGTGCCGCAAGCCCACTAGCAGCATTGGGATTTACACGCCCTGGGCACACTCAGTGCTCTGTACTAAGGTCTGACAGGTAAACCGAATATCCAATCATGGAACCACTAATCAATACATCAATTTACTGTTGGGACCACTCGCACTTTGGCACTGGGCAGCAGTGGCACAGTGCCCAAAGCATCTAACACCAGCAAAAATACATGAGGCAACAGCAGGGGAAGATGGCGGCCGGGTAGCACGTCCAGTCGGAGGCTCCTAACTCAATCATGCAGGACTTCGTGTAAACGCGCCTAATTGCATCTAAAATTGTAAAAGCCATATAGCCACGGACATTAGAACAGTTACAG
Organism: Lissotriton helveticus; assembly: GCF_964261635.1. NCBI lineage: Eukaryota > Metazoa > Chordata > Amphibia > Caudata > Salamandridae > Lissotriton > Lissotriton helveticus. Next base: position 347,399,145 of record NC_136059.1, read on the forward strand.
CTACGTGTGGGAGAAAGAAATGAAATGGTAACCTACTCTTCGAGCAGCAACGGAGAACGTCGGCCACATCAAGGTCAAGAGACACGGGAGGCGCGGAGGGCTGCTGGGCAGTTTTTCGGGACGTGGGCGGCTGCTGCACTAGCGAGGAGAAGCCTTCGGAGCGCTGCCGGGAGACTCGGCTTTCACTTCCGGGGAGAAAGTGGCAGAGCTCGCTGGGGGAGTACGGACCTAGCGTCACAAGCACAAGCACAAGCAGAGTATTCACTGGTCCCGGCAGAAGTGATTCTTACCGCAGCATACAAGCACACCCACACACATCGAGACTCCTTTAGGGGTCTTAAATTAGCGAAGGAAATTACCGCAGTCCCGAAGGAAATATTTATTTGCCGCGAAAATAAAAGAGAGGATTATCCCGATGTGTTGAAACAAGCAAAGCCACTGGTGGAGAGTGAAACAGGCGGACAAGGAGTCCTTCGTGAGATCCTGCAAGAGAAAAACAGCAAGTATCAGCCCATGAGCAAGGCATTGGGTGGGGGGGGCGGAGAAAGGGCTTTTATTAGGATTGACACCTACACTGACCCTGAAACTGAAACTGACACTGATACTGACACTGTCATTGAGGGCCCCAGAGAAGAGATCGACAGTAGAGAGAAGAAGAGCATCAAGACACCTACTACATCTCTACCCACATATTCTCTGTGGGAGCAGAAGGGGGGCAGAAGGGAGGGGTAAAACCTCAACCAGAACAGACCAAGCTTGTAAGATCTTGCTACAGCCTCAGAAGTAGACAGTACCTCAAGCAGGACGCCAACACCCCTGCATTCAAAGCTACCACTCCGAAGAAGTCCGGTAAAAAAGCCAGGAAGATATGCCCAATACCTAAGTGCAGAGCAGAAAAGCAAAAGTCAGAAGAGAAGGGACAGGTCCCAAAAATAAGAGTTACTCCCTCTCTGAAAACGTTCTTTAAAGTCCAACAACTCGCACAAAACGCACAGAGCGCCAAAGACCTACCTGGTAAGAAACAGAGACAGCAACCGTCCCTACAGGACCCCTTTTCCGCTGCATCAGGAGTGCAACCTTCAAACCTAAAGACAAAATCCAGGGGAAAAGACCTCACAATTTTCGAAGGTATAAATACGACAAACATGGAAAAGGCAGACCGCACAGGAGAAGCGCCTCCATTGAGTGCTGAGGGGAACCCAGTAGGAGAGGAAGTAGAAAATACCACAACTGGCTCTGGGTCTCAGGATGATTCTATGGAAAAAAGTTTGGAGAAAATATTATGCGAAATGAGAAACAAATTTGCGATATCAGAGGCCAATCAAGGTAAACTTCAAGATGTGTGCGAGGCTCTAGACTGCAAGTTAAACACGCTTGGAGACAGGGTAACAGCAGTGGAAGAGGAGGTGGGAGCCCTCAACAAGAAGGTTGATGCCCACCAAAGAGAGATTAGATCCCTAAGACAGGAGAGCAAAAATGTGAGCGAGAAACTCGAGTCACTAGAAAACCAGGCCAGGAAAAACAACATAAGAATTTTGAATGTACCGGAAAATGAAGAAGGTGCTGATATAAAAAAATTTGTAATAACACTTCTCGCAGAACATTTCTCGTGGGCAAGTAAGGAGCTGCTCGAAGAGGATATACAGAGGGTTCACCGAGACCCATTCGGAAAAGCCAAAGAAAGGAAAACACCCAGGAAAATTCTTATCAATTTTAAAACATATATGTTGAAGGAGAGAATCCTTGGTGAGGCGCTAAAAAAAGGAATTTTCAGTAAAGACAACTGGTCCTTTAGGATCAGGTCAGATATGTCCAAAGCCTCGCAAGACAGGCAATGGGAACTGGGGCAATTCATGACGGAACTAAAATCTCTCGGTGCTGTGGTGCAAATGAAGTTCCCACCGTCATTAAGAATCATGTGGAGGAATAAAATGTGCAACATACGAGACCCTGAGGAGGTTAAAGAATTTCTTGAGTTGGCCCGTGGCAATATCAGGTCTGAAAACCCCATGAACCATTAGAAAACTACATTATGGAAAAGGCAGAAAGAAGAAAGTATGGGCGTGAATAAAATAAAAAATAAAAAAAGAGAGTCTAGGAGCCTGAAAAGGGCAATGATAATGGCCCAAAAAAAAGAAGAAGGAGGCTTCCCCAGGGAGGGTAAACAAGATATACATAAAGTAAAATATATGAAACAAAACACAGGTGGGGAGCAAGTTAGGGGAAAAAAATCAAACAAAGTCCTCAACAATTCAGAAAAGTTGGAAAATCAAGGTTCCGGCCAGTACAGTCATAATGACTACCTCTACACAGCAATAATAGATGGGGTCAAACAGTAGAGAGTTTAATATACTCTCATGGAATGTAAACGGACTCAGGGTGAAAAACAGAAGAAATAGGATCTTAGAGTATTTAAAGACATCAGACAGTGAGGTTATCATATTACAAGAAACACACCTCCTGAAAAAAGAATGGATTCAAATAATGAAAAACCTAGGGTGGGTGGATATGTATGTATGCACAAATCAGGAATGCAACATAAAAGGGATAGCTATAATCTTCAAGAATACTCTTAAAACCAAGCTTGAATATTCCGATGTAGACAATAAAGGTGGATGGGCAATAGCTAGGGTAAGAATTGGGAATAACCTCTATACAATAGCAGGTTATTATGGCCCGAACATAGACGATCCGGGACCTCTACAAAAGTTGTACACCCACTTATTGTCAGCTACCTCTCCAATAATTTTAGGTGGTGACTTTAATATAATTATCGATCCTAAAATAGACAGATCACCCCCGGGAAGATATACAACTCTCCCAAAAATGAGAGAATGGCTTGGAAACTATAGGAGGGATCTAGACCTAATGGACATTTGGAAAACAAAAGGAGACAAAAGACAACCTTTCACCCTACACAATAAGAAACTTGGACATAGGTCAAGAATCGATTATTTTTTAATTGATAGAAGCCTCTCAAAAGAGGTAACAAATCTGGAACACCTTCCAGCTCACCTGTCAGACCATTCTGCAGTCCGGCTTACGTTAAAAAGAATTAAAATTAAAACGCGAGGTAGACTGACAATCGAACGGGCTATTCTGCTCGACCAGCATTGTATACAGGAACTCAGATCAGAAACAGAAAACTTCTTTGAAAGTAACAGAGTAGGTACATCAAGACAAATTACATGGGATATCTATAAGGCAGTAATTAGAAGGAAACTACTAAGCGAAGGGGCATTTAGATCAAGGACAATAAAACATAAGATAAGGGACTTGGAAAACTCTATAAATCTTCTGGATGTACAAATACTGGGTGAGCAAACAACAAACAAAAGGGAAGAGATGGAGAAGGAAAGACAAAGGCAAAAAGAATGTCTCGCCGACATCTTAGAAGACAGAATAAGAACGAAGTGGGAAGCAAGTAAATTAGCAAACCACGAGTACGGGAAAGGCTGTGGGAAATTACTAGCCTGGAAACTAAAATCAGATCTAGCAAGGAATAAGGTAGTAAAAATACAACAAGACAGCCAATCATCACCATCATCTGAGGAAACGGTAATAAGGCAGGAATTTACAATTTTTTTTGTTGAGTTATACTCCGAAGATGTCAACCCATCGGAACAACAGATAGAGGGTTACTTAAATACTCTACCCATTTTAGCTCTAACAGAGGAAGAGAAAAAAGATCTAAATAAAGAATTCTCCAAAGAAGAGGTAGAGGAAGCAATAAAAGGGTTGAAAAAAGGGAAAGCTGCAGGTCCAGACGCTCTTCCAAACGAGTTATATATAGCACTTAGAGAAACCCTGTCGCCACAAATTACAGATCTACTCAATTTGGTGTATAAACAACATGAAAAGATCCCAGACTCTTGGAATGATGCCATTATAACTATAATCTTAAAACCTGGAAAGAAGCCCACAAGATGTGATTCATACCGGCCAATATCACTACTCAACTGTGATTATAAGATCTGCACAAAAATGTTGGCAAAAAGGCTGGGGAGAACGATGACTCAGTTGGTTCACAATGATCAAAAACGCTTCATCAGAGGAAGACAACTCCAGGACCTGACTCATGAACTATTTGGGGCAATAGATGTTGCTACCTCCGAAAAAAAAACCCTCACAATACTCACCTTTGATGCCGCAAAGGCGTTCGACCGGGTCAACTGGGCCTTTTTAAATAAGGTAATGAGAAATAATAACCTGGGCGCATCTTTCTTACATATGGTGAAAGAGCTCTATAAGACCTCAAGATCCAAAATTTTGGTGAATGGAGATCTTACTAATAACATACGCATTGAAAGAGGAACTAGGCAAGGTTGCCCCCTCTCGCCATTACTTTTTAACTTGTATATTGAGCCACTGGCAAACCATCTAAGGGAAAATGAAAAAATACTACCATTCAAACACCAGGGGTGGTCCAAAAAAGTAGCTCTATATGCCGACGATTTAATGCTTTTCACCAACGACTATCAGTTTTCCATATCAGAAATTAAAATTTCCCTTGAGAATTTTGGGAAAGTCTCAGGTTATTTGATCAATCACTCCAAAACCGAGATTATGACTTGGAACACAAACTTCACCAATCCCAATATCAAAAATGAAATTAAATATCTAGGAATTACATTAGTTCACGATCTGGAGAAAATTTCACAGATAAACCTAAATCGTGTGGCAGTCGAATCAAGAAAACATCTAAAAGTCTGGACTGGCCTCCCCTTAAGCTTCCTAGGCAGATCAAACATCATAAAAATGACTATTTTGCCCAAATATACCTACCTGTTCAATACAATTCCCTTAGAATTCAAAAGGAATTCTCTGAAAAAACTACAGGGAGAAATTGCGAGCTTCATCTGGGCTTCTAAGGGAACCAGAATATCTTGGAGGAAAATTAGGAGAAGAAAAGAGCACGGAGGGATAGCCAGCCCTGATCTGTGGGAGTATTACAGAGCTTTTTATTTTAAGAACATAAGACCATTGTTGAGGGTTCACCAACACTATCCCGAATACCTTCAGGCAATGACTAAGAGAGATGACCACTTTCTATATAAATTCGGCCATCCAAAATTTAAAATAAAAATAAAATTGAAGGTCCTGAAAGACGCGGCCAGGCTATGGTTTCAGATCAGAGGGACCTTAAACATCTCATACTATAGCCCTCTGGCCCCTATATGGGACTCCCCGGGCACCCCGGGCACCCCAGACTGCCTAAAAGACAGCTTGGCAAACCCTCTGAAAACGGCCGACATTAAGTACTGGGGTCAAATCATAAGTGGATCAACTCTGATCTCATGGGAAGATCTTTATACTATCACTAAGTTTACCATCTCTAAATTCAAATATTACCAGCTTTCTAGTTGGGCAAAAAGCCTCACAGAACACGAAAAAGATACCGAAGAGCTGGAGAAAGATATGCAGAAAGTTTTACCCATAAAGAAAGAGATAGCCAAATGGTACTGGGTCCTAATAACATCAGGAGACGAAAATCCTCAGACTGCAGAGTTAATCTGGGGGAAGGATTTACAAATTTCAGATCCAGAGGGAATATGGTTGAAGTCAATTGAAAAATGCTGGGACACACTAAAATCAGCGGCCTTAAAAATAAATCATCTCTTCACGATCTATAGGGCTTATTGGACCCCAAAAAAACTGTCCAAATTTAAAGGGGCCCAAATCAAGAAATGTCCAAAATGCAGAGAGGAGAGAGCAGACGACATTCACATCTTTAAAGAGTGCTCATACCTGGACGAGTTTTGGACTGAAGTGGGTAAGGCTATAAGCTCGATCTTACAACAGCAACTAACTGTAAGTATCATTCTTGTTCTCTTTGGGATTGATAGTAACATAGGAATGGGTAAGCTAACAAAAAAGCAAGAACATTTGGTTTTTGTCTTAATCCTCCTCGCAAGAAGAGAGATATGTATTAAATGGGTTAGCTCAGTACCCCCTACGATCGGGGAATGGATGAACTCAGTTTTGAAAATAAACAAACTAGATAGGAGGGGAAAGCATACCAATAGAAACAATTTCTGGACAATATGGGAAAATTATTTTAACCCAAACTCAGTGGTCGAAACGGAATGATGATCCTATGATTAAGCGATGGTAACACTCTGGTGATGGGTACAATACTCATTGAGTAGTCAAGGTGGCTATCTCTCTCCCACAACCAAAAAAACAGAAAAGTTATTTATGTGATGGTCTTAAAGGGGAACTCCTCTGCAAAATCTTTGGGAAACTCCCCGTACACACTTGTATTCAGGGGCAGTGCCGGTACAGTTAACGCAGAGGCTAAACCTTGAAATTTCCACAAAACATAAAATCGCAATATGAGGATTTAAAAAAAAAGTAAATAAATAAAAAAATGAGACAACGGCAAAAATAGAAGGGAGACCCACGCCAATGGTGTCAGGTCTAACACCCATGGTAAGTTTTATTTAAGTAACATTTAGGGAGTGCTTTCTGATCTTGATGTGGTGCTGAAGCGGTTTGCCAGCGGACCACATTCTTACTTGCTTGCAGACTCTTTCATCCAAAAAGTTACGTGTTGCAATTATAAGGCATTATAAGTGCAATAGCCAGCAACCGTGGGTACTATGCTAAGCACATATATACTATAAATTATGGAAAAAGAGCTACTTACACATAGAAAGAAATGTTTTGCATTTAGACACCACATTGTGGGTTCTTATTATATAATTTCTACTGTAATATTAATACTTTGTACATTTGTTGTTTTCTCGCTGTGTTCTGTCTGTGGACCAAATTTAATCCCTATTTCACAGGCACATTGTCATTTACAACACCAATAGCTCCATCTCTCGCTAATGCGAGACCTATTGCATTGCAAATGTTTGTTAACTCCTTGTTCTGTTTTTTAAAAATGAAATTACTCCCTAACAATAATTGCTGGACTTGCCATGCCTCTTCTTCTTATATTCTTCCTATGTCCAAAAGATCTTCCAGGTTTGGCACAAATTGTCCCAATTGTTTTCTAGTACTGCTCTTTATATCATTCTTTGTGTATTTCGCGGAGGTTGTTTGGATATTTGGTTGGCTGATAAGGTTTAGGGTATGTTGGGAGATCTTCTCCTGGCGCTGGCCCTTCAAGTTATTACTTCTAATTGGAAATAATCTAACTACATTTCTTTTCTTACCTGATGGACCTTTATTTGTCATAATCATAGATTGGACAACGCCCATTCACTCACCCTGCACAGTGCCATCAAAAAGGACCTGTTGTGGTCTCCTTTGACTTCCTATTTATCTCATCAGAACATAAATTGCAACTAAAACTGCTGAGGTTCTTAAACCTCCATGAAGCCGTATTATATCCTAACTTCTTGCTTTTTCCTTCATATGTTTTTACACACCTCCTTTTCTCAAGTTTTTTCTTTCTCCTCCCTATAGCCCAAATATTTAAAACATATAAAATGCTACTTCTTATATATTGCAGATTTCATTCCTGTGTATCCATTTCGAGATATGTTTTACTTTATTTCGAGTTATGTTTTTAATTCAATGTATTATATGTCACATGCATTTCGCCCTTATATCTCTTTAGACTATTTCAATATTATATCTCGTTGTTCTGTTTATTAATGTCTACAGCTATATATTTTCAAATAAATATTTTTAAACTCAAAAACGGAGGACCCGTAAAACACGGGAATGTGTAACCGGTTGTGCTGCTTTGGAAGTATTCCACAAGACATCGCCCCTACACAACAGTGCGAGTGCTGTTGCCAGCGAGGAATTGGAAAGTTGTGGCTACTCATCTGGTTGTTGGAGTTAGAAAAAAAACGTAGCTTTAGGGGAAACTGCAGTTGAAGTTATTTGCTGTGAGATGCCAAGCCCTTCTGCTTCGTTCATATATGTGAGGAAAATGGCTGGAATTGGAAGTGTGTTTCTCTGTTTCTTCTTCTTGCTCAACCCCCTTCTTTCCGAGAGTTCCAAGATTCTAACTTTATCCTTCGTAGGTAAGTAAACATTATAAATGTGCCTGTAATTATAACATGGGCACGTAGCAATTTGCACGTTGGTATAACAAGATAAGTATTATATTACAGCGTAATGGCATTGTTAAAGATTTTATTATGCATTATTACTGATCGAATTGAAAACTTACAGGTGCGTTTTGAATGCATGAATATGTAGATGATTGTTTTAGTGGAAATCCCGTGGGACTCCCTTGGCTTTCTCTGCGCCTCTCTGTTGTTTGATAGCGCCCAGTGAGGTTGCTGAACAAAGCTGTTGTAAATGTTAATGTGTTAAAATGATAACGTGATATTGTGTTAGAATGTTAAGCATTAGAATATTTGTTCCGTGAAGCACACTGAGAGAATAGAAACTTTGTCGAATTACACCTTTGAATTATGATGTAGATAATAGGAGACATTGTTACAACTCTGAGCCTTTATTACAAGTGAATACCTGCTTTAAAACTTTGACCAAAAAGTGAAGAGTTTAGGGTTTTGTTGTGATTTTGAACATTGGGGGGGTGGGGGGGGGGTGAGGTCTCTTCTAATCACTTTTGTAAAAGAACTCTCGTATATGGCTCTGCTTTTCTCCATCCTTAAGCGTTGCAATAAACTGCGCCCAGCAAGTTTCGAGTCCCCTCCTGTCCGTGTGTGACTGTACTCTCACACACCCATCGCTTCTCTGTGTGCTTCAGCGCAACTAGTTGTCGAGGCGACACCTTCGGAGCACCGCCAAGCCTCGTGCCCAATGCCAGACAGACTCTTCTCACATAGGCCACTCTATGAACCCTCAACACTCCAAACAACACAGTATACTTAGTACCCTTCTGCTCCTCTAGCACTATACATGCTTTCTAGTCTCTACATGGGTATGAGGCGCTATCAAAATTATATAATGCAAACTATTAGTTTTCTACAAATCCCAGTTGCAGGCAGCCTTCACCTTTGCCCAGAACGGAGATATGAAAAGCCTGGGTACATGTGCCTGCAGGATTCCTATGAAAGGCCTGGGTACATGTGATCCAGCGGCATACCAGCAGCAAATACTCCAATACCATATACTCACCTGGGCCCATAACACACACAAATTGAGTAAACCACTGGAGTCAAAGTTTATTATTGTTCAACTCTTTAAGATTGATTATATCTTATTCCTAATCAGCTTTTCACCAATCAAAAAGTTCTTTCCTCAGGTCGATTATTAGCGTGTGATCGACTCCAAAGTACAGTACATTCACCATCACTCATAGGAGAAAAAATTCAGTTAAAAAGCTCATTTACAAGTACTTCAAACTTGCAATGACTTAAGCTCAGAAAGACCGAGAGAAAAGAACACTTGCAAACTTGCGAAATTGATAATTACCTAGGATGGTGTGAAGACCAACCCCCTGGCCAAAGGGCTGATAGGGGTCCCCGGGATAGGTCAGGAGACAAAGACTTCAAGACAGGATTCAGGACAGGATAGATGACCTCTCTAACACCAACATTCACCTCGCACCCCTCTCGGACACTCTCTTCCTCCTCGAGATTCTTCTGTGATCTTCTTTCTAAGCCAAACAATTAGAATAGTAGGTTCTGAGTTCAGTTCTTCATCAGCATCTCACCGACAGCACCTCACCTAAGTTCACCTCCCCCTACTCCACTGACCCCCCTAGACCTCTATTCTGTTGGATTTGGACCGCAAAGCCGGGCCGTAGTAGTAGTACTAACGTTTGTTTGCGGTTGAAATTAAAAGTGATAAAACCTTTGAAAAATTATATCTTTGGAACCCTTCTATTGATTTTGCTTATCTTACACTCTAAAAATTCATAAGAATATTTTTAGAAATTAGTGTTGTGTTTCATTATGGATTAGTGATCTTATTTCGTTGTTTGGTGCTGTTAAATGCTTTACACTATGCTTCTTTATTTAAGCCTTGCTGCTCCAAAGTCATAACTACCCAGGGTTAAGCTTAAGATTGTTCAAATGAGCCTGACTGGACCCAATCAAGGTTTTCGAGTGTGTTCCCCAGTAAGGCCCCCCAGCCATATCATATAATGCATCCAGGCCCTCACAATGGAAGTGCACATTAACCTGAAATTCTCTCATGTACAAATGTCCACATGTACATTTCTGTATGCTAAATCATTTATGTAAGTGGATACTCCTGGGAGTCTGCGACTGCTGCATAATTCTAGAGTACTTCTGGAATTCTTTAAGTTTTTTGAAAATTCAGACATTTACCGAAAACATACGTTTAACATAGTGTGTAAAGTTCCAACTTTTGTACCTCAATCCTACTAAATGACATAACCCTGTCTTCCTCCATTATGTGTATAAATGGCTAAAAACCTTCAAAAGAACCAGTACCGAAGGTTGAATTTTCTCTAGTGACATGACTCATGGTATGACAACAAGAAAAAATTTGCAAAACGATAATAGAACAAACAAGTGCCAAATCTGAAAATATAAAGTGTAAGTACTTTAGCACAACATAAGGCTACATAAGTCTCTCAGTTGCAATAGAGCTGTAGAAACCTTAAGCCCCATTCTGTTGAAACCTTGGCCCTCTGCTTAGATGCCCCGTTATTTGTGAAAGTGAATTCACACCGAGTAAAAACGAACACCGTGTGATATGGTATTTAACATGTGCAAGATTACCCCACCTTTATATAGTAATCTAGACTTTATCACTTGCAGCCCAGCATGAGTAATTGTGGAAGTAATTCGGCCCTTTGTATGATATTGTTTTGTGCGTTGGAGAGTAAGTATGACTTAGCAGCTCTCAACCTATATAACATTTGATAATCTATGTAGCAGATTCAGATAACATGATTAGACAAGACAATCATCAGCAGAAACAAGTGATTAGAGTAAGCAGAGCAGTTGAAGGGATATTTTTATTTGTGATAATTTTTATAGTTAACTATATGAACATATGTTGGACCAGGTGGTGTACTGGTTAGCAGCTGATGGCAGCATTTCCAATCTATGCAATAGACAGACTGACATGAGGAGCATTATTTTCTGAGGTTCCCAGCTGCCACTGGGAGTCAGCCAGAGACAATCACTAATCTATGCCCCCATTTTATTCTAGTAACATGGACTCAATGTAGGATATAAGGATATATTAACTTGGGTGGAAAAATCTGAGGAAAATCAGTTATGTTGAGGCGTAATGACAAGCATACTTTTTGTTGCCATGTCTCTACATTATGCCAATTCTCATAATTACCTTCTTTCTATAATAAGCCCTTCAGTGAGTTAGAAAGTTACTGACTGACCAGGCCCTGTATAATGCATTATACTAATAAAGGTCACCGCACAATCATAAAGAAGCCACTTCCACAAAACAAGTCACAATCTCAGTTGGTATCAGGAACCAACTTGCCAACTGCTCGCTTCATGTCAACACCGTCCCAATAAAAATCCATCAAAATAAAATAGCAAAAATGAAAAACAGTGCAATGTGTGCTGTGGCAAGAGAGAAAAGAGTCTGGGTTGTGGAAAAAGTATTACAATGAGTAGGGTAGTAGTTGCTAGCTTCCAGGTTGTCAGTGGTAGCAGTGAAAACAACAAGGAAGGACTACCATTCAATGCAAGTCTGTCGCCCCACCACTCCTTCAAGGGGATCCAACCGCCAGGGTCCAGAACATCATTTTTAACCACACTAGGGACTCTACTAAAAGAAGGACTCTGATCCAACTCATTTACCAGCCTGGGGGACTTTAATTTCTAATTTGAAGCCTCCATGGACCCAGATACTAAAGCCCTATTAGATTTGATGGGCAGCGCAAATCTTACCCAACTTGTAAACACTCCCACCCACACGGCAGGTCACACCTTGGATGGGGTCTTTTCCAACCACCCTTTTTTAACCTACACAGGGACTGTACCCCTGGTCTGGACCGACCATGCAGGAACATTCTTTGAAGTTATCACCCCGGTGGACCACCACACGCCAGGGGGTGTGTAAAATCAGATAAAAACAAGGGTCTGGAATAAATTGGTAGGATATGAATTACAGGAACTACTTAAGACCACCATGTGGCCCCAGCCAACAAAGGTCGAAGAAGCCGCCGAATGGTATACTCAATGGGTCGAGTCAGCCTGCGAAAATCAAGCCTGGTTAAACTCGTGCATCCCAAATGAGTTTCACCAACTGCACCTTGGCACTCAGAGGAGCTTAGAAAACAGAAACTTACCTGTAAACGGCTAGAACGCTATTGGTTTAGCTGATAAAGAACCCTATAAGCAAAGCCTCACTGCATGTAAACAAGCCATTTTAATGCAAAAAAACTCTTCTTTATAATTCAAATCAACCTAGCAAGAAACTCCTCCAAAGAACTCTATAAAACCATAGCTAGGCTGGCAATCCCAAACACACCTAGGGTCGAATCAAGCCAAGAACTGAGTGAAAAAATTGCAAGGATCTTCCAGAACAAGGTAGAAGTCATTTTCTCTGCCTTTAACAAACTCCCACAAGGAGCTACAGGAAATCCGGTGACATGTCCTAAAAAAGGCACAGGAGAATGTCCCACACTGGAGAAATGTGCCCTGCTTGGTATCAACGAGACAAAGAAGCTTCTGGGCTCCATCAAGTCAGGATCTCCCAACGACCCTGTCCAGTGACACTAGCCAACCTAGCCACAGAACCCATTGCCACTATACTGACATCAGTATTCCATACCATGTTTGAACTAGGAGATTTCCCCACTTCATAGAAAATGGCCTCAATACAATTGCTGGAAAAAATTTTTGGGGATCCAAACAACTATAGACCCATCTCCCACCTCCCGTTGCCTGCAAAAATGATGGAGAAAGAAATAAATGCCAAGCTGAGTGCCATTCTGTATGAGAATAAGCTATTGGATCCCACTCAGTATGGGTTCAGAGAAGGGCACAGTACAGAGACCGCCTTGATTAAATCAACAGAAGAAATTAGGAAAGTCTTGGACCAGGGAGGCGAGGCTGTCCTCATTATGCTGGACCCATCCGCGGCCTTCGACACGGTCCATCATGACCTCCTGATAGACTGTTTGTCGGAGGCTGGAGTAAAAGGCAAGGCATGGAAGCTTCTAAAAGCATTTCTAACAGACTGGAAGCAAATAGTAGCCTTGGGGAATTTTTATTCCAATCCTTTTTTGCTGCCATGTGGAGTCCCTCAGGGATCGTCCCTTATCCCGACCCTCTTTAATATAAATGTGGCACCCCTACCCCCTATAATTAGAACTCATGGTTTTAGCCTTACCTCGTATGCAGATGACACAAATTGTAGTGTTGCTGCTACCAGAGCAGGAAGTAGGGGAGACAGCATTTACAATGCTGGCAATATCACGCAGGTATATAACAACACGGTTGTTACAACAAACGCTTTGTTACCACGCGTGCCTTTACAACGCAGGACGTTTCAACGACTTGCACTAGGTGGAGTGCAACACCAGGGAATGTGTTGGATTTTAAATCTAACACCTTTCCAACTGTTGCGCTAACTGGAGTAGGAATAGTAATTTATACTATTCCTAAGTCCAGCACGCCATCTAGCACGAGTCTTTGAAACGACTTGCGATGTAACGCCACGCGTGATAACAACGCGGTCATTGTAATGACCGCGTTGTTACCTACTGCGTGGTAAAAGCATGCGTTGTAACGTACTATATTCGGAAGTAGGGATGGGCAAAAGATTTTGTGACTGCATGATGGCAGTCAACTCTTGGATGTCACAGAATTGCCTAAACCTTAACTCAGGCAAAATCGAGATCCTAATGTTTGGAAATAAGCCCAAATTCTGTACCCCAGACTGGTGGCCAGCAGATTTTGGCATCCTCCCCAAACCCACGAGGAAGGCAAAACATTTGGGGGTAATGGTAGATGACAGATTAAACTTTGAGGATCAGATAAATGCCACGACCTCGGCCACCTTTCACTCCTCAAACTGCTTAAAAAGGTCAAACCTTTCCTGCCAGAAGACAGCCTACGAACAGTCGTATCATCCCTCATCTTATCACGGCTGGACTACTGTAATGGGCTTAACCTAAATATGCAAGAGCGGTATCTAAATAGATTGCAGACTCTGCAAAACATGGCAGCAAGACTATTGACTGGCACCCCTAAATTTGAATCGGTACTCAAAGAAATCAAAAGACTACACTGGCTGCCCATTAGAAAACGGGTGCAATTTAAGTCACTATGTATTGTCTTTAAGGCACTACATGGGCTGGGCCCTGACTACCTAACACACCAGTTAAAATGGTACAATTCCACAAGAACCCTATGCTCTCTTGGTGCCAGACTGGTGAGCATACCACCCGTAAAGAAAGCCTCGTGGGGAGGGATAGGTTTCATCACAGGTGCGGCCAAAGCATGGAATGCCCTCCCCTGGAGTTGGAGGAACTCCTCCGAGCTCCTCGCATTCAGGAAGCAACTGAAAACTTGGCTCTTTAAACCATAGTCCCCTCCAGCTACACGTCCATGCTACCCTGTCTCAATAGAGTTAAGCTACCAGCGCCAGGACACCCTTGGGTAAACGCGCGCTTTACAAGTATTATTAACATAACATAACAATGTGAGAAACATTTCTATACAAAAAATGTTAAATACAACCTATGACATATATTTAGCTCTTATTATATGGCAATTACAAGACAACATCATTGTTAGACCTGACAACCATTGAGTGGTCTTCCTCCAAACGTATGCCTACTCCCCTCTTGTTTATGCTGAAATTCCTTTTTGTGGACTTTAGGACTCATTGCAATTTACCACTGCTAACAGCTGCAAAAGTGCTTGTGCTGACTCCTTAAAACATAGCCTGCACATGATCGGCACATTTAATTTACCTATAAGTACCTAGTAAAGTGGTGCACAATGTTCCCAGGACTTGTAAATAAATGTTACTGGTGGGCCATCAACACATATTGGTTCTACCCACTTAAGAAGCCCTTTAAAACATGTCTCAGGCCTGCCTTTGCAACCTTTGTGCAGCTTTACACTGTCAGTTTGACATGACATAACGCCCTTTTCCAGGCCTAAACTTCCCTTTTAATGCATAGAAGACACCCCTGAAGTAGGCCATAGACAGCTCATAGGCCACTGTGCAATGTATTTTTTTTTTAAAACAAACGATTGATTTTGACATTTATGGAATACAAAAATGTAAAGGCATTGCTTAACATTGTCATTCATGTATTCGTTAGTTATCTGTATTACACATCGTATAATTGTAGACATCTTATACATTGGGTATTAATAACACACAGTTCTACATTTTCAAGCCTCTTGTTACGTGGTATGTACTATCCCAATATTTGACTTATAATCGCCTTTCCCTCCCCCGTACTTAGCTCTCAATTGTTGACTGCTCGCAGAACACAAACCGGTCATATTAAACTAAAGTAGTGATTCATGGGTTTGCTGTTTCTATTTCTTGTGTCTAAGGATTTGTAACAAATGATCTGGCACGTTTACTAGTGAGATATGCACCCAGTTCCAATACTACTGCCAATTAGTAGTAACTAAATAAACAAAAAGATTCTATCAATGTGTGATGGAGATAAATTTTAATTTTTGTTTTTTTTACAAAATTATAAGTGTGGTGTTGGGCTCTCTCTCAGATTGGTGAGACGAGGGCACTATGTGCTTTTCAAATACCCCTCACACACTAAGAATCCCTTAGTGTCATGCTTCATCATTGGGGTCTTCCCATCCCTCTACGGGGCGGGGCGTGCTACGACCTACGGATTACGTGGGAGCACTGTTATTGTGACAGAAGGCTATGTGTTGGTGCAGTGTTGGTGATGTCAGTGAAGTGTGGGGACCTATTTATGTGAGTAAAAAAGTTAAAAAGTTCCCTGGCTAGTATAAAAAATATTTTATTCGCTTCTCTGGCTGGGAATGTTAAAAAGGGGTTGTGAGGTAGAGCTATTAGCTAGCTACCAGGTCAACATGTTTCACAGGCAGTCCCCTACTGCCTGCTCATCAGGACATCTAATGGTCCCTACTAAATGATACTCAGTTCTAAATTTGTTAGCCTAGAGTCCTACAAACTGGTAGCAAAAATAAGCTGTCAGTTTGAGCTTCAGGGCATGAGTTGGCCCTAGGTGAAGCGTAGTAAAATTTCCCAAAAAATATTTGAAAATGCTGACACATTGGTCTCTGTAAGAAAAAGGGAAAAAAGGGAAGACTATAAACACATATAAATATGGCACATAGTTCACAGCGTCCTCATTTTGTCCATGTTACCATTATTGAGGTAACTATTTTCAACGCATATACATTTGAGCTGCATTGGAAAAGGCAATACATTTATGCAATGGTTTCTTGCCAAGGATTGTTTGCACCTTCTTTGGAGCCTGTCAAATGTAAAGACAAACACAGAATCTCGACAATAACACACATACATGTGACTCAATACATATAAGAAGGCACCCGTTGGATGAGTGTCCTGAGATACAAAGAGAATGTTTTTTGCGATCGAGTTACTCGTTTATCGAGTTGCGATTGCAAGTGGAAAATGGTCAAAGGAAATATAGATATCATACTTTCCAAGTCTAAGTTGCGTGCCTCATGAGCCGGCAAAACCGAGGGTTTTCAAACGCGGTCAACTGAAAGAATAAATAAAGCCGCACCCTCCCATCAATTACGATATTCAGAGATTCGTTTTTACCTCGTTGCTTGAGAAGACCAGATTTTTCAGACTTTTGGTCAAAGTCTCCTACTTACGTTACCGCATGTGTGCACTGCCTTAATCCCACCCTCGTGCCGCTCCGAGGAAACACCAGCTTCATGCAGTTGTCATCTTTTTAAAGAGAATGCTCGTTTTGCAATGTCATCACCGTCTGACAATTTCAGACACTAGTGCGCTAACCCAAAATGGCCGCTTACCGCGGAACACTTCCTGGTTAGATCAATTGCCGCGAGTATTTCTTCTGTTTTCTTCATTCACATAGCGGAAATGTTACTGTTGAATTCCTTTTAATTTTTAATTCTTTGTTCTGATCTAACTGATTTATTGACTTAGTGGGTTTTTAATAATATTCTGTTTTGAAAATACTGCGAAAGGGATTGCATTTCGAAAGTTCAGGTATCTACATGGACTGATGCCGTGATGGAGCATAATCTCGGAGGGGCTGTATGAACAGAGGTTGTGATTATTACTATTCAATGTTTAGACTAGCAGATGTTCATTTCTGACTTATACTCCTCCGTTGGGTATCATACAAACCCAAGCTGGAGTTTGTTAATGGTTTACAAGTTCTCCAAGAAGTTCTAAGGCAGGTTCTTTGCATAATGGAGGGACTTTACAAGTCTGGTGTGGTAAGGACACTCATATCCGGCCCCAAGGTATATCATCATTCAGGCCGTTTTTGTTCGACTTGATACGGAACACCCACCTCTGTTCTTACTCTAGGAGGTGTTCCTCTCTTGCGACCAATTCAATTATTGTCCAGGAAATGTCCTCTGCTTTGTGGCCGATTTCTAGGAAATGGTTGGTCAGTTTTGTGCTGGATTTCTTGCATTTAATGGTGCTTTTATGCTCTCCTATCCTTATCTTAATGGCCCGACTGGTCATGCCCACGTATTCCAAGTTACATGGGCACCTGATGAGGTACACAACGTTTGAGCTGTTACAATTGCTGAAACTTCTCTGTTCCCACGTAGTGCCATCATTGAAGGTGAGTTTGGTACTTATCTTGGTCAGACAGCAGACCTTACAATTGCCACAGGGGTGGTGGCCTTGTGCGAAATTAGGGTTTCTCGCAAAGTTGATTCGGTCGGTTTTCGGTCTTGTATGTACCAGCAAGTCTCTTATGCTCTGCGCTTTTTGTGTGAGAAGATTGGTTTTGGTAATTGGAGGTTGCCACTGTTCAAGATCCTCCAATTCTTGTTGATGATCTTAGTTACCTGATTGGAGCTTGTGTTATATGTGGTTACACAGATTGGTCTTCGTTCTTCCACCTTATGAGTTTTCTCCTCAAGAAGGCTTTCTCTGCAGTTATTCCTTGCTCGTTTGTATGCTTGGTCAATGATTCTTTTGGGGTATTGGCGTGTTTCCAGCTTCTTCCGTAGGTCTTTGGATTGGAGTTTGAAATTGCTGATCTCTGTACAGTTCCTTTGGGGAAGGAGGAACTGACCATAGGGCAGGTTGTCCCGCAAATGTTTCGGGTGGAAACTCTGGTACATTAGCAAACAATTTTTCGAGGTGCTTTTAAAGTGTGTGGTGGTCATCAGCCTACCATGTTTTGGAAAGATGTTTAAATCCAGGAAAACCAGATTACTGTTCGAGGTAGTACTTGTGAATTTTAGGAACTCGTCCTGTGAGTTCAGCCATGTTAAAAACTGTTTGGAGGTTCTTTCATCTCCATCCCAGATGATCAGGATATCATCGATGTACCTCTTCCAGGTATTGATGTTATTCCTGAAAGGGTTTCTTTGGTTCAGTATCCTGGTGACCTCCAGATGATGCACATAGAGACCAGCTATGCTGGGAGCAAAAGTGCTCCCCATACTGGTCCCGTGCTTCTGGAGGTATATGGTGCCCTCATACTCAAAGAAGTTTCCTTTCAATGCCAATGAACAACTCTCCATAATTACGTTGCGTGGAGTCTGGTAGTCCTATTCCTCCTCGAAGAGCACATCCTCCATGATTGTGAGGGTTTCTTGGTGTGGCAGACTCGTGTAGAGACTTTCCACGTCACAGCTAATTAGAAGCTGGGTGTTAGGATCAAAAGTCTGGTCTTCAAGTAGGTTCAACACATCTTTTTTATCGTTTAGGTATGTGGATGTACGTTGGACCATAGGTCTTAAAAATGCGTCTGCAAATTTGGAGACAGGTTCCAGAATTGATCCGATCCCTGAGACTATCGGGTGTCCCGGTGGATTGTGTAGGCTTTTGTGGATCTTTGGCAATGTGTACAGGTAGGGAGTCTTTGGATTTTTTTGGCATAGGAATTCCCCTTCCTTTTTCGTAATCCAATTGTGGGCCAAGGCTTCCTCCACCATAGTGTTAATCTTTGTTCTTATTTTCTCAGTCGGGTCTTCTCGGAGGATCTCGTAATTTCGTTGATCTCTCAGAAGTCGCATGCATTCGTTGTCGTATTGTTCTTTGCTCTGTATTACCGTAGCACCCCCCTTATCTGCTGGTTTTACCACCATTTCTCTGTTGCTGCTCAGTTCGCGCAGAGCTATTCGTTCTTCTCTAGAGACGTTTTGATACACTTGTTTATTCATTGGGTTCAGTTCTTCAAGCTCTTTCATAACAGCGTTTTCGAATGCAAGTAGTTCTATGGGTAATGTATTGTCCATCGGGGTAAAATTGGATCTCGGTTTTAGTCCTGTATCTCCTTGGTTTTGATTTTCCTCTTTATCTTTAAAGAAGACTTGGAGTTTCAGGCGTCTCATAAACTCTTGTATTTCCTTACTTAGATGGAATTTGTCCAGGTTGGCTGTGGGAACATAACCAAGTCCCTTCTCCAATACTTTTTTCTGGGGTTCAGACACTGCAATGTCTGTGAGGTTTACCACTAGGTTTGCTTCTTCGATGCCCCTGTCATGCTCCTCGTGGACACTCTCGGGGGGGTCCTCCGCTGCGGTGTCCCAATGCACATTGGTTCCTCTCCTGTTCCTTCCTTTGTTCCGTCCTTGGCGCGCCCCTAAAAAAGACGACGTGTGGTCGAAATATCCATAGTCTTGTTGTTGGTAACCACAAGGTGGAAAGGGCCCCTGTGGGTGCTGGAAGGGCGGCGGACCATATCCTTGCTGCGGGTACATCATCTGGGGAGGATAGTTGTTCCATCCTCTTGTGCCTCGGTAATTTGTTCGTCGGAAGTTTCTTCCTCTGCCTTGTTGCCTAGGACTTCTATTCCTAATGGAGTCCGAGCTATGGGATCCAGTATCTGATGATTCATCCTCGGTGGTATTTTCACGAGATGGTTTATAATCATCTTTGATGTATGGATACGTTCTTTCCTTGGTCCATCTGCTCGTATCTTTTTTAAGTTTCTCGTATTTGCTTTGTTTGAGAGATGTTTCAAATTCATTTAGTGTCTTATTTAGTTCATCTAGGTATTTCTTCAGATTGGCAGGAGATTCATAATTCTTTAGTCGTACCTCAATTGTTTGTATCTCTACTTTCAGGTCTGACGCCAGTCTACTCGTGGTCTTTATTATCAACACAATCCAATCTCGTGTGCATCGCCACAAGATTTGGGACTAATCGATTTTGAAAGTTTTATCGTCCAAAAATATGAAAGGTTCATTGCGGACAATGAGGCCTGACGGAGCAGTGTTGACTTTGAGGTACTCAGACATCAGTAACCTGTGAATTGCTGTCTTGATTTGGGTTCTTCTTAGTTCCTCCAACTCATTCCAATCATTGTTTTTTGTTGAGGGGCCTCCGCAGTTTAGACCTTCAAAAGTCCCTAGTGTTGCCATTAGGTTAGAAATTTCATCCTCGGTAAAAGCGAGGCCCAGATCGGCCATCTTTCGAATTCAGATAGTATATCCGTTCACTTTTTTCAGTCCACTCGTCGGGCGCCTATCAAATACAGAGTCACGTTGTGTGCTTCAAGAAAAAGTGTCTTTTGAACTTTCGCAGCTGTGCGCTGCCACAAACTCCAAAACAAAAGAGGAAGTACAGAGGAAATGATAGAATCACCCTCCTTGCAGATCCAAATAATCAAAAAGATTCTATCAATGTGTGATGGTGATACATTTTAATTTTTGGGGTTTTTACAAAATTATAAGTGTGGTGTTGGGCTCTCTCTCAGATTGGTGAGACGAGGGCACTATGTGCTTTTAAAATACCCCTCACACACTAAGAATCCCTTAGTGTCATGCTTCATCATTGGGGTCTTCCCGTCCCTCTAGGGGCGGGGCGTGCTATGACCTACGGATTACGTGGGAGCACTGTTATTGTGACAGAAGGCTATGTGTTGGTGCAGTGTTTGTGATGTCAGTGAAGTGTAGGGACCTATTTATGTGAGTAAAAAAGTTAAAAAGTTCCCTGGCTAGTAGAAAAAATATTTTATTCGCTTCTCTGGCTGGGAATGTTAAAAAGGGGTTGTGAGGTAGAGCTATTAGCTAGCTACCAGGTCGCCATGTTTCACAGGCAGTCCCCTACTGCCTGCTCATCAGGACCTCTAATGGTCCCTACTAAATGATACTCAGTTCTAAATTTGTTAGCCTAGAGTCCTACAAACTGGTAGCAAAAATAAGCTGTCAGTTTGAGCTTCAGGGCATGAGTTGGCCCTAGGTGAAGCGTAGTAAAATTTCCCCAAAAATATTAGAAAATGCTGACACATTGGTCTCTGTAAGAAAAAGGGAAAAAAGGGAAGACTATAAACACATATAAATATGGCACATAGTTCACAGCGTCCTCATTTTGTCCATGTTACCATTATTGAGGTAACTATTTACAACGCATATACATTTGAGCTGCATTGGAAAAGGCAATACATTTATGCAATGGTTTCTTGCCAAGGATTGTTTGCTCCTTCTTTGGAGCCTGTCAAATGTAAAGACAAACACAGAATCTCGACAATAACACACACACATGTGACTCAATACATATAAGAAGGCACCCGTTGGATGAGTGTCCTGAGATACATAGAGAATTTTTTTTGCGATCGAGTTACTCGTTTATTGAGTTGCGATTGCAAGTGGAAAACGGTCAAAGGAAATATAGATATACATACTTTCCAAGTCTAAGTTGCGTGCCTCATGAGCAGGCAAAACCGAGGGTTTTCAAACGCGGTCAACTGAAAGAATAAATAAAGCCGCACCCTCCCATCAATTACGTTATTCAGAGATTCGTTTTTACCTCGTTGCTTGAGAAGACCAGATTTTTCAGACTTTTGGTCAAAGTCTCCTACTTACGTTACCGCATGTGTGCACTGCCTTAATCCCACCCTCGTGCCGCTCCGAGGAAACACCAGCTTCATGCAGTTGTCATCTTTTTAAAGAGAATGCTCGTTTTGCAATGTCATCACCGTCTGACAATTTCAGACACTAGTGCGCTAACCCAAAATGGCCGCTTACCGCGGAACACTTCCTGGTTAGTTCAATTGCCGCGAGTATTTCTTCTGTTTTCTTCGTTCACATAGCGGAAATGTTACTGTTGGATTCCTTTTAATTTTTAATTCTTTGTTCTGATCTAACTGATTTATTGACTTAGTGGGTTTTTAATAATATTCTGTTTTGAAAATACTGCGAAAGGGTTTGCATTTTGAAAGTTCAGGTATCTACATGGACTGATGCCGTGATGGAGCATAATCTCGGAGGGGCTGTATGAACAGAGGTTGTGATTATTACTATTCAATGTTTAGACTAGCAGATGTTCATTTCTGACTTATACTCCTCCGTTGGGTATCATACAGACCCAAGCTGGAGTTTGTTAATGGTTTACAAGTTCTCCAAGAAGTTCTAAGGCAGGTTCTTTACAGAATGGAGGGACTTTACAAGTCTGGTGTGGTAAGGACCCTCATATCCGGCCCCAAGGTATATCATCATTCAGGCCGTTTTTGTTCGACTTGATACGGAACACCCACCTCTGTTCTTTCTCTAGGAGGTGTTCCTCCCTTGCGACCAATTCAATTATTGTCCAGGAAATGTCCTCTGCTTTGTGGCCGATTTCTAGGAAATGGTTGGTCAGTTTTGTGCTGGATTTCTTGCATTTAATGGTGCTTTTATGCTCTCCTATCCTTATCTTATTGGCCCGACTGGTCATGCCCACGTATTCCAAGTTACATGGGCACCTGATGAGGTACACAATGTTTGAGCTGTTACAATTGCTGAAACTTCTCTGTTCCCACATAGTGCCATCATTGAAGGTGAATTTGGTACTTTTCTTGGTCAGACAGCAGACCTTACAATTGCCACAGGGGTGGTGGCCTTGTGCGAAATTAGGGTTTCTCGCAAAGTTGATTCGGTCGGTTTTCGGTCTTGTATGTACCAGCAAGTCTCTTATGCTCTGCGCTTTTTTGTGTGAGAAGATTGATTTTGGTAATTGGAGGTTGCCACTGTTCAAGATCCTCCAATTCTTGCTGATGATCTTAGTTACCTGATTGGAGCTTGTGTTATATGTGGTTACACAGATTGGTCTTCGTTCTTCCTCCTTATGAGTTTTCTCCTCAAGAAGGCTTTCTCTGCAGTTATTCCTTGCTCGTTTGTATGCTTGGTCAATGATTCTTTTGGAGTATTGGCGTGTTTCCAGCTTCTTCCGTAGGTCTTTGGATTGGAGTTTGAAATTGCTGATCTCTGTACAGTTCCTTCGGGGTCGGAGGAACTGACCATAGGGCAAGTTGTACCGCAAATGTTTCGGGTGGAAACTCTGGTACATTAGCAAACAATTTTTCGAGGTGCTTTTAAAGTGTGTGGTGGTCATCAGCCTACCATCTTTTGGAAAGATGTTTAAATCCAGGAAAACCAGATTACTGTTCGAGGTAGTACTTGTGAATTTTAGGAACTTGTCCTGTGAGTTCAGCCATGTTAAGAACTGTTTGGAGGTTCTTTCATCTCCATCCCAGATGATCAGGATATCATCGATGTACCTCTTCCAGGTTTTGATGTTATTCCTGAAAGGGTTTCTTTGGTTCAGTATCCTGGTGACCTCCAGATGGTGCACATAGAGACCAGCTATGCTGGGAGCAAAAGTGCTCCCCATGCTTGTCCCGTGCTTCTGGAGGTATATGGTGCCCTCATACTCAAAGAAGTTTCCTTTCAATGCCAATGAACAACACTCCATAATTACGTTGCGTGGAGTCTGGTAGACCAGTCGGGCCATTAAGATAAGGATAGGAGAGCATAAAAGCACCATTAAATGCAAGAAATCCAGCACAAAACTGACCAACCATTTCCTAGAAATCGGCCACAAAGCAGAGGACATTTCCTGGACAATAATTGAATTGGTCGCAAGAGAGGAACACCTCCTAGAGAAAGAACAGAGGTGGGTGTTCCGTATCAAGTCGAACAAAAACGGCCTGAATGATGATATACCTTGGGGCCGGATATGAGGGTCCTTACCACACCAGACTTGTAAAGTCCCTCCATTCTGCAAAGAACCTGCCTTAGAACTTCTTGGAGAACTTGTAAACCATTAACAAACTCCAGCTTGGGTCTGTATGATACCCAACGGAGGAGTATAAGTCAGAAATGAACATCTGCTAGTCTAAACATTGAATAGTAATAATCACAACCTCTGTTCATACAGCCCCTCCGAGATTATGCTCCATCACTGCATCAGTCCGTGTAGATAGCTGAACTTTCGAAAGGCAATCCCTTTCGCAGTATTTTCAAAACAGAATATTATTAAAAACCCACTAAGTCAATAAATCAGTTAGATCAGAACAAAGAATTAAAAATTAAAAGGAATCCAACAGTAACATTTCCGCTATGTGAACGAAGGAAACAGAAGAAATACTCGCGGCAATGGAACTAACCAGGAAGTGTTCCGCGGTAAGCGGCCATTTTGGGTTAGCGCACTAGTGTCTGAAATTGTCAGACGGTGATGACATTGCAAAACGAGCATTCTCTTTAAAAAGATGACAACTGCATGAAGCTGGTGTTTCCTCGGAGCGGCACGAGGGTGGGATTAAGGCAGTGCACACATGTGGTAACGTAAGTAGGAGACTTTGACTAAAAGTCTGAAAAATCTGGTCTTCTCAAGCAACGAGGTAAAAACGAATCTCTGAATAACGTAATTGATGGGAGGGTGCGGCTTTATTTATTCTTTCAGTTGACCGCGTTTGAAAACCCTCGGTTTTGCCGGCTCATGAGGCACGCAACTTAGACTTGGAAAGTATGTATATCTATATTTCCTTTGACCATTTTCCACTTGCAATCGCAACTCGATAAACGAGTAACTCGATCGCAAAAAAACATTCTCTTTGTATCTCAGGACACTCATCCAACGGGTGCCTTCTTTTATGTATTGAGTCACATGTGTGTGTGTTATTGTCGAGATTCTGTGTTTGTCTTTACATTTGACAGGCTCCAAAGAAGGAGCAAACAATCCTTGGCAAGAAACCATTGCATAAATGTATTGCCTTTTCCAATGCAGTTCAAATGTATATGCGTTGTAAATAGTTACCTCAATAATGGTAACATGGACAAAATGAGGACGCTGTGAACTATGTGCCATATTTATATGTGTTTATAGTCTTCCCTTTTTTCCCTTTTTCTTACAGAGACCAATGTGTCAGCATTTTCAAATATTTTTTGGGAAATTTTACTACGCTTCACCTAGGGCCAACCTATGCCCTGAAGCTCAAACTGACAGCTTATTTTTGCTACCAGTTTGTAGGACTCTAGGCTAACAAATTTAGAACTGAGTATCATTTAGTAGGGACCATTAGAGGTCCTGATGAGCAGGCAGTAGGGGACTGCCTGTGAAACATGTTGACCTGGTAGCTAGCTAATAGCTCTACCTCACAACCCCTTTTTAACATTCCCAGCCAGAGAAGCGAATAAAATATTTTTTGTACTAGCCAGGGAACTTTTTAACTTTTTTACTCACATAAATAGGTCCCTACACTTTACTGACATCACCAACACTGCACCAACACATAGCCTTCTGTCACAATAACAGTGCTCCCACGTAATCCGTAGGTCGTAGCACGCCCCGCCCCGTAGAGGGACGGGAAGACCCCAATGATGAAGCATGACACTAAGGGATTCTTAGTGTGTGAGGGGTATTTTAAAAGCACATAGTGCCCTCGTCTCACCAATCTGAGAGAGAGCCCAACACCACACTTATAATTTTGTAAAAAACCCAAAAATTAAAATGTATCACCATCACACATTGATAGAATCTTTTTGTTTATTTGGATCTGCAAGGAGGGTGATTCTATCATTTACTCTGTACTTCCTCTTTTGTTTTGGAATTAGTAGTAACTGCCTGATTTAGCCTGTAAAGTTTTATCACCATGCGTAGAGTCGGCAATGTCAGCTTGAGAATAGAGAGAAGTAGTTTCAGTGTGTCTGTATGTCCTGAGCTTTAAATTATTCTAATATCATGTTCATTCCAGTGATACTGGCTTTTTCCGCAGGCCTCTGTATTCCTCTCTGCAGAGCGCTTCACTTTCTGCCCTCCCCAAATGGGTCACTTCTTCCCACCAGGCGGTGCGTCTGGTGGAGTGGATGATTTCCAGCTCTTCGTTATTAGACGCTTTGCTTTTAGCAATGCCAGATCCGCAACTTTTGATTGCACATTTTGGCCCTCGGGTCTGCGGTATAATCCCAGTATACAGCTTTCCGGTGTATCTGACTGTGCTCCCCAGCAGCTTTCCATATTGCATCTATCACTTTTGCCCAGTGTTCTGAGACGGCCGGACAGGCCCATAACGTGTAATAAGTTTGCATCTTGGGTCACACATCGAGGGCATTTCGCCGGCACTTCTGGGTACATTTCTTGTAGCCTGTGCGGTGTCAGGTATGCTCTATGCAGTATCATGAGTTGTATGAATTTGAACCTAGTGTTGTGTGATACTTTCCTGGGAAAGGCTAATATTGCTTCCCACTTTGTATCTTGCAGTTCCTTGCGTAGGTCCTGCTCCCATTTGTTTCTTAGTGGTGTGAGGGGTACAGTTGCATGTGTGCGTGGGACTTTGTATAGCTATTTTATCAAATGTCTGCTATTGCTCATCAGATGTGTGGTGTTACACAAGTTCTTGGGAGGTTCAATGCCGTTCGGGTACCAGTGCAGTTTGACATATTGGGTGATGTGTGCGTGTACAAGAAACAATGAGTCAGGGAGTCCTTGTTCATGGACAAGGTCTGTGTGGCTAAGGAGCATCTTGTTTCCGAATAGCGCTCCCACTGTCGTCACTCCCACTTGTTCCCATAAGCGTATACAGTGGTTTGTCAATATTCCGGTTGGGGTGGGAATGCCCAAAAGTGTTATGTTCCAAGCGTTTGGTAATGTTTGTCTTGTGTACTGCAGAGCTTAACTCCAATAAGTAAGTGCTACCTTTAGCAATAATGGTGCAGTGGGTGGAATCTTTGTATGTGGGGTCAATAGTGTGTGTGGTGTGCCTTTAGCAAGTGTTGTCGGTTTGTAACCTATTTCAAGCAAATTGAGGCCCACCAACCAGTATGCTAACCATTGTAGTTGGCTTGCTGAACAGTGTGCTTGAAAATCTGGTGCAGCCCAGCCACCCCCTTCC
Organism: Lissotriton helveticus; assembly: GCF_964261635.1. Taxonomy (NCBI): domain Eukaryota; kingdom Metazoa; phylum Chordata; class Amphibia; order Caudata; family Salamandridae; genus Lissotriton; species Lissotriton helveticus. Next base: position 347,426,269 of record NC_136059.1, read on the forward strand.
GTTGGCAATTGCAGTTTCGCTAATCCCACCCGTCTGCGACCTTTCCCCGTATCAGATCTGTAAAGAGTGTGTTCAATGCTGTGAAATATTGCCTTGTGATCACTAAGGGCAGGTTGGTAAAGTAGTATAGCACACGCTGGAGCATAACCATTATTGATGTTGCTATGCGTCCAGCTATAGTAAGAGGGAGGGTTGTCCAAAAGGTAATTTGGGAACTCAGTGATGATATTGCTTTTTGAAGGTTACCCTCTAGCTGGTCCTGAGGCCTCTGCATATTTGAATTCCAACTTATTGGTTAGCGCCACCTGGAGTTGTTGGCCCCCAAATACCACTTGCTTGATTCGTGGGTCACGTTTGAATAAAAAAACATGTAATTTAGCTGCATTAATAGTTAGTCCCGAGATTCGTTCTAGCTGCACAAAGGTGTTAGTCAGCTATGAGGCTGTTATCGCCCTGCAGATTTTTGACGGATAAAATAATGTCAGCTGCATAGAAGGACAATGCTTGCGTGTTTGGACCCATTGGGATTCCCCAATTTGTTGCCTCTTTACATAGTCTCAGTGCCAGGGTCTCCAATGCTAGCACAAACAAAATCGGAGATAAGGGATATCCTTGCCTGGTGCATCGGTGTACTGAGTAAGTGTGCAATATGCGCCTTCCTGTATGCACTCTCGCCGTCTGTGACGTGTACAATAATTCTACCCATTTTAAATATTTAGGGGGCTGCTAACATGTAGGTCCAGCTCAGCATGTCAAATGCCTAGGTAGAGCCAGGGAAATACACCAGGCCCCTTTAAGTTCAATGGGAGTTGCATCCATAACATGGTGAACGCTCAAAATATAGAATCAAAAATATAGACAGGCCAGAATATCGACTCCAAAATATAGATAGGTCAGAATACCGAATCATCGAAATGTGTTAAAATTATATATTCTTTTTGTAATGTATTTTTAATTTTTTTAAAGTACATTTTTTTAAAGTAATGAATGTTATCTAATTTAATTTTTGCGTAATTTAATTCTGTAGCGGGTTGTGCGTTTATAGGGGAATAGGGTGGCAAGTAATTTAATTATAGTAAATTAAATATACATTTTTATTTATATGTCTTGATAATTAATTAATTGACAATTAATTATTAATTGGTAATTCATTTTTATTAATTGATAATTATGTTAATTGTATTATTTATTATTTGGAATGTGTTGTGGGTTTATAGGGGAATAGGGTGGGAAGTAATTTAATTGTAATAAAGTAAATATTTATTTTTATTTATATATATTGATAATTAATTGATAATTCATTTTTAATTAATTCTTATTAATTGGTAATTATTTTTTATTGGTATTGATAATTCATTTAATCTTATTTTAATATTAAATCATTACTTTCCCTACTGTTGCACTCTCTGGAGTGGGAATAGTAATTTTTACCCCTTTGCTATCCGACGCTTTCCCTACTGTTGCACTCACTGGAGTTGGAATAGTAATTTTTACCCCTACACTATCCAATGCTTTCCCTACTGTTTCACTCACTGGAGTGGGAATAGTAATTTTTACCCTCCTGCTATCCAACGCTTTCCCTACTGTTGCACTCATTGGAGTGGGAATAGTAATTTTTACCCCTACGCTATCCAACGCTTTCCCTACTGTTGCACTCACTGGAGTGGGAATAGTCATTTTTACCTTTCCGCTATCCAGCGCTTTCCCTACTGTTGCACTCACTGGAGTGGGAATAGTAATTTTTACCCTCTCACTATCCAACAAATTCTCTACTTTTGTCACATTACATTTATCATTTTTTACATTATTTTAAGGATGTTTTATTTAATTGTTTTTAATATTTAATTTTATAATATTTTTAATACATTTAAAAATTCGATATTTTTATTTACTATATTTTAACTATGTATATTGTGGATTCGATATTTTAGTACTTACCTGTTTGTAGATAGGGATTCTATATTCCTACTTTGATATTTTGGAGTCGATATTTTGGGCATTCTATATTATATTACTCAATATTTAGTCACTGAACCCCATAACATGATATGTATATTAAAGGATATATTGTTCCCTGGTAAAATACTGCACTGGTCTATGTGAATCAGTTGCAGTAATATTAGGAGCAGGCATGCGCTAGCACTTTACGCAATATTATATATTCGGTATTAAATAAGGACAGGGGCCTGTAACATCTTTAGGGCCTCTGCCAGGTTTAGGAAGTCAGGTCACTAGCGCCGGCATCATGGTGTCAGGTAGTCTGCCTATGTGCAGGCTGTTTGGTATAATCACTCCAAGTGGGGTACCAGTTGGACCAAAAAAGTGGTATAAAACTCTATTGGAAGCCCGTCCAGGTCATGTGTTTTAATACTTGGGTGGTCAGAAATGGCTTCTCCTATCTCTATCTTAGTGATTTGATATATCTCCAATAATTGTGGGAAATTAAGATTGTTCAAGAAATCATCCATTTATTGGTTTCCTGGCTCTGGGGGGAGGGGCGTCGTATGGTGATTCATAGTAACTGCAGAACGAAGCATTGCTCTGCGTTTTAACAGTTTTCATTTTAGATGTGGTTACCTCTAGTATGGGGGTTGAAGGCGGAGCATTATGTATTATCTGCGCCAGTAGGGTGCGTGCTCTGTCTGCCTCTGTGTGGAACTTCTGTGTATACGCTTGATATTCTATATTACAGAGCCGCTCTAGCAAGTCCGCATGGTCAATACGGGCTGCTTTGAGTTCTGTTACTTTTTCCGGGTCATTTTAGGACACTTGTTCTATCAGTTTCAGCTCATTATGTACTGTTTGTCATGCTCCCACTATTGCACTACTGAACACACCTCTGACTACCTTTTTAAACAGTTCCCACTCGATAAATCAGGAAGAGGCTGTGTCAGTATTTTCTGGGAAATAATTGCTTATGGCTGGGACCATGGCAGAACTGTTCCCTACCCAACTTAAATTTCAAAGGAGCTTCCTCAGCACAGTCTGAAAGAACATCACCCTTGCCTTTTGTCAACCCAGACACCTTGGAGCATTGACAGGAAGGAAGGTAATTCTAGAACCATCTGTAAGAGTGAAACTCCAGAAGTGTTTTCCACTCCAAGGTTGGCACCAGGTATCAAATGGAACTCTCAGACCGACTCATTCAGTTCATTCCTGGACCTGGAAGTGGTTCTAAAAGTGCCCAAACAGGCCTGAGTACCAACAGAGGACCTTCCCGTACCTGCTTGCGGATCCTCCCAAGGTGCATTGCTATTCGGCCGGACTTCACGGTAGCTCCCTCCATGTTCTTGTCCACAACAGCAAATCTTGGTCAGTGGCTCTTCATTGGAAGCGTATGCGGCCTCGTTGGCTACATCTTGCTGGTGATATTTGACTTCCAAAAACAAGTGACTAAGTCCGAACATAGAAATCTTTGCTGTGAACTTCATCCAGCAGCTCCCTGACGACAACGCCTCCTCCTCAAATAGTGCTGACTGCCTTGCCCTGCAACATTTTAATGTCTCAGACAATTTTCCTCAAAATGTCTTCTATATCTGAAGGTAAGCCAAGACCAGACCAAATCCGCTTCTTGTATCTGAACTGCTCTCCATCACAGTCCGCCATAACTTTCGACTTTCTGCCAGTCTTACGCGACTAGATGCTTGTGGTTGTTGCTTTGATCTTTTAGGTGGTAGTTTTTACCTAAGATTTTGAACATTAATTACTCCTGTTCTGCTGATGTGGATTTTTGTCACTTTGGCATCAAATCCTTTATTACATTTTACTCAATTTTTCTAAATTGGTGTGGGATATTTTTTGTGTTGTGTTCTCACTTCATTACTGTTTAAGTGCTTCATAAATACTTTGCACATTGATAATGATAATGATAATGATGATAAATAGAATTTATGAAGCGCACTTACACCTACGGTTTCTTGGCGCTGGGGTGGGAGGGCTAGTCAGTACAGATCGATTGGGCTAGTTGTAAGCTACTGAAAAAAGCCAGGTTTTCAAAGATTTTCTAAACTGAACATAGGATGGGAGGAGGCGGAGTGCAGGGGGAAGGGAGTTCCAAAAGAGAGGAGCCTGAATGGAAAATCGCAAACCACCATGTTTTTTACCCTTAAAGAGACCGGGGGTGAGAAGATTGTGATTAGAAGAGCGAAGATCACGCTGGGGGACATAACGGTGCAAGAGGGAAGAAATAAAAGAAGGTCCCTGGAAGGAAAGAGCTTTGTGGATCAGGCAGCAGAGTTTGAAGAGGCTACGCTGAGCAACTGGGAGCCAATGAAGATTCTTTTATAGGGGCTGGGTGTGGGTAGATTTTGGCAGACCATAGACCAACCTGGCTGCTTGGTTCTGAATAAGTTGAAGGTGTTTAGATTGAAATGCTGGTATGCCCACATATAGGGCATTCGCATAGTCAATGCGTGAAATAACGAGTCCCAGGATGGCCTGTACAAGAGCCTCGTGAGAGAGGAGTCTACTGATTTTGCGGATACGACGTAGATGGTAGAAACAGATAGATATAACTGAGTTAATTTGTGCCCTTATAGAGAGGTCCTTGCAGATGGTGATACCAAGGCTCTTAACAGAATCAACAGGGGAAGGAGGGGGACTAAGTGAGGGTGGCCAAAAGGTAGAATTCCAGGGGTTACCATGGGGACCGGTAAGAACTAGCTCTGTTTTATCAGGATTGAGTTTGAGATGATTCAGGTTCATCCAAGAGCTAATGAAGTTCATGACAGAATGGACATTTTGTACGGAGGAAGGGGAAGGGTCAATACTGAAAATAAGCTGAAGGTCGTCCGCGTAGTTGAGAATAGTGACAGATTTGTGTTTAAGCTCTGAAATGAGTGGGCGAATATAGGAATTGAAAAGGAGTGGTGAAAGTGAGAAGCCCTGCGGGACTCCACAGGCAAGATGTTTTCCCACAGAGGAAAAAGGAGGAAGGGACACTGCCTGAGTACGATCCTGAAGAAAGGAGGTAATCCACTTCAGTGGCAGCCCCCGATTGCCGGCGTGTTCGACACGTTCGAGTAGGATGTTATGATCTACAGTGTCGAACGCCACCGACAAATCCAGGAGCACCAAAGCTTGGGAGATGTTCTGGTCAGCCCCCTTTCTTAGCTCCTCATGAACGGCCAAGGCGATAGATTCAGTGGAGTGATGAGGCCTAAAGCCGGCCTGATGGGGGTCAAGGAAGTGGGTAGATTCAATAAAAGCGCTCAGGCAGTTAACCACATAAGCTTCCAAAACTTTTCCCAAATAGGGGAGGAGGGAGATTGGACGGAAGTTTGAGAGAACAGCTGGGTCAGCTCCAGGTTTTTTCAGGATGGGCGAAACCACCTCTGTTTTAAATGGAAGGGGAACTACCCCTGAGGAAAGGGAGTTGTTTAACAAGGAGAGAGGAGTTGTGGGGATGTTACGGTAGATTTCCCGACTGATGTGGGAGGGACAGCTATCCTGAGGGGAGCCCGACTTAGCTTTCCCTAGGAGAGAAAAGAAAGTGTCTTCCGTGAGTATAGGAAACGTTAGATAATGGGCCGGATTTGGGGGGGTCATGGTGGAGTGTGGAGTGGTAGCAGTGGTGGGGATACTGGTTTTGATGTTTATGATTTTATCAATAAAATAACTGTTAAGGGAGTCACAGAGAAATTGAGAGGGCGGGGATTTGATGGTGACACGGTCAGGCTTGACCAGTTCGTCCACAATGGAAAAGATAGTTTTCGATTTGCAGCTGGAGCTAAGAAATTTTGCAGAAAAATATTCAGCTTTTGCCTTCACGATAGCCTCTTTATACTCATATAGGGCATTCAAAAACAAGGATTTTTTGAGGGGGCAATAGTGAAGCCTCCACTTGCGCTCCAATTGGCACAAAGCAAGCTTCCTATCCCCAAGATCCTTGGAAAACCAGAGTTGTGCGTTGTGAGGTCTCTTAGTTTTTAAAGGCTTAAGAAGGGCAAAAATGTCTCTTGCCTGGGTCATCCAGGAGGAGAGAGCATCAGCCTGCAGGTGAGGTGAACAATGGGGGTCCAAGAGATCAGGAAAAGTGGGAAGGGTGGAAGTGAGGTTAGTGCAAATGGAGGGGATATCTACGTGTTTCCAGTTTCTGGTCATGGTGGGAGCTCCTATATGTGTGGCGGTAGTGGTCGGGAGGCTGATGGACAGGGAAACAAGGTAGTGGTCGGACCAGGCACAGGGGGATACCTTGAGATCAAGGATATCCAGATTGAGACTCCTGGCCTGGTCCAAGGTGTGTCCTTTAATGTGGGTGGCTACTTTGATGTGTTCTAAGAAGTTGAGCCCGGAGAGTAAGTCCGTGAATTGCTTTGAGTGGGGGCTCTCAAGAGGGTCATGAGGCCAGTAATTAAAGTCACCTATAATAAGGAGCCTGGCGTGATTGATCACCAGCTCTGCAACCAGGTTGCTAAAGAATAAAACAAAATTTGAGGAGGGATTAGGTGGGCGATATCAGAGAACACATGCCAAAGGGAAATGTTTTGAATGCAAAGTAACTGCGAGAATATCAGCGAAGGGGGAAAGGGGAACTGTAATAGAGGTGAAAGAATGTGGATGGGCGATGATAGCAGCAACTCTCCCGACAATCTTCCCATCTGACCGGTTGGCCTGGAGAATATAGTAATGACTCAGACGAATGCCATGTTTCTGAGAGAAACAGGATATCGGGGCTGAGGGTGTTGAGCAAATGAAAGATCTCAACCTGATGTCTGGGTAAAGCGCGGGTGTTTGAATACCAGATGGAAAGTTTGGTGGGAGCGAATTTAAAGCGGGTGGTAGCAGTGGAGGGAGTCTGAGAGGCATTCGAAAGTGCAGGGATAGGTAGGGGAAATGAATCATGAACAGTATTAGAAGGAGCCACGGAGGGCAGGGAAAGAATCCCAGTTGAGCCTAGTCTGCTACAAAGTTCACTACCAATGGGCCAGGCGCCCTGGAGAGTCTTAAGCTCTGCAGAAGAATTAGCAGGGGCAAAATGGGCAGGGGGTAGGGCCTTGGGCCCTGGTCGGGTGCGGACGGGCGCAGACGGGCTTGCCTTTGGCGCGCCACCGGCGCGCCCGCTGCGCGACTTGTAGAGCATCTTATTTATTAGTGGCAGAGCCGCCAATGGGTGAGTCAGACATTGCCTTTAAGTTAAACCTGACTGTGTTTCTGCCAAGCTTCCAGATGGTTTAGCACAGGTTAATTTATTGACTTTTCTAGTTCACCCTGACAAGGATTGTGGCTGTTGCCAGAAGGGTTTTCACCTACTTGTCTAACTATGGGGAGTAAGATGGTCTAGTCTAATATAAAAGAGAAACAACCTGTGTGGGAGCAAATGCAGTTCACCAATATTGCATAACCTGTGCAATCTCGGGCCTGAGTATGGTTTCCATCAGCCCACCATTTGGCGGAACTTCGTCATCTGGAAACCCACGAGAGCGGGGTGACTTCCAGCCCAAAAGATACCAAGGATGGTGTTCAAGGTAGTGAACTTCCAACTCTCAAGGTAGTCTCAGCCACTTAATTTGTTCAGGGTATGTGAGGACTGATGAAGTGCAGTGCAAGTGATAATCGTGCGTGAAATAAAAATGACTAGGAAGGCAAAAAATATGTTTATTAGGAATTGCCCTACTGTCATATAATAAAAACCGCCTGATAGTAATGCAAATATTAATAACTATCTGTTGGCTAGAAGTGGGGTCGACATGTTTCGGCCGTTTTGCTTATTTGCTCGGCCTTCTTCAGGACCTAGTGAAGTAAACTGTGCTACTGCAAACAACAAAACCATAAGTGAAAAGTGAAACCTTAGTTAATTCAAATGAAGAGTACAAAAATAAGGTAAATCAATGGTATGACACCACCCTACCAGACATGTTTTCCATGTGTCTGTAATTTTATCTTCATCCTTTAAAAACAGAAAAGCACATTTGACAACAGTTTCTCAAAAATTATGTGCAACTAAATCTAGAATAGTGAACAAACATTTTTTCACACACGGAAGTTTACACATATTGCTTGTTCGCGCAAGCATTCTCATTGACTATTTGTATTTAAACACATTGGTTTTATTTTGCATAAATTAGAAATATTTAACAATTTAGAGAATACTCACCCAGCATTTTGTGGGGGTAAGCCTCACCTCACCCGGCAATCGCTCGGTGCATGAGGCCCCGCTCTAATGGTGAGAAAACAACAACAGGGGACAAAGGGTAATCATATTATCCAACTTGTGTCCCTCTCGTGTGCTCACACTAGAACCTCTGACCATAGACCACACACTGTATCACTCAGAAACAGCAGGCAACAGACTGGCAGCAACTGATGTAGTTGCCTAAATCATACTGCAATGAGGATATGTGTACTTGCGCCTCCTGATAGTAAGGCACAGTATTAAAAAACAGGTTTTGTTGGCATTTTTGTTATTTATCACTCAGAACCAGCAGGCAACAGACTGGCAACAACCGATATGATTGCCTGAAGCATACTGCAATGAAGATATGTGTACTTGTGCCTACTGGTGGTAAGGCATAGTGTTAAAAACAGGTTTGGTGCAGTTTTTTTAAATAATCACAATTGAGGTGTGAGTGCAAAACTGCCTGCACACTGTCTATTACGCAAAAAAAGGTGTTAAATGGTTTTGCACAATTTTATTATTCTCTCATTGATGGTCATACTAGTTCTTACATAGATCCTCAAGGATACGTTGGCAAAGTCTCATATAGAGATAGATGTAGCAAGCCACACGCACAACCAAACACTTAATCTCGTTTAAAAAAAGCATCAGGGAGGACTCACCTATCCGTCGGTACCTCGTCGCAGAATACGAGCGAAGTGGGAGGTACCGACGGAAGTAGAGAGCCTCTTCTTATACTGTTCCTAATTGGCCAAAATTGGCTCAATTACATCTTATTTGGCAGATTAGGACCGCTGAAGCCCGCGTTTCGCTGTAGCCATGTGAACTAAATCTAAGTGTGATCCTATTGGTGCCTGGGAGGGGCTATGGGTGGTCCTGCAATTGACACTCGGTTAAAGCCTGCCTGTTCGTGCGATCGGGCACTGATCCGCGCATGTGTCAGCTCGGCCAGCTGCTTTCTTAGAGTCAATGTCCATTGAGCAAGCGTGCTGACTGGGACACTGCTCCAGCGCGCACGCGTATTCAGAATGAATGCCGCGTTTGAGGTTTTTTCGGTGTACTGAAGGCTGTAGTAGCAGCGCCAGCACAAGTTTACACTTTATGGAGGCCGTCTCAACAAAAGGAGTGTGTATTATGGAGGAACCAATTCCGGCTAGATTATTGATCTGATTCTTAGACGGACCCGCGATCCATATGTATACTGATTTGGATTGTGTTGGTATATTGCCACGCCTAAGGTCAGACTCCTTATATTCGAACTCGACTTGATCAAACACGGTTCTATTAGTATAGATGACAGGTTTTTTTGGGGTTTTTTTTTTTGGGAGAGTTTTATATAGCGCGAACTAGAAACGAACCGAATCAGTTATCAGAGCGCTTTACATAGCACCAGTTACGTTACATGAGGACACACTTTCATTTTAGGCACGGGGAGATTAAGTGATTTGCCCAGAATCACAGGGGTTTTTTTGCGTCGTTACCGAGACTTGAACCCAGATCCCCAGGTCCGAGGTCGAGCGCCTTAGCCGTTAGGCCAACCCCTCTCCCTTAGGTTTGGAATGTATATCTGGGACTCTATCGAAGTCTTGCAAGTATAAGGGCAGGCTTATGATATGTGATGTGCCCTTATATCAGAATGATCTATTGGCACTATTTAACAATCCTATAGATTTTCTTAGTCCTATAGATTGTGGAGCTAAACTATAAAGTGTTAATTGTTAGAATGCACAGGTATTGTGCAATAGCGACATCATTTGGGCAAGAAACTTATAGAGCGAAATTGCGTGAACGAGACACACACACAACAACCAACAAACAGCAGGCTCTCTAAGAGGGCACATAGGGCAAAGGCTACCTTGGAGGACATGATTAGATTTGCAGTGAATTGTAACTGGGTAGATACTACCACAGGTGTGGCATTTCTCGGGCATGAGTCTAGGTCATATCTGGACCCACGGAATGCTGTTGTTCAAGCCCTCTGTGTCGGTTTTTAATTTGAAAATCCATTTTTGCTCCCTGACAAACAGAAATCTCGAAATGTCTGTCACATGTTGGGGGATCATGGGATGTTCTAATATCACCCATCTCATGTCGTCTGCTTGATGTTTGGCGCTCAAAAAGTGATTAGTTAGACATGTCGATTGCTTTTTGCAACATATTGTACTTTTGTGCTCGCTGATACGTAGCTTGATTTTACGAGTGGTGTGGCCTACGTATCTTAGCGAGCAAGGGCATGTGATCATGTAGATCACACGATCCGTGTTGCAATTAGTGTGTTTCCGGAGAATCCAAGGACGGTCGGTCCCAATATCCACTGATTCAGTCTTCATTGTCTGGGGACAGACGCTACAGGAACCACATGGGTGGTGGCCACGCACTGGCGGTAATCTCCAAAGGGTATTGATCTCCTGGGTCGGTCGATGCTTAGGTCGAGTATGTCACCTACCTCAATCAAACACCTAATTCCTAACAGTGCATGATTTATGAAGATGTTAAATTGCATTTTATTTATTTGCAAAGAATTATGTCAGGTTACAATGCCAAATAGAGGTAGTTTAGTCAGCACTGTGAGCTTTATTCAGTTAACTCACACACGCTTGCGCACACACACACTCTCTCTCTCTCTCGCGCGCTCTCTCTGGCCTATATATATCTGGGTGTTTACAATCATAGTTGGAGTAGAGGTACATTGAGCCCTGTGTTGGAAATCAGTAGGCGTTTTTGGTTGTAAGACCATTTTTTTACCTCCTTAATATTTTTAAGAGAAAAGGAGAGTCTCAAGGTGATTGAAAGATATGCTATAGTTTAGAAGCAAAGAATAAGAAAAGTTTGACTCTTTGTTATTTGCTTAATATGTTCCAATCCAGCTCGGTTCAGACCATTGAACTGTTCAAAAGACCACCAGATATTCTGGATTGGTCAACATCAAAGCAGTCTTTTTTTAGAATACACTGTTTGTGAAAAGTGAACCACGTTGACTGATGTATTCAATTTGGCAAGGGGCAACCAGAACCACCCCTCCGAGTGAAGGAGGTTTACTGTAATGTCCCTTGGCCAAAGACTAGAATAGTCTTAAATGGGGCTACTGGTTAATCTGGTAGCATGGTTAGAAAGGCATTTCCTCTTGGATGTGGAGCAACACTATGGCGGAACACCAGACTAGAAATCAGTGCCAGATAAGTATGGAATGATCTTCAGAAACAGCATCATCTTAAAATGTGTATTGTACTGTCTCATGGACTTTAACAGATAGCTGGTTGCCAATAGAGATTGTGTGAAGTGCATGTGGAGTTGTATGAAGCCAATTCTATTCTTCTTAGTGATTTAAAATTAGATCAGTAGGTTAGCTCTTCTGAAAAGATGATGGAGAAGAAACTCTTAAAACTTTTAAAGATAGTATACTGCTTCCATTACTCAATGTACTAAGCTGGAAGGCAGGTATGGTAGTACTCTGTCTCAAACAAGGTCATGCTTGATGTTCCCCTCCAGGCCACATGACCTCTCATAGTGAGGGAAAGGCATGGGCTAGATTTGTTTGACGCCAGGCCCAAAATCCAAAGTCAGGATACAAGATACACATAACTGACCATTCAGGGGATAGGAACATGCCTGTCCCAACAATCCCTTAAATTGGTGCTCCCTTATTTATATCCCTTATGCCCATAAAAAGGTCTTAAGAGAAATGTGGATCTAACAGAGGTTAGTGTAAATGGACTTCTCCTTTCTGAATGCCCGCATGTTCTCCATGACCTTTTATTAGACTTGTGAGAGCTGCTCACATGAGACATGGCAAGACACAACTGAGACACAAGGGGACACGTTTTGGCCCATGCGAAGATCCTAGCCCCACACTGGACCGACGCACAGGCAACATCACACATCTAAGTTTGGATGGAGTTGGATGTAACTGAACTTTCTTGCCCACCCCCCGCCCCCCCTCCTCCCCAAGCACTACGTATCGGCAAACGTATGCACTTACACTCTATACTGGCAATACGTACAGACTGTACAGCTAAGCCCTTTTCTCTCTTTTTTATGTTTTCACAACAATAGCTGCACCTGTTGGTTGGGCACGGAGGGAAGGGTTTTTGATATAGTTACTAACTAAGTAGGATTGTTTCTTATATGGTGTATTATCATCCGGAAGCATGCTGCTAGATTTACAAACACCGCGCTGAATGATACTGCAATTTATATGCACATGTGTACTATGCAACCAAGTATCTTGTCATCTCATCCTGTATCAAAAATGTATTGGACGCATTGTTCTGTGCGTGTTTTTTGGAAAACTCAATACAATTTGTTTAAAAAAAAAAAACATGAGACATGGCCCGTACCTCAGTGATATGATCTATGTATTTGAAACTAGACACAACGGCAACCCAGTCTCTTTCTCTCTTTTATGTGCACATAATCAAGTACTCTGCTTAGAGCAACTGGGTTTTTAATTGTGAAGGATGTCTAACCTTGTCAGAAGCAAGTTATATCCTTATCCAGCAATACGTCTGGAGTTCATTTTACTGGGGACCAGGTAGTGCTTGACACTTTTTGGGTAGCAAAGGAAAACAGTCCCAAGCCTTGTCAGAAGGTTTGGCTTGTGCTAATAGCTCCAACTCGCTGGTATACAACAACAACACCAATAAAAAATTGTCCTATCAGTGCTTTTTCTTTAAAAAAAGAAAAGTACTTTTATTGGACACACTACTAAATACTAAACATTACAAATCTAATACATTCAGGTAGAAGGAAATACCTTTGATGGAACTCTCGTATCATTTTACACCACTAATGGGTCCTGAATTGTATAACCGCAAGACCCCGCCTATACTAGATGCAAACTTACATTATAAGGAAGTGTATTTATCAATAAAGCAGGCCTGCTGATTTTGTCAGGATGTCACTACATCAGAAAAAGCAGCAAAATGTCATATTTCAATGTTGTCACACCAATTAAATCAATGAGAACGGTATCAGTATACAACACATGTTATAAACCAACATTGAAGACAATGAGTATAGTTCCAGCAGTCAATAACTTTCATTAATCTGTAAAACCTTGCATTGTCAGTGATCCTCATTGCCAATAATGTATTGAGATTAAAAACATGTCCCCTGAAGTCTTTTTTCAACTTTTACGATGCTTCCACTGCGACTTTCAGACCAGTCACTAGGGGGAACATCCTTTTCAACGCGGATGTTACCCCGCAGTGCTTTTACGACGCGTCCTTTACAACGCAAGTCGTAACCACGACTTGCGCTGGAGGGCGCTAAAGGATAAAGAATAGTATATTTACTATTCCAACACCTTCCCTACTATCCACGGGGACTGGTGTTAGAATAGTAAATTATACTATTCACTATCCGCGCCCAACAACGCAAGTCGTTGTATCGACTTGCGTTGTTAAAGACGCGTTGTAAAGGCACGCGTTGAAACGGTACGCGTTGTACCGTCATACATCCGTCACTAGAGATCTCTACCCTCCCAAGCCCATGTGCAGAAGCACAGGTTCGAACAGAGCATTACAAATATGGAATGCCTCTTCCAGGGTAATCTCTGCGTCCCCCTGGGAGAACTAGGGCCATTTAAAAAATAAATTATCTGGGGAGCTGCTGCCCTCCCTGCAGCCTCTGCCCTCTTCTGAAACATAGATGGTGCCCTTGCCCCTTGTATGGAATAAGAGCCTTTCCACCACATTTCGATTTGGATGTGCAAGCTTGCCCTGCATTCTTTTCAATCTTTTAGGGTGCCACTGTCCCACCCAGGGTACCCACATCTTTCTTTTTCAGTGGGGGCTGCACAAGGGGAGCACCAAGGCCCCTGCAGGCCCCAATAAGCTACCTGAAGGTGCACACAATTCCTGTGCAGCACGCAGTAGCCAGCACTTATCAGGTTTTGCTACCACCCGGCGTGAGCAGTGCATTTCCCCTGTTGACGAGGAGCGTTTACAGGTACACAAGAGGACAGCATGCCCCACCCCTCACATATTGGCACAGGGGGCATACCGCTTGGCCTTGGAATTGCTTCAGTCCTTGGGGATGGTGTCTCCGGGTCCTTTAATTTATTAAATAGATAAATTAAAAAATATATTTTTTTTAATGTATTGTTAGAAATTGGGGTCTC